>NW_027362773.1:170293964-171493964 GCF_046119375.1 Phyllobates terribilis
GTATATGCCCCCCATACATTTCTCCCCTCCCCCCACCCCACCCCCCCCCCCTGTATGAATGCCACCCCGAGCAGTACATTCTCCCCTCCCCCCCACCCCACCCTGTATGATGCCCCCGCAGTACATTCTCCCCTCCCCCCCACCCCACCCTGTATGATGCCCCCGCAGTACATTCTCCCCTCCCCCCCACCCCACCCTGTATGATGCCCCCGCAGTACATTCTCCCCTCCCCCCCACCCCACCCTGTATGATGCCCCCGCAGTACATTCTCCCCTCCCCCCCACCCCACACTGTATGATGCCCCCGCAGTACATTCTCCCCCTCCCCCCCCCCACACTGTATGATGCCCCCACAGTACATTCTCCCCTCCCCCCCCACACTGTATGATGCCCCCACAGTACATTCTCCCCTCCCCCCCACACTGTATGATGCCCCCGCAGTACATTCTCCCCTCCCCCCCACCCACCTGTATGATGCCCCCACAGTACATTCTCCCCTCCCCCCCACACTGTATGATGCCCCCACAGTACATTCTCCCCCTCCCCCCCACACTGTATGATGCCCCCGCAGTACATTCTCCCCTCCCCCCCACACTGTATGATGCCCCCGCAGTACATTCTCCCCTCCCCCCCACACTGTATGATGCCCCCACAGTACATTCTCCCCTCCCCCCCACACTGTATGATGCCCCCACAGTACATTCTCCCCTCCCCCCCACACTGTATGATGCCCCCACAGTACATTCTCCCCTCCCCCCACACTGTATGATGCCCCCGCAGTACATTCTCCCCTCCCCCCCACCCTGTATGATGCCCCCGCAGTACATTCTCCCCTCCCCCCACCCTGTATGATGCCCCCGCAGTACATTCTCCCCTCCCCCCACTCCACCCTGTATGATGCCCCCGCAGTACATTCTCCCCTCCCCTCCCCCACACTGTATGATGCCCCCGCAGTACATTCTCCCCTCCCCCCCACACTGTATGATGCCCCCGCAGTACATTCTCCCCTCCCCCCCACACACTGTATGATGCCCCCGCAGTACATTCTCCCCTCCCCCCCACTCCACCCTGTATGATGCCCCCGCAGTACATTCTCCCCTCCCCTCCCCCACACTGTACGATGCCCCCGCAGTACATTCTCCCCTCCCCCCCACACTGTATGATGCCCCCGCAGTACATTCTCCCCTCCCCCCCACACACTGTATGATGCCCCCGCAGTACATTCTCCCCTCCCCCCCACACACTGTATGATGCCCCCGCAGTACATTCTCCCCTCCCCCCCACACACTGTATGATGCCCCCGCAGTACATTCTCCCCTCCCCCCCACACTGTATGATGCCCCCGCAGTACATTCTCCCCTCCCCCCCACACTGTATGATGCCCCCGCAGTACATTCTCCCCTCCCCCCCACACTGTATGATGCCCCCGCAGTACATTCTCCCCTCCCCCCCACACTGTATGATAACCCCCGCAGTACATTCTCCCCTCCCCCCCACACTGTATGATAACCCCCGCAGTACATTCTCCCCTCCCCCCCACACTGTATGATGCCCCCGCAGTACATTCTCCCCTCCCCCCCACACTGTATGATGCCCCCGCAGTACATTCTCCCCTCCCCCCCACACTGTATGATGCCCCCGCAGTACATTCTCCCCTCCCCCCCACACTGTATGATGCCCCCGCAGTACATTCTCCCTCCCCCCCACACTGTATGATGCCCCCGCAGTACATTCTCCCCTCCCCCCCACACTGTATGATGCCCCCGCAGTACATTCTCCCCTCCCCCCCACACTGTATGATGCCCCCGCAGTACATTCTCCCCTCCCCCCCACACTGTATGATGCCCCCGCAGTACATTCTCCCCTCCCCCCCACACTGTATGATGCCCCCGCAGTACATTCTCCCCTCCCCCCACACTGTATGATGCCCCCGCAGTACATTCTCCCCTCCCCCCCACACTGTATGATGCCCCCGCATTACATTCTCCCCCCCACCCCACCCTGTATGATGCCCCCGCAGTACATTCTCCCCACCCCACCCTGTATGATGCCCCCGCAGTACATTCTCCCCTCCCACCCCACCCTGTATGATGCCCCCGCAGTACATTCTCCCCTCCCACCCCACCCTGTATGATGCCCCCGCAGTACATTCTCCCCTCCCACCCCACCCTGTATGATGCCCCCGCAGTACATTCTCCCCTCCCCCCCCACACTGTATGATGCCCCCGCATTACATTCTCCCCCCACCCCACCCTGTATGATGCCCCCGCAGTACATTCTCCCCACCCCACCCTGTATGATGCCCCCGCAGTACATTCTCCCCTCCCACCCCACCCTGTATGATGCCCCCGCAGTACATTCTCCCCTCCCCCCCCACACTGTATGATGCCCCCGCAGTACATTCTCCCCACCCCACCCTGTATGATGCCCCCGCAGTACATTCTCCCCTCCCACCCCATCCTGTATGATGCCCCCGCAGTACATTCTCCCCTCCCCCCCACTGTATGATGCCCCCGCAGTACATTCTCCCCTCCCCCCCACACTGTATGATGCCCCCGCAGTACATTCTCCCCTCCCCCCCACACTGTATGATGCCCCCGCAGTACATTCTCCCCTCCCCCCCACACTGTATGATGCCCCCGCAGTACATTCTCCCCACCCCACCCTGTATGATGCCCCCGCAGTACATTCTCCCCTCCCACCCCACCCTGTATGATGCCCCCGCAGTACATTCTCCCCTCCCCCCCACTGTATGATGCCCCCGCAGTACATTCTCCCCTCCCCCCCACACTGTATGATGCCCCCGCAGTACATTCTCCCCTCCCCCCCACACTGTATGATGCCCCCGCAGTACATTCTCCCTCCCCCCCACACTGTATGATGCTCCCGCAGTACATTCTCCCCTCCCCCCACACTGTATGATGCCCCCGCAGTACATTCTCCCCTCCCCCCCACACTGTATGATGCCCCCGCAGTACATTCTCCCCTCCCCCCCACACTGTATGATGCCCCCGCAGTACATTCTCCCCTCCCCCCCACACTGTATGATGCCCCCGCAGTACATTCTCCCCTCCCCCCCCCACACTGTATGATGCCCCCGCAGTACATTCTCCCCTCCCCCCCCACACTGTATGATGCCCCCGCAGTACATTCTCCCCCCCACCCCACCCCACATGATGCCCCCGCAGTACATTCTCCCCACCCCACCCTGTATGATGCCCCCGCAGTACATTCTCCCCTCCCACCCCACCCTGTATGATGCCCCCGCAGTACATTCTCCCCTCCCACCCCACCCTGTATGATGCCCCCGCAGTACATTCTCCCCTCCCACCCCACCCTGTATGATGCCCCGCAGTACATTCTCCCCTCCCCCCCACACTGTATGATGCCCCCGCAGTACATTCTCCCCCCACCCCACCCCGTATGATGCCCCCGCAGTACATTCTCCCCTCCCACCCCCACCCTGTATGATGCCCCCGCAGTACATTCTCCCCTCCCCCCCACACTGTATGATGCCCCCGCAGTACATTCTCCCCTCCCCCCCACACTGTATGATGCCCCCGCAGTACATTCTCCCCTCCCCCCCACACTGTATGATGCCCCCGCAGTACATTCTCCCCCCCACCCTGTATGATGCCCCCGCAGTACATTCTCCCCTCCCCCCACCCTGTATGATGTCCCCGCAGTACATTCTCCCCTCCCCCCCACACTGTATGATGCCCCCGCAGTACATTCTCCCCTCCCCCCCACACTGTATGATGCCCCCGCAGTACATTCTCCCCTCCCCCCCACACTGTATGATGCTCCCGCAGTACATTCTCCCCTCCCCCCCACACTGTATGATGCCCCCGCAGTACATTCTCCCCCCCCCCCACACTGTATGATGCCCCCGCAGTACATTCTCCCCCCCCCCCACACTGTATGATGCCCCCGCAGTACATTCTCCCCTCCCCCCCACACTGTATGATGCCCCCGCAGTACATTCTCCCCTCCCCCCCACACTGTATGATGCCCCCGCAGTACATTCTCCCCTCCCCCCCACACTGTATGATGCCCCCGCAGTACATTCTCCCCTCCCCCCCCACACTGTATGATGCCCCCGCAGTACATTCTCCCCTCCCCCCCCACACTGTATGATGCCCCCGCAGTACATTCTCCCCTCCCCCCCCACACTGTATGATGCCCCCGCAGTACATTCTCCCCTCCCCCCCACACTGTATGATGCTCCCGCAGTACATTCTCCCCTCCCCCCCACACTGTATGATGCCCCCGCAGTACATTCTCCCCTCCCCCCCCACACTGTATGATGCCCCCGCAGTACATTCTCCCCTCCCCCCCCACACTGTATGATGCCCCCGCAGTACATTCTCCCCTCCCCCCCACACTGTATGATGCCCCCGCAGTACATTCTCCCCTCCCCCCCACACTGTATGATGCCCCCGCAGTACATTCTCCCCTCCCCCCCACACTGTATGATGCCCCCGCAGTACATTCTCCCCTCCCCCCCACACTGTATGATGCCCCCGCAGTACATTCTCCCCTCCCCCCCCACACTGTATGATGCCCCCGCAGTACATTCTCCCCTCCCCCCCCACACTGTATGATGCCCCCGCAGTACATTCTCCCCTCCCCCCCACACTGTATGATGCCCCCGCAGTACATTCTCCCCTCCCCCCCACACTGTATGATGCCCCCGCAGTACATTCTCCCCTCCCCCCCCACACTGTATGATGCCCCCGCAGTACATTCTCCCCTCCCCCCCCACACTGTATGATGCCCCCGCAGTACATTCTCCCCTCCCCCCCTACACTGTATGATGCCCCCGCAGTACATTCTCCCCTCCCCCCCCACACTGTATGATGCCCCCGCAGTACATTCTCCCCTCCCCCCACACTGTATGATGCCCCCGCAGTACATTCTCCCCCCCCACACTGTATGATGCCCCCGCAGTACATTCTCCCCTCCCCCCCCCACACTGTATGATGCCCCCGCAGTACATTCTCCCCTCCCCCCCACACTGTATGATGCCCCCGCAGTACATTCTCCCCTCCCCCCCCACACTGTATGATGCCCCCGCAGTACATTCTCCCCTCCCCCCCACACTGTATGATGCCCCCGCAGTACATTCTCCTCTCCCCCCACACTGTATGATGCCCCCGCAGTACATTCTCCCCTCCCCCCACACTGTATGATGCCCCCGCAGTAGAGTGCGCCCCCTAGAGTCAGGCACAGGTAAAGCTCCTGAATCACGGTAATAAATTTACTTCCACAGAATAATGAAAAGAAAGGTTTATTTCCGGAGCAGATGTGCGGAGACCACCAGGTGACGGCTCCATGTCCGGGGAAGGGACCGAGAAATAAAATGATCTATAAATGTCATTGATGGAAGGAATCCAGAGATCGGCTGCAGATCCTGGGAGCTACGACGGACGTAGAGGGAGGGGCCAGGGCTGGGGGCGGGGCCAGGGCTGGGGGCGGGGCTTCTATACCGTGGGCTTCTTCTGGGACAGGTTGATCTTGTCCCCGAGACTCAGCGCCATGCCCTGTGGGAGAGAGCAGACATTACTAGACGCTCGCGGTGTGCAGAGCGCGGTGCGGAGCGGGCCGACCTCTCACCTGGCTCTTGGCTCTGATCCGTATGTGTCCGGTCACCGGAGCGTCGGGGCCCAGGTGGATCGGCTTCTCAATGCTGACATTGGCGAGTGCATCCTCACCAAATATGGAGCGAGCGTAGAGATTGGCCGCCATGAAACCGCAGTAACCAGACAGCGCCTGAAGGGGAGATGACATCAATCACAAGGCGATTTCCCAGTGTCCCCCCCCGAGTCTGAGAGCGAGGAGGAGGATCCCGGCAGCGGGTGACCCCGATCTACAGGCGGAGCAGCATTAGGTTCCCGGCACTCACCTTCTCCGGCGTCAGACACTTCATGTTTGT
Source organism: Phyllobates terribilis (assembly GCF_046119375.1). Classification (NCBI taxonomy): domain Eukaryota; kingdom Metazoa; phylum Chordata; class Amphibia; order Anura; family Dendrobatidae; genus Phyllobates; species Phyllobates terribilis. The sequence continues at coordinate 170,299,899 of NW_027362773.1, forward strand.
GCAGCCCAGGATGTGCTGCAGATACTCGTTCAGGTCGATGATGTTGGTGTTAACGGTGACCTGGATGGGGACAGAGAAGTCAGCCGATCGCTCAGCGGCGCCCCCTTCAGCTCCGCCGCTCGGATCGCTCAGCGGCGCCCCCTTCAGCTCCGCCGCTCGGATCGCTCAGCGGCGCCCCCTTCAGCTCCACCGCTCGGATCGCTCAGCGGCGCCCCCTTCAGCTCGGATCGCTCAGCGGCGCCCCCTTCAGCTCCGCCGCTCGGATCGCTCAGCGGCGCCCCCTTCAGCTCCGCCGCTCGGATCGCTCAGCGGCACCCCCTTCAGCTCCGCCGCTCGGATCGCTCAGCGGCGCCCCCTTCAGCTCCGCCACTCGGATCGCTCAGCGGCGCCCCCTTCAGCTCCGCCACTCGGATCGCTCAGCGGCGCCCCCTTCAGCTCCGCCGCTCGGATCGCTCAGCGGCGCCCCCTTCAGCTCCGCCGCTCGGATCGCTCAGCGGCGCCTCCTTCAGCTAAGCCGCTCGGATCGCTCAGCGGCGCCCCCTTCAGCTCCGCCGCTCGGATCGCTCAGCGGCGCCCGCTTCAGCTCCGCCGCTCGGATCGCTCAGCGGCGCCCCCTTCAGCTCCGCCGCTCGGATCGCTCAGCGGCGCCCCCTTCAGCGGCGCCCCCTTCAGCTCCGCCGCTCGGATCACTCAGCGGCGCCCCCTTCAGCTCCGCCGCTCGGATCGCTCAGCGGCGCCCCCTTCAGCTCCGCCGCTCGGATCGCTCAGCGGCGCCCCCTTCAGCTCCGCCGCTCGGATCGCTCAGCGGCGCCTCCTTCAGCTAAGCCGCTCGGATCGCTCAGCGGCGCCCCCTTCAGCTAAGCCGCTCGGATCGCTCAGCGGCGCCCCCTTCAGCTAAGCCGCTCGGATCGCTCAGCGGCGCCCCCTTCAGCTCCGCCGCTCGGATCGCTCAGCGGCGCCCCCTTCAGCTCCGCCGCGCGGGGCTCACCTTGTTCTCCCACTCAAACTCGGCCCACATCTGCCTGAACTCGGTGTCGGTGCAGCCGGCCGGCTGGATGTAATCCATGATGTCGATGTGGATGTCACTGAGGACAACGCAGTTCCTGTCACTCGCGGCGCCGGACACATCGTACACTGCACAGATAGAAAGCTCCGGTTACCGCAGACAGCGCAGAGCATCTACACAGCAGTTACATTGGTCCCTCCTCTGTGCTTTACACTGCAGCTCTGATTGTTCAGATCAACATCAGCACATGGAAAGCCGACATAATAGTAAGGCAAAAAAAAACTGCGGCACAAAGACTGAAGGGCCAGGAGGTATGATGGACGCCGTAGAGGCGCCCCCTGTGGTTAGTGTAGGTCACCGCATCATACGAGGGTCTCACCGATGTTTCCAAATATGATTCCGTTTTCTGTTGAGGCGACTTTCACATTCGCTTTGATGTTTGCAAAGTCGTGTGGCGCGAGTGTGAGGGGCGACGGCTTCTCCACGAGCTTCAGATCCCCTGAAATTAATGAGAAGTCACAACGGTGATTACAGTGTCAGTGCGGCCGCAGCGCTCCGACCCCGCAAAGCGGGAACACCATCAACAGATCATCAATAGATCACACGGATCGCGGGATATCATCATCTGTCAGAGACAGGCACCGAACCCGAGGACAGAGCGCCACTGCCCCCTGCTGGCCCCAGCCCGGAACTGCCCGCGTCCCCTGGTGGCCCCAGCCCGGAACTGCCCGCGTCCCCTGGTGGCCCCAGCCCGGAACTGGATCGCAGGATATCATCGTCTGTCAGAGAGACCGGCACCAAACCCGAGGACAGAGCGCCACTGCACCCTGGTGGCCCCAGCCCGGAACTGCCCGCGCCCCCTGGTGGCCCCAGCCCGGAACTGCCCACGCCCCCTGGTGGCCCCAGCCCGGAACTGCCCGCGCCCCCTGGTGGCCCCAGCCCGGAACTGGATCACGGGATATCATCATATGTCAGAGAGACAGGCACAGAACCCGAGAGCAGAGCACTGCCGCCCCCTTCTGGTCTAAGCACGGCACGAACTGCTGCCCCCTGCAGACCGCAGCCCAGAACTGCCGCCGCCTCCTGCCCAGAACTAAATTATTATATAATGGAAAGTTCTAAAACGAGATTTGACTTCTCCCACCCCTCCGCTTGCTGACAGTGAATGGTAATATTCTGGGTTACATCCGGATCTAGTCCGGCTCACACAGCTGTGGACTCGTTACAATGCACCAGTGCAGACAATGCTCTAAACACTGCAGCGCTGATTGCACTCCGGTCCTGACCACACAGCGAGTCGTTACACTGTATCAGGGCAGTGAAAGCCAAGAGAGCCTGCTCCTCAAAGAAATGATACAATTCACTAACAGCAAGCAGAGATCTGCAGAGGGAAACGAGACATAGGAGATGGCAGAAACATTACAGCAGTGAGAGAGACGGAGGCGACATCTGCGGCAGCTCCTCACCCAGCGTGGCCAGCTCCAGCGTGCAGCTCTGCAGGGTGTCACTGGTCTGATTGACGACCAACACATCCAGCACGATGTCATACTGGTTCACGTGCACGTAGGCCTCCGCGTACACCGGGTCCGAGAAGCCCGTCAGCTGCGTCACCTGCACCGGAGCAGAGAGAAGGCTCAGCCACAACACAGCCGCCTGCAAGAGGTGGTCAGCCCCGCCCCCTGCTGATGACATCACCGATAACGAGACCACACCCCTTATACGCCAGCCCCGCCCCCTGCTGATGACATCACTGCTAAACGAGACCACACCCAGTATACTCCAGCTCCGCCCCCTGGTGATGACATCACTGATATAATGACATGAGACCACACCCCTTATACTCCAGCCCCGCCCCTGGTGATGACAGCACTGATATAATGACATGAGACCACATCCCTTATACTCCAGCCCCGCCCCTGGTGATGACATCACTGATATAATGACATGAGACCACACCCCTTATACTCCAGCCCCGCCCCTGGTGATGACATCACTGATATAATGACATGAGACCACATCCCTTATACTCCAGCCCCGCCCCTGGTGATGACATCACTGATATAATGACATGAGACCACACCCCTTATACTCCAGCCCCGCCCCTGGTGATGACAGCACTGATATAATGACATGAGGCCACACCCCTTATACTCCAGCCCCGCCCCTGGTGATGACAGCACTGATATAATGACATGAGGCCACACCCCTTATACTCCAGCCCTGCCCCCAGTGATGACATCACTGATATAATGACATGAGACCACACCCCTTATACTCCAGCCCCGCCCCTGGTGATGACAGCACTGATATAATGACATGAGGCCACACCCCTTATACTCCAGCCCCGCCCCTGGTGATGACATCACTGATATAATGACATGAGACCACACCCCTTATACTCCAGCCCCGCCCCTGGTGATGACATCACTGATATAATGACATGAGGCCACACCCCTTATACTCCAGCCCCGCCCCTCATCTATCACTGCTGATAACCCGCCTGTACACCTGTGTGAGGCTGTCCTGCTCCCGTGCTGTCGGTACCTTGTTCAGTTTGGATGCCAGCGGATCGGCCGCCTCCTTCCTCTGCGTGGTTCCCATTGCTGCCAGAAGACTTAGCTGGAACTGATCCTCCTTGGACGACATCTCGTTCTTGGCGGTCAGCTGCATGAAGGAGATGTGGTCGTCGGCCTGCACCGTCACGTTCCGTTTCTCGGACTCTTTCTGCTCATGATAAGAGGCGAGGTGGTCAGCGAAGAGACACGGGTCAGCGAAGAGACACGGATCAGCGAAGAGACACGGATCAGCGAAGAGACACGGGTCAGCGAAGAGACACGGGTCAGCGAAGAGACACGGGTCAGCGAAGAGACACGGGTCAGCGAAGAGACACGGGTCAGCGAAGAGACACGGGTCAGCGAAGAGACACGGGTCAGCGAAGAGACACGGGTCAGCGAAGAGACACGGGTCAGCGAAGAGACACGGGACAGCGAAGAGACACGGGACAGCGAAGAGACACGGGACAGCGAAGAGACACGGGACAGCGAAGAGACACGGGACAGCGAAGAGACACGGGACAGCGAAGAGACACGGGACAGCGAAGAGACACGGGTCAGCAAAGAGACACGGGTCAGCAAAGAGACACGGGTCAGCAAAGAGACACGGGTCAGCTACAGATACCGTCACCGCCCCTGGAGGAGACCGGCAGTGGCAGCCTCACCTTCTGCGACAGCTTCTCCTCCTCCAGCTTGGCGGACAGCATGTGTGACAGCGACAGCCGGCACTCCTTGTTGAAGATGTCATTCATCAGCGGCGAGCACTCCGACAAAACCTTCAGACACAGGGAGATCCGATCCACGTCGTCATCAGTGATCGGCTTCTTGGGGAGGGAGGACTTGCCCAGGTGCAGAATGGTCGCCATGAGCAGCATGGACTCCGCCACGAAGGACTGCAGAGAGCGCAACAGAGGGCGGTCAGAGGAGACAGTCACAGGGAGCGGCAGCGCAGGGCACCACCACCCTCATCATCCTGCAGCCTGAGGATGATGCCGCACCCTGCGCCTCACAAGCCGCAGCTCTGCTCGCTGTAGGTGAACGAGAACATTCTGGATAAACATTCGCTGCAGATTCCACTTACGTTTTGTTTCTTCTTATCTTGCACCAGCGCCACGTAGCGCAGCGCGATCTTGGTCAGGGTGGTGGCGAGAGACGCAGCAACGAAGAAGTCTCCGTCCAGCAGAAATCCACGGAGAGGCGGCCTGCGGAGGCAGCGAAATAAGGGTTAATGCAATAAAAGCCGACTTGACTGCCCCCATCATGCTCAGCAGCATAGTGAGCGCTGCTCTGGAGTGCCAGCTGTAACCACACCAATGCAATCCTAACCCAGCCCTGACAGTGAGCTGTGATCTGCAGAGCTGTGGATGCAGCTCTGGATGTGACTGGAGTAGACGATATTAAACACTAAGTCCCGGAGCGACTGTCTGCACAGACCTCTCCTCCTCCTTCTTGGCGGGGCGGGAGCTGCTGAGCGCGCTCTGCGTGGCGTACGTGCCCATCTCCGTCACCAGCTTCTGACTGGGGCCGACCGTCACCTCCTCCTCCGGCTTCAGCTCTCCAGACTCCTTCTTTATCTCTGTCTCTACGATGGGGACCTGGAGGAGAGAGAGGGGGGGGGGGTGACTCCTCTTCCTCATCTCCTACGCAGAGCCGTCATGGTCAGCGGCGCTCACCTCTCCCAGGGACCGGCGCACTTCCGTCATCACACTCTGGATGTCGTCTTTTGTGCTGCAATATTCTCCCAGAATCCACAGAGCTCCGCGGTAAATCCTGCAAGACAAAGAGGCATATTCCCAGCATGCCCTGTGCCATGGGGGGGGTGTGGACATCAGCGAGGGGTCCCCCGCTATTCCACTACTCGCCTATAAATGACCACATTTCTCCCAGCAGTGAAGGGGTTCAATGACAGGCGGCACCGCGCACCCACAGGCCGCGACAGGCGGCGCGCATGCACCCAGTTGCTCAGCAACTAGTTTTACAGTAGTGTAAAGTATGGTGGTTTTTATTGCACCATCCAGTGTCAATAGTGTAATCCTCCCCTCTGTCTACACCGCCATCACTTATAATGTAGAGGATTCGGGTGCATCCAAGGAGAAGCCATGAGAACAGGGAGGGACAATTTGTGGTCAGCGTCTACATCACAGAACGCCGTATCTCATGCTGATCACACTGGATAAAGACCCCGGCACAGAGGGCGCTGATACTCACTTCACGGACTTGATAGAGTGGAAAACCTCCAGCATCTTCTCCACGATGAGAGTCCTCAGGTTGTCGAACCTCTGAACGGCTTCTCGCACGAACTCCAGGACGTCGGCGGCCGCCGCCTCGTTGCTGTCGCTGAGGAACTCCATGAGCTGCAGACACCAGATGGCGCAAGAATGAGATGAACAGAGGAGCTAGAACCTGACGGCGGCGGCCGCCGGAGTGTCAGATCCCGGATTAGCGGAGCGACCCCGTAATACGCCGCCATCAGGCAGATCGCAGCTCTCTGCACTCACCACCGGGATGACGTTGGCGGCCATGTCTGGGAAGCGCACGCTGCAGGAGTGGAGCGTGCGGACGAGCAGCTGCCGGTACTTGTCCGTGTCCTCGTGCTCCGTCACATTGTTGGTCTTTATCACTTCCTTCTTCAGGACAATCACCAGCTACAATGAGAGGATGGCACAGTAAAGCAACCGGCCCCCAGGTATCACCCTCGCCCACAGGGGGGCGCTGTCAACTCACCTCTTCCACGTTTCTGGAGGACACCAGGTCCAGCGCCAGCTGCAGAGTTTTCTTGCGCACTTCGAGGTCCGGGGTGCCGAGGACCCTCAGGATGTCCATGACCAGATCCTGGAGACGAAGAGGAAGACGAGCAGCGGAAGGTCAAGTCAGGCCGAAAACGCATTTTACTCCGACTTATTTCCACACTGCTTTCAGTATCTCTGCTTGCTGTTAGCGAAAGCAATGACACATAGGAGGCAGCAGCTCCAGGCGACAATGCAGCCAGCCACTGACGGCAGACAGTATGTAGCCTGGAAGGCAACAATGCAGCCAGCCACTGACGGCAGACAGTATGTAGCCTGGAAGGCAACAATGCAGCCAGCCACTGACGGCAGACAGTATGTAGCCTGGAAGGCAACAATGCAGCCAGCCACTGACGGCAGACAGTATGTAGCCTGGAAGGCCGAGTGTGAAGATCCGGGCTCTTCCGTGGGTGTAACGCTACTCAGACAACACAGGGTGAGGGTAAAACAGCGTGGCAATACTTTACTGAACCACAAAGCGGACAATAAACAGATAGAACAGTCCCAGCAAATACCCAAGATGGTGGAACATTACACAGTGTCACGCTTCCTTCTCCGCCCGCCTGGGATAGAACAGCTGCGACTTTGGAGACTTCCAGGGCCAACTACCTCAACCAGTGGCCCCCTGCTTCTGGCGGGCCCCCACAGAGAGGAGGAAGCGGCAAGCTTAGGAAGTTCGCAGTCCCATCGAGGTACAAGACCAGGAGACCCGAGGGTCCCACCCTGGCCTCTCCGAGAGTTTTCTTCGGTTCCAGTCGACCTGGCAACCCCAAACAACATCTCCATGGGGCCAGGCGACTTCCTGTTCCCAACCTGGTCTCCCCAAATGTATCCATGGTCTCTCTGATGGTTAATGGAGCAGATAAGTAGCTTTCCAGTTAGGGCCATATACCCTTAGGCTGGAATCATGTAGAATCCAAATCGGTGTCTCTTTGGATAAATCCATGCTACCAAGCTGATGGTTTGAAGAGAGTCTGATCATTGATTCTCCTTGTCAAGTCTGACAGAGGCACATGTCCTTTAAAGTACACATCCACAGGTCAAGGATTAGGGAGGGTATTATTCCACAGGGCTCAGGTCTCATTGTTTTTGCATTTAATCAATTTACATAGATGGTATAGCAGCAGGCTCTTGTAAATAAACATCTAGCTGGCCTTAGTATAATATGCAATTAGCATAGTAACAAACATCATTGTTCACAGACCAATAGAAGTCAACAATTAGGGTTATACAAATACTAGTCTGTCCTTCTTGACCCACCGAAGAAACACACACAAGTTCTAAAGTCAACACAAACACAAAAGTGCATTTCTCTTGGCTTAACAAATCTAACAGTCTGGCTGATTAAGATTATAAACTGTATCGTCACATGGAGGTTAGGACGTTAGTACCTGCAGGACGCGCTCGTGGGACGGGTGGTCCTTCAGCTCGATCAGGCGATCCAGGACGATCAGCTTCACATTGTTGTCGCTCTCTTTAATGATCAGGTCAATGTAGCACTGAGCCGCGGCCTGGACGTGAAGAGCAGAGGAGACGGGTGGGAGGGGGCGGAGAGCAGAGGAGACGGGTGGGAGGACACCTAAGGGTGTTATGGATCACGCACCTTGATGGCGGTGGGAGCGCTGGACAGCGTGACGAGGGTCCCGGCAGCTTCATACTTCACAGCCGGGCTGGAGGACTGCAGTAGGTTGTAGATACATCGGATGAAGCGCGCTCTCTCGGAAGGGTTGGCGTGACAGACCTGCCGAACACAGACGCGGGATTACAGGAGACGCTCAGGTGCAAACACCAAATCCATGGAAGACCAGAGCGCCCCCAGCCACCGCCCGCATCTCCAACGCACACAGGACGCCCCCCAGCCACCGCCCGCATCTCCAGCGCACACAGGACGCCCCCCAGCCACCGCCCGCATCTCCAGCGCACACAGGACGCCCCCCAGCCACCGCCCGCATCTCCAGCGCACACAGGACGCCCCCCAGCCACCGCCCGCATCTCCAGCGCACACAGGACGCCCCCCAGCCACCGCCCGCATCTCCAGCGCACACAGGACGCCCCCCAGCCACCGCCCGCATCTCCAGCGCACACAGGACGCCCCCCAGCCACCGCCCGCATCTCCAGCGCACACAGGACGCCCCCCAGCCACCGCCCGCATCTCCAGCGCACACAGGACGCCCCCCAGCCACCGCCCGCATCTCCAGCGCACACAGGACGCCCCCCAGCCACCGCCCGCATCTCCAGCGCACACAGGACGCCCCCCAGCCACCGCCCGCATCTCCAGCGCACACAGGACGCCCCCCAGCCACCGCCCGCATCTCCAGCGCACACAGGACGCCCCCCAGCCACCGCCCGCATCTCCATCGCACACAGGACGCCCCCCAGCCACCGCCCGCATCTCCATCGCACACAGGACGCCCCCCAGCCACCGCCCCCATCTCCAGCGCACACAGGACGCCCCCCAGCCACCGCCCGCATCTCCAGCGCACACAGGACGCCCCCAGCCACCGCCCGCATCTCCAGCGCACACAGGACGCCCCCCAGCCACCGCCCGCATCTCCAGCGCACACAGGACGCCCCCCAGCCACCGCCCGCATCTCCAGCGCACACAGGACGCCCCCCAGCCACCGCCCGCATCTCCATCGCACACAGGACGCCCCCCAGCCACCGCCCGCATCTCCATCGCACACAGGACGCCCCCCAGCCACCGCCCGCATCTCCATCGCACACAGGACGCCCCCCAGCCACCGCCCGCATCTCCAGCGCACACAGGACGCCCCCCAGCCACCGCCCGCATCTCCAGCGCACACAGGACGCCCCCCAGCCACCGCCCGCATCTCCAGCGCACACAGGACGCCCCCCAGCCACCGCCCGCATCTCCGGCGCACACAGGACGCCCCCCAGCCACCGCCCGCATCTCCGGCGCACACAGGACGCCCCCCAGCCACCGCCCCCATCTCCGGCGCACACAGGACGCCCCCCAGCCACCGCCCCCATCTCCGGCGCACACAGGACGCCCCCCAGCCACCGCCCGCATCTCCGGCGCACACAGGACGCCCCCCAGCCACCACCCGCATCTCCGGCGCACACAGGACGTCCCCCAGCCACCGCTCACATCTCCGGCGCACACAGGACGTCCCCCAGCCACCGCCAGCATCTCCAGCGCACACAGGACGCCCCCCCAGCATCTCCAGCGCACACAGGACGCCCCCCCAGCCACCGCCCGCATCTCCAGCGCACACAGGACGCCCCCCAGCCACCGCCCGCATCTCCAGCGCACACAGGACGCCCCCCAGCCACCGCCCGCATCTCCAGCGCACACAGGACGCCCCCCAGCCACCGCCCGCATCTCCGGCGCACACAGGACGCCCCCCAGCCACCGCCCGCATCTCTGGCGCACACAGGAGAATGGTGTGCGCTACTAGTAAACATTGCGGCTTTCCTCAGCTCTAAGCCTGTGGGTCGTGCGGCTTGGCTGAGCTGTAACGCCACACACAACCTACAGACAGGAGTGGCGCTGTTCACGGAGGAGGTGGGACTTTCTTTCGTATTCCCTTCTCCAGTCTCATTTTAAAGAATAACATTATATAATCTGAATAACAAGCATCGCACGGCTCCCAGGTCGCACAGCCGCAGCCTCTGATTGATGTGTGACCCCCTGCAGCCATCGATGCAGACCAGGACGCAAACCCCACCGGTGGGAGATGGGTAGGGTGAGTGGTAATGACATCCCCCGTAAATGCTTTATGTCTTGGCCTCCTGAGATAGGCGCTGGTGGAAATCACGCACCTTATATATGAGCTCCACGATCACCAGCTGCAAGATGTCACCGAAGGTGTGGACCTGATCGATGCAGGTGCTGAGATAATCCAGGGCGCGGTCCTGGGGAAATACAAGGTCAGAGGTCACAGGGACCCAGCAGCAAAGATGATCCACCAGTGTTGTCATAGGGGCACTGTGCAGAGTCTTGGTCTCCTCCTCCTCCCCAGCAGTTAGATCTGAGTGCTTGCTGGTGTCCGGCGTACCTGGTCCGCATGGATCAGCATCATGAAGGCGTTCCTCTTGCAGCTGGCGTCCTTCTCGTTCACCAGGAAGTCGTGGATGAGCTCCGGAGCGTCCGGAATCAGATGTTCAAAGTTTCTAAAAGTGAAGATTATTCCAAGCGAACAGATCACTGAGGATCCGCCAGCAGCGCGGCCCCCCGCAATAATGGCGCCACTGTCCGGCCTGGGGTCCCACGGTCTGCTCAGGGGTGTCCTGCATTCACTGACCTTACTATCATAAACTGATGGAGACTTAGTCACAGTAAGGACATGACTGTGCTCACATCCCACAGGACTAGCTGCACTGATACACTGTAACAAGCACCCAAAGGGGAAGAAAATCTCTGCATTAAGAGTCGAGCACACAGACTTGCAGGACCCTGGACCAGCGGCCATGTCAGTAGTCTGTGGCGATCAGGGCCCCACGACCTTCTGGCAATATCCGTGACCGCCATCACATTCTCCACTCGCTGCAACGCAACATGTCGTCATTGTGGTATCAGAAAAGGCGCCAGGCAGGTGGTGAACAGGACGAGGCTCACAGGGTTCTGCCACACACGACTGTCATGGCTGCTGGTCCTCTGGATTTGATCACTCCCTGACAGCGCCCCGGGATCCTGAGGATGCACCCGTACCTGTAGATGGTGTATATGGCCAGCACGGCGTTCCTCCTCACGTAGCTGTGGCGGTGCTCCAGGCACGCCCGGATCGCGGGCATCAGCGGCTCCAGGAGCTCGGCCTCCTTCAGCTTACACAGGAAGCGCAGGGTGGAGCCGCGGATGAACTCGTTCGGATGCTGGAGATCCTGAAAGATCAGAACAAATATACAGCGGTCACCACACTGATACCCAGAGACGGGTGACGGCAGCCATACTGGCGGCCCCCCAGCGTTAGTAGCCCACCTTCCTGTAGGCGTCGCACACCAGGATCATCTCCTGCAGCAGTTTCCCGTCCGGTGTCGTTTTGGGGACGATCTCCCAGAAGACGAGCAGCAGCTTCTTGATGGTGTGGTCCTGCAGCGGCAGCACGAAGCGGATGATGGTCATCAGGAGTCCGGGCAGCTTCTCCCCGTTCAGGATCATGATGATGACTTTTTTCAGAGCCTCCGTCTTGGATTTCACGTCTCCCTTCTCTGCGGGTGAACAAGGCACGGCGCATTACAGCAGCGCGTTACGGGGGGCGCACAGGGGGCCGAGCCACTGCACCCGCACAGGGCCCCCCGAGGTTATCCCACAGCTCTCATGACTGGCACCATTTTCTTACCCAGGTCAGTCTTGAGAGTGATCTCTGATGGAGGCTCGGAGTCCATGGGGACATTGATGAGGGTGTAGCACACGTTCTCTGCGGCCGTCATGGCTCCGGCCAGGTGTCACAGTCAGATGGACGGGAAAACGTGCAGCAGCTTCTGGCCCTGAGAACAAGGAAACCAGCAGAGGTGAGGGTTCGAAGAGAGAGGGGGGGCGGCGGCGCGGCACCTGGCGGGAGGGGGGGGCGACGGCGCGGCACCTGGCGGGAGGGGGGGGCGACGGCGCGGCACCTGGCGGGAGGGGGGGGCGGACGGCGCGGCACCTGGCGGGAGGGGGGGGCGGACGGCGCGGCACCTGGCGGGAGGGGGGGGCGGACGGCGCGGCACCTGGCGGGAGGGGGGGGCGGACGGCGCGGCACCTGGCGGGAGGGGGGGGCGGACGGCGCGGCACCTGGCGGGAGGGGGGGGCGGACGGCGCGGCACCTGGCGGGAGGGGGGGGCGGACGGCGCGGCACCTGGCGGGAGGGGGGGGCGGACGGCGCGGCACCTGGCGGGAGGGGGGGGCGGACGGCGCGGCACCTGGCGGGAGGGGGGGGCGGACGGCGCGGCACCTGGCGGGAGGGGGGACGGACGGCGCGGCACCTGGCGGGAGGGGGGACGGACGGCGCGGCACCTGGCGGGAGGGGGGACGGACGGCGCGGCACCTGGCGGGAGGGGGGACGGACGGCGCGGCACCTGGCGGGAGGGGGGACGGACGGCGCGGCACCTGGCGGGAGGGGGGACGGACGGCGCGGCACCTGGCGGGAGGGGGGACGGACGGCGCGGCACCTGGCGGAGCTATAGGGGAGGGGACCCCGGGAATGCACCTGATGGATGAGGCCGCCATTGAGAAACGCACAGGTCATGAACACAGAGAAACAACCGGAGTAACTGACTCCTCACACGGGACGATGCAGGGAAATGACTGAGGCCGGAGCCTGTCTCTCGCCCTTGGATTGGGATGGCGCCTCTCGGGCTTGTCAGGGACCCCTGAACAGAGGGCCGCAGCCGGGTTCCAGCCTAACGGTCGCCGGAGACATTACCTGCTCTCGGCCCGGGTGTCACAGCAGCTCTGCTTTCTCGGTGACGTGGAAGAGCTGAGGCCACATCAAGAGTACGGAAGCCGGGCAGTACCAGAAACACTCCGCCCACAACAGAGATACACCGGAAGCATCCATCTTGGACCGCAGCGCACCGGAAGTGTTCCTTACCGTGGACCGCAGCGCACCGGAAGTGTTCCTTACCGTGGACCGCAGCGCACCAGAAGTGTTCCTTACCGTGGACCGCAGCGCACCAGAAGTGTTCCTTACCGTGGACCGCAGCGCACCAGAAGTGTTCCTTACCGTGGACCGCAGCGCACCGGAAGTGTTCCTTACCGTGGACCGCAGCGCACCGGAAGTGTTCCTTACCGTGGACCGCAGCGCACCGGAAGTGTTCCTTACCGTGGACCGCAGCGCACCGGAAATGTTCCTACCGTGAACCGCAGCGCACCGGAAGTGTTCCTTACCGTGGACCGCAGCGCACCGGAAGTGTTCCTTACCGTGGAGCACAGTTGATTGTAACTGCCCGGCCCCGGAAGTGACTGCACATCTGCAGAATAAATCCTGCAGAGGATTCATCCTAGGCCGTGTTCACACTATCAGTATTTGTAACCAGCAGTGGGTGATAAATGCATAAGTGCTGACGAGTTTCTATTATACTTTTCCTCTGATTGTTACTCGCCTAGTTACAAATACTGATGTAATACTGACCAAATACTGAGTGTGTGACCGCGGCCTGACTGCAGCCCGGCCTGAGGCGGCTCCGGCTTCAGAGTGAAAGCAGAAACCTGATCTGGTGTTTTGGACGATTTTTTTCTCGTGGATTTTGATGCCCCAGAGGGGCAGCGAGCGAGCAGAGACCCCCAGAAGGGCAGCGAGCAGAGACCCCCAGCAGGGCAGCGAGCAGAGACCCCCAGAGACTGATAAGCCGCCTGCAGCAGGTCATAGACAGCTTTGTATTTTCAGTGACATCGTTGTCACTTCCGCTATCGCTCCCGACACCATGATGTGACTGGGGTCTCCAGGGTGTCAGGGGGCAGGGCTTACTTTTTATGGAGGCTCTCTGAACAGGAAGAACTGTAGAGGAACAGTTACCAAGATCAAGAAAACAACATTTTATTGGCTTTTCATCGAGGACAATGTGGAATTACAGAAATGAGTCTCTCCGCGCAGCACTGACGCCGGGGAAAGAAGCTACAGACGCCATACAAAAATCATCCAACTCTAGTGCTCCATGGGCTCATCCGGCTTCTCCACCGGATCCTCCGCAGGGGGCGCCACCTGAGGGAGAAAGCAGCCAGACATCAGTGACCCCACACAGCTGCAGCGTCAGTGCATGTATGTGCTCCGGTCACCCACCTTCCTCTGGGGTCGCTCCTCCAATCCTTCCAGGAACGAGGCCACTTCATCATCGTCATAGATCGTAAACTCCAAATCTTTACCCACAATGCCGATGGACACATTCTGCCAACAGGAGCAGAGGGCTTGTTACTATGTGTCGGTGCAGGTGTGCGCCTTCAGGGCACCATTCCTTTATATCTTATAATGTCCGGTCAGGACGGCGCCACTGACCGCTCTCACGGATCCTTGTTACCTTAGTTGTCAGGTCCTGTTCTGCAGGAAGAGTCTCTCTCAGGGCCCGGAGCCCGTGTTTCACCAGTTCATTCAGATTACCTGAGGACAAGCACCACATCAATCAGGAGCCCACACAAGGGACCCACGGCCCCAGCTGTGCACTACTCCACCCAACACACAGTATCAAACACAACGCCCACCATGCACAGCCATCTCCGCGACTCACATTCACTGAACTCGGACATGTGTCTCTCCAGATAGGTGCGAGCCGACTGCGACCGAGCTCCGATGGACATCGCTTTGCAGTCAAAGTAGTTTGCAGAAGGGCAGGTCTGGAATATGTGCGGCCCCATGTCCTACGGAAAACAGGAGAATTACATCCAGAAGTCATGAGAAGGCCGCCCCGGAGGAGAAGCCACTACAGAAAAATGAAACCCCCAAGCTCCCATATCAGAGCATGGAAACGCACAGGTAGAGACCCACCCGAGCAAAAGGATGGATAATACTGTAGGGTGAACCAGAGATGTACACCGGCACCCTCCCTCCCACGTACCCGGCCCGTAGCCCGGCGCCATCCTCCCGCATATCATGACATCTATGATTAGGTTTCCTTAGTCGGCTGCCATTACAACAATGCACATCATCCACTGTGTAAGGTGCCAGAGGGACAGTACTGACCCTGCCACCATATTGTGTCCAAATATCCAAATGTAACTCAGCCGTACAGGAAAACAACCTGATAATGGCCCAAACGGGGGGGGGGGGGTCACTGGACCCACCACAAAAAAGGTGTTTCAAACAACACGGCCTCCATCCCTGCGGGCGATACTTACGTCATACCCTGCGATCAGAAGTCCCACACCGTAAGGTCTCCGTCCATAGCGCTGCGTGGGAACCTGGGTTTCTGCGACAGTCAAGGAACAGACACAGGAAAAAGCAAACAGCTAATACAGGGAGGACGGCGAAAAGGGGGTCACATCAACGAGGGTGGGAGCCATGTACAGGGCTTGTCCAGATACAGTAATAAACAGGTAATGTCTGCGATTATAAATACAGCTCTGGCAAAAATTAAGAGACCACTGCAAAATGTTCATTTTCTCTGATTTTTCTCTTTTTAGGTATATTTGAGTAAAATGTACATTGTTGTTTTATTCTATAAGCTACTGACAATGTCTCCGAAATTCAAAGCTAAAAATTTTGTATTTATTTGCAGCAAATGAGAAATCGTCAGCAGAGATGCAGAGTAGCAGAGATGCAGAGTAGCAGAGATGCAGAGTAGCAGAGATGCAGAGTAGCAGAGATGCAGAGTAGCAGAGATGCAGAGCAGCAGAGATGCAGAGCAGCAGAGATGCAGAGCAGCAGAGATGCAGAGCAGCAGAGATGCAGAGCAGCAGAGATGCAGAGCAGCAGAGATGCAGAGAGCCAGTGCTTTCATACCTCAAATATTGCAAAGAAAGCCAGTTCTTATTCATTTAGAAGCAACAATCCTCATGTTATAACTCAGGAAGAGTTCAGAAATGAATATTTGGTGGAATAACCATGATTGTTATTCCCGGCTCTCATGCGTCTTGGCTTCTTTCCACCAGTCTTTCACACGGCTTTTGGGTGACCTTATGCCGCTCCGGCAGTTCTGTGTTTGATGGCTTGTGACCATCCATCTTCCTCTTGATTACATTCCAGAGGTTTTCCATGGTCTGGAGATTGGGCGGCCATGACAGGGTCTTGATGTGGCGCCCCTTCATCTGCACATTGATTGACCTAGCTGTGTGGCATGGGGCATTGTTCTCAGAGTTGGGGAACATTGCCTGAGCAGAAGGAAGCCAGTGTTTTTCCAGGATAACCTTGTCTGCGGCTTGATTCATACGTCCTCCGCAAAGATTAACCTGCCCAATTCCAGCCTTGCTGAAGCATCCCCAGATCATCACCGATCCTCCACCATATTTCACAGTGGGTGCAGACACTGTGGCTTGTACGCCTCTCCAGGTCTCCGTCTAACCATTAGACGACCAGGTGTTGGGCAAAGCTGAAAATTAGACTCATCAGAGAAGATGACCTTACTCCAGTCCTCTATGGTCCAATCCTTATGGTCTCTGGCATTCTTCAGCCTGGCTCTCCTTTGCTTCTCATTGATGAAAGGCTTTTTTCTAGCTTTACATGACTTGAGGCTTCTAGGAGCCTGTTACCAACTGTTCTTGCCGTTCTCTTCACCCCAGCTGCCATTCCTTCTGTAGGTCACTTGATATCATCCTGTGTTTGCTGAGTGACATTGGAATAAGATGACGGTCATCCCGGTCGGTGGAGAGTCGCTTTCACCCTCTGCCGGTCTTTAGCTTTGTTGTCCCCAATGTCTGCTGCTTGACCTTGTTGTAATGGACTGCCGTCTTCGAAATTTTAAGGATGGAGGCAACATGACGCTCCCTGTATCCCTCCGCTAGTAAAGCCAGAATTGAGCCCTTCTTTCCCTCACTCAAGACTTTTCTTTCCACCTCCTTTGGTTACAAGTTATTTCTTCATTCAAATTACTTTTGGGCCGTTCCTAGCACTTGTTTTGCCATCCAGCTTCTCCTATTGCAAGAGGATTGTGAAGCCCACAGCAGGGTTTCTTATACTTTCCCTGGTTACATAAGATTTGGTTCCGGTGATCACCGAATCAGAAGCGCATTAAGTAGAAGGAGGTGGACGGTGGGTGGAATTCAACTGACACTGGAAGGAATGGAAGTCAGACATGTAGAGAAAACTGGGCAGAGGTCTCTTCATTTTTGCCAGAGCTGTATACACACACGACACAGGTGTAAAGTTTAAAGAATGGGTAAGTATAATAATCAATAAGACATTTGACGTCTCTTCGCGTTGCTCACTGTTCACACTGCGGTATTCATGTCTCAGCTTCGTTATTAGTTAGCGCTCATTCACACGACTGTAGTAAAGAGGACAGAACTTGGACAATGACATTGCAGGGAGCCGAGCAGATATATATAGGATATAGATACGTGGACGCACTCTGCCACGGATCCTCCGCCGCTCCAGTGACGCCTCACAGCCGGCCATTATTTACAAGGCACCAGTGACATCGGGTCTGCAACACATGACAGCTGCAGCCAATCTCTTGGCTTGCAGAGATGTCTGCACATATGGGCATGTGACTGGCTGCAGCGGTCACATGTTGTAGACAGGACTGTAACTAAAGACCTCCAGGGGCAGTGATGAGAAGACGCTGAAGTGATCGGGGCTTCAATAGTTTGTGAAAGCAGACAACTGCTGCTCCCCATCTTGAGAATGAAGGGGATTGAAGGGCATGTCCACGATTCTAAAACATGGCTGCTTGCCTGCAGAGACAGCGCTGCCCCTGCGTGGCATCACAGCTAAGCTCCATTGACCTCAGATGGTCTGGGCTGCGACACCAGCCAGATTCAGGGGTTTTCTACACCTGGACCCTATAAGTGCTGCGTTCCCTTACAGTTATTTCCTGTGCAGAAGCGAGTGATACCGGGAACAGCAGCCCACCCCATGTAAGTGACGGCATGGTGCAGGCAGCCCCGAGCCCCTCCATTCATAGAGCAGGTCGGACCCCCCCCCCCCCGGATCACTAAGTGATGGTCTATCCCCGCATACAGGTGGTCTCACATCAGACCCCCCCCCCCCCCCCAGATCACTAAGTGATGGTCTATCCCCGCATACATGTGGTCTCACATCAGACCCCCCCCCCCCCCCCCGGATCACTAAATGATGGTCTATCCCCGCATACAGGTGGTCTCACATCAGACCCTTCCTGAAGGGGAGCTGCCCATCCATTCACCACCTGAGGCCAGACCCCGTCAGCCATAGGAAGTCTGGTCGGCCCCTACGATCCCCTGTAGCGGCGCGGCGGACGCTGCACCACACGGCGATTGCAGGATGGAAGGATACTACTCCCGATCAGGGAGACGAGGCGCGACACTGGGAGAGGACGGTCAAAGACGAAGCGAGAATCCAGACACTCCTGACGCATGAAGTTACTGCAAAGAAACGGAGAAAAGATGAGCGAGAAGCTGCACACCAATAAACGGTACTGGAAAGTCCTCTAATCTGACATCTAATAATCCAGACTATTCACTAACTGAACTGGGCAGAGAAGACTGAGGATAAAGTGTCAGCCTCCAGGACGAGCTTCTATCCCGCGCTCCGGATCCACCTCGATCACCCGGAATATCGGCTGTCGCGGCCCCTGGGGTCTCAGAGAGGGAGCCAGCACTCACCACAGCAGGCGCGCGTCCGCCCAGCACTCACCACAGCAGGCGCGCGTCCGCCGTCAGCCCCGCGATGGAGATGCCCACGTGACTGTCCACATTCAGGATCTTCTTCTGATGTGCGGCCAGTTCAGACTGAGCTCTCTGCGCAGCGATAAAACGTGTCAGACACCGATCACGACCACCAAGCCCCCGCCCCGTACTCAGCACAGCGGACACTACCTTTAAGGCCACGAGGACAGCATGCGTCTTGGACTTCAGGCCCACTGTGGCCGAGCCCTGCTTCACCGCCTCCATGGCGTACTCGATCTGATGGATCCGGCCCTGGAGGACGAGCAGAACAGACAAAGGTGTCAGCGCGAGATCCAACCAGAGGGATCACATGACTCCTACAGAAACGGCTAAAATAACGGTGACATCACAGGACGTCTGCACGTAGCGCCCCCCTGTGCGGGTCACGTGCAATGTCCACATCTCGCCATGCGGAGGCGTCTGCTCACAGGGAGATTATAGGGGGCAGAGTGCGGCGGCAGAAGCTGCGCTTACCTGGGGGCTCCACACGGTCACATCGTTGTCATACTGGTTACGGAACTGCGGGAATAAAGGAGATCAGCAACCAATCAGCAATAACGAAGGGATCAAGCCAGGGGTGACGGGGAGGGGGGGGGGGATGGGGGGGAGAGGAAGATCCCCCTGAGAAAAAAAAAAAAGAGGGGGAGCCCTATCCACTATATTACAGGGTGGGGGGGCTCCGCACCTCGCATCACTGGGTGGGGGGGGGGGGAGGGGGCTCCGCACCTCGCATCACTGGGTGGGGGGCGCTGTATTTTATAGCAGAAGCCCCTTAAGCTCCTCTGACTTTATTATATTGGGATCACGAGTCACAAAGTAAAAGTGAAAGTGACAGATGAGGCTCCGCCTGAGCAGCTGCACCGTGCAGGACCGGACGGGCGCTGGCCGCACTGCAGGAACCAGATTTCTGTCACCGGCTTTCACTGTCCGTCACTTTCAGGATCTCTGTTTGCAAACAGCGAATGAGAACTTATTTCCATACACGCTTTGACCTAATGCTTCTCACAGCTGAGGATCTGTTACAATGCACAAGTGTAAAAAAGATCCACCAGCCTGACGTCTGGGACACAAGAGACATCCGTCAATCAGAAAGTAATAGTAATAATCTACTATAGCGCCAACATAATCGGCAGCAGTGTACACATCAGAGATGACACGTACACACAGTATCAGACATTAAAGAGTAACACAGAATTCACACAGGAGGCACGAGGACCCAGCGCACAAGCTATGAGGACACGGGGGCTGCACCACTGCTCCCCAGCAGCGCTCTGCTGACTCAGATCTTCCCTTCACTCCTCACATCTGATACTCGCTCCTGTCACCTGCACCTCAAAAACATCTCCAGAATCTGACCTTTTCTCACCTTTGCCTCTCTAAAATCTCTCACTATCGCTTTTATTCAGTCTCGTCTGGACTCCTGCAACTCTCTTCTGATCGGTCTCTCTCTTGCCAAACTTCTCCTCTCCAATCCGTCCTGAATGCGGCAGCTAGGGTCGTATTTCTGTCCAGCCGCTTCACCGATGCCTCCATCTTGTGCCAGTCATTATACTGGTTACCCACTCGCTACAGGGTCCAATATAAATTTCTCTCTCTCACCTGCAAAGCTCTCCACAGTTCTGCACCGCCTTATATCTCCTCTCTCATCTCTATCGCCCTACATATCCCCCGTCATCTCTCTATCGCCTAGCCGTCCTCTCCACAGCGCTGCGCCGCCCTGCATCGCCTAGCCGTCCTCTCCACAGCGCTGCGCCGCCCTGCATCGCCTAGCCGTCCTCTCCACAGCGCTGCGCCGCCCTGCATCGCCTAGCCGTCCTCTCCACAGCGCTGCGCCGCCCTGCATCGCCTAGCAGTCCTCTCCACAGCGCTGCGCCGCCCTGCATCGCCTAGCCGTCCTCTCCACAGCGCTGCGCCGCCCTGCATCGCCTAGCCGTCCTCTCCACAGCGCTGCGCCGCCCTGCATCGCCTAGCCGTCCTCTCCACAGCGCTGCGCCGCCCTGCATCGCCTAGCCGTCCTCTCCACAGCGCTGCGCCGCCCTGCATCGCCTAGCCGTCCTCTCCACAGCGCTGCGCCGCCCTGCATCGCCTAGCCGTCCTCTCCACAGCGCTGCGCCGCCCTGCATCGCCTAGCCGTCCTCTCCACAGCGCTGCGCCGCCCTGCATCGCCTAGCCGTCCTCTCCACAGCGCTGCGCCGCCCTGCATCGCCTAGCCGTCCTCTCCACAGCGCTGCGCCGCCCTGCATCGCCTAGTCGTCCTCTCCACAGCGCTGCGCCGCCCTGCATCGCCTAGCCGTCCTCTCCACAGTGCTGCACTGTCCTACATCTCTTCATCATCTGTTCTCAGCATTCCACCAATGACCTAATAATAATATCCTCCATAATCCCCCCACACACACCAATCTCCATAACTTCTCTTGTGCTGCAGCAGGTCTCTGGAATACTCTACCCAAAGAAATTCGGTTAATCTCCAGTCTCCACAGTTGACTGCACACTAAGGACACATTTGGTTGCACTTGTGGTCACCTCACTGGTCCTTCCTGACTTTCCCATCACCTGTTTCCTCTCCCTCCATGGCTCAGCAGCACTTTGTACCTGTACTTGTATAGATCCTGGGTGGGGGCCGCTTCATGCTGCGTTATCTGACCGTGCACTCAGCTCCGGTCACCTCGTGCCCCGCTCCTCCTGTAACTACTGAGCTGTGTGTGATGTACAGTGCTGCGGTATAGGGGGCGCTACAGAGAGCAAACTCTAACCCACACCCCTCCGCCGTCTCCCCCGCGCTCCCCCGGTCCACTTCGCCGTCTGCCCCGCACTCTCCCGATCCCTTCCGCATTCTCCTCCGGTCTCATCTATGTCTACGAGGCAGTAACACTTCCGCCTCCGTCCCCGAGCTCTGCTCCTCCCCGCCGTCTGTGGCTCCCGGGCTCGGCCGCTCTCACCATGTTGCCGGTGTCTCGGAGGTGCTGAATAATGCTGCACTCTGCGCTCCGCTACTCTCGTCTGAGTGTCAGGAGCCCCGCCCCCTGAGCAGGCGGGAGCAGTCCAGCGCCGAGTGTCCCATTGTCAATGCCACAACTTTATCAGTAACAGAGCAGAGAGCAATTATAAGGTTATAATGTGCTGGGGGAGGGGCTACCTGATGAGTTTATAATTCACCTGACTCCATCTCAGGAATGTGCTGCTCTGCTGCCCTCCTGCCTCCTGCTCTGCTGCCCTCCTGCCTGCTGCTCTGTTGCCGTCCTGCCCTCCTGCTCTGCTGCCCTCCTGCTCTGCTGCCCTGCTGCCCTCCTGCCTGCTGCTCTGCTGCCCTCCTGCCTGCTGCCCTCCTGTCCTGCTGATCCGCTGCCCTCCTGCCCTCCTGCTCTGCTGCCCTCCTGCTCTGCTGCCCTCCTGCTCTCCTGCCTGCTGCTCTGCTGCTCTCCTGTCCTGCTGCTCTCCTGTCCTGCTGCCCTCCTGTCCTGCTGCTCTGCTGCCCTCCTGCCTGCTGCCCTCCTGTCCTGCTGCCCTCCTGTCCTGCTGCCCTCCTGTCCTGCTGCCCTCCTGTCCTGCTGCTCTTGCCCTCCTGTCCTGCTGCTCTTGCCCTCCTGTCCTGCTGCTCTGCTGTCCTGCTGCTCTGCTGCCCTCCTGCCTGCTGCCCTCCTGCCTGCTGCCCTCCTGCCTGCTGCTGCCCTCCTGCCTGCTGCTGCCCTCCTGCCTGCTGCTGCCCTCCTGCCTGCTGCTGCCCTCCTGTCCTGCTGCTCTCCTGTCCTGCTGCTCTCCTGTCCTGCTGCTCTCCTGTCCTGCTGCTCTGCTGCTCACTTTCCTCAGTTGATTCACTTTGTACAGTTATATTCAGGGCTGTGGAGTCGGAGTCGTGGAAATTTCGGAGTCGGAGGTTTGGCTTACTGACTCCACAGCCTTGGTTATATGGCGCCCACATACACTGTCGCGCTGTATGGAGGCCGCATTCTCTCACTTTGGTTACTGTCACCATTGGGACTCACAAACCCCATTACATTGTGCAGATTTCTCCCTCCATTGGATCCGCACCCTGAAGCCCAGAGCCCCGTATACAGCAGACAATATGGGGCGTAAACTCCAAAATCAGCCACGAACCAGAGGATCGGTGCAGGGCCCGGCCCAGCGACAGCGGAGCCTCAAAGGATCGGTGCAGGACCCGGCCCAGCGACAGCAGAGCCTCAGAGGATCGGTGCAGGACCCCGCCCAGCGACAGCGGAGCCTCAAAGGATCAGTGCAGGACCCAGCCCAGCGACAGCGGAGCCTCAGAGGATCGGTGCAGGACCCGGCCCAGCAAGAGCGGACCCTCAGAGGATCGGTGCAGGACCCGGCCCAGTGACAGCGGAGCCTCAAAGGATCGGTGCAAGACCCGGCCCAGCAACAACGGAGCCTCAGAGGATCGCTGCAGGTCCCGGCCCCAGCGGACCCTCAGAGGATCGGTGCAGAACCAGGCCCAGCAACATCAGAGCCTCAGAGGATCTGTGCAGGACCCGGCCCAGTAACAGCGGAGCCTCTGAGGATCAGTGTAGGACCCGGCTCCAGAGACAGTGGAGCCTCTTTGGATCGGTGCAGGACCCGGCCCAGCTACAGCGGAGCCTCAGAGGATCGGTGCAGTACCCGGCCACTGCGGAGCCTCAGAGGATCGGTAAAGGTCCCAGCCCCAGCGGAGCCTCCGAGGATCAGTGCAGGGCCTGGCCCAGCAACAGCGGAGCCTCAGAGGAACGGTAAAGGACCTGGCCCAACAACAGCGGAGCCTCAGAGGATCGCTGCAGGACACGGCCCCAGCGGAGCCTCAGAGGATCGATGCAGGACACGGCCCGGCCCCAGCAGACCCTCAGAGGATCGGTGTAAGACCCGGCCCAGCAATAGCGGGGCCTCAGAGGATCGGTGCAGGACTCGGCTCCAGCGACAGCGGAGCCTCAGCGGATCGGTGCAGGACCTGACTCCAGCGACAGCGGAGCCTCAGAGGATCGCTACAGGACACGGCCACAGCAGAACCTCAGAGGATTGCTGAAGGACCAGGCCCGGCTCCAGCGGAGCCTCACAGGATCGGTGCAGGACCCGGTCCAGCAACAGCGAAACCTCAGAGAATCGGTGCAGGGCCCGGCCCAGCGACAGCAGAGCCTCTGAGGATCGGTGCAGTACCCGGCCCCAGCGGAGCCTCAGCGGATCATTGCAGGGCACGGCTCCAGCGACAGCAGAGCCTCAGAGGAACGGTGAAGGACCCGGCCCAGCAACAGCGGAGCCTCAGAGGAACAGTGAAGGACCCGGCCCAGCAACAGCGGAGCCTCAGAGGAACAGTGAAGGACCCGGCCCAGCAACAGCGGAGCCTCAGAGGATCGCTGCAGGACACGGCCCCAGCTGAGCCTCAGAGGATCGGTGCAGGACCTGGCCTGGCCCCAGCGGACCCTCAGAGGATCAGTGTAAGACCCGGCCCAGCAATAGCGGGGCCTCAGAGGATCGGTGCAGGACTCGGCTCCAGCGACAGTGGAGCCTCAGAGGATCGGTGGAGGACCCGGCCCAGCAAAAGCGGAGCCTCAGAGGATCAGTGCAGGACCTGGCTCCAGCGACAGCGGAGCCTCAGAGGATCGCTGCAGGACACGGCCCCAGCGGAGCCTCAGAGGATTGCTGCAGGACCAGGCCCGGCCCCAGCGGAGCCTCACAGGATCGGTGCAGGACCCGGTCCAGCAACAGCGAAACCTCAGAGAATCGGTGCAGGACCCGGCCCAGCGACAGCAGAGCCTCTGAGGATCGGTGCAGTACCCGGCCCCAGCGGAGCCTCAGCGGATCATTGCAGGGCACGGCTCCAGCGACAGCAGAGCCTCAGAGGAATGGTGAAGGACCCGGCCCAGCAACAGCGGAGCCTCAGAGGATCGGTGCAGGACACGGCCCCAGCGGAGCCTCGGAGGATCTGTGCAGTACCTGCCCAGCGACAGCGGAGCCTCAGAGGATTGGTGCAGGACCCAGCAACAGCGGAGCCTCAGAGGAGCGATGTCCGGAGCCGTGAGACTTGTCACTGACCAGGCATCCATCACCACCTTATATATAGCTCATAAGTCCCGCCCTTTATCAGTGGCCACGCCTTCCCTGCACCGCCGTCCCCAGAGGATCGTATGGACACTGCATACATACAGTGGTGGCCAAAAGTATTGGCACCCCTGCAATTCTGTCAGATAATACTCAGTTTCTTCCTGAAAATGATTGCAATCACAAATTCTTTGGTCTTATTATCTTCATTTAATTTGCTTGCAAGGAAAAAACACAAAATAGAATGAAGCAAAAATCAAATAATTGATAATTTCACACAAAACTCCAAAAAAGGGCCGGACAAAAGTATTGGCACCCTCAGCCTAATACTTGGTTGCACAACCTTTAGCCAAAATAACTGCGAACAACCGCTTCCGGTAACCATCAATGAGTTTCTTACAATGCTCTGCTGGAATTGTAGACCATTCTTCTTTGTAAACTGCTCCAGGTCCCTGATATTTGAAGGGTGCCTTCTCCAAACTGCCATTTTGAGATCTCTCCACAGGTGTTCTATGGGATTCAGGTCTGGACTCATTGCTGGCCACCTTAGTAGTCTCCAGTGCTTTCTCTCAAACCATTTTATAGTGCTTTTGGAAGTGTGTTTTGGGTCATTGTCCTGCTGGAAGACCCATGACCTCTGAGGGAGACCCAGCTTTCTCACACTGGACCCTACATTATGCTGCAAAATTTGTTGGTAATCTTCAGACTTCATAATGCCATGCACACGGTCAGGCTATGTGCACACGATGCAGAAATGAAGCAGAAAATTTCTGCATCATTTCTGCATCTCCCTGGCAGAAAAAACGCATGCAGATTGTGCATGCGTTTTTCCTGCAGAATACATGCGGATCCACATGCAGATTCACATGCGTTTCCACATGCAGATTGACAAGCGCTTTCCAGGCGATTTTAGCATCACCTGGAAAGTGCTTGACAACTAGGTCACACTATATAAATCCATGCAAACAGCATGGATTTATATAGTGTGACCCGAGAGAGTGTATATACTTACCTCCGATGGCCCTCGCTGTCCTGCTCACTCCGTTCTCCCGGCTGCCGGCAACTTTGAATTGAAAGACCTGCCGACGTCAGCGTCACGTGACCCGTCACATGACTCTGACGTCACCGCAGGTCCTACAACTCAGTGCAAGTGCCGGGAAGCAAGCAGGAGCGGTGCGCGGGCCGACAGATGGTAAGTATATATATATTTTTTATTTTATTCTTGTTTTACAGCTTTTTTAATGGTACCTGGGTGTGGATGAGACTCTCCTCTCCTCCACACCCGGGTACCATCCGCACATTAGAACGCACCAATTACGCAAGTACAGATGCAGTCTTGCGGAATTGGCGCGTTCTAATGCAAGTCAATGGCGGCGAAAACGCCGCGTTTCCGCAGAATTAAATGACATGCTGCGGATTTTTGAGCGCAGCGTTTACGCTGCGGAAAAATCCGCATCATGGGCACAGCACATGCGGATTTCAATTGGGGAACATTGCTTCCCTTCTACCATGCGTTTTTCATGCGTTTCCGCGGCGTTTACGCAACTGCAAAAATGCCGCGGAAGCGCATGAAATACGCATCGTGTGAACTCAGCCTCAAGCAGTCCAGTGCCAGAGGCAGCAAAGCAACCCCAAAACATCAGGGAACCTCCGCCATGTTTGACTGTAGGGACCGTGTTCTTTTCTTTGAATGCCTCTTTTTTTTTTCCTGTACACTCTATGTTGATGCTTTTTCCCATCTACTTTTGTCTCATCTTCCAAAACGTTTTAGGCTTTCTCAGGTAAGTTTTGGCAAACTCCAGCCTGGCTTTTTTATGTCTCGGGGTAAGAAGTGGGGTGTTCCTGGGTATCCTACCATACAGTCCCTTTTCATTCAGACGCCGACGGATAGTACGGGTTGACACTGTTGTACCCTCGGACTGCAGGGCAGCTTGAACTTGTTTGGATGTTAGTCGAGGTTCTTTATCCACCATCCGCACAATCTTGCGTTGAAATCTCTTGTCAATTTTTCTTTTCCGTCCACATCTAGGGAGGTTAGCCACAGTGCCATGGGCTTTACACTTCTTGATGACACTGCGCACGGAAGACACAGGAACATTCAGGTCTTTGGAGATGGACTTGTAGCCTTGAGATTGCTCATGCTTCCTCACAATTTGGTTTCTCAAGTCCTCAGACAGTTCTTTGGTCTTCTTTCTTTTCTCCATGCTCAATGTGGTCACACAAGGACACAGGACAGAGGTTGAGGCAACTTTATTCCATGTTAACTGGCTGCAAGTGTGATTTAGTTATTGCCAACACCTGTTAGGTGCCACAGGTAAGTTACAGGTGCTGGTAATTACACCAATTACAGAAGCAGCACAGGATTTTTCAAACAGTGCCAATACTTTTGCCCTCCCCCTTTTTTAGGTTTGGTGTGGAATTATATCCAATTTGGCTTTAGGACAATTCTTTTTGTGTTTTTTTCATTGAAGTCAAATTAAATGAAGAGAATAAGACCAAAGAATTTGTGATTGCAATCATTTTCAGGAAGAAACTGAGTATTATCTGACAGAATTGCAGGGGTGCCAATACTTTTGGCCACCACTGTATATGTATACACTGCCGTGACAAAGTCTTCATACCCTGGGATGTTGGGTGGACAGCCATGTCTTGGCAGGTTTGCAGTTGTTCCATTTTTGAATGATGGATTGATGCTCTGTGAGATCTTCACAGCTTGGGCTATTTTTTATAAACTAACCCTGCTTTACTCATGAAAAATGTGGAAAATACATTACATTACTGATCCTGAGTTACCTCCTGTATTATACTCCAGAGCTGCACTCACTATTCTGCTGGTGCAGTCACTGTGTGCATACATTACATTACTGATCCTGAGTTACCTCCTGTATTATACTCCAGAGCTGCACTCACTATTCTGCTGGTGCAGTCACTGTGTACATACATTACATTACTGATCCTGAGTTACATCCTGTATTATACTCCAGAGCTGCACTCACTATTCTGCTGGTGCAGTCACTGTGTGCATACATTACATTACTGATCCTGAGTTACCTCCTGTATTATACTCCAGAGCTGCACTCACTATTCTGCTGGTGCAGTCACTGTGTACATACATTACATTACTGATACTGAGTTACATCCTGTATTATACTCCAGAGCTGCACTCACTATTCTGCTGGTGCAGTCACTGTGTACATACATTACATTACTGATCCAGAGTTACATCCTGTATTATACTCCAGAGCTGCACTCACTATTCTGCTGGTGCAGTCACTGTGTACATACATTACATTACTGATCCTGAGTTACATCCTGTATTATACTCCAGAGCTGCACTCACTATTCTGCTGGTGGCGTCACTGTGTACATACATTACATTACTGATCCTGAGTTACCTCCTGTATTATACTCCAGAGCTGCACTCACTATTCTGCTGGTGCAGTCACTGTGTATCTACATTACATTACTGATCCTGAGTTACATCCTGTATTATACTCCAGAGCTGCACTCACTATTCTGCTGGTGCAGTCACTGTGTACATACATTACATTACTGATCCTGAGTTACATCCTGTATTATACTCCAGAGCTGCACTCACTATTCTGCTGGTGCAGTCACTGTGTGCATACATTACATTACTGATCCTGAGTTACCTCCTGTATTATACTCCAGAGCTGCACTCACTATTCTGCTGGTGCAGTCACTGTGTACATACATTACATTACTGATACTGAGTTACATCCTGTATTATACTCCAGAGCTGCACTCACTATTCTGCTGGTGCAGTCACTGTGTACATACATTACATTACTGATCCAGAGTTACATCCTGTATTATACTCCAGAGCTGCACTCACTATTCTGCTGGTGCAGTCACTGTGTACATACATTACATTACTGATCCTGAGTTACATCCTGTATTATACTCCAGAGCTGCACTCACTATTCTGCTGGTGGCGTCACTGTGTACATACATTACATTACTGATCCTGAGTTACCTCCTGTATTATACTCCAGAGCTGCACTCACTATTCTGCTGGTGCAGTCACTGTGTATCTACATTACATTACTGATCCTGAGTTACATCCTGTATTATACTCCAGAGCTGCACTCACTATTCTGCTGGTGCAGTCACTGTGTACATACATTACATTACTGATCCTGAGTTACATCCTGTATTATACTCCAGAGCTGCACTCACTATTCTGCTGGTGCAGTCACTGTGTGCATACATTACATTACTGATCCTGAGTTACCTCCTGTATTATACTCCAGAGCTGCACTCACTATTCTGCTGGTGCAGTCACTGTGTACATACATTACATTACTGATACTGAGTTACATCCTGTATTATACTCCAGAGCTGCACTCACTATTCTGCTGGTGCAGTCACTGTGTACATACATTACATTACTGATCCAGAGTTACATCCTGTATTATACTCCAGAGCTGCACTCACTATTCTGCTGGTGCAGTCACTGTGTACATACATTACATTACTGATCCTGAGTTACATCCTGTATTATACTCCAGAGCTGCACTCACTATTCTGCTGGTGGCGTCACTGTGTACATACATTACATTACTGATCCTGAGTTACCTCCTGTATTATACTCCAGAGCTGCACTCACTATTCTGCTGGTGCAGTCACTGTGTATCTACATTACATTACTGATCCTGAGTTACATCCTGTATTATACTCCAGAGCTGCACTCACTATTCTGCTGGTGCAGTCACTGTGTACATACATTACATTACTGATCCTGAGTTACATCCTGTATTATACTCCAGAGCTGCACTCACTATTCTGCTGGTGCAGTCACTGTGTGCATACATTACATTACTGATCCTGAGTTACCTCCTGTATTATACTCCAGAGCTGCACTCACTATTCTGCTGGTGCAGTCACTGTGTACATACATTACATTACTGATACTGAGTTACATCCTGTATTATACTCCAGAGCTGCACTCACTATTCTGCTGGTGCAGTCACTGTGTACATACATTACATTACTGATCCTGAGTTACCTCCTGTATTATACTCCAGAGCTGCATTCACTATTCTGCTAGTGGAGTCACTGTGTAAATACATTACATTACTGATCCTGAGTTACATCCTGTATTATACTCCAGAGCTGCATTCACTATTCTGCTGGTGGAGTCACTGTGTACATACATTACATTACTGATCCTGAGTTACCTCCTGTATTATACTCCAGAGCTGCACTCACTATTCTGCTGGTGCAGTCACTGTGTACATATATTACATTACTGATCCTGAGTTACATTATGTCTTGTACTCCAGAGCTGCACTCACTATTCTGCTGGTGCAGTCACTGTGTACATACATTACATTACTGATCCTGAGTTACCTCCTGTATTATACTCCAGAGCTGCACTCACTATTCTGCTAGTGGAGTCACTGTGTACATACATTACATTACTGATCCTGAGTTACATTATGTGTTATACTCCAGAGCTGCACTCACTATTCTGCTGGTGCAGTCACTGTGTACATACATTACATTACTGATCCTGAGTTACATCCTGTATTATCCTCCAGAGCAGCACTCACTATTCTGCTGGTGCAGTCACTGTGTACATACATTACATTACTGATCCTGACTTACATCCTGTATTATACTCCAGAGCTGCACTCACTATTCTGCTAGTGGAGTCACTGTGTACATACATTACATTACTGATCCTGAGTTACATTATGTGTTATACTCCAGAGCTGCACTCACTATTCTGCTGGTGCAGTCACTGTGTGCATACATTACATTACTGATCCTGAGTTACCTCCTGTATTATACTCCAGAGCTGCACTCACTATTCTGCTGGTGCAGTCACTGTGTACATACATTACATTACTGATCCTGAGTTACCTCCTGTATTATACTCCAGAGCTGCACTCACTATTCTGCTAGTGGAGTCACTGTGTAAATACATTACATTACTGATCCTGAGTTACATCCTGTATTATATTCCACAGCTGCACTCACTATTCTGCTGGTGGAGTCACTGTGTACATATATTACATTACTGATCCTGAGTTACATCCTGTATTATACTCCAGAGCTGCACTCACTATTCTGCTGGTGTAGTCACTGTGCGCATACATTACATTACTGATCCTGAGTTACATCCTGTATTATACTCCAGAGCTGCACTCACTATTCTGCTGGTGGAGTCACTGTGTACATATATTACATTACTGATCCTGAGTTACATTATGTCTTATACTCCAGAGCTGCACTCACTATTCTGCTGGTGCAGTCACTGTGTACATACATTACATTACTGATCCTGAGTTATATCCTGTATTATACTCCAGAGCTGCACTCACTATTCTGCTGGTGCAGTCACTGTGTACATACATTACATAACTGATCCTAAGTTACATCCTGTATTATACTCCAGAGCTGCACTCACTATTCTGCTGGTGCAGTCACTGTGTGCATACATTACATTACTGATCCTGAGTTACCTCCTGTATTATACTCCAGAGCTGCACTCACTATTCTGCTGGTGCAGTCACTGTGTGCATACATTACATTACTGATCCCGAGTTACCTCCTGTATTATACTCCAGAGCTGCACTCACTATTCTGCTGGTGCAGTCACTGTGTATCTACATTACATTACTGATCCTGAGTTACCTCCTGTATTATACTCCAGAGCTGCACTCACTATTCTGCTAGTGCAGTCACTGTGTACATACATTACATTACTGATCCTGAGTTACCTCCTGTATTATACTCCAGAGCTCCACTCACTATTCTGCTAGTGGAGTCACTGTGTACATACATTACATTACTGATCCTGAGTTACATTATGTGTTATACTCCAGAGCTGCACTCACTATTCTGCTGGTGCAGTCACTGTGCACATACATTACATTACTGATCCTGAGTTACCTCCTGTATTATACTCCAGAGCTGCACTCACTATTCTGCTGGTGCAGTCACTGTGTACATACATTACATTACTGATCCTGAGTTACCTCCTGTATTATCCTCCAGAGCAGCACTCACTATTCTGCTGGTGCAGTCACTGTGTACATACATTACATTACTGATCCTGAGTTACATCCTGTATTATCCTCCAGAGCAGCACTCACTATTCTGCTGGTGCAGTCACTGTGTACATACATTACATTACTGATCCTGACTTACATCCTGTATTATACTCCAGAGCTGCACTCACTATTCTGCTAGTGGAGTCACTGTGTACATACATTACATTACTGATCCTGAGTTACATTATGTGTTATACTCCAGAGCTGCACTCACTATTCTGCTGGTGCAGTCACTGTGTGCATACATTACATTACTGATCCTGAGTTACCTCCTGTATTATACTCCAGAGCTGCACTCACTATTCTGCTGGTGCAGTCACTGTGTACATACATTACATTACTGATCCTGAGTTACATCCTGTATTATATTCCACAGCTGCACTCACTATTCTGCTGGTGGAGTCACTGTGTACATATATTACATTACTGATCCTGAGTTACATCCTGTATTATACTCCAGAGCTGCACTCACTATTCTGCTGGTGTAGTCACTGTGCGCATACATTACATTACTGATCCTGAGTTACATCCTGTATTATACTCCAGAGCTGCACTCACTATTCTGCTGGTGGAGTCACTGTGTACATATATTACATTACTGATCCTGAGTTACATTATGTCTTATACTCCAGAGCTGCACTCACTATTCTGCTGGTGCAGTCACTGTGTACATACATTACATTACTGATCCTGAGTTATATCCTGTATTATACTCCAGAGCTGCACTCACTATTCTGCTGGTGCAGTCACTGTGTACATACATTACATAACTGATCCTAAGTTACATCCTGTATTATACTCCAGAGCTGCACTCACTATTCTGCTGGTGCAGTCACTGTGTGCATACATTACATTACTGATCCTGAGTTACCTCCTGTATTATACTCCAGAGCTGCACTCACTATTCTGCTGGTGCAGTCACTGTGTGCATACATTACATTACTGATCCCGAGTTACCTCCTGTATTATACTCCAGAGCTGCACTCACTATTCTGCTGGTGCAGTCACTGTGTATCTACATTACATTACTGATCCTGAGTTACCTCCTGTATTATACTCCAGAGCTGCACTCACTATTCTGCTAGTGCAGTCACTGTGTACATACATTACATTACTGATCCTGAGTTACCTCCTGTATTATACTCCAGAGCTCCACTCACTATTCTGCTAGTGGAGTCACTGTGTACATACATTACATTACTGATCCTGAGTTACATTATGTGTTATACTCCAGAGCTGCACTCACTATTCTGCTGGTGCAGTCACTGTGCACATACATTACATTACTGATCCTGAGTTACCTCCTGTATTATACTCCAGAGCTGCACTCACTATTCTGCTGGTGCAGTCACTGTGTACATACATTACATTACTGATCCTGAGTTACCTCCTGTATTATCCTCCAGAGCAGCACTCACTATTCTGCTGGTGCAGTCACTGTGTACATACATTACATTACTGATCCTGAGTTACATCCTGTATTATCCTCCAGAGCTGCACTCACTATTCTGCTGGTGCAGTCACTGTGTACATACATTACATTACTGATCCTGAGTTACATCCTGTATTATCTTCCAGAGCTGCACTCACTATTCTGCTAGTGGAGTCACTGTGTACATACATTACATTACTGATCCTGAGTTACATTATGTGTTATACTCCAGAGCTGCACTCACTATTCTGCTGGTGGAGTCACTGTGTATATACATTACATTACTGATCCTGAGTTACATCCTGTATTATACTCCAGAGCTGCACTCACTATTCTGCTGGTGCAGTCACTGTGTACATACATTACATTACTGATCCTGAGTTACATCCTGTATTATCCTCCAGAGCTGCACTCACTATTCTGCTGGTGCAGTCACTGTGTACATACATTACATTACTGATCCTGAGTTACATCCTGTATTATACTCCAGAGCTGCACTCACTATTCTGCTGGTGCAGTCACTGTGTACATAAATTACATTACTGATCCTGAGTTACATCTTGTATTATACTCCAGAGCTGCACTCACTATTCTGCTGGTGCAGTCACTGTGTACATACATTACATTACTGATCCTGAGTTACATCCTGTATTATACTCCAGAGCTGCACTCACTATTCTGCTGGTGCAGTCACTGTGTACATACATTACATTACTGATCCTGAGTTACATCCTGTATTATACTCCAGAGCTGCACTCACTATTCTGCTGGTGCAGTCACTGAGTACATACATTACATTACTGATCCAGAGTTATATCCTGTATTATACTCCAGAGCTGCACTCACTATTCTGCTGGTGCAGTCACTGTGTACATACATTACATTACTGATCCTGAGTTACATCCTGTATTATACTCCAGAGCTGCACTCACTATTCTGCTGGTGCAGTCACTGTGTACATACATTACATTACTGATCCTGAGTTACATCCTGTATTATCCTCCAGAGCTGCACTCACTATTCTGCTGGTGCAGTCACTGTGTACATACATTACATTACTGATCCTGAGTTACATCCTGTATTATCCTCCAGAGCTGCACTCACTATTCTGCTGGTGCAGTCACTGTGTATATACATTACATTACTGATCCTGAGTTACATCCTGTATTATACCCCAGAGCTGCACTCACTATTCTGCTGGTGCAGTCACTGTGTACATACATTACTGATCCTGAGTTACCTCCTGTATTATACCCCAGAGCTGCACTCACTATTCTGCTGGTGCAGTCACTGTGTACATACATTACATTACTGATCCTGAGTTACATCCTGTATTATCCTCCAGAGCTGCACTCACTATTCTGCTGGTGCAGTCACTGTGTACATACATTACATTACTGATCCTGAGTTACCTCCTGTATTATACCCCAGAGCTGCACTCACTATTCTGCTGGTGCAGTCACTGTGTACATACATTACTGATCCTGAGTTACCTCCTGTATTATACCCCAGAGCTGCACTCACTATTCTGCTGGTGCAGTCACTGTGTACATACATTACATTACTGATCCTGAGTTACATCCTGTATTATCCTCCAGAGCTGCACTCACTATTCTGCTGGTGCAGTCACTGTGCACATACATTACATTACTGATCGTGAGTTACATCCTGTATTATACCCCAGAGCTGCACTCACTATTCTGCTGGTGCAGTCACTGTGTACATACATTACATTACTGATCCTGAGTTACCTCCTGTATTATACTCCAGAGCTGCACTCACTATTCTGCTGGTGCAGTCACTGTGTACATACATTACATTACTGATCCTGAGTTACATCCTGTATTATACCCCAGAGCTGTACTCACTATTCTGCTGGTGCAGTCACTGTGTACATTACATCACTGATCCTGAGTTACATCCTGTATTATACTCCAGAGCTGCACTCACTATTCTGCTGGTGCAGTCACTGTGTATATACATTACATTACTGATCCTGAGTTACATCCTGTATTATACCCCAGAGCTGCACTCACTATTCTGCTGGTGCAGTCACTGTGTACATACATTACTGATCCTGAGTTACCTCCTGTATTATACCCCAGAGCTGCACTCACTATTCTGCTGGTGCAGTCACTGTGTACATACATTACATTACTGATCCTGAGTTACCTCCTGTATTATACCCCAGAGCTGCACTCACTATTCTGCTGGTGCAGTCACTGTGTATATACATTACATTACTGATCCTGAGTTACCTCCTGTATTATACCCCAGAGCTGCACTCACTATTCTGCTGGTGCAGTCACTGTGTACATACATTACATTACTGATCCTGAGTTACCTCCTGTATTATCCTCCAGAGCTGCACTCACTATTCTGCTGGTGCAGTCACTGTGTATATACATTACATTACTGATCCTGAGTTACATCCTGTATTATACCCCAGAGCTGCGCTCACTATTCTGCTGGTGCAGTCACTGTGTACATACATTACATTACTGATCCTGAGTTACCTCCTGTATTATCCTCCAGAGCTGCACTCACTATTCTGCTGGTGCAGTCACTGTGTACATACATTACATTACTGATCCTGAGTTACCTCCTGTATTATACTCCAGAGCTGCACTCACTATTCTGCTGTTGCAGTCACTGTGTACATACATTACATTACTGATCCTGAGTTACATCCTGTATTATCCTCCAGAGCAGCACTCACTATTCTGCTGGTGCAGTCACTGTGTACATACATTACATTACTGATCCTGAGTTACATCCTGTATTATACTCCAGAGCTGCACTCACTATTCTGCTGGTGCAGTCACTGTGTACATACATTACATTACTGATCCTGAGTTACATCCTGTATTATACCCCAGAGCTGTACTCACTATTCTGCTGGTGCAGTCACTGTGTACATTACATTACTGATCCTGAGTTACATCCTGTATTATACTCCAGAGCTGCACTCACTATTCTGCTGGTGCAGTCACTGTGCACATACATTACATTACTGATCCTGAGTTACCTCCTGTATTATACTCCAGAGCTGCACTCACTATTCTGCTGGTGCAGTCACTGTGTACATACATTACATTACTGATCCTGAGTTAAATCCTGTATTATACTCCAGAGCTGCACTCACTATTCTGCTGGTGCAGTCACTGTGTACATACATTACATTACTGATCCTGAGTTACATCCTGTATTATACTCCAGAGCTGCACTCACTATTCTGCTGGTGCAGTCACTGTGTACATACATTACATTACTGCTCCTGAGTTACCTCCTGTATTATACTCCAGAGCTGCACTCACTATTCTGCTGGTGCAGTCACTGTGTACATACATTACATTACTGATCCTGAGTTACCTCCTGTATTATACCCCAGAGCTGCACTCACTATTCTGCTGGTGCAGTCACTGTGTACATACATTACTGATCCTGAGTTACCTCCTGTATTATACCCCAGAGCTGCACTCACTATTCTGCTGGTGCAGTCACTGTGTACATACATTACATTACTGATCCTGAGTTACCTCCTGTATTATACTCCAGAGCTGCACTCACTATTCTGCTGGTGCAGTCACTGTGTACATACATTACATTACTGATCCTGAGTTACATCCTGTATTATCCTCCAGAGCTGCACTCACTATTCTGCTGGTGCAGTCACTGTGTATATACATTACATTACTGATCCTGAGTTACATCCTGTATTATACCCCAGAGCTGCACTCACTATTCTGCTGGTGCAGTCACTGTGTACATACATTACATTACTGATCCTGAGTTACCTCCTGTATTATACTCCAGAGCTGCACTCACTATTCTGCTGGTGCAGTCACTGTGTACATACATTACATTACTGATCCTGAGTTACATCCTGTATTATACCCCAGAGCTGTACTCACTATTCTGCTGGTGCAGTCACTGTGTACATTACATTACTGATCCTGAGTTACATCCTGTATTATACTCCAGAGCTGCACTCACTATTCTGCTGGTGCAGTCACTGTGTACATACATTACATTACTGATCCTGAGTTACCTCCTGTATTATACCCCAGAGCTGCACTCACTATTCTGCTGGTGCAGTCACTGTGTATATACATTACATTACTGATCCTGAGTTACCTCCTGTATTATCCTCCAGAGCTGCACTCACTATTCTGCTGGTGCAGTCACTGTGTATATACATTACATTACTGATCCTGAGTTACATCCTGTATTATACCCCAGAGCTGCGCTCACTATTCTGCTGGTGCAGTCACTGTGTACATACATTACATTACTGATCCTGAGTTACCTCCTGTATTATCCTCCAGAGCTGCACTCACTATTCTGCTGGTGCAGTCACTGTGTACATACATTACATTACTGATCCTGAGTTACCTCCTGTATTATACTCCAGAGCTGCACTCACTATTCTGCTGTTGCAGTCACTGTGTACATACATTACATTACTGATCCTGAGTTACATCCTGTATTATCCTCCAGAGCAGCACTCACTATTCTGCTGGTGCAGTCACTGTGTACATACATTACATTACTGATCCTGAGTTACATCCTGTATTATACTCCAGAGCTGCACTCACTATTCTGCTGGTGCAGTCACTGTGTACATACATTACATTACTGATCCTGAGTTACATCCTGTATTATACCCCAGAGCTGTACTCACTATTCTGCTGGTGCAGTCACTGTGTACATTACATTACTGATCCTGAGTTACATCCTGTATTATACTCCAGAGCTGCACTCACTATTCTGCTGGTGCAGTCACTGTGCACATACATTACATTACTGATCCTGAGTTACCTCCTGTATTATACTCCAGAGCTGCACTCACTATTCTGCTGGTGCAGTCACTGTGTACATACATTACATTACTGATCCTGAGTTAAATCCTGTATTATACTCCAGAGCTGCACTCACTATTCTGCTGGTGCAGTCACTGTGTACATACATTACATTACTGATCCTGAGTTACATCCTGTATTATACTCCAGAGCTGCACTCACTATTCTGCTGGTGCAGTCACTGTGTACATACATTACATTACTGATCCTGAGTTACATCCTGTATTATCCTCCAGAGCTGCACTCACTATTCTGCTGGTGCAGTCACTGTGTATATACATTACATTACTGATCCTGAGTTACATCCTGTATTATATTCCAGAGCTGCACTCGCTATTCTGCTGGTGCAGTCACTGTGTACATACATTACTGATCCTGAGTTACCTCCTGTATTATACCCCAGAGCTGCACTCACTATTCTGCTGGTGCAGTCACTGTGTACATACATTACATTACTGATCCTGAGTTACCTCCTGTATTATACTCCAGAGCTGCACTCACTATTCTGCTGGTGCAGTCACTGTGTACATACATTACATTACTGATCCTGAGTTACATCCTGTATTATCCTCCAGAGCTGCACTCACTATTCTGCTGGTGCAGTCACTGTGTATATACATTACATTACTGATCCTGAGTTACATCCTGTATTATACCCCAGAGCTGCACTCACTATTCTGCTGGTGCAGTCACTGTGTACATACATTACATTACTGATCCTGAGTTACCTCCTGTATTATACTCCAGAGCTGCACTCACTATTCTGCTGGTGCAGTCACTGTGTACATACATTACATTACTGATCCTGAGTTACATCCTGTATTATACCCCAGAGCTGTACTCACTATTCTGCTGGTGCAGTCACTGTGTACATACATTACTGATCCTGAGTTACCTCCTGTATTATACCCCAGAGCTGCACTCACTATTCTGCTGGTGCAGTCACTGTGTACATACATTACTGATCCTGAGTTACCTCCTGTATTATACCCCAGAGCTGCACTCACTATTCTGCTGGTGCAGTCACTGTGTACATACATTACATTACTGATCCTGAGTTACCTCCTGTATTATACTCCAGAGCTGCACTCACTATTCTGCTGGTGCAGTCACTGTGTACATACATTACATTACTGATCCTGAGTTACATCCTGTATTATCCTCCAGAGCTGCACTCACTATTCTGCTGGTGCAGTCACTGTGTATATACATTACATTACTGATCCTGAGTTACATCCTGTATTATACCCCAGAGCTGCACTCACTATTCTGCTGGTGCAGTCACTGTGTACATACATTACATTACTGATCCTGAGTTACCTCCTGTATTATACTCCAGAGCTGCACTCACTATTCTGCTGGTGCAGTCACTGTGTACATACATTACATTACTGATCCTGAGTTACATCCTGTATTATACCCCAGAGCTGTACTCACTATTCTGCTGGTGCAGTCACTGTGTACATTACATTACTGATCCTGAGTTACATCCTGTATTATACTCCAGAGCTGCACTCACTATTCTGCTGGTGCAGTCACTGTGTACATACATTACATTACTGATCCTGAGTTACCTCCTGTATTATACTCCAGAGCTGCACTCACTATTCTGCTGGTGCAGTCACTGTGTACATTACATTACTGATCCTGAGTTACATCCTGTATTATACTCCAGAGCTGCACTCACTATTCTGCTGGTGCAGTCACTGTGTACATACATTACATTACTGATCCTGAGTTACATCCTGTATTATACTCCAGAGCTGTACTCACTATTCTGCTGGTGCAGTCACTGTGTACATACATTACATTACTGATCCTGAGTTACCTCCTGTATTATCCTCCAGAGCTGCACTCACTATTCTGCTGGTGCAGTCACTGTGTACATACATTACATTACTGATCCTGAGTTACATCCTGTATTATACTCCAGAGCTGCACTCACTATTCTGCTGGTGCAGTCACTGTGTACATACATTACATTACTGATCCTGAGTTACATCCTGTATTATACTCCAGAGCTGCACTCACTATTCCGCTGGTGCAGTCACTGTGTACATACATTACATTACTGATCCTGAGTTACATCCTGTATTATACTCCAGAGCTGCACTCACTATTCTGCTGGTGCAGTCACTGTGTATATACATTACATTACTGATCCTGAGTTACCTCCTGTATTATCCTCTAGAGCTGCACTCACTGCAGTTTAGTTTATAGCATATATGATGAATGGCAGATTAACCTGATATAACTCTATATGTTGCTATATGATTCATTCCCAGATTCAGATCTGATGAATTTGTGTCTATTTTCATCATATTAATGAAGTAACAGATGATGTAACCTGGTAATTCCTTTATATCATAAGGAAATCTCAGCTGTGTTTTCCTGGATGGTTTTTCTTCTTCTTCTTCGAGGTCAAAATTCTAAACTAAACATTTTATTCTTAATAAGGACAGAAACTCGTAAGAGTCAGCGCAAATCATAATAACAGGGAGCGATGGGAACGGCAGCGCTGTGATAACAAACAGCACAGTCCTGGCTGTGAAAAAGAGCAGAACAAAAGGCCAGAAGGTGACAGCGAGGAAAGGATGGGAAAAACTACTGCTACACAGTGTAGAAATAACAGATGCTACCTGCACCAGTAAGAAAATATATCCTACTTCATAGGGGGCAGTATTATAGTAGTTATATTCTTGTATATAGGGGCAGTATTATAGTAGTTATATTCTTGTACATAGGGGGCAGTATTATAGTAGTTATATTCTTGTACATAGGGGGCAGTATTATAGTAGTTATATTCTTGTACATAGGGGGCAGTATTATAGTAGTTATATTCTTGTACATAGGGGCAGTATTATAGTAGTTATATTCTTGTACATAGGGAGCAGTATTATAGTAGTTATATTCCTGTACATAGGGGCAGTATTATAGTAGTTATATTCTTGTACATAGGGGCAGTATTATAGTAGTTATATTCTTGTACATAGGAGCAGTATTATAGTAGTTATATTCTTGTACATAGGGAGCAGTATTATAGTAGTTATATTCTTGTACATAGGGGGCAGTATTATAGTAGTTATATTCTTGTACATAGGGGCAGTATTATAGTAGTTATATTCTTGTACATAGGGGGCAGTATTATAGTAGTTATATTCTTGTACATAGGAGCAGTATTATAGTAGTTATATTCTTGTACATAGGGAGCAGTATTATAGTAGTTATGTTCTTGTACATAGGGGCAGTATTATAGTACTTATATTCTTGTACATAGGGGCAGTATTATAGTAGTTATATTCTTGTACATAGGGGCAGTATTATAGTAGTTATATTCTTGTACATAGGGGCAGTATTATAGTAGTTATATTCTTGTACAATGGGGCAGTATTATAGTAGTTATATTCTTGTACATAGGGGGCAGTATTATAGTAGTTATATTCTTGTACATAGGGGCAGTATTATAGTAGTTATATTCTTGTACATAGGGGGCAGTATTATAGTGTTATATTCTTGTACATAGGGGCAGTATTATAGTAGTTATATTTTTGTACATAGGGGGCAGTATTATAGTAGTTATATTCTTCTACATAGGGGCAGTATTATAGTAGTTATATTCTTCTACATAGGGGCAGTATTATAGTAGTTATATTCTTGTATATAGGAGGCAGTATTATAGTAGTTATATTCTTGTACATTGGGGCAGTATTATAGTAGTTATATTCATGTACATAGGGGCAGTATTATAGTGTTATATTCCTGTACATAGGGGCAGTATTATAGTAGTTATATTCTTGTATATAGCAGCAGTATTATAGTAGTTATATTCTTGTACATAGGGGCAGTATTATAGTAGTTATATTCTTGTACATAGGAGCAGTATTATAGTAGTTATATTCTTGTATATAGCAGCAGTATTATAGTAGTTATATTCTTGTACATAGGGGCAGTATTATAGTAGTTATATTCTTGTACATAGGGGCAGTATTATAGTAGTTATATTCTTGTACATAGGGAGCAGTATTATAGTAGTTATATTCTTGTACATAGGGAGCAGTATTATAGTAGTTATATTCTTGTATATAGGAGCAGTATTATAGTAGTTATATTCTTGTACATAGGGGGCAGTATTATAGTAGTTATATTCTTGCACATACGGGGCAGTATTATAGTAGTTATATTCTTGTACATAGGGAGCAGTATTATAGTAGTTATATTCTTGTACATAGGAGCAGTATTATAGTAGTTATATTCTTGTATATAGGAGCAGTATTATAGTAGTTATATTCTTGTACATAGGAGCAGTATTATAGTAGTTATATACTTGTACATAGGGGGCAGTATTATAGTAGTTATATTCTTGTACATAGGGGGCAGTATTATAGTAGTTATATTCTTGTACATAGGGGGCAGTATTATAGTAGTCATATTCTTGTACATAGGAGCAGTATTATAGTAGTTATATTCTTGTACATAGGGGGCAGTATTATAGTAGTTATATTCTTGTACATAGGAGCAGTATTATAGTAGTTATATTCTTGTACATAGGGAGCAGTATTATAGTAGTTATATTCTTGTACATAGGGGCAGTATTATAGTAGTTATATTCTTGTATATAGGAGCAGTATTATAGTAGTTATATTCTTGTACATAGGGAGCAGTATTATAGTAGTTATATTCTTGTACATAGGGAGCAGTATTATAGTAGTTATATTCTTGTACATAGGGATAGTATTATAGTAGTTATATTCCTGTACATAGGAGCAGTATTATAGTAGTTATATTCTTGTACATAGGAGCAGTATTATAGTAGTTATATTCTTGTACATAGGAGCAGTATTATAGTAGTTATATTCTTGTACATAGGGGCAGTATTATAGTAGTTATATTCTTGTACATAGGGGCAGTATTATAGTAGTTATATTCTTATACACAGGGGCAGTATTATAGTAGTTATATTGTTGTACATAGGGAGCAGTATTATAGTAGTTATATTCTTGTACATAGGGGCAGTATTATAGTAGTTATATTCTTGTATATAGGAGCAGTATTATAGTAGTTATATTCTTGTACATAGGGGCAGTATTATAGTAGTTATATTCTTGTACATAGGGGGCAGTATTATAGTAGTTATATTCTTGTACATAGGGGCAGTATTATAGTAGTTATATTCTTGTACACAGGGGCAGTATTATAGTAGTTATATTCTTGTACATAGGAGCAGTATTATAGTAGTTATATTCTTGTACATAGGAGCAGTATTATAGCAGTTATATTCTTGTACACAGGGAGCAGTATTATAGTAGTTATATTCTTGTATATAGGAGCAGTATTATAGTAGTTATATTCTTGTACACAGGAGCAGTATTATAGTAGGTATATTCTTGTACATAGGAGCAGTATTATAGTAGTTATATTCTTGAACATAGGGGGCAGTATTATAGTAGTTATATTGTTGTACATAGGGAGCAGTATTATAGTAGTTATATTCTTGTACATAGGGAGCAGTATTATAGTAGTTATATTCTTGTACATAGGGGGCAGTATTATAGTAGTTATATTCTTGTACATAGGGAGCAGTATTATAGTAGTTATATTCTTGTACATAGGAGCAGTATTATAGTAGTTATATTCTTGTACATAGGGAGCAGTATTATAGTAGTTATATTCTTGTACATAGGGGGCAGTATTATAGTAGTTATATTCTTGTACATAGGGAGCAGTATTATAGTAGTTATATTCTTGTACACAGGAGCAGTATTATAGTAGGTATATTCTTGTACATAGGAGCAGTATTATAGTAGTTATATTCTTGAACATAGGGGGCAGTATTATAGTAGTTATATTGTTGTACATAGGGAGCAGTATTATAGTAGTTATATTCTTGTACATAGGGAGCAGTATTATAGTAGTTATATTCTTGTACATAGGGAGCAGTATTATAGTAGTTATATTCTTGTACATAGGGAGCAGTATTATAGTAGTTATATTCCTGTATATAGGGGGCAGTATTATAGTAGTTATATTCTTGTACATAGGAGCAGTATTATAGTAGTTATATTCTTGTACATAGGAGCTGTATTATAGTAGTTATATTCTTGTACATAGGGGCAGTATTATAGTAGTTATATTCTTGTACATAGGGAGCAGTATTATAGTAGTTATATTCTTGTACATAGGGAGCAGTATTATAGTAGTTATATTCCTGTATATAGGGGGCAGTATTATAGTAGTTATATTCTTGTACATAGGAGCAGTATTATAGTAGTTATATTCTTGTACATAGGAGCAGTATTATAGTAGTTATATTCTTGTACATAGGGGCAGTATTATAGTAGTTATATTCTTGTACATAGGGGGCATCTCTGGGAACTCCTTCAAGATTGTTGGAAGACCATTTCCGGTGACTACCTCTTGAAGCTCATCAAGAGAATGCCAAGAGTGTGCAAAGCAGTCATCAAAGCAAAAGGTGGCTACTGTGAAGACCCTAGAATATAAGACATATTTTCAGTTGTTTCACACTTTTTTGGTAAGTATATAATTCCACATGTGGTAATTCATAGTTTTGATGCCTTCAGTGTGAATGTACAATTTTCATAGTCATGAAAATACAGAAAAATCTTTAAATGAGAACGTGTGTCCAAACTTTTGGTCTGCACTGTATGTATATATCTATATAAAGATATTGACTCTGGATTGTCTAGGATGTGGCCTCCTCTGGCCTCTTTTTGTCTTTTGTGGCTTGTTGTGGCCTCTTCTTGCCTCGTGTGGCCTCTTCTTGCCTCGTGTGGCCTC
Source organism: Phyllobates terribilis (assembly GCF_046119375.1). Classification (NCBI taxonomy): domain Eukaryota; kingdom Metazoa; phylum Chordata; class Amphibia; order Anura; family Dendrobatidae; genus Phyllobates; species Phyllobates terribilis. The sequence goes on from NW_027362773.1 coordinate 170,344,673, forward strand.
TTCTGGCCTCGTGTGGCCTCTTCTTGCCTCGTGTGGCCTCTTCTGGCCTTGTGTGGCCTCTTCTGGCCTCGTGTGGCCTCTTGGGACAGATCTCCTCAATGATTCAAACAATCCTGAGCCCAGTCTGAGGATCCGGCTGCCATACATGAGGTGCTGGGTGGATCTGAAGTACCAACAATAGTATAAATCCCGAGTTATGATGCCAAATGCTCCCATCAGATTCTCCTGGTGGCAGAGGACCCCCTAGTTCTGCCCTTCACATCAGACCCTTGCCTCCTGAGCACCTCGGATCTCTGGGTCATAAACCTCATACATTCAGGTTACATCATACATTTCGTAGACCTCTCTCTAGATGGCTTCATCTTTAGAGTTTGCATTCACTCTCTTCCGGGAAGCAAAGTCCATTCCTAGTGTTTCTCCAAAAATTAAACTGGAGGCGGTAGTGATATCGTATGGAGACCTGGTCGATGTACTCTAAAGAGTGCTTCTTCTACTGAAACTTTCAGGAGAACGGAGGATGATTATGGACTTGAAATATCTCCATCGTCATATATGGAGTAAAGTTGTCGTGCTTGGAGGCAATCACATAAATGATTTCTCTTCTGGATCAGGAACATTTTTTAACTGTGGATTTTAAGGACATCCATCTAGACCAGGGGTCTCAAACACAAGGCCCGCAGGCACCATAGCCTATCAGAGGCCAGCAGCTGACATCTGCGTCCCAGCGCAGCGGCGTATGACGTCACTGCCATGCGCAGATGTCCGCTGCTGGCCTCTGATAGGCCGGCGGCTGGCACTGGTATTGCTGTGCAGAGAGCCGGTCTCTGCGCGGCAATACACTGAACTAAAACGCAGCTGCCGCTAGCTCCTGGACCGGGCCGCGATCAGGGTCTATGGTGCCTGCGGGCCACAGGTGAAGAAAGGATGCAGAGGGAACAGAGGACAGGTGAGAAGAGTCTTTTTTTTTTTTCTCTTGTATGTGTAGAACGGCACAAGGGACAGTCCTCCAAGATGGGGACCAGGCTGGGGACAGTCCTCCAAGATGGGGACCAGGCTGGGGACATTCCTAAAAGATGGGGACCAGGCTGGGGACATTCCTAAAAGATGGGGACCAGGCTGGGGACAGTCCTAAAAGATGGGGACCAGGCTGGGGACATTCCTAAAAGATGGGGACCAGGCTGGGGACAGTCCTAAAAGATGGGGACCAGGCTGGGGACAGTCCTAAAAGATGGGGACCAGGCTGGGGACAGTCCTAAAAGATGGGGACCAGGCTGGGGACAGTCCTAAAAGATGGGGACCAGGCTGGGGACAGTCCTAAAAGATGGGGACTAGGCTGGGGACATTACTACAAGAGGGGGACCAGGATGGGGACATTCCTAGAAGATGGGGACATTACAACTAGATGGGGACCAGGATGGGGCATTACTACAAGATGAGGACATACAGTGCCTACAAGTAGTATTCAACCCCCTGCAGATTTAGCTGGTTTGATAAGATGCAAATAAGTTAGAGCCTTCAAACTGCAAACGAGAGTAGGTTTTATGAACAGAAGCATAAATCTTACAAACCAAAAAGTTATGTTGCTCAGTTGAATTTTATTACATTTTAAACATAAAAGTGTGGGTCAATTATTATACAACCCCTATGTTTAATATTTTGTGGAATAACCCTTGTTTGCAATTACAGCTAATATTCATCTTTTATAAGACCTGATCAGGCCGGCACAGGTCTGTGGAGTTATCTTGGCCCACTCCTCCATGCAGATCTTCTCCAAGTTATCTAGGTTCTTTGGGTGTCTCATGTGGACTTTATTCTTGAGCTCCTTCCACAAGTTTTCAATTGGGTTAAGGTCAGGAGACTGACTAGGCCACTCCAACACCTTGACTTTTTCCCTCTTGAACCAGGCCTTGGTTTTCTTGGCTGTGTGCTTTGGGTCGTTGTCTTGTTGGAAGATGAAATTACGACCCATCTTAAGATCCTTGATGGAGGAGCGGTGGTTCTTGGCCAAAATCTCCAGGTAGGCCGTGCTATCCATCTTCCCATGGATGCGGACCAGATGGCCAGGCCCCTTGGCAGAGAAACAGCCCCACAGCATGATGCGGCCACCACCATGCTTGACTGTAGGGATGGTATTCTTGGGGTCGTATACAGTGCCATCCAGTCTCCAAACGTCACGTGTGTGGTTGGCACCAAAGATTTCGATCTTGGTCTCATCAGACCATAGAACCTTGAACCAGTCTGTCTCAGAGTCCTCCAAGTGATCATGAGCAAACTGTAGACGAGCCTTGACATGACGCTTTGAAAGTAAAGGTACCTTACGGGCTCGTCTGGAACGGAGACCATTGCGGTGGAGTACGTTACTTATGGTATTGACTGAAACCAATGTCCCCACTGCCATGAGATCTTCCCGGAGCTCCTTCCTTGTTGTCCTTGGGTTAGCCTTGACTCTTCGGACAAGCCTGGCCTCGGCACGGGAGGACACTTTCAAAGGCTGTCCAGGCCGTGGAAGGCTAACAGTAGTTCCATAAGCCTTCTACTTACGGATGATGCTCCCAACAGTGGAGACAGGTAGGCCCAACTCCTTGGAAAGGGTTTTGTACCCCTTGCCAGCCTTGTGACCCTCCACGATCTTGTCTCTGATGGCCTTGGAATGCTCCTTTGTCTTTCCCATGTTGACCATGTCTGAGTGCTGTTCACAAGTTTGGGGAGGGTCTTAAATAGTCAGAAAAGGCTGGCAAAAGAGATCTTTAATCCACACATGTGAAGCTCATTATTCTTGGTGCCTGAACTACTTCTTAATACTTTAGGGGGACCAAACAGAATTCTTGTGGTTTGAGGGGTTGAATAATAAATGACACTCTGAATTAACTTTTAACGTTTTTTTAAAAAAAAAAAAAAATTTGCTGCAGTGCATTTCCCACTTCCAGGCTGATCTACAGTACAAATGTCACAATGCCAAGTTAATTCCGCATGTGTCAACCAGCTAAATCTGCAGGGGGTTGAATACTACTTGTAGGCACTGTATCTACAATATGGGGATAGATATGTGACATTACGACAATATGGGGCCCAGGATGGAATATTACGACAAGATAGGGACAAAGATGGGGGACATTACAAGATGCAGACCAGGGTGGGGCACATTACTACAAGGTTTTTGGCAGAAAAACTTCAAAATAAAGCATGAAAAAATATTTTGCCACTAAAAATGCTGCTTTATATCTAAACTAAAGTAAACAAAAAAAGTTCACGTTTATTATCGCCACATCCATAAGGACCCAAACTATAAAGAATAAAACAGCAAAAATGTTCAAAAGGTGTATACAAAAAAAAATGGTATCACTAAAAATGTCACTTTGTCCTGCAAAGAATGCGGCCCCCCAAATTAAATTTTTTTCCGTGTGTGGCCCATATACCAAGCTGAGTTTGAGACCCCTGATCTAGACATTTCTGTATGTCAGATCTGAGAAGTGTCATTTAGCTCCAAGGAGCAGTCAGACACCTTCAGACTGTTGCCTTTCTCTTTGGCTATTGTCATAGAATCATAGAATGTTAGAGTTGTTGGGGTCCTCGTGTCCAACCCCCTGCAGGATTCACTAAACCATCTCAGACAGATGTCTGTCCATCCTCTGAAGACGTCCATTGAAGGAGACCTCACCACCTCTCGTGGCCGCCTGTTCCACTCATTGATCTCCTCACTGTCATACAGTGTCTTCTAATATCTAATCTGTGTCTCCTCCCATTTAGTTTCATCCCATTGCTTCTTGTCTTTCCTTGTGGAAATGAGAATAAAGATGATCCCTCTACAATGTGACAGCCCTTGAGATTTTTTTTTATACAGCTCAATTTGTCACGGGGTCCTTCTCCGGTATCACACAATCAACAGAGCGAGAGATGAGTGAACAGTCCCAAGAACCTTTATTACATGCAAATCGAAAGGTCCATCAACAATCCACCACACAGAGGATAATATAGTCCAGGAACACGGATACAGTCCAGTAACGGGATAAATGTCCCGGGAGACCAGAGTCACAATCCTCCGCTTAGAGATGGATATGGCAGTGCGGCTCCAGATACTTCTCCGTATAGGACCCTCCAGCAGTAATTTCCCGGGTAATCAGAGTTTCTCCAAGTCTCTCTGGGGTGCTGGCCACAAAGGATTTATCTTACTTGTCTCTCTGTCCTCCTCAGACCCCTCCTAATATCCAGAGGTGGGCAGACAGGTTGGAAGGTTTTCAGGTTCCCCAGACCTGGGACCGGTGCCTCAGAGATCAAGGCCCTACGGGGGTGATAATGTCAGCGGGGGTTCATCAAGAGGCACGGACACATTCACACTGCAGGTGGTGACTGAGCTAATTCAATTATCGGACCCTTTGTAAGGTGATTAAGACTCTAGACAACACGGGGAACACACAAAATGATACAGAGAAACATGACAATATTCCTGAAATCAGTAAGAACATGTACATAGAAAGATACCGCACACACCGTATCACACCATCACAGCTACGAAGCTTCATGAAGGTGGTATCAGTAAGAACATGTACATAGACAGAAAGATACCACACACAACATATCACACCATCACAGCTATGAAGGTGGTATCAGTGGTGGAAGATCACTCCGTACTCAAGGATATTCCATCATTTCCTGTCTGGATGATGGATTCATATTGGCATCAACCGAAAGCCTTCTACTACTCCATCCCCACCTTGTCCAGCAGCTGGACTCCATCCTACACTAGAAGAAATTGAAAAAAAAAGTTCCAAGGTTTCTCATGCGCTCTGCTGGACAAGTCATTCTTTCTACGAGGTGGGAGTCGTTGCAGCTGCAAAACGTCTATTCTTTGGGCGCTTCAGCATCTTCAACCTATTCAGAGAGGTCTTGTGGATAGGGTTATACTAAAAGCTCTCCTGTCTCTAGATGCCGGTCGCTCTCTCAGGTTGTGGAGCAATCTAAAGAGCTCGAAGTTCATAGTCCTAATCCAAATCAGGTTGTGAAGCCCATATGGATGGATACCAGTTTCAGGCACCTGGAGCTTGCTGGACAGGTTTATGACATGAGGGAACTTCAGCTGTTTGCTTGGTTCTCCTGGACTTTGCCCCACAGATCAGAGGGAAGGCGGACTAGATAAGACCAGACAACATAATGTCCGTTCTTTACATCCACAGTCAGGAAGGCGCTTCTCAGGGAAGTGGGAACCATCTTGTCATGGGTGGAGGAGAACCTGACCCATCTATCTATGGGCCACATTTGGGGATACCTTAATATTGTCATGGACTGGTTCAATCATGGCCACTCAGTGCCTGAAGAATGGTCACTGATTCCAGAGATGAGATTACACTGAGATGGAGACAGTGCCAAGGTGAAGGCACGCTGCTCCCTGTGTTGGGAAGGCAATCACTTGGCGGTTGTGTAGTTGCCAGGGTCTCAGGACTGGGGTCTCAGGGGCTGAGCAAACTGACATCACATTCAGTTGTATCTGCATCGTCAGGAAACAGACAATGTGATGGAGCAGAGAGCCTGAAGATATTATGAGGGAATACCAAAGGACACTTATTGGGTATCATTAATGTAAAAGAGGCAATAAGGGGTCATAACTACTGTTCTGGGGCCACTAAGAGGAGGTGATGGTAATATGTGGAAGCACCAAGGGACATCCTTACCGTGTGAAGAACATTAAGAGAACGTGATTACTGTGAGACACACATAAAAGGCACTGTCAGGGATGACAGCGGCGGGGGGAGGGGAGGTCGCGCTACCTCCACCACTGTTACCACTTTGTCACAGATGACACCGGAGAGATCACACAGATCCCACCGTTGCCACCAGTTTGTTAAGGCAACACAACTCCGCTGCCTCCAATCGTCAAGAGTATTACGCAGTTGACTGACGGACGAGGCCGCAGCTGCTTCCACTACTAGGCCGGTTATTGGGAAACTAACAAGCGAGCGAATGGTGTATATAAACACCTCCAATTCCAACACATGGAATATATATATCCCCCGTACGGTGACTGTCAGCTCCACAATAACACAAAAAAAATACTAGCTGCCACCACCAATCATTTATACAGGCTGATTGGACACCCATTACAGGTAGCGTATGGCTTCAGGGGTGCGGTTTACAGAGCAAGAAAAATGGAGCTATTACATTTATATACTTAATCCAGAAAGATAGGCAGTGTTTCTAAAAAAATATACAAGATGGTACAAAATGGGATCAAACAATACGGTCTATACAATTATATAAAATAAAAAGGAATAATGAAAGAAAACTACTATAACTGTGTCACAGAAATGGTTCAGAGCTTAGCGGAGGGAAGCACTCCGATTAGAAAAATGGACAGAACTCAAATCGCACTTATGTCTTCCAGAATAAACAAAGAGAGAAATCCAAACTTTCATTTCTATTAGCTCAATGCTACACCCACATAGCTCCCCTTGATGAACTCACATGGGGGCTGGTTGTAGGATGTGCTAGGTCCTTCTGAATTCCATGAGATGCCCAACTTACAGGATATCTTCTCCCCTGCAGGTCCCAGGTGGTAGATATTGTCATTATGTTTCTTATCACAATTTTATCTGGCTATAGAGATGAAACATGGCTTGAATAGCACTCTCTATCAGACTGTTATTAAGTTGGAGGGGTTCTGCTAGCCTTATGGTGATGTGAGTGAATGTGTTATGTTCGTCCCATCTACAATGCCAAAATGATATATCCCATAAAGATAAGATCGATGCAAACCCTAATATTCATCGCTGACCACTGGTTCCAAAATGTCTAAGAAGATTCTTTGATCAGAGGAAGCCCTATCCCTGGAAAAGGTACTTCTCCGCCTCTGCGTAAACAGATCTCAAACTTGTCTTTTTTTCCCAGCAAATCTCTCTGCTGTAACTATCTGGTCACTTCTGGAGGCCCCTACTTTAATGGAGGTTGAAGTATCAGCTCTCTGTCACTTCCACAGTTATAATAAATTTTTCTATTCCCAGCTATAATTAATTCCATAGGTTCAATGTGGAGTTCTACTTCAATGGAGTTTGAAGTGTCAGTTCTTTCTCTCTTCCTGTATGTTCAATGTGAGGGGGGCATGTCTCCACACTGGAGTTGTCTGTATGGATTTTAATTTTTCTCTATGACAGGAACAAAGGTGCATGTTAGTCCCAAAGCTAGGCACTGTCACTGTGCACTACACAAAGGGTGACAGTGTTACTGTCTGGCGCTATTATGTCAGGGACATTATCTATCAGCAAACTGTGAAGAAACCAACCTGACATGTTATTTTACAGCATTCTGGGTGGTCCAGACCACCATAATGACTTCGCCTGACCACAATATAAATGATAACTTACTGCCTCCGCCGCTCACATTCACTGGTTGCCGCACTGCCTGTTTCGGAGGGGCATGTTATAATGAATCCAATGATTGGCTTCCCTAATGATCGGTGCAGGGGCCAGATTTCCCTGGTGGTTAGTGCAGGGGCCGGATTTCTCTGGTGATCAGCACAGGGGCCGGATTTCCCTGATGATCAACGCAGGGGCCGGATTTCCCTGGTGATCAGCACAGGGGCCGGATTTCCCTGATGATCAACGCAGGGGCCGGATTTCCCTGATGATCAGCGCAGAGGCCGGATTTCCCTGGTGATCAGCGCAGGGGCCGGATTTATTTCCCTGGTGATCAGTGCAGGGGCCGGATTTCCCTGGTGATCAACGCAGGGGCCGGATTTCCCTGGTGATCAGCACAGGGGCCGGATTTCCCTGATGATCAACGCAGGGGCCGGATTTCCCTGATGATCAACGTAGGGGCTGGATTTCCCTGGTGATCAGCGCAGGGGCCGGATTTATTTCCCTGGTGATCAGTGCAGGGGCCGGATTTCCCTGGTGATCAGCGCAGGGGCCGGATTTCCCTGGTGATCAGCGTAGGGGCTGGATTTCCCTGGTGATCAGTGCAGGGGCCGGATTTCCCTGGTGATCAGTGCAGGGGCCGGATTTATTTCCCTGGTGATGAGCGCAGGCGAACTGAATACAGAGTCCTCATATCAGAGCTTCCTTCATCAGGAAGTGGGCAGGATCTGAAAGACCATGTGAGAGAAGCTTGAAGTGTCTGCTATGTTGATGTACAGGGGTCAGATTTCCCTGGTGATCAGTGAAGGGGTCGGATTTCCCTGATGATCAGAGCAGGGGTCAGATTTCCCTGGTGATCAGTGAAGGGGTCGGATTTCCCTGATGATCAGAGCAGGGGTCAGATTTCCCTGGTGATCAGTGAAGGGGTCGGATTTCCCTGATGATCAGAGCAGGGGCCGGATTTCCCTGGTGATCAGTGAAGGGGTCGGATTTCCCTGATGATCAGAGCAGGGGTCAGATTTCCCTGGTGATCAGTGAAGGGGTCGGATTTCCCTGGTGATCAGCGCAGGGGCCGGATTTCCCTGGTGATCAGTGAAGGGGTCGGATTTCCCTGGTGATCAGCGCAGGGGCCGGATTTCCCTGGTGATCAGCTCAGGGGCCGGATTTCCCTGATGATCAGCTCAGGGGCTGGATTTCCCTGGCGATCAGCGGAGGGGCCAGATTTCCCTGGCTATCAGCTCAGGGGCCGGATTTCCCTGGCGATCAGCTCAGGGGCCGGATTTCCCTGGCGATCAGCTCAGGGGCCGGATTCCCCTGGCGATCAACGCAGGGGCCGGATTTCCCTGGCGATCAGTGCAGGGGCCGGATTTCCCTGGCGATCAGTGCAGGGGCCGGATTTCCCTGGCGATCAGCTCAGGGGCCGGATTTCCCTGGCGATCAGCTCAGGGGCCGGATCTCCGTGGCGATCAGCTCAGGGGCCGGATCTCCGTGGCGATCAACTCAGGGGCCGGATTTCCCTGGCGATCATCTCAGGGGCCGGATCTCCGTGGCGATCAGCTCAGGGGCCGGATCTCCGTGGCGATCAGCTCAGGGGCCGGATCTCCGTGGCGATCAGCTCAGGGGCTGGATCTCCCTGGCGATCAGGGCAGGGGCCGGATTGTCCCTGTGGTGACATCTTTTTCACCATTTTTTGTTGACATCGGTGGCTGGATGAGAGGATTATTTTTCTGCTATTCTTTGCAGTTATTAATAATATCACATTGTGCCGCTAGGTCTCCGTTATTTTAGTATTCTCCAATTACATGGAAGCAGTATCTTACGAATAATCCACCATTATTATTGGCTTTTCGGTTGCGCAATGTCCTGGCGGTATAATGACCTGGAATCACATCAGGCTCCAGGACAGAGACAACAGCGCCACATTCAGATCTTACCCAACTGCGACCAAACCAGAATCCGGAAACAGAACAGGTTTTGTCTGTAACCTCTGCAGCTCCAATATCCTGCGCCTCCGAGGCCGCTCCTCACCTCCATATCTGGGCGCTAGAACAAGAGGCAAAGATTTCACAACTGTCAGGTGCAGAAGAAGCAACACCGGCCGAGCGGAGGAACTGGCCAGCAAAACAAAAGGAGGCATTTATAAAGCACAGCGGCAAAAAGTATCGCGTGTGTGCACCGACATCACCAACAACAGGCAGGAGAATGAGAAAGTCAGCCGAGGAAGGAAAGACACTACGACTACTGAGAATAGCCGAGAACATGCCCAGGTTATACCGGCTATATATATATAATTATATACAGGAGATGCCCAGGTTATACCGGCTGTACATATATAATTATACACAGGAGATGCCCAGGTTATACCAGCTGTACATATATAATTATATACAGGAGATGCCCGGGTTATACCAGCTGTATATATATAATTATATACAGGAGATGCCCAGATTATACCAGCTGTACATATATAATTATATACAGGAGACACCCAGGTTATACCGGCTGTACATATATAATTATATACAGGAGATGCCCAGGTTATACCAGCTGTACATATATAATTATATACAGGAGATGCCCAGGTTATACCGGCTGTACATAAATAATTATACACAGGAGATGCCCAGGTTATACCAGCTGTACATATATAATTGTACACAGGAGATGCCCAGGTTATACCAGCTGTACATATATAATTATATACAGGAGATGCCCAGATTATACCAGCTGTACATATATAATTATATACAGGAGACACCCAGGTTATACCGGCTGTACATATATAATTATATACAGGAGATGCCCAGGTTATACCAGCTGTACATATATAATTATATACAGGAGATGCCCAGGTTATACCGGCTGTACATATATAATTATATACAGGAGATGCCCAGGTTATACCGGCTGTACATATATAATTATACACAGGAGATGCCCAGGTTATACCAGCTGTACATATATAATTGTACACAGGAGATGCCCAGGTTATACCAGCTGTACATATATAATTGTACACAGGAGATGCCCAGGTTATACCAGCTGTACATATATAATTATATACAGGAGAGGCCCAGGTTATACCGGCTGTACATATATAATTATATACAGGAGATGCCCAGGTTATACCGGCTGTACATACAGTACAGACCAAAAGTTTGGACACACCTTCTCATTTAAAGATTTCTCTGTATTTTCATGACTTTGAAAATTGTACATTTACACTGAAGGCATCAAAACTATGAATTACCACATGTGGAATTATATACTTAACAAAAAAGTGTGAAACCACTGAAAATATGTCTTATATTCTAGGGTCTTCACAGTAGCCCCCTTCTGCTTTGATGACTGCTTTGCGCACTCTTGGCATTCTCTTGATGAGCTTCAAGAGGTAGTCACCGGAAATGGTTTTCACTTCACAGGTGTGCCCTGTCAGGTTTAATAAGTGGGATTTCTTGCCTTATAAATGGGGTTGGGACCATCAGTTGTGTTGTGCAGAAGTCAGGTGGATACAGAGCTGATAGTCCTACTGAATAGACTGTTAGAATTTGTATTATGGCAAGAAAAAAGCAGCTAAGTAAAGAAAAACGAGTGGCCATCATTACTTTAAGAAATGAAGGTCAGTCAGTCTGAAAAATTGGGAAAACTTTGAAAGTGTCCCCAAGATCAGTTGCAAAAACCATTAAGCGCTACAAAGAAACTGGCTCACATGAGGACCGCCCCAGGAAAGGAAGACCAAGAGTCACCTCTGCTTCTGAGGATAAGTTTATCCGAGTCACCAGCCTCAGAAATCACAGGTTAACAGCAGCTCAGATTAGAGACCAGGTCAATGCCACACAGAGATCTAGCAGCAGACACATCTCTACAACAACTGTTAAGAGGAGACTTTGTGCAGCAGGCCTTCATGGTAAAATAGCTGCTAGGAAACCACTGCTAAGGACAGGCAACAAGCAGAAGAGACTTGTTTGGGCTAAAGAACACAAGGAATGGACATTAGACCAGTGGAAATCTGTGCTTTGGTCTGATGAGTCCAAATTTGAGATCTTTGGTTCCAACCACCGTGTCTTTGTGCGACGCAGAAAAGGTGAACGGATGGACTCTACATGCCTGGTTCCCACCGTGAAGCATGGAGGAGGAGGTGTGATGGTGTGGGGGGGCTTTGCTGGTGACACTGTTGGGGATTTATTCAAAATTGCAGGCACTGAACCAGCATGGCTACCACAGCATCTTGCAGCGGCATGCTATTCCATCCGGTTTGCGTTTAGTTGGACCATCATTTATTTTTCAACAGGACAATGACCCCAAACACCTCCAGGCTGTGTAAGGGCTATGTGACCAAGAAGGAGAGTGATGGGGGGCTACGCCAGATGACCTGGCCTCCACAGTCACCAGACCTGAACCAAATCGAGATGGTTTGGGGTGAGCTGGACCGCAGAGTGAAGGCAAAAGGGCCAACAAGTGCTAAGCATCTCTGGGAACTCCTTCAAGATTGTTGGAAGACCATTTCCGGTGACTACCTATTGAAGCTCATCAAGAGAATGGCAAGAGTGTGCAAAGCAGTCATCAAAGCAAAAGGTGGCTACTGTGAAGACCCTAGAATATAAGATATATTTTCAGTTGTTTCACACTTTTTTGTTAAGTATATAATTCCACATGTGGTAATTCATAGTTTTGATGCCTTCAGTGTGAATGTACAATTTTCATAGTCATGAAAATACAGAAAAATCTTTAAATGAGAAGGTGTGTCCAAACTTTTGGTCTATACTGTATATAATTATATACAGGAGATGCCCGGGTTATAACAGCTGTACATATATAATTATATACAGGAGATGCCCAGGTTATACCAGCTGTACATATATAATTATATACAGGAGATGCCCGGGTTATACCAGCTGTACATATATAATTATATACAGGAGATGCCCGGGTTATACCAGCTGTACATATATAATTATATACAGGAGATGCCCGGGTTATACCGGCTGTACATATATAATTATATACAGGAGATGCCCGGGTTATACCGGCTGTACATATATAATTATATACAGGAGATACCCAGGTTATACCAGCTGTACATATATAATTATATACAGGAGATGCCCGGGTTATAACAGCTGTACATATATAATTATATACAGGAGATGCCCGGGTTATACCAGCTGTACATATATAATTATATACAGGAGATGCCCGGGTTATAACAGCTGATATCCGTTTACCTGCTTGCAAGCCTTCGGTCTGACGGTCTGCCTTCCGACACCTGTCAGTCTGTCTATGGACCAGCCTGCCCGCTCACCTGGGAGCGCTCATCTGCTACCTGCCTGCTAGTCTACCTGGAGGCTCCGCCATCACTTGCCGTGACCACCTGCCTGTCCAGAGACTCTTGCCTGCTCACCTGGGAGCACTCAGCTGCTACCTGCCTGCTAGCCTACCTGGAGGCTCTGCCGTCACTTGCCGTGACCACCTGCCTGTCCAAAGACTCTCGCCCGCTCACCTGGGAGCGCTCACCAGTCACCTGCCTGCTGTCCTTCTACCCAGAGACTGTCCCTGTCACTTGCCGTGAGTACCCGTCCTTCTACCCAGAGACTGTCCCTGTCACTTGCCGTGACTACCTGCCCTTCTACCCAGAGACTGTCTCTGTCACTTGCCGAGACTACCTGCCCGTCTTCCCTGGGAGCCACCCGCTTCCTTACAAGGACCGCCCCCTTGTATAGTTGCTCAAAGGTTCCGCCTCCCAGACCCGTTACAGTTTGCTCGGGCCATGGAACCCGGTGGCACCCAAGCTCCCTCGCTCTCGGACCTATGTCATGAACTGTCCCGTCAGAGGTCCCAACAGGAGTCCATCCTGAGTCATCTGCGGAATGTCAACTCTCGCCTGGACACTCTGACTGCTCCACCAGCAACCACCGCTAGTGTCATGACTCGCAGCCCGGCAGCGCCGCTGCCCACCAATACCATGGCATCCTGCCCCAGACCCCGGCTTTCTGCACCTCCTCGCTTCGGAGGCGACCCCGCTCAAGCTCGGGGCTTCATAAACCAGTGCACCCTGCACTTTGAACTCCTGTCCCACCAGTTTATCTCCGACCGGGCCAAAGTAGCCTTCATCATGTCCCATCTCACGGGGGAGGCACTGGCTTGGCTAAATCCTCTATGGGAGAGAGGAGACCCCCTGGTGTCCAACCTGCCAGCCTTTCTCACGGCTTTCCGGAAAGTCTTCGACGAACCCGGACGGAAGACCTCATCCGCATCATCTCTGCTACGCCTCCATCAAGGAAATCTCACCGTGGGCCAATATGCCATACGGTTCCGTACCCTTGCTTCGGAGCTGGCCTGGGATAACGACGCCCTGGTGTCTGTCTTTTGGGAGGGTCTGTCCGGCCGTATTAAAGATGAACTCGCCGGTCGGGACATACCTACCACTCTCGACGACTTAATAACTCTTGCCACCCGGATTGACATCCGGTTCCAGGAACGCGCCAAAGAGGTCACCCGTGAGAGGAGGTTTCCACGTCTAGCCCCTACCTTTCAGAAATCTGTCACTTCTCCCGCTACTCCCCAGGCGCACTCATCCGAGCCTATGCAGGTCGACCAGACCAAGATGGTCAAAACCCGTCAAGAGTTACGCCGTGCCGAGGGGAGCGGCTTCTACTGTGGCAGTAAGGAGCACCGGATCCGTTCCTGCCCGGAGAGGTCGGGAAATGCCTGTGTCTAGGATCGCTCAGAGAGGTCGTCCTAGACAAGAGTAAACCCTCTCCATCTCTGTTGCTGTCGGTCTCTATCATCTGCGGGGAGAACCGTTATTTTGAACTAGCCCAACTTGAATCTGGAGCTGCCGGAAATCTCATTTCTCAGTCCCTGGTAGAGAAATACCGCATTCCCACCAAACCTCTAGCTGTACCCTTATCTGTCACTGCCGTGGATGGGGGCCTCTTACCACATCCCATCCAACTCATCACCGAATCCATAACCCTGCAGGTGGGAATGCTGCACTCTGAGAGCATCTTCTTTCATGTTCTGCCTGGACTCTCTCACGCCCTCTTGCTAGGCCTACATTGGCTTCAGAGACATGCACCCGTGCTTGATTGGCAGACCGGAGAAATCCTTCGCTGGGGACAGGACTGCCATAAGACTTGTTTAGTTCCCGTCCATCCTGTCCGTCCTTCTCCTACTCCAGCCAATCTACCTGGTCTTCCGGCTCCTTATTGGTCGTATGCGGACGTCTTTAATAAAAAGGAGGCAGAGACATTACCCCCTCATAGAACACGACTGCCCAATCGACCTGATGCCCGGCGCTACTCTTCCCCGTGGGCGCATTTACCATTTGTCCGCTGCTGAGACCCGGTCGATGTCAGAATATATTGAGGAGAATCTGGCCCGGGGGTTCATCCGGAAATCTACCTCCCCGGCGGGAGCAGGCTTCTTCTTCGTCAAAAAGAAGGACGGCTCACTCCGTCCCTGTATAGACTATAGAGGCCTTAACCAGATCACGGTGAAGAATAAATACCCCCTCCCGCTCATTCCTGAATTATTTGACCGTCTGAGGGGGGCTAGAATCTTCACCAAGCTGGACCTCCGTGGGGCGTATAACCTGGTCCGTATCCATCAGGGGGATGAATGGAAGACGGCATTCAACACCCGGGACGGCCACTATGAATACCTGGTAATGCCCTTCGGTCTCTGTAACGCTCCTGCCGTCTTTCAAGAGTTGGTCAATGACATCTTCCGGGACCTTCTCTACTCCTGCGTAGTGGTGTACCTGGACGACATCTTGGTCTTCTCTCCGGATCTCCCCACACACCGGAGGGATGTTCGTCAGGTTCTGCTCAGGCTCAGGCAGAACCTGTCACGCTGTCTCTGTATACTGGAGGTAGGGGGCCTAAGCTGACCCTAAGCTGGGGCCCTGACTAATCCCTCAACCTGTAGGTACTGTTAAAGGTACAGAGGTCCAGGCCGCCAGCGTAACCCCTACCTCCTGAGGATCCCTGCACCTAAGTAATCTAGTCCTGAGAAGGACCCCGATCACAACAAAAGGGGACAAGTAATAATATGCCCACACACAGTACTTAGACGAACGAGACAGTACAAGGGAAAAACCAAAACCACCTTGCATACAAAAACTACACAACTACAACAGAGGGAACACCAACGGGAAAGGAGATAAATGATAAAGCGAGGAAGGGAAAAAACTCTCCGAATACACTTATCTCTGAAACTCCAAATACCACGATCCGCTCTGTTAGTCTGCATGAAATGCTTTCACCGACACTTCCCTAACAGACCAGCAGGCATTTGAAGGAGTCTCACTACAGCAGCATTGATTGCAGCTGGGCGAGGCTGGACCTCGTCTAGCACAGAGAGAGAGAGAATTAACTCCCTCACTGCTGAAAAACACAAAGCACCAAAAAGTCAGCTGCGAGAAGTCAGGCTGTGTAATCGTGACGATCTTCGTGGCGACACACCCGTGACAGAACCACATCTACGCTAAATATGAGAAGTGCCTCTTTGAGCAGACCTCGCTTCCGTTTTTGGGCTACATAATTTCTCAGACCGGCCTACGAATGGATCCTGAGAAACTGTCTGCCATCGAGAAGTGGCCTCGACCAGAGGGGTTGAAGGCTATTCAGCGGTTCCTGGGCTTCGCCAACTACTACCGCCTCTTCATACCGCACTTCTCTTCCCGGACTGCCCCTATCTCTGCGCTCACCCGTAAGGGCACTAATCCCAGAGAGTGGCTGCCCGAAGCAGAGGAAGCCTTTCTTTCCTTAAAACAGGCTTTCTCTTCCGCCCCGGTGCTGCATCGCCCGGACGGGAACAAGCAATTCTTCCTGGAAGTTGACGCCTCCTCTTCTGGAGCCGGAGCGGTACTTACCCAAAAATCGTCTTCCGGGAGAATGGTAACTTGCGGCTTCTTCTCCAAACTCTTCTCCTCTTCCGAGCGCAACTATTCTATAGGAGACCGAGAGTTATTGGCCATTAAGCTGGCATTGGAGGAGTGGCGTTACCTGCTCGAGGGGGCTCTTCACCCGGTAATAATTTACACGGACCACAAGAACTTGGCTTACCTCCAGAGTGCCCAGAGACTTAACCCGCGCCAAGCCCGGTGGTCCTTGTTTTTTGCTCGCTTTGATTTTGTTCTTCATTTTCGCCTGGCTGACAAAAACATCAAAGCTGATGCCTTGTCCCGATCCTTCCTGGTGTCTGATCTTGAGGAGGAACCTAAACACATCATCGATCCCGCCAGAGTAATGCAGGTGGCCCCCATGAGTCTAAATCGTCTCCCTCCCGGTAAGACGTTCGTAACGGTACCTGATCGGGAGAAGATCCTACACTGGGGTCACTCGTCTAAGCTTGCTGGCCACGCCGGTCAGAAAAAGACCCTCCAGCTTATCACCCGGCACTACTGGTGGCCTACCCTGCACAAGGACGTAATAGACTTTGTTTCTGCCTGTGTGTCCTGCGCCCGCAACAAGGTTCCGAGACACCTGCCAGCCGGTCGCCTCCTTCCTCTTCCAGTACCTGCTGCCCCCTGGCAGCATATAGCTATGGACTTCATAACAGATCTCCCTGTCTCTGCCGGTTGTACGGTCATTTGGGTGGTCGCTGACCGCTTTTCCAAAATGGCTCATTTCATTCCCCTGCCAGGCCTCCTGTCTGCACCCGAGCTGGCTAAAGACTTTATCCGCCACATCTTCCGTCTCCATGGCCTGCCCCTCCACATCGTGTCGGATCGTGGTGTCCAGTTCACCTCACGTTTCTGGAGAGCCACTTGTAAGCTGCTAGACGTCACCCTGGACTTCTCCTCCGCATACCACCCACAGTCCAATGGTCAAGTGGAGCGGATCAATCAGATCCTGACCAGTTACCTACGGCACTTCGTTAATGCCCACCATTCAGACTGGGTGGATCTCCTGCCATGGGCCGAATTCTCTTACAATAATCACGAGAGCGAATCTTCTTCCAAGTCCCCGTGTTTTGTAGTCTTCGGTCAGCATCCTCGGATCCCATTTCCCGTCTCCACCTCGGTGGACAATCCGGCTGCGGAATCTCTCGTTAGCGAATTCTCCTCCATTTGGGAGAGTACCCGGTCCGCACTCCTTCAGTCATCCGAGCGGATGAAAAAACACGCTGACAAGAAACGCCTAGATCCTCCACAATTTCGTCCTGGAGATAAAGTCTGGCTCTCATCCAAGTATGTCCGGCTCAAGATTCCTTCCTACAAGTTAGGGCCTCGGTTCATCGGCCCACTGGAGGTCATCAAACATATCAACCCGGTGGCCTATAAATTGAAACTCCCGGCCAACTTACGGATCCCTAACTCCTTCCATGTATCTCTCCTCAAACCTGTGGTACTTAACTCTATTTCCAAGTCTACAGGTACGCCTCCTGCTCCGGTTTCTGCTGAAGACGAGTTTGAGGTAGAGAACATTCTGGCCACCAAAAGGGTAAGAGGAAAAACCTTTTTTCTGGTAGATTGGAAGGGGTTTGGTCCTGAGGAGAGAACGTGGGAGCCCCGGGAGAACATCCATGCCCCTCTCATCCTTGCTAAATTTCTGTCTGGCCTAAAAAAGGGGGGGCCTAAAGGGGGGGGTACTGTAGAGTCGGCGTCCCTGCCCTCTGCTAGGCAGGGACGCTGTTCCCCTCACCTCTCTGCTCCGTGCCCGGCGGCTTCCTCCCGTTCTGCTGGCAGCGCGCGCTGCTTCCCGGCCTCTGTGCTTAGGGTGCGCGCGCGCGCGCTCCCCCTCTCTTAAAGGGGCCGCGCGCGCCGTCCTAAGGAGTCCCCGGCCAATGGCCGGAGGACCTCACCATATATAAGGCACCTCCTCCAAAATGGAGGTGCCCGAGCAATGTTGTTGCAAAGCCTTCACTCTGCTTCAGCCCTCAGGTCCCGTTACCAATTACCTGCCAGTCACCTGTCTGATTCCTGCTTGATACCTGCCTGATATCCGCTTACCTGCTTGCAAGCCTGCGGTCCAACGGTCTGCCTTCCGACACCTGTCAGTCTGTCTATGGACCAGCCTGCCCGCTCACCTGGGAGCGCTCATCTGCTACCTGCCTGCTAGCCTACCTGGAGGCTCCGCCGTCACGTGCTGTGACCACCTGCCTGTCCAGAGACTCTTGCCTGCTCACCTGGGAGCGCTCATCTGCTACCTGCCTGCTAGCCTACCTGGAGGCTCCGCCGTCACTTGCCATAACCACCTGCCTGTCCAGAGACTCCTACCCACTCACCTGCTACCTGCCTGCTGTCCTTCTACCCAGAGAGGTTCCGCCTCCCAGACCAGTTACAGGCTGTACATATATAATTATATACAGGAGATACCCAGGTTATACCAGCTGTACATATATAATTATATACAGGAGATGCCCAGGTTATACCAGCTGTACATATATAATTATATACAGGAGATGCCCAGTTTATACCAGCTGTACATATATAATTATATACAGGAGATACCCAGGTTATACCAGCTGTACATATATAATTATATACAGGAGATGCCCAGGTTATACCAGCTGTACATATATAATTATATACAGGAGATGTCCAGGTTATACCAGCTGTACATATATAATTATATACAGGAGATGCCCGGGTTATACCAGCTGTACATATATAATTATATACAGGAGATGCGCAGGTTATACCAGCTGTACGTATATAATTATACACAGGAGATGCCAGGTTATACCGGCTGTATATATATAATTATATGCAGAAGATGCTCAGGTTATACCAGCTGTACATATATAATTATATACAGGAGATGCCCAGGTTATACCAGCTGTACATATATAATTATATACAGGAGATGCCAGGTTATACCAGCTGTACATATATAATTATATACAGGAGATGCCCAGGTTATACCAGCTGTACATATATAATTATACACAGGAGATGCCAGGTTATACCGGCTGTATATATATAATTATATGCAGAAGATGCTCAGGTTATACCAGCTGTACATATATAATTATATACAGGAGATGCCCAGGTTATACCAGCTGTACATATATAATTATATACAGGAGATACCCAGGTTATACCGGCTGTACATATATAATTATATACAGGAGATGCCCAGGTTATACCAGCTGTACATATATAATTATATACAGGAGATGCCCGGGTTATACTAGCTGTACATATATAATTATATACAGGAGATGCCCGGGTTATACCAGCTGTGCATACATAATTATATACAGGAGATGTCCAGGTTATACCAGCTGTACATATATAATTATATACAGGAGATGCCCAGGTTATACCGGCTGTACATATATAATTATATACAGGGGATGCCCAGGTTATACCGGCTGTACATATATAATTATATACAGGAGATGCCCAGGTTATACCAGCTGTACATATATAATTATATACAGGAGATGCCCAGGTTATACCAGTTGTACATATATAATTATATACAGGAGATTCCCAGGTTATACCGGCTGTACATATATAATTATATACAGGAGATACCCAGGTTATACCAGCTGCACATATATAATTATATACAGGAGATATCCAGGTTATACCGGCTGTACATATATAATTATATACAGGAGATGCCCGGGTTATACCAGCTGTACATATATAATTATATACAGGAGATGCACAGGTTATACCAGCTGTACATATATAATTATATACAGGAGATGCCCAGGTTATACCAGCTGTACATATATAATTATATACAGGAGATGCCCAGGTTATACCAGCTGTACATATATAATTATATACAGGAGATGCCCAGGTTATACCGGCTGTACATATATAATTATATACAGGAGATGCCCGGGTTATACCAGCTGTACATATATAATTATATACAGGAGATGCACAGGTTATAGCAGCTGTACATATATAATTATATACAGGAGATGCCCAGGTTATACCAGCTGTACATATATAATTATATACAGGAGATGCCCAGGTTATACCAGCTGTACATATAATTATATACAGGAGATGCCCAGGTTATACCAGCTGTACATATATAATTATATACAGGAGATGCCCAGGTTATGCCAGCTGTACATATATAATTATATACAGGAGATGCCCAGGTTATACCAGCTGCACATATATAATTATATACAGGAGATATCCAGGTTATACCGGCTGTACATATATAATTATATACAGGAGATGCCCGGGTTATACCAGCTGTACATATATAATTATATACAGGAGATGCACAGGTTATACCAGCTGTACATATATAATTATATACAGGAGATGCCCAGGTTATACCAGCTGTACATATATAATTATATACAGGAGATGCCCAGGTTATACCAGCTGTACATATATAATTATATACAGGAGATGCCCAGGTTATACCGGCTGTACATATATAATTATATACAGGAGATGTCCAGGTTATTCCAGCTGTACATATATAATTATACACAGGAGATGCCCAGGTTATACCGGCTGTACATATATAATTATACACAGGAGATGCCCAGGTTATACCGGCTGTACATATATAATTATACACAGGAGATGCCCAGGTTATACCGGCTGTACATATATAATTATATATAGGAGATGTCCAGGTTATACCAGCTGTACATATATAATTATACACAGGAGATGCCAGGTTATTCCAGCTGTACATATATAATTATACACAGGAGATGCCCAGGTTATACCGGCTGTACATATATAATTATATACAGGAGATGTCCAGGTTATTCCAGCTGTACATATTTAATTATACACAGGAGATGCCCAGGTTATACCGGCTGTACATATATAATTATACACAGGAGATGCCCAGGTTATACCGGCTGTACATATATAATTATATACAGGAGATGTCCAGGTTATTCCAGCTGTACATATATAATTATACACAGGAGATGCCCAGGTTATACCAGCTGTACATATATAATTATATACAGGAGATGCCCAGGTTATACCGGCTGTATATATATAATTATATACAGAAGATGCTCAGGTTATACCAGCTGTACATATATAATTATATACAGGAGATGCCCAGGTTATACCAGCTGTACATATATAATTATATACAGGAGATACCCAGGTTATACCGGCTGTACATATATAATTATATACAGGAGATGCCCAGGTTATACCAGCTGTAGATATATAATTATATACAGGAGATGCCCGGGTTATACCAGCTGTACATATATAATTATATACAGGAGATGCCCGGGTTATACCAGCTCTGCATACATAATTATATACAGGAGATGTCCAGGTTATACCGGCTGTACATATATAATTATATACAGGAGATGTCCAGGTTATACCAGCTGTGCATACATAATTATATACAGGAGATGTCCAGGTTATACCAGCTGTACATATATAATTATATACAGGAGATGCCCAGGTTATACCGGCTGTACATATATAATTATATACAGGAGATGCCCGGGTTATACCAGCTGTACATATATAATTATATACAGGAGATGCCCGGGTTATACCAGCTGTACATATATAATTATATACAGGAGATGCCCGGGTTATACCAGCTGTACATATATAATTATATACAGGAGATGCCCAGGTTATACCGGCTGTACATATATAATTATATACAGGAGATGTCCAGGTTATTCCAGCTGTACATATATAATTATACACAGGAGATGCCCAGGTTATACCGGCTGTACATATATAATTATACACAGGAGATGCCCAGGTTATACCGGCTGTACATATATAATTATATACAGGAGATGCCCGGGTTATACCGGCTGTACATATATAATTATATACAGGAGATGCCCAGGTTATACCAGCTGTACATATATAATTATATACAGGAGATGCCCGGGTTATACCAGCTGTACATATATAATTATATACAGGAGATACCCAGGTTATACCGGCTGTACATATATAATTATATACAGGAGATACCCAGGTTATACCGGCAGTACATATATAATTATATACAGGAGATGCCCGGGTTATCCCGTTACTGGACTGTTTCCGTGTTCCTGGACTATATTATCCTCTGTGTGGTGGATTGTTGATGGACCTTTCGGTTTGCATGTAATAAAGGTCTTGGAATTGTTCACTCATCTCTCGCTCTGTTGATTGTGTGATACCGGAGAAGGACCCCGTGTCAACTGGTGGCAGCGGTGGGATCAACAGCGCAACCAAATGAAGAGCCACCTGCAGTGTTAGTACAGAAATTGGACTGTATCCAGTTTACAGGAGAGAGCCAGAGACCTGGGCCTGAACTACCAGAGACTGACTAAAGAGGCCTTAATTGATCTTCTGGTGGGTGCTAGCCCGGCCACCTCCTCCCAGATGTCTGACGGACAAGCGCTGGAGATGGGGATCCCCACCCCGAAAAGCCAGTGGTTGGTATGGTTTGAAGAAGAGATGGCGGTTCTGGGCCCAGGCGTTTCTCAGGAGTATAAGGAGGAGGCTGCTCGCCGAGCACAGCGGAGACGAGAGGCAATGGAGCTCGAAAGAGGGAGTAATGCAATGTGGAGTGTAAACCCAACGATCCGGGAACCTGTACGGATCACACGGGCGGACTTTAAGCCATTTGATGAGGCTTCTGAAGATGTGGAGGGGTTCTTCAAGGACTTTGAGCAGCAGTGTGCCATGATGGAGGTACCCCACTCTGGCTGGATGCGTTTATTAGTGAGACTCCTGAACGGAAGCATGGCGGAGGCTTACCGAACCATTGTCTCTGTAGCATCGGCGTCTCTGCCCCCTGCAGGCAGAGACGCCATCCCCCTTACCGTCGCGCTCTTGGCCCAGCGTCTTCCGGCTCTTCTGCTGCTGCCGGCGCGCGCAGCTTCCCGGGCACTGTGCCCATCCTTAGGAGTCCCCGGCCAATGGCCTGAGGACTTCTCATATAAAAGGCACCTCCTCCAAAATAGAGGTGCCTGTGCAAGGTTGTAGCTCTGTGTACTTACTCTGCTTCAGCTCTCATTTCCCGCTGCCAGCCTGACTACCAGTCCTGTCCGCCAGCCTGACTACCAGTCCAGTCTGCCAGCCTGACTACCAGTGCAGTCCGCCAGCCTGACTACCAGTCCAGCCCGCCGGCCAGACTACCAGTCCAGTCCGCCAGCCTGACTACCAGTCCAGCCCGACAGTCTGCTCACACCCCAGCCCACCAGCCTGTCTATGGGCTTGGCCAGTCCGCTTATCTGGAGCCTTTATCTGCCGTGCCTACCAGCCAGCCTACCTGGAGGCTCCTGCTTGTTACCTGCCATGCCTACCAGTCTGCCTATCTGGAGGCTCCTGCCAGTTACCCGTGGTGTCTGCCAGTCCATCTACCTGCCTGCCGTGCTCATCTGCTGTACCGGTCAGTCCCTGCCTTCTGACCCGTGGGAGTCACCTGCTCTCATACAAGGACTGGCCCAGAGTAGCACCTGGTCCCTCTGCTCGGTCCTTCCCTGGTTCACGGAGTCGATTGAGCCGCCATGCGACCTTGGTCAGTCCGAGTTGATACCTATTTATGCCCCTCTGGTCTCTCCTTGCACCGCAGCACAGAGGTTCCACCACCCGGATCCGTAACAGTTTGCACGGGCCATGGAACCCGGTGGCCCCCAGGCTCCTTCGCTTGCTGTCCTGTACCAGGAGGTTTCTCGTCAGAGATCCCAACAGGAAACCATCCTGACCTACCTGCGGTCTGTCAACTCTCGCCTGGACACGCTGTCCGTCCCACCTATGTCCGCCTCGAGCCGAGCGGCACCCGCTCCCACGGCGCCTCTGCCTACCAGTGCCACGGCATCCAGCTCTGGACCCCGGCTCTCTGCGCCTCCTCATTTTGGGGGTGACCCCGTCTTATGTCGGGGTTTTCTGAACCAGTGCACGCTGCACTTTGAACTACTGGCACATCAGTTTCCCTCCGACCGGGCCAAGGTGGCTTTCATCATGTCTCACCTCACCGGGGAAGCATTGGCATGGCTAAACCCTCTATGGGAGAGAGGGGATCCTCTGGTGTCCGATCTTCCGACTTTCCTCACTGCCTTTCGGAAAGTCTTCGATGAGCCCGGATGCAGGACTTCTACTGCCTCCTCATTGCTCCGTCTCCGCCAAGGGAGTCTCACCATGGGCCAGTATGCCATACGGTTCCGTACCCTCGCATCTGAGCTTGCCTGGAACAAAGAGGCCCTGGTGGCCACCTTCTGGGAGGGTCTTTCCGGACGGATTAAGGACCAGTTAGCCAGCCGGGACAATCCTACCACCCTGGATGACCTGTTGTCACTAGCTACCCGGATTGACATCCGTTTCCTGGAACGAGCTAAGGAGACTACCCGAGAGAGAAGATTTCCTCGTCTTGCTCCTGTTTTCCAGAAACCTGCCTCCCAACCAGCAACTCCCCGGGCACACTTGCCCGAACCCATGCAGATTGACCAGACCAAGATGGTCAAGTCTCGCCAAGAAACACGCCGAGCCGAGGGGAGCTGTTTCTACTGTGGTAGTAAGAAGCATCTGATCTGTTCCTGTCCGGTGAAGCAGGGAAACTCCAGTGTCTAGGACCGCTCGGAGAGGTCGTCCTAGGCAAGAGTAAATCCTCTTTGTCCTTGACTCTATCCGTTTCTATTTCCTGTAGAGAGACCCGCTTCTTTGAAACCGCACATCTGGATTCCAGAGCCGCTGGGAATCTCATTTCTCAGTCCCTTGTAGAGAAGTATCAGATTCCCACCAAACCTCTGGCTGAACCATTGGCAGTCGCTTCCGTGGATGGAAGACTCCTTCCGGTGACCATCTCGCTCGTCACAGAGCCTGTAACCCTTCAGGTGGGAATACTGCACTCGGAGAGGATCTCCTTCCATGTGCTATCCGGACTCTCTCTGTAACATTCCTGGCGGCGTGCTTGCTTAGTGCACCACCTCCCACTATGCAAGACCGCAATCTTACCTGTCAGTCCAGCCTGCAAACCTTGCTCCAGTTCATGCTGTGTGCATGTCTCTTGACTGACTGCTTAGGGCGGCGGCCCGGTTACTTCCTGATTCTTATAGCTGCTGTGGGCGCACCCCTAATGCGTCTCCAGCCTATTGCTGTGAGTCACTGGATATTTAAACCCTCTTCACTCAGAAGGAGGTGCCTGAGCAACACCTTCACTCAGTTTGTCTTTGCAACTGAATTGCCAGGTCCTGTCCTGTAACTTGTCTGTTTCCGCCACTCTGGGGGCTGCATACCCAGACCTGTTATCTCTGACTTCTAGTCTGTTCCACCACTCTGGGGGCTGTATACCCAGGCCTGTTACCTGTGACTTCTAGTCTGTTTTCGCCACCCTGGGGGTTGTATACCCAGGCCTGTTACCTGTGACTTCTAGTCTGTTTCTGCCACTCTGGGGGCTGTATACCCAGACCTGTTATCTCTGACTTCTAATCTGTTCCGCCACCCTGGGGGCTGTATACCCCGGCTCGTTCTTGTATCTCATTGCAGTAGCAGTTCCTGTCTGAACTGTTTCCTAGCCTGTTACCTGTTTGTCTCTATGTCCGTACCTTCCCTTTTCCTGCAGTATCTGAACCTGCACCTAACTCCTACTCGTTGTCTCTGTACTTCTGTTTGTGAGTTTTGTGTCCACTCGCTACTTCATAGTAAGTACCTTGTGCATATCTGGTTCTGCTTGTCCCTTTTCCCTTCCTCCGTATCTTCCTCCTGTGTT
Source organism: Phyllobates terribilis (assembly GCF_046119375.1). Lineage (NCBI taxonomy): Eukaryota > Metazoa > Chordata > Amphibia > Anura > Dendrobatidae > Phyllobates > Phyllobates terribilis. The sequence goes on from NW_027362773.1 coordinate 170,370,657, forward strand.
CTAGCCATATCTTCCTGTGTTTTCCAGTCTGTTCCATGTGAACAGAGCCCTGTCCTGTCTGCCTGCACCTTCAGCCCTGTTCAGCTTTGCTTGCTCACCGCGCCAGCGGTTTCTCTCTGCTCTGCCTTACCCACCGCTCCGGCGGCTTCTCTCTGCTCTGCCTTGCCCACCGCTCCGGCAGTTCTGCTCTACTCTGCCTTGTCCACCGCGCCAGCGGTTTCGCTCTGCTCTGCCTCATCCACCGCACCTGCGGTTTCGCTCTCCTCTGACTTGTCCACCGCTCTAGCGGTTCCGCTCTGCTCTGCCTTGCCCACCGCACCTGCGGTTTTCGCTCCGCTCTGCTTGCTCACCGCACCAGCAGTTCCTCTCTGCTCTGCCTTGTCCGTCCTCCGCTCCAGCGGTTTCGCTTTACTCTGCTTGACTACCGCATCTGCGGCTTGTCCCTTTTCCCTTCCTCCGTATCTTCCTCCTGTGTTCTAGCCATCTTCTTGTGTTTTCCAGTCTGTTCCATGTGAACAGAGCCCTGTCCTCTCTGCCTACACCTTCAGCCCTTTTCGGCTCTGCTTGCTCACTGCGCCAGCGGTTTCTCTCTGCTCTGACTTGCTCACCGTGTCAGCGGTTTCTCTCTGCTCTGACTTGCTCACCGCTCCGGCGGCTTCTCTCTGCTCTGCCTTACCCACCGCTCCGGCGGCTTCTCTCTGCTCTGCCTTGCCCACCTCTCCGGCGGTTCCGCTCTACTCTGCCTTGTCCACCGCACCTGCGGTTTCGCTCTGCTCTGACTTGTCCACCGCTCCCGCGGTTCCGCTCTGCTCTGCCTTGCCCACCGCACCTGCGGTTTTCGCTCCGCTCTGCTTGCTCACCGCACCAGCAGTTCCTCTCTGCTCTGCCTTGTCCTCCGCTCCGGCGGTTTCGCTTTACTCTGCTTGACTACCGTATCTGCGGCTCTGAATCTGTCTCCCAGTCTGTACTGGACCCTATCCAGCCTGCGCTCCAACCTGCTAGTACCTCACTGTCTGCAATCCAGCCGTGCTTGCCAGTACCCACCTGTCTGCATACCAGCCGTGCTTGCCAGTGCCCACCTGTCTGCATACCAGCCGTACTTGCCAGTACCCACCTGTCTGCATACCAGCCGTACTTGCCAGTACCCACCTGTCTGCATACCGGCCGTGCTTACCAGTATCCACCTGTCTGCATACCAGCCGTGCCTACCAATATCCACCTGCCTGTATGCCAGTCTAACCTGCCTGTTCCTGCATTCCCCGGTGTGGGTCAACAACTGTGACCGGGGTCTGACCTGGAGTAGCACCTGGTCCCTCTGCTCGGTTCCTCCTTGGTTCACGGAGTCGATTAAGCCGCCGTGCGACCATGGTCGGATCGGGTTGATACTTAGTCACGCCCCTCCAGGCACTCCTCGGTTCATGGTACAGTGTGATCACTAATCACGCCAGTCAGTCCGGGCGTGAGCGTAACACTCTCACTCCCTTTTGCTAGGTCTACCCTGGCTACAGAGACATGAACCCGTTCTGAATTGGTGATCCGGTGAGGTGCTCCGTTGGGGGCAGGATTGCCATGAGACCTGCCTGGTTCTGGTTCGCGCGGCTCGACCTCCGTCTACTCCGGCTAATATGCCTGGTCTACCGGTACCTTACTAGTCCTAAGCAGATGTCTTGACAAGAAGGAAGCAGAGACACTGCCACCTCATAGGCCATATGATTGCCCTATCGACCTGGTACCCGGTGCCTCTCCACCGCGTGGGCGTATCGACCCCTTGTCGCTGGCCGAAACCCGGGCCATGTCTGAGTATATCGAAGAAAATCTGGCTAGGGGATTCATCCAGAAATCTATCTTCCCTGCTGGAGCAGGATTCTTCTTCGTAAAAAAGAAAGACGGTTCACTACGCCCCTGTATTGATTATAGGGGACTCAACCAGATTACTATCAAAAACAAATACCCCCTGCCACTCATCTCAGAGCTGTTCGACCTCCTTAAAGGCGCGAAGATCTTCACCAATCTAGATCTTCGTGGGGCGTATAACTTGGTCCGGATCCGCCAAGGAGACGAGTGGAAGATGGCATTCAGTACCCGAGACGGTCACTATGAATACCGTGTGATGCCCTTCGGCCTCTGTAATTCTCCAGCCGTCTTCCAAGAACTAGTTAACGACATCTTCCGTGATGTCTTATATTCATACGTGGTGGTGTACCTGGACGACATCTTGGTCTTCTCTCCGGATCTACCCACACACCAGAGGGATGTTCGTCAGGTCCTGCTTAGGCTCAGGCAGAATCACCTATACGCAAAATTTGAGAAATGCCTCTTCGAGCAGACCTCTCTTCCGTTCCTTGGCTATATTATCTCTAAGACTGGTCTACGGATGGATCCCAAGAAGGTCTCTGCCGTCTTAAAGTGGCCCCGACCAGAGGGGTTGAAGGCGATTCAGTGATTCCTGGGCTTCGCTAACTATTACCGCCTCTTCATCCCACATTTCTCTTCCCGGACTGCACCCATCTTTGTGCTCACCCGTAAGGGAGCAAATCCTAAGGAATGCACGTCCGAAGCGGAGGGGGCCTTCCTCTCCTTAAAACAAGCCTTCTCTTCTACCCCGGTGCTGCACCGTCCGGATTGCAACAAACAGTTCTTTCTGGAGGTTGATGCTTCCTCTTCCGGAGCCGGAGCGGTGCTCACCCAGATATCTCCGTCCGGGAGAATGGTAACCTGTGGCTTCTTCTCCAAGCTCTTCTCCTCGTCCGAGCGCAACTACTCCATAGGAGACCGAGAACTGCTAGCCATCAAATTGGCACTGGAGGAGTGGTGTTATCTGCTAGAGGGGGCTCTGCACCCGGTGGTTATCTACACTGACCACAAAAACCTGGGATATCTACAAAATGCCCAAAGACTTAATCCGCGTCAGGCCCGGTGGTCTTTGTTCTTCGCCCTTTTCAACTTTACCCTACATTACCGCCCTGCGGACAAGAATGTTAAAGCTGACGCTCTGTCCCGATCCTTCCTGTCTTCCGATCAAGAGGAGGAGCCTATGCATATCATCGATCCCTCCAAAGTGATGAATGTGGCTCATTTCGACCTGTCTCGTCTCCCACTCGGTAAGACGTTTGTAGCGGTTCCGGATCGTAAGAAGGTTCTTCACTGGGGTCATTCATCTAAATTAGCCGGCCATGCTGGCCAGAGGAAGACCTTCCTGCTCATTACCCGGCATTACTGGTGGCCTTCCTTGCGCAAGAATGTTGTAGACTTAATCACGGCCTGTTCATCCTGTGCCCGCAACAAGGTTCTCAGACATCTTCCAGCCAGCCGTCTCCTGCCTCTTCCCGTACCTGCTGCCCCGTGGCAACACTTTGCTATGGACTTTATTACTGATCTCCCTGTTTCTGCCGGTTGTACTGTCATTTGGGTGGTCGCTGACCGCTTTCCTAAAATGGCCCACTTTATCCCTCTGCCTGGTCCCCCGTCTGCATCTGTGCTGGCTAAGGACTTCATCCATCAAATCTTTGGTCTCCACGGCCTACCCCTCCACATTTTGTCTGATCGAGGGGTTCAGTTCACTTCTCGCTTCTTGAGATCTACGTGTAAGCTGCTGGATGTCTCCCTGGATTTCTCCTCTGCTTATCATCCTCAGTCCAATGGTCAAGTGGAGCGGATCAATCAGATCCTGACCAGCTACCTCCGGCACTTTGTCAATGCCCACCATACTGATTGGGTAGAGCTCCTACCATGGGCCGAGTTCTCCTATAACAACCATGAGAGCGAATCTTCTTCCAAGTCCCCATTCTTTGTGGTCTACGGTCAACATCCCCGGATTCTGTTTCCTGTCTCCTCTTCAGTGGACAATCCTGCCGCAGAGTCTCTGGTCAGCGAATTTTCCACTATTTGGGAGGACACTAGATCCGCACTTCTTCAATCCTCCGAGCGGATGAAGAGACATGCCGACAAGAGACGTCTGGACCCACCTCAATTCCGTCCGGGAGACAAGGTTTGGCTCTCCTCCAAACATGTTCGTCTCAAAATACCCTCCTATAAGCTGGGTCCACGGTTCATCGGTCCATTTGAAGTCCTCAAGCAAATTAACCCAGTGGCCTACAAGTTAAAACTCCCGGCCACCTTACGGATTCCCAACTCCTTCCACGTATCTCTCCTCAAACCGGTTGTTCTTAATTCTTTTTCCGACGATCCAGGTACCACTCCAGCTCGGGCCTCCGCTGAGGACGTCTATGAGGTAGAGAACATTCTGGCCACTAAGACGGTAAGAGGAAAAACCTTTTTTTCTGGTGGATTGGAAGGGGTTTGGCCCTGAGGAGAGAACTTGGGAACCCTGGGAGAACATCCACGCCCCACTTCTTCTTAAAAAATTTCTTTGAGGCCTAAAGAAGTGGGGGCGTAAAGGGGGGGTTCTGTAGCATCGGCGTCTCTGCCCCCTGACAGGCAGAGACGCCGTCCCCCTTACCGCCGTGCTCCTGGCCCGGCGTCTTCCGGCTCTCCTTTTGCTGCTGCTGCCGGCGCGCGCAGCTTCCCAGGCACTGTGCTTAGGGCGCGCGTGCTCCCTCCCTCTTAAAGGGGCCGCGTGCGCCGTCCTAAGAAGTCCCCGGCCAATGGCCGGAGGACTTCTCATATAAAAGGCACCTCCTCCGAAAAGGAGGTGCCCGTGCAAGGTTGTAGCTCTGTGTACTTACTCTGCTTCAGCCCTCAGGTCCCACTACCAGCCTGACTACCAGTCCAGTCCGCCAGCCTGACTACCAGTCCAGTCCGCCAGCCTGACTACCAGTCTTGCCCGACAGTCTGCTCACAGCCCAGCCCACCAGTCTGTCTATGGGCTTGGCCAGTCCGCTTATCCGGAGCCTTTACCTGCCGTTCCTACCAGCCAGCCTACCTGGAGGCTCCTGCTTGTTACCTGCCGTGCCTGCCAGCCTGCCTATCTGGAGGCTCCTGCCAGTTACCCGTGGTGTCTGCCAGTCCATCTACCTGCCTGCCGTGCTCATCTGCTGTACCGGTCAGTCCCTGCCTTCTGACCCGTGGGAGTCACCTGCTCTCATACAAGGACTTGCCCAGAGTAGCACCTGGTCCCTCTGCTTGGTCCTTCCCTGGTTCACGGAGTCGATTGAGCCGCCGTGCGACCTTGGTCAGTCCTAGTTGATACCTAGTTACGCCCCTCTGGTCCCTCCTTGCACCGCAGCACAGAGGTTCCACCACCCGGATCCGTAACAGACTCACAGCAGAATCGGAATTATAACATTGTAAAGTGGACTGTCCTGGATTACCACGCTATCACCCCAGACTCATATAGGGCTCAGTTCCGAGACCTCCCATGCACCATGGGGGGATCGTTTAAGGTATATGCACATAAGATGTCCCAGGCATGTCGGAGATGGCTGGAAGCGGAAAATGCCTTCACTGTGGAAGATGTTACACAGGCGTTCCTTATAGAACAATTTCTTGCCAAGTGCCCCGCAGAAATACGGAAATGGGTCCGGGAGCGTATGCCATGCTCCTTGGATAGAGCTGCAGCCCTGGCCAATGAGGCCCTTACTATCCGACCGCAATGGAGGAGGCTTTGGGACAATAAACTCCAGCCTGCTCCCGCGCCCCGACCCCTTCCGGTTATATCTGCCCCTCCACCCAGCTGCAGGCCGATGACAACCATGTCTCACAATCCCAGGCCCTAACAGTTCCGACCATGACCTGGAGAATCACAGAGAGGAGATGTTATGGATGCGGGCAACCTGTAATCCAGCTGTCCCTCAAGGACTCGGAGGGAGCCCCACACAGCTCCACCTCATCTGGTGCATCTTGTGCACTCCATCTCACCTGAGGAAGAGTTACCATCATCGAAACAAAAGGAATGGTCAGCATACTACAAATGTAGAGTTACCACCATCCCCGCCAGAGTGGACCACCGACACCGGCACCATAAATACCCAGTCTGGAGTGTACGGCCTCGGGCCTTTGTCACCAAGCTACCCAGAGCAACAGCAACGCCATCTACAGGATGCCTTAATCAATGGATACAAATTCGGTTCTCGTCAATTACTTGTGGAGTTTCCCAGGTCAAACCGAAGACCAGGGGGAGGATATGGAGGACCCCGCGGGAGGAATTTCCCTTTTGATCAGTGCATGGACTGGATTTCCCTGGTGATCATTGCAGGGGCTGGATTTCCCTGGTGATCAGCGCAAGAGCTGGATTTCCCTGGTGATCGGTGCAGGGCCCGGATTTCCCTGGTGATCAGTGCAGGGCCCCTATTTTCCTGGTGATCAGTGCAGGGCCCGGATTTTCCTGGTGATAAGTGCAGGGCCCGGATTTTCCTGGTGATCAGTGCAGGGCCCGGATTTTCCTGGTGATCAGTGCAGGGCCCGGATTTTCCTGGTGATCAGTGCTGGGCCCGGATTTTCCTGGTGATCAGCGCAGGGGCCGGATTTTCCTGGTGATCAGTCAGGGCCCGGATTTTCCTGGTGATCAGTGCAGGGCCCGGATTTTCCTGGTGATCAGTGCAGGGCCCGGATTTTCCTGGTGATCACTGCAGGGCCCGGATTTTCCTGGTGATCAGCGCAGGGGCCGGATTTTCCTGGTGATCAGTCAGGGCCCGGATTTTCCTGGTGATCAGTGCAGGGCCCGGATTTTCCTGGTGATCAGTGCAGGGCCCGGATTTTCCTGGTGATCAGTGCAGGGCCCGGATTTTCCTGGTGATCAGTGCAGGGCCCGGATTTTCCTGGTGATCAGTGCAGGGCCCGGATTTTCCTGGTGATCAGCGCAGGGGCCGGATTTTCCTGGTGATCAGTCAGGGCCCGGATTTTCCTGGTGATCAGTCAGGGCCTGGATTTTCCTGGTGATCAGTGCAGGGCCCGGATTTTCCTGGTGATCAGTGCAGGGCCCGGATTTTCCTGGTGATCAGTGCAGGGCCCGGATTTTCCTGGTGATCAGTTCAGGGGCTGGATTTCCCCATTACTGTAATGGACATGGAGAAGATGTAATAATGGTAGAAATCATCACTTTAGATTATTTTATCCCTGTGGTGACATCTTTTTCGACATTTTTGGTTGACGTCGGTGGCTGGATGAGAGGATTATTTTTCTCCTATTCTTTGCAGTCATTAATAATATCACATAAACATCTCTCCATTACTAGTCCCAGGACTTGATGTCAGCTGACATAATCCGCAACTACCATTAACCCCGATTGCCACTGCCCCAGGGCAATCGGGAAGAGCCGGGCAAAGCGCCAGAATTGGCGTATCTAATATGATTCTCCACTTGTGGGACCGCTGCAGGCTGTTATTTTTAGGCTGGGAAGGGCCAATAATCAGGGACCTTCCCAGCCTGATAATATCAGCACGCAGCTGTCTGCTTTACCTTGGCTAGTTTCATAAAATAGGGGGGACCACACGTACTTTGATTAATTTATTTATTAGGTTAAACAAGGCTAAAAAGTTGTAGAATAAATTCCACATGAGGCACTAAAGGGAGCAAGTTTAGTATATGTAATAATGTAGGGGTTTGTGAAATTATTTATCTGAAGAATATGTATCTGTTATCTATCTATCTATCTATCAATTATCTATTCTATCTATCTCTATGACCTTCTTCAGATTATACACTAGAGATCATTTCATATGTGCACATAGAAAACAAAAACAGATTCTGGCTTAACAGGACTCAAAGGACAGCCCCTATAGGATCCCAGGATCAAGGGCATTGTGTTGAGGTACATTGGCGGAATATGTTGCAAAATAGGTGGAAAATAGCCTTTTGGTCCCCCATGGACCTGGATAAGGGCTTGGAGAACAGGCGTGGGTGGCCTCTCTGGCATAAAAGGCTGTGCCTGGGATCCTATAGGGGCTGTCCTTTGAGTCCTGTTAAGCCGAAATCTGTTTTTGTTTTCTATGTGCACATATGAAATGATCTCTAGTGTATAATCTGAAGAAGGTCATTGAGACTGAAACATTAAATTTATCTATACACTATACTGTAATTGCAATAAATATCTTCAAATGAGTGCCGGATTCTATTGAATTGCTATATTGGATGGATTGGGACCCAATCCGTGCACCATAATCTATAAGAATGCCGTTCTTCCCTTTATAAATTGCAATCTAAGTGTCACATGTCTGTCACTATATACACTTTACCTTTTCTGAAAGATCACAGAGGCTACAACATCATTAACAAGAGGTACCACTAGCCAAACACCATGAAGACCAAGGAGATATCCAAACAACACCATGAAGACCAATGAGATCTCCAAACAACACCATGAAGACCAAAGAGATCTCCAAACAACACCATGAAGACCAAGGAGAACTCCAAACAACACCATGAAGACCAAGGTGATCTCCAAACAACACCATGAATACCAAGGAGATCTCCAAACATCACTACGAAGACCAAGGAGATCTCCAAACAACACCATGAAAACCAAGGAGATCTCCAAACAACACCATGAAGATCAAGGAGATCTCCGAACAACACCATGAAGATCAAGGAGATCTCCAAATAACACTATGAAGACCAAGAAGATCTCCAAACATCACCAAGAAGACCAAGGAGATCTCCAAACAACACCATGAAAATCAAGGAGATCTCCAAACAACACCATGAAGACCAAGAAGATCTCCAAACATCACCAAGAAGACCAAGGAGATCTCCAAACAACACCATGAAAACCAAGGAGATCTCCAAACAACACCATGAAGATCAAGGAGATCTCCGAACAACACCATGAAGATCAAGGAGATCTCCAAATAACACTATGAAGACGAAAGTGACCTCCAAACAAGTCAGGGAAAAAGTTGTTGAGAATTACAAGTCCGGGTTGGGTAATAAATAAATCTCCTAATCTTTGATGATCCCCGGAGACCATCAAATCCATTATCATCAAATGGAAAGAACATGTTACCACAACAAACCTGCCAAGAGAGGGCACCACCAAAACTCTCAGCCTGGTCAAGGAGGGCATTAATCAGAGAGGCAGCACAGAGACCAAAGGTAACCTTGGAGGAGCTGCAAAGTTCCCAAGCAGAGACTGGAGTAGCTGTCCATGCGACCACAATAAGCCGCACACTCCATAGAGGTGGCCTTTGTGGAAGACTGGACAGAAAAAAGCCTTTACTTACACACAAAAATTGTAAGGCTCATTTTGAGTTTTCCAAAAGACATTTGGGAGACTTCCCAAATGTATGGAGGAAGGTGATGTGATCAGATGAGACCAAAACTGAACTTTTTGGCCACCAAGGTAAACGCTATGTCTGGTGCCAAACCAACACAGCTCATCACCCAACGAACACCATCCCCACAGTGAAACATGGTGGTGCGGCATCATGCTGTAGGGATGTTTTTCAGCAGCAGGGACAGTGAAAATGGTCCGAGTCGAGGGGAAGATTAATGGTGCAAAATACAGGAATATTCTTGAAAAAAACCTGTTCCAGTCTGTCAGTGATTTGAGACTGGGACGAAGGTTCTCTTTCCAACAAGACAATGACCCAAAGCATACTGCTAATGCAACACTCGAGTGGAAACCTGGAGTTGTTCTGTAGTGACCGAGTCACAGCCCAGACCTTAATCCAATGGAGAATCTGTGGTCAGACGTGAAGATCTCTGTTCACCAGAGGAGACATCTGACCTGAAGGAGCTGGAGCAGTTTTGCTTTGATGAATGGGCAAAAATTCCAGTGATCAGATGTGGAAAGTTCATAGAGACTCATCCAAAGTGATTGCAGCTGTAATTGCCACAAAAGGAGGCTCCACAAAGTACTGACTTTATGGGGTGAATAGTTTTGCAGAAAGAAGTTTTCAGTTAGTTTCTCCTATTTTGTTGTTTTCTTCACAATAAAAAGAAAACCAAATGTTCACAATTGTCGGCACGTTCTTTACATGAACTAACACAAACCCTCAAAAAACAGTGAAATTCCAGGTTGTGAAGTAGCAAAAATCAAAAAATGCCAAGGAGGTGAATACTTTTGCAAGTCACTGTATCTATTTATTATCTATCTCTTTATATAAGATTGCTTTATTACTTTCGTAAACTAGCCGTAAGTTACATGGAGCAATATAGAACATAAAAGATAATGTTGATAACGCATGACATATGGATGCTAATTGAGAAAAAAATCGCACACCCACATGACATATGGAGACACTCGTCCCACTTTTCAGTATGAGAATCGGAGCGATTTATTAAACACTAGTGGGAGCCAGGCAGTACAATGAGTCTTCATGTACGTCGGGGCCTCTGCAGCCGTCTCTGCTTGTGAGCTCTGTTTAGGGACAGCTGAATAGTAGTTTATGCACTAACTGCGGCCTCTGGAGGATCCTACACCTTGAGGTTCACAGATTCCAGGGGCTCCAGGAGCTTCACATACCTCTTTGCTGCTTTGTAATGGGATTTTAGCAGCTGCTCTCTTTATCCGATGAATTTTTCTGGCAGAAACCTTCCTCATTCTGCCTTTATCTGCACAAACCTTCCTCATTATTGTTTCATTAGCAGGAAACCATCTGTGCTCCGTATCAGCCACAAATCTCTTCACAGTACGATGGTCAAACTTAAGTTTTCATTAAATATCTAATGTTTTCATACCTTGCCCAAGCAGTAGGTAACGGGGGGCAGAGGGTGTGTTCACCCCGGGCCCTGCGCTCTGCGGCAGAGCAGGGACATGCGATCTCCCTGCACTGATACTTTCCGTCCTGGAGCCTACAGAACGGCAGGTCCAGCAACGTGATGATGTCATCGTGCCACGACATGCACAGTACATGAGTCCCGGAGCGATGACATCACCGCATTCATCTGTCCGGGACCTGCGGCTGTCTGTTGCTGGACTCACTGGAGTAAGATGAGAATATGATGTTTATTTTTTTCTTTTAAAATTGTGCTATAGACATAATGTGTAGGGACTCCACAAAAATAGTGGGAGCTACTAACGTGGCTTCCATAAATAGTAGCGGCTTCTAAGAAGGCCTCCATAATTAGTAGTGGCTACTAAGGGGAGGCCACCATACATAGTGGGGGCTACTAAGGGGGCTACCACAGAGTGTCGGAACTACTAAAGAGGCCATGACAGTGTGAGGGCTACTAAAGGGGCCAAGATACAGAATGAGGGCTACTTAGCGGGCAATGAAACAGTGAGGGGATTACAGTGAGGGCCGTAATACAGTGAAGGGGCTAATGTGGCGCCTTTGCACAGTGTGGGAGATAATGTGGGGTCTTTGCACAGTGTGGGAGATAATGTGGCGCCTTTGCACAGTGTGGGAGATAATGTGGCGCCTTTGCACAGTGTGGGAGATAATGTGGCGCCTTTGCACAGTGTGGGAGATAATGTGGGGTCTTTGCACAGTGTGGGAGATAATGTGGCGCCTTTGCACAGTGTGGGAGATAATGTGGCGCCTTTGCACAGTGTGGGAGATAATGTGGGGTCTTTGCACAGTGTGGGAGATAATGTGGCGCCTTTGCACAGTGTGGGAGATAATGTGGCGCCTTTGCACAGTGTGGGAGATAATGTGGCGCCTTTGTACAGTGTGGGAGATAATGTGGGGTCTTTGCACAGCGTGGGAGATAATGTGGCGCCATTGCACAGTGTGGGAGATAATGTGGGGTCTTTGCATAGTGTGGGAGATAATGTGGGGTCTTTGCACAGTGTGGGAGATAATGTGGGGTCTTTGCACAGTGTGGGAGATAATGTGGCGCCTTTGTACAGTGTGGGAGATAATGTGGGGTCTTTGCACAGTGTGGGAGATAATGTGGGGTCTTTGCACAGTGTGGGAGATAATGTGGGGTCTTTGCACAGTGTGGGAGATAATGTGGCGCCTTTGCACAGTGTGGGAGATAATGTGGCGCCTTTGCACAGTGTGGGAGATAATGTGGCGCCTTTGCACAGTGTGGGAGATAATGTGGCGCCTTTGCACAGTGTGGGAGATAATGTGGGGTCTTTGCACAGTGTGGGAGATAATGTGGCGCCTTTGCACAGTGTGGGAGATAATGTGGCGCCTTTGCACAGTGTGGGAGATAATGTGGGGTCTTTGCACAGTGTGGGAGATAATGTGGCGCCTTTGCACAGTGTGGGAGATAATGTGGCGCCTTTGCACAGTGTGGGAGATAATGTGGCGCCTTTGTACAGTGTGGGAGATAATGTGGGGTCTTTGCACAGCGTGGGAGATAATGTGGCGCCATTGCACAGTGTGGGAGATAATGTGGGGTCTTTGCACAGTGTGGGAGATAATGTGGGGTCTTTGCACAGTGTGGGAGATAATGTGGGGTCTTTGCACAGTGTGGGAGATAATGTGGCGCCTTTGTACAGTGTGGGAGATAATGTGGGGTCTTTGCACAGTGTGGGAGATAATGTGGGGTCTTTGCACAGTGTGGGAGATAATGTGGGGTCTTTGCACAGTGTGGGAGATAATGTGGCGCCTTTGCACAGTGTGGGAGATAATGTGGCGCCTTTGCACAGTGTGGGAGATAATGTGGCGCCTTTGCACAGTGTGGGAGATAATGTGGCGCCTTTGCACAGTGTGGGAGATAATGTGGGGTCTTTGCACAGTGTGGGAGATAATGTGGGGTCTTTGCACAGTGTGGGAGATAATGTGGGACCTTTGCACAGTGTGGGAGATAATGTGGGGTCTTTGCACAGTGTGGGGGCCATCAGGCTACTAAAAGGTCAGTATACTGTGTGGGGGTACTATACAGTGAGAGGGAATTACACTGTGCATAGGAGAGCATCATACTGTATATAGGGGAGCTGTACATGGGGGGAGACTCAGGACATTATTAAATGTTAAGTGGGCTCTTATTGTTATAGGGGAACTCAGGTTATCGTGACTGTGAGAGGGGCACACAGAGGGCATTATTACTTTGTAGGGGGCACAATGTGGACACTGTTTTCTAGGACACTGACACAGGGCATTACTATATTCTGGAGGGCGCACAGTACAGCAGGTGCAGTAATAGGGTCACATACAGCAGCAGCGGCTCAGTATTGGGGTATCAGCAGGATGAGGGGTTTGTGCAGGTTTGGGAATAGATGAGGACGGGGCCTGAAATATAAGGTGTCAAATGAGTCTGTGATATAATCTCTGCAAACGAGTCCTAGCCGGAGAAGTCGTCATGTCGGTCTGGGCCAGACGAAAAAAAAGGGAAAAGTGACGACTCCATAACAAAGAGCGTCATCTGTAAGTCACCATCTATAACTGTACTGTGATCTCTATATGTTCTGCAGTGCTGGTCTCTACACTATATGTCACCATCTATAACTGTACTGTGATCTCTATATGTTTTGCAGTGCTGGTCTCTATACTATATGTCACCATATATAACTGTACTGCGATCTCTATATGTTCTGCAGTGCTGGTCTCTACACTATATGTCACCATCTATAACTGTGCTGTGATCTCTATATGTTTTGCAGTGCTGGTCTCTATACTATATGTCACCATCTATAACTGTACTGCGATCTCTATATGTTTTGCAGTGCTGGTCTCTATACTATATGTCACCATATATAACTGTACTGCGATCTCTATATGTTCTGCAGTGCTGGTCTCTATACTATATGTCACCATATATAACTGTACTGTGACCTCTATATGTTCTGCAGTGCTGGTCTCTACACTATATGTCACCATCTATAACTGTGCTGTGATCTCTATATGTTCTGCAGTGCTGGTCTCTACACTATATGTCACCATCTATAACTGTGCTGTGATCTCTATATGTTCTGCAGTGCTGGTCTCTACACTAAATGTCACCATCTATAACTGTACTGCGATCTCTATATGTTCTGCAGTGCTGGTCTCTACACTATATGTCACCATCTATAACTGTACTGCGATCTCTATATGTTCTGCAGTGCTGGTCTCTACACTATATGTCACCATCTATAACTGTGCTGTGACCTCTATATGTTCTGCAGTGCTGGTCTCTACACTATATGTCACCATCTATAACTGTGCTGTGATCTCTATATGTTCTGCAGTGCTGATCTCTACACTATATGTCACCATCTATAACTGTACTGTGACCTCTATATGTTCTGCAGTGCTGGTCTCTACACTATATGTCACCATCTATAACTGTGCTGTGATCTCTATATGTTCTGTAGTGCTGGTCTCTACACTATATGTCACTATATATAACTGTACTGTGATCTCTATATGTTCTGCAGTGCTGGTCTCTACACTATATGTCACCATATATAACTGTACTGTGACCTCTATATGTTCTGCAGTGCTGGTCTCTACACTATATGTCACCATCTATAACTGTGCTGTGATCTCTATATGTTCTGCAGTGCTGGTCTCTACACTATATGTCACCATCTATAACTGTGCTGTGATCTCTATATGTTCTGCAGTGCTGGTCTCTACACTATATGTCACCATCTATAACTGTGCTGTGATCTCTATATGTTCTGCAGTGCTGGTCTCTACACTATATGTCACCATCTATAACTGTGCTGTGATCTCTATATGTTCTGCAGTGCTGGTCTCTACACTATATGTCACCATCTATAACTGTACTGTGATCTCTATATGTTCTGCAGTGCTGGTCTCTACACTATATGTCACCATCTATAACTGTGCTGTGATCTCTATATGTTCTGCAATGCTGGTCTCTACACTATATGTCACCATCTATAACTGTACTGTTATCTCTATATGTTCTGCAGTGCTGGTCTCTACAATATATGTCACCATCTATAACTGTACTGTGATCTCTATATGTTCTGCAGTGCTGGTCTCTGCACTATATGTCACCATCTATAACTGTACTGTGACCTCTATATGTTCTGCAGTGCTGGTCTCTGCACTATATGTCACCATCTATAACTGTGCTGTGATCTCTATATGTTCTGCAGGGCTGGTCTCTACACTATATGTCACTATATATAACTGTGCTGTGATCTCTATATGTTCTGCAGTGCTGGTCTCTACGCTATATGTCACTATATATAACTGTACTGTGACCTCTATATGTTCTGCAGTGCTGGTCTCTACACTATATGTCACCATCTATAACTGTACTGTGATCTCTATATGTTCTGCAGTGCTGGCCTCTACACTATATGTCACCATCTATAACTGTACTGTGATCTCTATATGTTCTGCAGTGCTGGTCTCTACACTATATGTCACCATCTATAACTGTACTGTGACCTCTATATGTTCTGCAGTGCTGGTCTCTACACTATATGTCACTATATATAACTGTACTGTGATCTCTATATGTTCTGCAGTGCTGGTCTCTACACTATATGTCACCATCTATAACTGTGCTGTGATCTCTATATGTTCTGCAGTGCTGGTCTCTACACTATATGTCACTATATATAACTGTGCTGTGATCTCTATATGTTCTGCAGCGCTGGTCTCTACACTATATGTCACCATCTATAACTGTGCTGTGACCTCTATATGTTCTGCAGTGCTGGTCTCTACACTATATGTCACGATCTATAACTGTACTGTGATCTCTATATGTTCTGCAGGACTGGTCTCTACACTATATGTAACCATTTATAACTGTGCTGTGATCTCTATATGTTCTGTAGTGCTGGTCTCTACACTATATGTCACCATCTATAACTGTGCTCTGATCTCTATATGTTCTGCAGTGCTGGTCTCTACACTATATGTTACTATATAGAACTGTGATGTGATCTCTATATGTTCTGCAGTGCTGGTCTCTACACTATATGTCACTATATATAACTGTGCTGTGATCTCTATATGTTCTGCAGTGCTGGTCTCTACACTATATGTCACTATATATAACTGTGCTGTGATCTCTATATGTTCTGCAGTGCTGGTCTCTACACTATATGTCACCATCTATAACTGTGCTGTGACCTCTATATGTTCTGCAGTGCTGGTCTCTACACTATATGTCACCATCTATAACTGTACTGTGATCTCTATATGTTATGCAGGACTGGTCTCTACACTATATGTCACCATCTATAACTGTACTGTGACCTCTATATGTTCTGCAGTGCTGGTCTCTACACTATATGTCACTATATATAACTGTACTGTGACCTCTATATGTTCTGCAGTGCTGGTCTCTACACTATATGTCACCATCTATAACTGTACTGTGACCTCTATATGTTCTGCAGTGCTGGTCTCTACACTATATCTCACCATCTATAACTGTACTGTGATCTCTACATCTTCTGCAGCGCTGGTCTCTACACTATATGTCACCATCTATAACTGTACTGTGACCTCTATATGTTCTGCAGTGCTGGTCTCTACACTATATGTCACTATCTATAACTGTGCTGTGATCTCTATATGTTCTGCACTGCTGGTCACTACACTATATGTCACCATCTATAACTGTACTGTGACCTCTATATGTTCTGCAGTGCTGGTCTCTACACTATATGTCACCATCTATAACTGTGCTGTGACCTCTTTATGTTCTGCAGTGCTGATCTCTACACAATATGTCACCATCTATAACTGTACTGTGATCTCTATATGTTCTGCAGTGCTGGTCTCTACACTATATGTCACCATCTATAACTGTGCTGTGACCTCTATATGTTCTGCAGTGCTGGTCTCTACACTATATGTCACCATCTATAACTGTACTGTGATCTCTATATGTTCTGCAGTGCTGGTCTCTACACTATATGTCACCATCTATAACTGTACTGCGATCTCTATATGTTCTGTAGTGCTGGTCTCTACACTATATGTCACCATATATAACTGTACTGTGACCTCTATATGTTCTGCAGTGCTGGTCTCTACACTATATGTCACCCTCTATAACTGTGCTGTGATCTCTATATGTTCTGCAGTGCTGGTCTCTACACTATATGTCACTATATATAACTGTGCTGTGATCTCTATATGTTCTGCAGCGCTGGTCTCTACACTATATGTCACCATCTATAACTGTGCTGTGACCTCTATATGTTCTGCAGTGCTGGTCTCTACACTATATGTCACCATCTATAACTGTACTGTGATCTCTATATGTTCTGCAGGACTGGTCTCTACACTATATGTCACCATCTATAAATGTGCTGTGATCTCTATATGTTCTGTAGTGCTGGTCTCTACACTATATGTCACCATCTATAACTGTACTGTGATCTCTATATGTTCTGCAGTGCTGGTCTCTGCACTATATGTCACCATCTATAACTGTACTGTGACCTCTATATGTTCTGCAGTGCTGGTCTCTGCACTATATGTCACCATCTATAACTGTGCTGTGATCTCTATATGTTCTGCAGGGCTGGTCTCTACACTATATGTCACTATATATAACTGTGCTGTGATCTCTATATGTTCTGTAGTGCTGGTCTCTACACTATATGTCACCATATATAACTGTACTGTGACCTCTATATGTTCTGCAGTGCTGGTCTCTACACTATATGTCACCATCTATAACTGTGCTGTGATCTCTATATGTTCTGCAGGACTGGTCTCTACACTATATGTCACCATCTATAAATGTGCTGTGATCTCTATATGTTCTGTAGTGCTGGTCTCTACACTATATGTCACCATCTATAACTGTACTGTGATCTCTATATGTTCTGCAGTGCTGGTCTCTGCACTATATGTCACCATCTATAACTGTACTGTGACCTCTATATGTTCTGCAGTGCTGGTCTCTGCACTATATGTCACCATCTATAACTGTGCTGTGATCTCTATATGTTCTGCAGGGCTGGTCTCTACACTATATGTCACTATATATAACTGTGCTGTGATCTCTATATGTTCTGCAGTGCTGGTCTCTACGCTATATGTCACTATATATAACTGTACTGTGACCTCTATATGTTCTGCAGTGCTGGTCTCTACACTATATGTCACCATCTATAACTGTACTGTGATCTCTATATGTTCTGCAGTGCTGGCCTCTACACTATATGTCACCATCTATAACTGTACTGTGATCTCTATATGTTCTGCAGTGCTGGTCTCTACACTATATGTCACCATCTATAACTGTACTGTGACCTCTATATGTTCTGCAGTGCTGGTCTCTACACTATATGTCACTATATATAACTGTACTGTGATCTCTATATGTTCTGCAGTGCTGGTCTCTACACTATATGTCACCATCTATAACTGTGCTGTGATCTCTATATGTTCTGCAGTGCTGGTCTCTACACTATATGTCACTATATATAACTGTGCTGTGATCTCTATATGTTCTGCAGCGCTGGTCTCTACACTATATGTCACCATCTATAACTGTGCTGTGACCTCTATATGTTCTGCAGTGCTGGTCTCTACACTATATGTCACGATCTATAACTGTACTGTGATCTCTATATGTTCTGCAGTGCTGGTCTCTACACTATATGTCACGATCTATAACTGTGCTCTGATCTCTATATGTTCTGCAGTGCTGGTCTCTACACTATATGTTACTATATAGAACTGTGATGTGATCTCTATATGTTCTGCAGTGCTGGTCTCTACACTATATGTCACTATATATAACTGTGCTGTGATCTCTATATGTTCTGCAGTGCTGGTCTCTACACTATATGTCACTATATATAACTGTGCTGTGATCTCTATATGTTCTGCAGTGCTGGTCTCTACACTATATGTCACCATCTATAACTGTGCTGTGACCTCTATATGTTCTGCAGTGCTGGTCTCTACACTATATGTCACCATCTATAACTGTACTGTGATCTCTATATGTTATGCAGGACTGGTCTCTACACTATATGTCACCATCTATAACTGTACTGTGACCTCTATATGTTCTGCAGTGCTGGTCTCTACACTATATGTCACTATATATAACTGTACTGTGACCTCTATATGTTCTGCAGTGCTGGTCTCTACACTATATGTCACCATCTATAACTGTACTGTGACCTCTATATGTTCTGCAGTGCTGGTCTCTACACTATATGTCACCATCTATAACTGTACTGTGATCTCTACATCTTCTGCAGCGCTGGTCTCTACACTATATGTCACCATCTATAACTGTACTGTGACCTCTATATGTTCTGCAGTGCTGGTCTCTACACTATATGTCACTATCTATAACTGTGCTGTGATCTCTATATGTTCTGCACTGCTGGTCACTACACTATATGTCACCATCTATAACTGTACTGTGACCTCTATATGTTCTGCAGTGCTGGTCTCTACACTATATGTCACCATCTATAACTGTGCTGTGACCTCTTTATGTTCTGCAGTGCTGATCTCTACACAATATGTCACCATCTATAACTGTACTGTGATCTCTATATGTTCTGCAGTGCTGGTCTCTACACTATATGTCACCATCTATAACTGTGCTGTGACCTCTATATGTTCTGCAGTGCTGGTCTCTACACTATATGTCACCATCTATAACTGTACTGTGATCTCTATATGTTCTGCAGTGCTGGTCTCTACACTATATGTCACCATCTATAACTGTACTGCGATCTCTATATGTTCTGTAGTGCTGGTCTCTACACTATATGTCACCATATATAACTGTACTGTGACCTCTATATGTTCTGCAGTGCTGGTCTCTACACTATATGTCACCCTCTATAACTGTGCTGTGATCTCTATATGTTCTGCAGTGCTGGTCTCTACACTATATGTCACTATATATAACTGTGCTGTGATCTCTATATGTTCTGCAGCGCTGGTCTCTACACTATATGTCACCATCTATAACTGTGCTGTGACCTCTATATGTTCTGCAGTGCTGGTCTCTACACTATATGTCACCATCTATAACTGTACTGTGATCTCTATATGTTCTGCAGGACTGGTCTCTACACTATATGTCACCATCTATAAATGTGCTGTGATCTCTATATGTTCTGTAGTGCTGGTCTCTACACTATATGTCACCATCTATAACTGTACTGTGATCTCTATATGTTCTGCAGTGCTGGTCTCTGCACTATATGTCACTATCTATAACTGTACTGTGACCTCTATATGTTCTGCAGTGCTGGTCTCTGCACTATATGTCACCATCTATAACTGTGCTGTGATCTCTATATGTTCTGCAGGGCTGGTCTCTACACTATATGTCACTATATATAACTGTGCTGTGATCTCTATATGTTCTGTAGTGCTGGTCTCTACACTATATGTCACCATATATAACTGTACTGTGACCTCTATATGTTCTGCAGTGCTGGTCTCTACACTATATGTCACCATCTATAACTGTGCTGTGATCTCTATATGTTCTGCAGTGCTGGTCTCTACACTATATGTCACTATATATAACTGTGCTGTGATCTCTATATGTTCTGCAGCGCTGGTCTCTACACTATATGTCACCATCTATAACTGTGCTGTGACCTCTATATGTTCTGCAGTGCTGGTCTCTACACTATATGTCACCATCTATAACTGTACTGTGATCTCTATATGTTCTGCAGGACTGGTCTCTACACTATATGTCACCATCTATAAATGTGCTGTGATCTCTATATGTTCTGTAGTGCTGGTCTCTACACTATATGTCACCATCTATAACTGTACTGTGATCTCTATATGTTCTGCAGTGCTGGTCTCTGCACTATATGTCACTATCTATAACTGTACTGTGACCTCTATATGTTCTGCAGTGCTGGTCTCTGCACTATATGTCACCATCTATAACTGTGCTGTGATCTCTATATGTTCTGCAGGGCTGGTCTCTACACTATATGTCACTATATATAACTGTGCTGTGATCTCTATATGTTCTGTAGTGCTGGTCTCTACACTATATGTCACCATATATAACTGTACTGTGACCTCTATATGTTCTGCAGTGCTGGTCTCTACACTATATGTCACCATCTATAACTGTGCTGTGATCTCTATATGTTCTGCAGTGCTGGTCTCTACACTATATGTCACTATATATAACTGTGCTGTGATCTCTATATGTTCTGCAGCGCTGGTCTCTACACTATATGTCACCATCTATAACTGTGCTGTGACCTCTATATGTTCTGCAGTGCTGGTCTCTACACTATATGTCACGATCTA
This sequence comes from Phyllobates terribilis, assembly GCF_046119375.1. Lineage (NCBI taxonomy): Eukaryota > Metazoa > Chordata > Amphibia > Anura > Dendrobatidae > Phyllobates > Phyllobates terribilis. The sequence continues at coordinate 170,391,641 of NW_027362773.1, forward strand.
TAACTGTACTGTGATCTCTATATGTTCTGCAGGACTGGTCTCTACACTATATGTCACCATCTATAAATGTGCTGTGATCTCTATATGTTCTGTAGTGCTGGTCTCTACACTATATGTCACCATATATAACTGTACTGTGATCTCTATATGTTCTGCAGTGCTGGTCTCTGCACTATATGTCACCATCTATAACTATACTGTGACCTCTATATGTTCTGCAGTGCTGGTCTCTGCACTATATGTCACCATCTATAACTGTGCTGTGATCTCTATATGTTCTGCAGGGCTGGTCTCTACACTATATGTCACTATATATAACTGTGCTGTGATCTCTATATGTTCTGCAGTGCTGGTCTCTACGCTATATGTCACTATATATAACTGTACTGTGACCTCTATATGTTCTGCAGTGCTGGTCTCTACACTATATGTCACCATCTATAACTGTACTGTGATCTCTATATGTTCTGCAGTGCTGGCCTCTACACTATATGTCACCATCTATAACTGTACTGTGATCTCTATATGTTCTGCAGTGCTGGTCTCTACACTATATGTCACCATCTATAACTGTACTGTGACCTCTATATGTTCTGCAGTGCTGGTCTCTACACTATATGTCACTATATATAACTGTACTGTGATCTCTATATGTTCTGCAGTGCTGGTCTCTACACTATATGTCACCATCTATAACTGTGCTGTGATCTCTATATGTTCTGCAGTGCTGGTCTCTACACTATATGTCACTATATATAACTGTGCTGTGATCTCTATATGTTCTGCAGCGCTGGTCTCTACACTATATGTCACCATCTATAACTGTGCTGTGACCTCTATATGTTCTGCAGTGCTGGTCTCTACACTATATGTCACGATCTATAACTGTACTGTGATCTCTATATGTTCTGCAGTGCTGGTCTCTACACTATATGTCACGATCTATAACTGTGCTCTGATCTCTATATGTTCTGCAGTGCTGGTCTCTACACTATATGTTACTATATAGAACTGTGATGTGATCTCTATATGTTCTGCAGTGCTGGTCTCTACACTATATGTCACTATATATAACTGTGCTGTGATCTCTATATGTTCTGCAGTGCTGGTCTCTACACTATATGTCACTATATATAACTGTGCTGTGATCTCTATATGTTCTGCAGTGCTGGTCTCTACACTATATGTCACCATCTATAACTGTGCTGTGACCTCTATATGTTCTGCAGTGCTGGTCTCTACACTATATGTCACCATCTATAACTGTACTGTGACCTCTATATGTTCTGCAGTGCTGGTCTCTACACTATATGTCACCATCTATAACTGTACTGTGATCTCTACATCTTCTGCAGCGCTGGTCTCTACACTATATGTCACCATCTATAACTGTACTGTGACCTCTATATGTTCTGCAGTGCTGGTCTCTACACTATATGTCACTATCTATAACTGTGCTGTGATCTCTATATGTTCTGCACTGCTGGTCACTACACTATATGTCACCATCTATAACTGTACTGTGACCTCTATATGTTCTGCAGTGCTGGTCTCTACACTATATGTCACCATCTATAACTGTGCTGTGACCTCTTTATGTTCTGCAGTGCTGATCTCTACACAATATGTCACCATCTATAACTGTACTGTGATCTCTATATGTTCTGCAGTGCTGGTCTCTACACTATATGTCACCATCTATAACTGTGCTGTGACCTCTATATGTTCTGCAGTGCTGGTCTCTACACTATATGTCACCATCTATAACTGTACTGTGATCTCTATATGTTCTGCAGTGCTGGTCTCTACACTATATGTCACCATCTATAACTGTACTGCGATCTCTATATGTTCTGTAGTGCTGGTCTCTACACTATATGTCACCATATATAACTGTACTGTGACCTCTATATGTTCTGCAGTGCTGGTCTCTACACTATATGTCACCCTCTATAACTGTGCTGTGATCTCTATATGTTCTGCAGTGCTGGTCTCTACACTATATGTCACTATATATAACTGTGCTGTGATCTCTATATGTTCTGCAGCGCTGGTCTCTACACTATATGTCACCATCTATAACTGTGCTGTGACCTCTATATGTTCTGCAGTGCTGGTCTCTACACTATATGTCACCATCTATAACTGTACTGTGATCTCTATATGTTCTGCAGGACTGGTCTCTACACTATATGTCACCATCTATAAATGTGCTGTGATCTCTATATGTTCTGTAGTGCTGGTCTCTACACTATATGTCACCATCTATAACTGTACTGTGATCTCTATATGTTCTGCAGTGCTGGTCTCTGCACTATATGTCACCATCTATAACTGTACTGTGACCTCTATATGTTCTGCAGTGCTGGTCTCTGCACTATATGTCACCATCTATAACTGTGCTGTGATCTCTATATGTTCTGCAGGGCTGGTCTCTACACTATATGTCACTATATATAACTGTGCTGTGATCTCTATATGTTCTGTAGTGCTGGTCTCTACACTATATGTCACCATATATAACTGTACTGTGACCTCTATATGTTCTGCAGTGCTGGTCTCTACACTATATGTCACCATCTATAACTGTGCTGTGATCTCTATATGTTCTGCAGTGCTGGTCTCTACACTATATGTCACTATATATAACTGTGCTGTGATCTCTATATGTTCTGCAGCGCTGGTCTCTACACTATATGTCACCATCTATAACTGTGCTGTGACCTCTATATGTTCTGCAGTGCTGGTCTCTACACTATATGTCACCATCTATAACTGTACTGTGATCTCTATATGTTCTGCAGGACTGGTTTCTACACTATATGTCACCATCTATAAATGTGCTGTGATCTCTATATGTTCTGCAGGACTGGTCTCTACACTATATGTCACCATCTATAACTGTACTGTGATCTCTATATGTTCTGCAGTGCTGGTCTCTGCACTATATGTCACCATCTATAACTGTACTGTGACCTCTATATGTTCTGCAGTGCTGGTCTCTGCACTATATGTCACCATCTATAACTGTGCTGTGATCTCTATATGTTCTGCAGGGCTGGTCTCTACACTATATGTCACTATATATAACTGTGCTGTGATCTCTATATGTTCTGCAGTGCTGGTCTCTACGCTATATGTCACTATATATAACTGTACTGTGACCTCTATATGTTCTGCAGTGCTGGTCTCTACACTATATGTCACCATCTATAACTGTACTGTGATCTCTATATGTTCTGCAGTGCTGGCCTCTACACTATATGTCACCGTCTATAACTGTACTGTGATCTCTATATGTTCTGCAGTGCTGGTCTCTACACTATATGTCACCATCTATAACTGTACTGTGACCTCTATATGTTCTGCAGTGCTGGTCTCTACACTATATGTCACTATATATAACTGTACTGTGATCTCTATATGTTCTGCAGTGCTGGTCTCTACACTATACGTCACCATCTATAACTGTGCTGTGATCTCTATATGTTCTGCAGTGCTGGTCTCTACACTATATGTCACTATATATAACTGTGCTGTGATCTCTATATGTTCTGCAGCGCTGGTCTCTACACTATATGTCACCATCTATAACTGTGCTGTGACCTCTATATGTTCTGCAGTGCTGGTCTCTACACTATATGTCACGATCTATAACTGTACTGTGATCTCTATATGTTCTGCAGTGCTGGTCTCTACACTATATGTCACGATCTATAACTGTGCTCTGATCTCTATATGTTCTGCAGTGCTGGTCTCTACACTATATGTTACTATATAGAACTGTGATGTGATCTCTATATGTTCTGCAGTGCTGGTCTCTACACTATATGTGACTATATATAACTGTGCTGTGATCTCTATATGTTCTGCAGTGCTGGTCTCTACACTATATGTCACTATATATAACTGTGCTGTGATCTCTATATGTTCTGCAGTGCTGGTCTCTACACTATATGTCACCATCTATAACTGTGCTGTGACCTCTATATGTTCTGCAGTGCTGGTCTCTACACTATATGTCACCATCTATAACTGTACTGTGATCTCTATATGTTCTGCAGGACTGGTCTCTACACTATATGTCACCATCTATAACTGTACTGTGACCTCTATATGTTCTGCAGTGCTGGTCTCTACACTATATGTCACTATATATAACTGTACTGTGACCTCTATATGTTCTGCAGTGCTGGTCTCTACACTATATGTCACCATCTATAACTGTACTGTGACCTCTATATGTTCTGCAGTGCTGGTCTCTACACTATATGTCACCATCTATAACTGTACTGTGATCTCTACATCTTCTGCAGCGCTGGTCTCTACACTATATGTCACCATCTATAACTGTACTGTGACCTCTATATGTTCTGCAGTGCTGGTCTCTACACTATATGTCACTATCTATAACTGTGCTGTGATCTCTATATGTTCTGCACTGCTGGTCACTACACTATATGTCACCATCTATAACTGTACTGTGACCTCTATATGTTCTGCAGTGCTGGTCTCTACACTATATGTCACCATCTATAACTGTGCTGTGACCTCTTTATGTTCTGCAGTGCTGATCTCTACACAATATGTCACCATCTATAACTGTACTGTGATCTCTATATGTTCTGCAGTGCTGGTCTCTACACTATATGTCACCATCTATAACTGTGCTGTGACCTCTATATGTTCTGCAGTGCTGGTCTCTACACTATATGTCACCATCTATAACTGTACTGTGACCTCTATATGTTCTGCAGTGCTGGTCTCTACACTATATGTCACCATCTATAACTGTACTGTGATCTCTACATCTTCTGCAGCGCTGGTCTCTACACTATATGTCACCATCTATAACTGTACTGTGACCTCTATATGTTCTGCAGTGCTGGTCTCTACACTATATGTCACTATCTATAACTGTGCTGTGATCTCTATATGTTCTGCACTGCTGGTCACTACACTATATGTCACCATCTATAACTGTACTGTGACCTCTATATGTTCTGCAGTGCTGGTCTCTACACTATTTGTCACCATCTATAACTGTGCTGTGACCTCTTTATGTTCTGCAGTGCTGATCTCTACACAATATGTCACCATCTATAACTGTACTGTGATCTCTATATGTTCTGCAGTGCTGGTCTCTACACTATATGTCACCATCTATAACTGTGCTGTGACCTCTATATGTTCTGCAGTGCTGGTCTCTACACTATATGTCACCATCTATAACTGTACTGTGATCTCTATATGTTCTGCAGTGCTGGTCTCTACACTATATGTCACCATCTATAACTGTACTGCGATCTCTATATGTTCTGTAGTGCTGGTCTCTACACTATATGTCACCATATATAACTGTACTGTGACCTCTATATGTTCTGCAGTGCTGGTCTCTACACTATATGTCACCATCTATAACTGTGCTGTGATCTCTATATGTTCTGCAGTGCTGGTCTCTACACTATATGTCACTATATATAACTGTGCTGTTATCTCTATATGTTCTGCAGCGCTGGTCTCTACACTATATGTCACCATCTATAACTGTGCTGTGACCTCTATATGTTCTGCAGTGCTGGTCTCTACACTATATGTCACCATCTATAACTGTACTGTGATCTCTATATGTTCTGCAGGACTGGTCTCTACACTATATGTCACCATCTATAAATGTGCTGTGATCTCTATATGTTCTGTAGTGCTGGTCTCTACACTATATGTCACCATCTATAACTGTACTGTGATCTCTATATGTTCTGCAGTGCTGGTCTCTACACTATATGTCACTATATATAACTGTGCTGTGATCTCTATATGTTCTGCAGTGCTGGTCGCTACACTATATGTCACTATATATAACTGTACTGTGACCTCTATATGTTCTGCAGTGCTGGTCTCTACACTATATGTCACCATCTATAACTGTACTGTGACCTCTATATGTTCTGCAGCGCTGGTCTCTACACTATATGTCACCATCTATAACTGTACTGTGATCTCTACATCTTCTGCAGCGCTGGTCTCTACACTATATGTCACCATCTATAACTGTGCTGTGATCTCTATATGTTCTGCAGTGCTGGTCTCTACACTATATGTCACTATATATAACTGTGCTGTGATCTCTATATGTTCTGAAGCGCTGGTCTCTACACTATATGTCACCATGTATAACTGTGCTGTGACCTCTATATGTTCTGCAGTGCTGGTCTCTACACTATATGTCACCATCTATAACTGTACTGTGATCTCAATATGTTCTGCAGGACTGGTCTCTACACTATATGTCACCATCTATAACTGTGCTGTGATCTCTATATGTTCTGTAGTGCTGGTCTCTACACTATATGTCACCATCTATAACTGTACTGTGATCTCTATATGTTCTGCAGTGCTGGTCTCTACACTATATGTCACTATATATAACTGTACTGTGACCTCTATTTGTTCTGCAGTGCTGGTGTCTACACTATATGTCACCATCTATAACTGTACTGTGACCTCTATATGTTCTGCAGTGCTGGTCTCTACACTATATGTCACCATCTGTAACTGTACTGTGACCTCTATATGTTCTGCAGTGCTGATCTCTACACAATATGTCACCATCTATAACTGTACTGTGATCTCTATATGTTCTGTAGTGCTGGTCTCTACACTATATGTCACCATATATAACTGTACTGTGACCTCTATATGTTCTGCAGTGCTGGTCTCTACACTATATGTCACCATCTATAACTGTGCTGTGATCTCTATATGTTCTGCAGTGCTGGTCTCTACACTATATGTCACTATATATAACTGTGCTGTGATCTCTATATGTTCTGCAGCGCTGGTCTCTACACTATATGTCACCATCTATAACTGTGCTGTGACCTCTATATGTTCTGCAGTGCTGGTCTCTACACTATATGTCACCATCTATAACTGTACTGTGATCTCTATATGTTCTGCAGGACTGGTCTCTACACTATATGTCACCATCTATAAATGTGCTGTGATCTCTATATGTTCTGTAGTGCTGGTCTCTACACTATATGTCACCATCTATAACTGTGCTGTGATCTCTATATGTTCTCCAGTGCTGGTCTCTACACTATATGTCACTATATATAACTGTGCTGTGATCTCTATATGTTCTGCAGTGCTGGACTCCACACTATATGTCACTATATATAACTGTGCTGTGATCTCTATATGTTCTGCAGCGCTGGTCTCTACACTATATGTCACCATCTATAACTGTGCTGTGACCTCTATATGTTCTGCAGTGCTGGTCTCTACACTATATGTCACGATCTATAACTGTACTGTGATCTCTATATGTTCTGCAGGACTGGTCTCTACACTATATGTAACCATTTATAACTGTGCTGTGATCTCTATATGTTCTGTAGTGCTGGTCTCTACACTATATGTCACCATCTATAACTGTGCTCTGATCTCTATATGTTCTGCAGTGCTGGTCTCTACACTATATGTTACTATATAGAACTGTGATGTGATCTCTATATGTTCTGCAGTGCTGGTCTCTACACTATATGTCACTATATATAACTGTGCTGTGATCTCTATATGTTCTGCAGTGCTGGTCTCTACACTATATGTCACTATATATAACTGTGCTGTGATCTCTATATGTTCTGCAGTGCTGGTCTCTACACTATATGTCACCATCTATAACTGTGCTGTGACCTCTATATGTTCTGCAGTGCTGGTCTCTACACTATATGTCACCATCTATAACTGTACTGTGATCTCTATATGTTCTGCAGGACTGGTCTCTACACTATATGTCACCATCTATAACTGTACTGTGACCTCTATATGTTCTGCAGTGCTGGTCTCTACACTATATGTCACTATATATAACTGTACTGTGACCTCTATATGTTCTGCAGTGCTGGTCTCTACACTATATGTCACCATCTATAACTGTACTGTGACCTCTATATGTTCTGCAGTGCTGGTCTCTACACTATATGTCACCATCTATAACTGTACTGTGATCTCTACATCTTCTGCAGCGCTGGTCTCTACACTATATGTCACCATCTATAACTGTACTGTGACCTCTATATGTTCTGCAGTGCTGGTCTCTACACTATATGTCACTATCTATAACTGTGCTGTGATCTCTATATGTTCTGCACTGCTGGTCACTACACTATATGTCACCATCTATAACTGTACTGTGACCTCTATATGTTCTGCAGTGCTGGTCTCTACACTATATGTCACCATCTATAACTGTGCTGTGACCTCTTTATGTTCTGCAGTGCTGATCTCTACACAATATGTCACCATCTATAACTGTACTGTGATCTCTATATGTTCTGCAGTGCTGGTCTCTACACTATATGTCACCATCTATAACTGTGCTGTGACCTCTATATGTTCTGCAGTGCTGGTCTCTACACTATATGTCACCATCTATAACTGTACTGTGATCTCTATATGTTCTGCAGTGCTGGTCTCTACACTATATGTCACCATTTATAACTGTACTGCGATCTCTATATGTTCTGTAGTGCTGGTCTCTACACTATATGTCACCATATATAACTGTACTGTGACCTCTATATGTTCTGCAGTGCTGGTCTCTACACTATATGTCACCATCTATAACTGTGCTGTGATCTCTATATGTTCTGCAGTGCTGGTCTCTACACTATATGTCACTATATATAACTGTGCTGTGATCTCTATATGTTCTGCAGCGCTGGTCTCTACACTATATGTCACCATCTATACCTGTGCTGTGACCTCTATATGTTCTGCAGTGCTGGTCTCTACACTATATGTCACCATCTATAACTGTACTGTGATCTCTATATGTTCTGCAGGACTGGTCTCTACACTATATGTCACCATCTATAAATGTGCTGTGATCTCTATATGTTCTGTAGTGCTGGTCTCTACACTATATGTCACCATCTATAACTGTACTGTGATCTCTATATGTTCTGCAGTGCTGGTCTCTACACTATATGTCACTATATATAACTGTGCTGTGATCTCTATATGTTCTGCAGTGCTGGTCTCTACACTATATGTCACTATATATAACTGTACTGTGACCTCTATATGTTCTGCAGTGCTGGTCTCTACACTATATGTCACCATCTATAACTGTACTGTGACCTCTATATGTTCTGCAGCGCTGGTCTCTACACTATATGTCACCATCTATAACTGTACTGTGATCTCTACATCTTCTGCAGCGCTGGTCTCTACACTATATGTCACCATCTATAACTGTGCTGTGATCTCTATATGTTCTGCAGTGCTGGTCTCTACACTATATGTCACTATATATAACTGTGCTGTGATCTCTATATGTTCTGAAGCTCTGGTCTCTACACTATATGTCACCATGTATAACTGTGCTGTGACCTCTATATGTTCTGCAGTGCTGGTCTCTACACTATATGTCACCATCTATAACTGTACTGTGATCTCAATATGTTCTGCAGGACTGGTCTCTACACTATATGTCACCATCTATAACTGTGCTGTGATCTCTATATGTTCTGTAGTGCTGGTCTCTACACTATATGTCACCATCTATAACTGTACTGTGATCTCTATATGTTCTGCAGTGCTGCTCTCTACACTATATGTCACTATATATAACTGTACTGTGACCTCTATTTGTTCTGCAGTGCTGGTGTCTACACTATATGTCACCATCTATAACTGTACTGTGACCTCTATATGTTCTGCAGTGCTGGTCTCTACACTATATGTCACCATCTGTAACTGTACTGTGACCTCTATATGTTCTGCAGTGCTGATCTCTACACAATATGTCACCATCTATAACTGTACTGTGATCTCTATATGTTCTGTAGTGCTGGTCTCTACACTATATGTCACCATATATAACTGTACTGTGACCTCTATATGTTCTGCAGTGCTGGTCTCTACACTATATGTCACCATCTATAACTGTGCTGTGATCTCTATATGTTCTGCAGTGCTGGTCTCTACACTATATGTCACTATATATAACTGTGCTGTGATCTCTATATGTTCTGCAGCGCTGGTCTCTACACTATATGTCACCATCTATAACTGTGCTGTGACCTCTATATGTTCTGCAGTGCTGGTCTCTACACTATATGTCACCATCTATAACTGTGCTGTGATCTCTATATGTTCTGCAGTGCTGGTCTCTACACTATATGTCACTATATATAACTGTGCTGTGACCTCTATATGTTCTGCAGTGCTGGTCTCTACACTATATGTCACCATCTATAAATGTGCTGTGATCTCTATATGTTCTGTAGTGCTGGTCTCTACACTATATGTCACCATCTATAACTGTACTGTGATCTCTATATATTCTGCAGTGCTGGTCTCTACACTATATGTCACTATATATAACTGTGCTGTGATCTCTATATGTTCTGCAGTGCTGGTCTCTACACTATATGTCACTATATATAACTGTACTGTGACCTCTATATGTTCTGCAGTGCTGGTCTCTACACTATATGTCACCATCTATAACTGTACTGTGACCTCTATATGTTCTGCAGCGCTGGTCTCTACACTATATGTCACCATCTATAACTGTACTGTGATCTCAATATGTTCTGCAGGACTGGTCTCTACACTATATGTCACCATCTATAACTGTGCTGTGATCTCTATATGTTCTGTAGTGCTGGTCTCTACACTATATGTCACCATCTATAACTGTACTGTGATCTCTATATGTTCTGCAGTGCTGGTCTCTACACTATATGTCACTATATATAACTGTACTGTGACCTCTATTTGTTCTGCAGTGCTGGTCTCTACACTATATGTCACCATCTATAACTGTACTGTGACCTCTATATGTTCTGCAGTGCTGGTCTCTACACTATATGTCACCATCTGTAACTGTACTGTGACCTCTATATGTTCTGCAGTGCTGATCTCTACACAATATGTCACCATCTATAACTGTACTGTGATCTCTGTATGTTCTGTAGTGCTGGTCTCTACACTATATGTCACCATCTATAACTGTACTGTGATCTCTATATGTTCTGCAGCGCTGGTCTCTACACTATATGTCATCATCTATAACTGTACTGTGATCTCTATATGTTCTGCAGTGCTGGTCTCTACACTATATGTCACCATATATAACTGTACTGTGACCTCTATATGTTCTGCAGTGCTGGTGTCTACACTATATGTCACCATCTATAACTGTGCTGTGATCTCTATATGTTCTGCAGTGCTGGTCTCTACACTACATGTCACTATATATAACTGTGCTGTGATCTCTATATGTTCTGCAGTGCTGGTCTCTACACTATATGTCACCATATATAACTGTACTGTGACCTCTATATGTTCTGCAGTGCTGGTCTCTACACTATATGTCACCATCTATAACTGTGCTGTGATCTCTATATGTTCTGCAGTGCTGGTCTCTACACTATATGTCACTATATATAACTGTGCTGTGATCTCTATATGTTCTGCAGCGCTGGTTTCTACACTATATGTCACTATATATAACTGTACTGTGACCTGTATATGTTCTGCAGGGCTGGTCTCTACACTATATGTCACCATCTATAACTGTGCTGTGACCTCTATATGTTCTGCAGTGCTGGTCTCTACACTATATGTCACCATCTATAACTGTACTGTGATCTCTATATGTTCTGCAGGACTGGTCTCTACACTATATGTCACCATCTATAACTGTGCTGTGATCTCTATATGTTCTGTAGTGCTGGTCTCTACACTATATGTCACCATCTATAACTGTACTGTGATCTCTACATCTTCTGCAGCGCTGGTCTCTACACTATATGTCACCATCTATAACTGTGCTGTGATCTCTATATGTTCTGCAGTGCTGGTCTCTACACTATATGTCACTATATATAACTGTGCTGTGATCTCTATATGTTCTGAAGCGCTGGTCTCTACACTATATGTCACCATGTATAACTGTGCTGTGACCTCTATATGTTCTGCAGTGCTGGTCTCTACACTATATGTCACCATCTATAACTGTACTGTGATCTCTATAGGTTCTGCAGGACTGGTCTCTACACTATATGTCACCATCAATAACTGTGCTGTGTTCTCTATATGTTCTGCAGTGCTGGTCTCTACACTATATGTCACCATCTATAACTGTGCTGTGACCTCTATATGTTCTGCAGTGCTGGTCTCTACACTATATGTCACCATCTATAACTGTACTGTGATCTCTATATGTTCTGCAGTGCTGGTCTCTACACGATATGTCACTATCTATAACTGTGCTGTGATCTCTATATGTTCTGCACTGCTGGTCACTACACTATATGTCACCATCTATAACTGTACTGTGACCTCTATATGTTCTGCAGTGCTGGTCTCTACACTATATGTCACCATCTATAACTGTGCTGTGACCTCTTTATGTTCTGCAGTGCTGATCTCTACACAATATCTCACCATCTATAACTGTACTGTGATCTCTATATGTTCTGCAGTGCTGGTCTCTACACTATATGTCACCATCTATAACTGTGCTGTGACCTCTATATGTTCTGCAGTGCTGGTCTCTACACTATATGTCACCATCTATAACTGTACTGTGATCTCTATATGTTCTGCAGTGCTGGTCTCTACACTATATGTCACCATCTATAACTGTACTGCGATCTCTATATGTTCTGTAGTGCTGGTCTCTACACTATATGTCACCATATATAACTGTACTGTGACCTCTATATGTTCTGCAGTGCTGGTCTCTACACTATATGTCACCATCTATAACTGTGCTGTGATCTCTATATGTTCTGCAGTGCTGGTCTCTACACTATATGTCACTATATATAACTGTGCTGTGATCTCTATATGTTTTGCAGCGCTGGTCTCTACACTATATGTCACCATCTATAACTGTGCTGTGACCTCTATATGTTCTGTAGTGCTGGTCTCTACACTATATGTCACCATCTATAACTGTACTGTGATCTCTATATGTTCTGCAGGACTGGTCTCTACACTATATGTCACCATCTATAAATGTGCTGTGATCTCTATATGTTCTGTAGTGCTGGTCTCTACACTATATGTCACCATCTATAACTGTACTGTGATCTCTATATGTTCTGCAGTGCTGGTCTCTACACTATATGTCACTATATATAACTGTGCTGTGACCTCTATATGTTCTGCAGGGCTGGTCTCTACACTATATGTCACCATCTATAACTGTGCTGTGACCTCTATATGTTCTGCAGTGCTGGTCTCTACACTATATGTCACCATATATAACTGTACTGTGATCTCTATATGTTCTGCAGGACTGGTCTCTACACTATATGTCACCATCTATAACTGTACTGTGATCTCTATATGTTCTGTAGTGCTGGTCTCTACACTATATGTCACCATCTATAACTGTACTGTGATCTCTACATCTTCTGCAGCGCTGGTCTCTACACTATATGTCACCATCTATAACTGTGCTGTGATCTCTATATGTTCTGCAGTGCTGGTCTCTACACTATATGTCACCATATATAACTGTACTGTGATCTCTATATGTTCTGCAGGACTGGTCTCTACACTATATGTCACCATCTATAACTGTGCTGTGATCTCTATATGTTCTGTAGTGCTGGTCTCTACACTATATGTCACCATCTATAACTGTACTGTGATCTCTACATCTTCTGCAGCGCTGGTCTCTACACTATATGTCACCATCTATAACTGTGCTGTGATCTCTATATGTTCTGCAGTGCTGGTCTCTACACTATATGTCACTATATATAACTGTACTGTGATCTCTACATCTTCTGCAGCGCTGGTCTCTACACTATATGTCACCATCTATAACTGTGCTGTGATCTCTATATGTTCTGAAGCTCTGGTCTCTACACTATATGTCACCATGTATAACTGTGCTGTGACCTCTATATGTTCTGCAGTGCTGGTCTCTACACTATATGTCACCATCTATAACTGTACTGTGATCTCTATATGTTCTGCAGGACTGTTCTCTACACTATATGTCACCATCAATAACTGTGCTGTGTTCTCTATATGTTCTGCAGTGCTGGTCTCTACACTATATGTCACCATCTATAACTGTGCTGTGACCTCTATATGTTCTGCAGTGCTGGTCTCTACACTATATGTCACCATCTATAACTGTACTGTGATCTCTATATGTTCTGCAGGACTGGTCTCTACACTATATGTCACGATCTATAACTGTGCTGTTATCTCTATATGTTCTGTAGTGCTGGTCTCTACACTATATGTCACCATCTATAACTGTACTGTGATCTCTATATGTTCTGCAGTGCTGGTCTCTACACTATATGTCACTATATATAACTGTACTGTGACCTCTATTTGTTCTGCAGTGCTGGTCTCTACACTATATGTCACCATCTATAACTGTACTGTGACCTCTATATGTTCTGCAGTGTTGGTCTCTACACTATATGTCACCATCTATAACTGTACTGTGACCTCTATATGTTCTGCAGTGCTGATCTCTACACAATATGTCACCATCTATAACTGTACTGTGATCTCTATATGTTCTGTAGTGCTGGTCTCTACACTATATGTCACCATATATAACTGTACTGTGACCTCTATATGTTCTGCAGTGCTGGTCTCTACACTATATGTCACCATCTATAACTGTGCTGTGATCTCTATATGTTCTGCAGTGCTGGTCTCTACACTATATGTCACTATATATAACTGTGCTGTGATCTCTATATGTTCTGCAGCGCTGGTCTCTACACTATATGTCACTATATATAACTGTACTGTGACCTCTATATGTTCTGCAGGGCTGGTCTATACACTATATGTCACCATCTATAACTGTGCTGTGACCTCTATATGTTCTGCAGTGCTGGTCTCTACACTATATGTCACCATCTATAACTGTACTGTGATCTCTATATGTTCTGCAGGACTGGTCTCTACACTATATGTCACCATCTATAACTGTGCTGTGATCTCTATATGTTCTGTAGTGCTGGTCTCTACACTATATGTCACCATCTATAACTGTACTGTGATCTCTATATGTTCTGCAGTGCTGGTCTCTACACTATATGTCACTATATATAACTGTGCTGTGATCTCTATATGTTCTGCAGTGCTGGTCTCTACACTATATGTCACTATATATAACTGTACTGTGACCTCTATATGTTCTGCAGTGCTGGTCTCTACACTATATGTCACCATCTATAACTGTATTGTGACCTCTATATGTTCTGCACTGCTGGTCTCTACACTATATGTCACCATCTATAACTGTACTGTGATCTTACCATCTTCTGCAGCGCTGGTCTCTACACTATATGTCACCATCTATAACTGTGCTGTGATCTCTATATGTTCTGCAGTGCTGGTCTCTACACTATATGTCACTATATATAACTGTTCTGTGATCTCTATATGTTCTGAAGCGCTGGTCTCTACACTATATGTCACCATCTATAACTGTGCTGTGATCTCTATATGTTCTGTAGTGCTGGTCTCTACACTATATGTCACCATCTATAACTGTACTGTGATCTCTATATGTTCTGCAGTGCTGGTCTCTACACTATATGTCACTATATATAACTGTGCTGTGATCTCTATATGTTCTGCAGTGCTGGTCTCTACACTATATGTCACTATATATAACTGTACTGTGACCTCTATATGTTCTGCAGTGCTGGTCTCTACACTATATGTCACCATGTATAACTGTACTGTGACCTCTATATGTTCTGCAGTGCTGGTCTCTACACTATATGTCACCATCTATAACTGTACTGTGATCTTACCATCTTCTGCAGCGCTGGTCTCTACACTATATGTCACCATCTATAACTGTGCTGTGATCTCTATATGTTCTGCAGTGCTGGTCTCTACATTATATGTCACTATATATAACTGTTCTGTGATCTCTATATGTTCTGAAGCGCTGGTCTCTACACTATATGTCACCATCTATAACTGTGCTGTGACCTCTATATGTTCTGCAGTGCTGATCTCTACACTATATGTCACCATCTATAACTGTACTGTGATCTCTATATGTTCTGCAGGACTGGTCTCTACACTATATGTCACCATCTATAACTGTGCTGTGATCTCTATATGTTCTGCAGTGCTGGTCTCTACACTATATGTCACCATCTATAACTGTGCTGTGATCTCTATATGTTCTGCAGTGCTGGTCTCTACACTATATGTCACTATATATAACTGTGCTGTGATCTCTATATGTTCTGTAGTGCTGGTCTCTACACTATATGTCACCATCTATAACTGTACTGTGATCTCTATATGTTCTGCAGTGCTGGTCTCTACACTATATGTCACTATATATAACTGTACTGTGACCTCTATATGTTCTGCAGTGCTGGTCTCTACACTATATGTCACCATCTATAACTGTACTGTGACCTCTATATGTTCTGCAGTGCTGGTCTCTACACTATATGTCACTATATATAACTGTGCTGTGATCTCTATATGTTCTGCAGTGCTGGTCTCTACACTATATGTCACCATATATAACTGTACTGTGACCTCTATATGTTCTGCAGTGCTGGTCTCTACACTATATGTCACCATCTATAACTGTGCTGTGATCTCGATATGTTCTGCAGTGCTGGTCTCTACACTATATGTCACTATATATAACTGTGCTGTGATCTCTATATGTTCTGCAGCGCTGGTCTCTACACTATATGTCACTATATATAACTGTACTGTGACCTCTATATGTTCTGCATGGCTGGTCTCTACACTATATGTCACCATCTATAACTGTGCTGTGACCTCTATATGTTCTGCAGTGCTGGTCTCTACACTATATGTCACCATCTATAACTGTACTGTGATCTCTATATGTTCTGCAGGACTGGTCTCTACACTATATGTCACCATCTATAACTGTGCTGTGATCTCTATATGTTCTGTAGTGCTGGTCTCTACACTATATGTCACCATCTATAACTGTACTGTGATCTCTACATCTTCTGCAGCGCTGGTCTCTACACTATTTGTCACCATCTATAACTGTGCTGTGATCTCTATATGTTCTGCAGAGCTGGTCTCTACACTATATGTCACTATATATAACTGTGCTGTGATCTCTATATGTTCTGAAGCGCTGGTCTCTACACTATATGTCACCATGTATAACTGTGCTGTGACCTCTATATGTTCTGCAGTGCTGGTCTCTACACTATATGTCACCATCTATAACTGTACTGTGATCTCTATATGTTCTGCAGGACTGGTCTCTACACTATATGTCACCATCAATAACTGTGCTGTGTTCTCTATATGTTCTGCAGTGCTGGTCTCTACACTATATGTCACCATCTATAACTGTGCTGTGACCTCTATATGTTCTGCAGTGCTGGTCTCTACACTATATGTCACCATCTATAACTGTACTGTGATCTCTATGTGTTCTGCAGGACTGGTCTCTGCACTATATGTCACGATCTATAACTGTGCTGTGATCTCTATATGTTCTGTAGTGCTGGTCTCTACACTATATGTCACCATCTATAACTGTACTGTGATCTCTATATGTTCTGCAGTGCTGGTCTATACACTATATGTCACTATATATAACTGTACTGTGACCTCTATTTGTTCTGCAGTGTTGGTCTCTACACTATATGTCACCATCTATAACTGTACTGTGACCTCTATATGTTCTGCAGTGTTGGTCTCTACACTATATGTCACCATCTATAACTGTACTGTGACCTCTATATGTTCTGCAGTGCTGATCTCTACACAATATGTCACCATCTATAACTGTACTGTGATCTCTATATGTTCTGTAGTGCTGGTCTCTACACTATATGTCACCATATATAACTGTACTGTGACCTCTATATGTTCTGCAGTGCTGGTCTCTACACTATATGTCACCATCTATAACTGTGCTGTGATCTCTATATGTTCTGCAGTGCTGGTCTCTACACTATATGTCACTATATATAACTGTGCTGTGATCTCTATATGTTCTGCAGCGCTGGTCTCTACACTATATGTCACTATATATAACTGTACTGTGACCTCTATATGTTCTGCAGGGCTGGTCTCTACACTATATGTCACCATCTATAACTGTGCTGTGACCTCTATATGTTCTGCAGTGTTGGTCTCTACACTATATGTCACCATCTATAACTGTACTGTGATCTCTATATGTTCTGCAGGACTGGTCTCTACACTATATGTCACCATTAATAACTGTGCTGTGATCTCTATATGTTCTGTAGTGCTGGTCTCTACACTATATGTCACCATCTATAACTGTACTGTGATCTCTATATGTTCTGCAGTGCTGGTCTCTACACTATATGTCACTATATATAACTGTGCTGTGATCTCTATATGTTCTGCAGTGCTGGTCTCTACACTATATGTCACTATATATAACTGTACTGTGACCTCTATATGTTCTGCAGTGCTGGTCTCTACACTATATGTCACCATATATAACTGTACTGTGACCTCTATATGTTCTGCAGTGCTGGTGTCTACACTATATGTCACCATCTATAACTGTGCTGTGATCTCTATATGTTCTGCAGTGCTGGTCTCTACACTATATGTCACTATATATAACTGTGCTGTGATCTCTATATGTTCTGCAGTGCTGGTCTCTACACTACATGTCACCATATATAACTGTACTGTGACCTCTATATGTTCTGCAGTGCTGATCTCTACACTATATGTCACCATCTATAACTGTACTGTAATCTCTATATGTTCTGTAGTGCTGGTCTCTACACTATATGTCACCATCTATAACTGTGCTGTGATCTCTATATGTTCTGCAGTGCTGGTCTCTACACTATATGTCACCATCTATAACTGTACTGTGATCTCTATATGTTCTGCAGTGCTGGTCTCTACACTATATGTCACCATCTATAACTGTACTGTAATCTCTATATGTTCTGTAGTGCTGGTCTCTACACTATATGTCACTATATATAACTGTACTGTGACCTCTATATGTTCTGCAGTGCTGATCTCTACACTATATGTCACCATCTATAACTGTACTGTGATCTCTATATGTTCTGTAGTGCTAGTCTCTACACTATATGTCACCATATATAACTGTACTGTGACCTCTATATGTTCTGCAGTGCTGGTCTCTACACTATATGTCACTATATATAACTGTACTGTGATCTCTATATGTTCTGCAGCGCTGGTCTCTACACTATATGTCACTATATATAACTGTGCTGTGATCTCTATATGTTCTGCAGTGCTGGTCTCTACACTATATGTCACTATATATAACTATGCTGTGATCTCTATATGTTCTGCAGTGCTGGTCTCTACACTATATGTCACTATATATAACTGTGCTGTGATCTCTATATGTTCTGCAGCTCTGGTCTCTACACTATATGTCACCATCTATAACTGTGCAGTGATCTCTATATGTTCTGTAGTGCTGGTCTCTACACTATATTTCACTATGTATAACTGTGCTGTGATCTCTATATGTTCTGCACTGTTGGTCTCTACACTATATGTCACTATATATAACTGTACTGTGATCTCTATATGTTCTGCAGTGCTGGTCTCTACACTATATGTCACTATATATAACTGTACTGTGATCTCTATATGTTCTGCACTGTTGGTCTCTACACTATATGTCACTATATATAACTGTGCTGTGACCTCTATATGTTCTGCAGTGCTGGTCTCTGCACTATATGTCACCATCTATAACTGTACTGTGATCTCTATATGTTCTGCAGTGCTGGTCTCTACACTATATGTCACCATCTATAACTGTACTGTGATCTCTATATGTTCTGCAGTTCTGGTCTCTACACTATATGTCACCATCTATAACTGTACTGTGATCTCTATATGTTCTGCAGTGCTGGTCTCTACACTATATGTCACCATCTATAACTGTGCTGTGATCTCTATATGTTCTGCAGTGCTGGTCTCTACACTATATGTCACCATCTGTAACTGTACTGTGATCGCTATATGTTCTGTAGTGCTGGTCTCTACACTATATGTCACTATATATAACTGTGCTGTGACCTCTATATGTTCTGCAGTTCTGGTCTCTACACTATATGTCACCATCTATAACTGTACTGTGATCTCTATATGTTCTGCAGTTCTGGTCTCTACACTATATGTCACCATCTATAACTGTACTGTGATCTCTATATGTTCTGCAGTTCTGATCTCTACACTATATGTCACCATCTTTAACTGTACTGTGATCTCTATATGTTTTGCAGTGCTGGTCTCTACACTATATGTCACTATATATAACTGTGCTGTGATCTCTATATGTTCTGCAGTGCTGGTCTCTACACTATATGTCACCATCTATAACTGTGCTGTGATCTCTATATGTTCTGAAGTGCTGGTCTCTACACTATAAGTCACCGTCTATAACTGTGCTGTGATCTCTATATGTTCTGCAGTGCTGGTCTCTACACTATATGTCACCATCTATAACTGTGCTGTGACCTCTATATGTTCTGCAGTGCTGGTCTCTACACTATATGTCACCATCTATAACTGTACTGTGATCTCTATATGTTCTGCAGTGCTGGTCACTACACTATATGTCACCATCTATAACTGTACTGTGATCGCTATATGTTCTGTAGTGCTGATCTCTACACTATATGTCACCATCTTTAACTGTACTGTGATCTCTATATGTTTTGCAGTGCTGGTCTCTACACTATATGTCACTATATATAACTGTGCTGTGATCTCTGTATGTTCTGCAGTGCTGGTCTCTACACTATAAGTCACCATCTATAACTGTACTGTGATCTCTATATGTTCTGCAGTGCTGGTCTCTACACTATATGTCACTATATATAACTGTGCTGTGATCTCTATATGTTCTGCAGTGCTGGTCTCTACACTATAAGTCACCATCTATAACTGTACTGTGACCTCTATATGTTCTGCACTGTTGGTCTCTACACTATATGTCACTATATATAACTGTACTGTGATCTCTATATGTTCTGCAGTGCTGGTCTCTACACTATATGTCACCATCTATAACTGTACTGTGATCTCTATATGTTCTGCAGTTCTGGTCTCTACACTATATGTCACCATCTATAACTGTACTGTGATCTCTATATGTTCTGCAGTGCTGGTCTCTACACTATATGTCACCATCTATAACTGTGCTGTGATCTCTATATGTTCTGCAGTGCTGGTCTCTACACTATATGTCACCATCTGCAACTGTACTGTGATCGCTATATGTTCTGTAGTGCTGATCTCTACACTATATGTCACCATCTTTAACTGTACTGTGATCTCTATATGTTTTGCAGTGCTGGTCTCTACACTATATGTCACTATATATAACTGTGCTGTGATCTCTATATGTTCTGCAGTGCTGGTCTCTACACTATATGTCACTATATATAACTGTACTGTGATCTCTATATGTTTTGCAGTGCTGGTCTCTACACTATATGTCACTATATATAACTGTACTGTGATCTATATATGTTCTGCAGTGCTGATCTCTACACTATATGTCACCATCTATAACTGTACTGTGATCTCTATATGTTCTGCAGTGCTGGTCTCTACACTATATGTCACCATCTGTAACTGTACTGTGATCTCTATATGTTCTGTAGTGCTGATCTCTACACTATATGTCACCATCTATAACTGTACTGTGACCTCTATATGTTCTGCAGTGCTGGTCTCTACACTATATGTCACTATATATAACTGTACTGTGATCTCTATATGTTCTGCAGTGCTGGTCTCTACGCTATATGTCACCATCTATAACTGTACTGTGACCTCTATATGTTCTGCAGTGCTGGTCTCTACACTATATGTCACTATATATAACTGTACTGTGATCTCTATATGTTCTGCAGTGCTGGTCTCTACACTATATGTCACCATCTATAACTGTGCTGTGACCTCTATATGTTCTGCAGTGCTGGTCTCTACACTATATGTCACCATCTATAACTGTGGTGTGATCTCTATATGTTCTGCAGTGCTGGTCTCTACACTATATGTCACCATCTATAACTGTGCTGTGATCTCTATATGTTCTGCAGTGCTGGTCTCTACACTATATGTCACTATATATAACTGTACTGTGACCTCTATATGTTCTGCAGTGCTGGTCTCTACACTATAGGTCACCATCTATAACTGTACTGTGACCTCTATATGTTCAGCAGTGCTGGTCTCTACACTATATGTCACCATCTATAACTGTACTGTGATCTCTATATCTTCTGCAGCGCTGGTCTCTACACTATATGTCACCATCTATAACTGTACTGTGACCTCTATATGTTCTGCAGTGCTGGTCTCTACACTATATGTCACAATCTATAACTGTGCTGTGACCTCTATATGTTCTGCAGTGCTGGTCTCTACACTATATGTCACCATCTATAACTGTACTGTGACCTCTATATGTTCTGCAGTGCTGGTCTCTACACTATATGTCACCATCTATAACTGTGCTGTGATCTCTATATGTTCTGCAGTGCTGGTCTCTACACTATATGTCACCATCTATAACTGTTCTGTGATCTCTATATGTTCTGTAGTGCTGGTCTCTACACTATATGTCACTATATATAACTGTGCTGTGATCTCTATATGTTCTGCAGTGCTGGTCTCTACACTATATGTCACCATCTATAACTGTACTGTGACCTCTATATGTTCTGTACTGCTGGTCTCTACACTATATGTCACTATATATAACTGTACTGTGACCTCAATATGTTCTGTAGTGCTGGTCTCTACACTATATGTCACCATCTATAACTGTACTGTGACCTCTATATGTTCTGCAGTGCTGATCTCTACACTATATGTCACCATATGTAACTGTACTGTGATCTCTCTATGTCCTGCAGTGCTGGTCTCTACACTATATGTCACCATCTGTAATTGTACTGTGATCTCTATATGTTCTGCAGTGCTGGTCTCTGCACTATATGTCACCATCTATAACTGTGCTGTGATCTCTATATGTTCTGCAGTGCTGGTCTCTACACTATATGTCACCATCTATAACTGTACTGTGATCTCTATATGTTCTGCAGTGCTGATCTCTACACTATATGTCACCATCTGTAACTGTACTGTGATCTCTATATGTTCTGCAGTGCTGGTCTCTACACTATATGTCACCATCTATAACTGTACTATGACCTCTATATGCTCTGCTGTGCTAGTCTCTACATTATATGTCACCATCTATAACTGTACTGTGACCTCTATATGTTCTGCAGTGCTGGTCTCTACACTATATGTCACCATCTATAACTGTACTGTGATCTCTATATGTTCTGCAGTGCTGGTCTCTACATTATATGTCACCATCTATAACTGTGCTGTGATCTCTATATGTTCTGCAGTGCTGGTCTCTACACTATATATCACCATCTGTAAATGTACTGTGATCTCTATATGTTCTGCAGTGCTGATCTCTACACTATATATCACCATCTTTAACTGTACTGTGATCTCTATATGTTTTGCACTGCTGGTCTCTACACTATATGTCACTATATATAACTGTACTGTGATCTCTATATGTTCTGCAGTGCTGGTCTCTACACTATATGTCACAATATATAACTGTGCTGTGATCTCTATATGTTCTGCAGTGCTGGTCTCTACACTATATGTCACTATATATAACTGTACTGTGATCTCTATATGTTCTGCAGTGCTGATCTCTACACTATATGTCACCATCTGTAACTGTGCTGTGATCTCTATATGTTTTGCAGTGCTGGTCTCTACACTATATGTCACCATCTGTAACTGTACTGTGATCTCTATATGTTCTGTAGTGCTGATCTCTACACTATATGTCACCATCTATAACTGTACTGTGACCTCTATATGTTCTGCAGTGCTGGTCTCTACACTATATGTCTCTATATATAACTGTACTGTGATCTCTATATGTTCTGCAGTGCTGGTCTCTACACTATATGTCACCATCTATAACTGTGCTGTGACCTCTATATGTTCTGCAGTGCTGGTCTCTACACTATATGTCACCATCTATAACTGTGGTGTGATCTCTATATGTTCTGCAGTGCTGGTCTCTACACTATATGTCACCATCTATAACTGTACTGTGACCTCTATATGTTCTGCCGTGCTGATCTCTACACTATATGTCACATCTATAACTGTACTGTGATCTCTATATGTTCTGCAGTGCTGGTCTCTACACTATATGTCACTATATATAACTGTACTGTGATCTCTATATGTTCTGCAGCGCTGGTCTCTACACTATATGTCACAATCTATAACTGTGCTGTGATCTCTATATGTTCTGTAGTGCTGGTCTCTACACTATATGTCACCATCTATAACTGTACTATGATCTCTATATGTTCTGCAGTGCTGGTCTCTACACTATATGTCACCATCTATAACTGTATTGTGATCTCTATATGTTCTGCAGCGCTGGTCTCTACACTATATGTCACCATCTATAACTGTACTGTGATCTCTATATGTTCTGCAGTGCTGGTCTCTACACTATATGTCACCATCTATAACTGTGCTGTGACCTCTATATGTTCTGCAGTGCTGGTCTCTACACTATATGTCACCATCTATAACTGTACTGTGATCTCTATATCTTCTGCAGGACTGGTCTCTACACTATATGTCACCATCTATAACTGTGCTGTGATCTCTATATGTTCTGTAGTTCTGGTCTCTACACTATATGTCACCATGTATAACTGTACTGTGATCTCTATATGTTCTGCAGTGCTGGTCTCTACACTATATGTCACTATATATAACTGTGCTGTGATCTCTATATGTTCTGCAGTGCTGGTCTCTACACTATATGTCACTATATATAACTGTACTGTGACCTCTATATGTTCTGCAGTGCTGGTGTCTACACTATAAGTCACCATCTATAACTGTACTGTGATCTCTATATGTTCTGTAGTTCTGGTCTCTACACTATATGTCACCATGTATAACTGTACTGTGATCTCTATATGTTCTGCAGTGCTGGTCTCTACACTATATGTCACTATATATAACTGTGCTGTGATCTCTATATGTTCTGCAGTGCTGGTCTCTACACTATATGTCACTATATATAACTGTACTGTGACCTCTATATGTTCTGCAGTGCTGGTGTCTACACTATATGTCACCATCTATAACTGTGCTGTGATCTCTATATGTTCTGCAGTGCTGATCTCTACACTATATGTCACCATCTATAACTGTACTGTGACCTCTATATGTTCTGCAGTGCTGGTCTCTACACTATAAGTCACCATCTATAACTGTACTGTGATCTCTATATGTTCTGTAGTGCTGATCTCTACACTATATGTCACTATATATAACTGTGCTGTGATCTCTATATGTTCTGCAGTGCTGGTCTCTACACTATATGTCACCACCTATAACTGTACTGTGATCTCTATATGTTCTGCAGTGCTGGTCTCTACACTATAAGTCACCGTCTATAACTGTGCTGTGATCTCTATATGTTCTGTAGTGCTGGTCTCTACACTGTATGTCACCATCTATAACTGTGCTGTGATCTCTATATGTTCTGCAGTGCTGGTCTCTACACTATATGTCACCATCTATAACTGTACTGTGACCTCTATATGTTCTGCACTGCTGGTCTCTACACTATATGTCACTATATATAACTGTACTGTGATCTCTATATGCTCTGCAGTGCTGGTCTCTACACTATATGTCACCATTTATAACTGTGCTGTGATCTCTATATGTTCTGCAGTGCTGGTCTCTACACTATATGTCACCATCTATAACTGTACTGTGACCTCTATATGTTCTGCAGTGCTGATCTCTACACTATATGTCACCATCTGTAACTGTACTGTGACCTCTATATGTTCTGCAGTGCTGGTCTCTACACTATATGTCACCATCTATAACTGTACTGTGATCTCTATATGTTCTGCAGTGCTGATCTCTACACTATATGTCACCATCTGTAACTGTACTGTGACCTCTATATGTTCTGCAGTGCTGGTCTCTACACTATATGTCACTATATATAACGGTACTGTGATCTCTATATGTTCTGCAGTGCTGGTCTCTACACTATATGTCACCATCTATAACTGTGCTGTGACCTCTATATGTTCTGCAGTGCTGGTCTCTACACTATATGTCACCATCTATAACTGTGGTGTGATCTCTATATGTTCTGCAGTGCTGGTCTCTACACTATATGTCACCATCTATAACTGTACTGTGACCTCTATATGTTCTGCCGTGCTGATCTCTACACTATATGTCACCATCTATAACTGTACTGTGATCTCTATATGTTCTGCAGTGCTGGTCTCTACACTATATGTCACTATATATAACTGTACTGTGATCTCTATATGTTCTGCAGCGCTGGTCTCTACACTATATGTCACCATCTATAACTGTGCTGTGATCTCTATATGTTCTGTAGTGCTGGTCTCTACACTATATGTCACCATCTATAACTGTGCTGTGATCTCTATATGTTCTGCAGTGCTGGTCTCTACACTATATGTCACCATCTATAACTGTATTGTAATCTCTATATGTTCTGCAGCGCTGGTCTCTACACTATATGTCACCATCTATAACTGTACTGCGATCTCTATATGTTCTGCAGTGCTGGTCTCTACACTATATGTCACCATCTATAACTGTGCTGTGACCTCTATATGTTCTGCAGTGCTGGTCTCTACACTATATGTCACCATCTATAACTGTACTGTGATCTCTATATCTTCTGCAGGACTGGTCTCTACACTATATGTCACCATCTATAACTGTGCTGTGATCTCTATATGTTCTGTAGTTCTGGTCTCTACACTATATGTCACCATCTATAACTGTACTGTGATCTCTATATGTTCTGCAGTGCTGGTCTCTACACTATATGTCACTATATATAACTGTGCTGTGATCTCTATATGTTCTGCAGTGCTGGTCTCTACACTATATGTCACTATATATAACTGTACTGTGACCTCTATATGTTCTGCAGTGCTGGTCTCTACACTGTATGTCACCATCTATAACTGTACTGTGACCTCTATATGTTTTGCAGTGCTGGTCTCTACACTATAAGTCACCATCTATAACTGTACTGTGATCTCTATATGTTCTGTAGTGCTGATCTCTACACTATATGTCACTATATATAACTGTGCTGTGATCTCTATATGTTCTGCAGTGCTGGTCTCTACACTATATGTCACCATCTATAACTGTACTGTGATCTCTATATGTTCTGCAGTGCTGGTCTCTACACTATAAGTCACCGTCTATAACTGTGCTGTGATCTCTATATGTTCTGTAGTGCTGGTCTCTACACTATATGTCACCATCTATAACTGTGCTTTGATCTCTATATGTTCTGCAGTGCTGGTCTCTACACTATATGTCACCATCTATAATTGTACTGTGACCTCTATATGTTCTGCAGTGCTGATCTCTACACTATATGTCACCATCTGTAACTGTACTGTGACCTCTATATGTTCTGCAGTGCTGGTCTCTAAACTATATATCACCATCTATAACTGTACTATGACCTCTATATGCTCTGCTGTGCTGGTCTCTACACTATGTCACCATCTATAACTGTACGGTGATCTCTATATGTTCTGCAGTGCTGGTCTCTACACTATATGTCACCATCTATAACTGTACTGTGATCTCTATATGTTCTGTAGTGCTGATCTCTACACTATATGTCACCATCTATAACTGTACTGTGATCTCTATATGCTTTGCAGTGCTGGTCTCTACACTATATGTCACCATCTATAACTGTACTGTGACCTCTATATGTTCTGCAGTGCTGGTCTCTACACTATATGTCACTATATATAACTGTACTGTGATCTCTATATGTTCTGCAGTGCTGGTCTCTACGCTATATGTCACCATCTATAACTGTACTGTGATCTCTATATGTTCTGCAGTGCTGGTCTCTACACTATATGTCACCATCTATAACTGTACTGTGACCTCTATATGTTCTGCCGTGCTGATCTCTACACTATATGTCACCATCTATAACTGTACTGTGATCTCTATATGTTCTGCAGTGCTGGTCTCTACACTATATGTCACTATATATAACTGTACTGTGATCTCTATATGTTCTGCAGCGCTGGTCTCTACACTATATATCACCATCTATAACTGTGCTGTGATCTCTATATGTTCTGTAGTGCTGGTCTCTACACTATATGTCACCATCTATAACTGTGCTGTGATCTCTATATGTTCTGCAGTGCTGGTCTCTACACTATATGTCACCATCTATAACTGTATTGTGATCTCTATATGTTCTGCAGCGCTGGTCTCTACACTATATGTCACCATCTATAACTGTACTGCGATCTCTATATGTTCTGCAGTGCTGGTCTCTACACTATATGTCACCATCTATAACTGTGCTGTGACCTCTATATGTTCTGCAGTGCTGGTCTCTACACTATATGTCACCATATATAACTGTACTGTGATCTCTATATCTTCTGCAGGACTGGTCTCTACACTATATGTCACCATCTATAACTGTGCTGTGATCTCTATATGTTCTGTAGTTCTGGTCTCTACACTATATGTCACCATCTATAACTGTACTGTGATCTCTATATGTTCTGCAGTGCTGGTCTCTACACTATATGTCACTATATATAACTGTGCTGTGATCTCTATATGTTCTGCAGTGCTGGTCTCTACACTATATGTCACTATATATAACTGTACTGTGACCTCTATATGTTCTGCAGTGCTGGTCTCTACACTACATGTCACCATCTATAACTGTACTGTGACCTCTATATGTTTTGCAGTGCTGGTCTCTACACTATAAGTCACCATCTATAACTGTACTGTGATCTCTATATGTTCTGTAGTGCTGATCTCTACACTATATGTCACTATATATAACTGTGCTGTGATCTCTATATGTTCTGCATTGCTGGTCTCTACACTATATGTCACCATCTATAACTGTACTGTGATCTCTATATGTTCTGCAGTGCTGGTCTCTACACTATAAGTCACCGTCTATAACTGTGCTGTGATCTCTATATGTTCTGTAGTGCTGGTCTCTACACTATATGTCACCATCTATAACTGTGCTGTGATCTCTATATGTTCTGCAGTGCTGGTCTCTACACTATATGTCACCATCTATAACTGTACTGTGACCTCTATATGTTCTGCACTGCTGGTCTCTACACTATATGTCACTATATATAACTGTACTGTGATCTCTATATGTTCTGCAGTGCTGGTCTCTACACTATATGTCACCATCTATAACTGTGCTGTGATCTCTATATGTTGTGCAGTGCTGGTCTCTACACTATATGTCACCATCTATAATTGTACTGTGACCTCTATATGTTCTGCAGTGCTGATCTCTACACTATATGTCACCATCTGTAACTGTACTGTGACCTCTATATGTTCTGCAGTGCTGGTCTCTACACTATATATCACCATCTATAACTGTACTATGACCTCTATATGCTCTGCTGTGCTGGTCTCTACACTATGTCACCATCTATAACTGTACTGTGATCTCTATATGTTCTGCAGTGCTGGTCTCTACACTATATGTCACCATCTATAACTGTGCTGTGATCTCTATATGTTCTGCAGTGCTGGTCTCTATACTATATGTCACCATCTATAACTGTACTGTGATCTCTATATGTTCTATAGTGCTGATCTCTACACTATATGTCACCATCTATAACTGTACTGTGATCTCTATATGTTTTGCAGTGCTGGTCTCTACACTATATGTCACCATCTATAACTGTACTGTGACCTCTATATGTTCTGCAGTGCTGGTCTCTACACTATATGTCACTATATATAACTGTACTGTGATCTCTATATGTTCTGCAGTGCTGGTCTCTACGCTATATGTCACTATATATAACGGTACTGTGATCTCTATATGTTCTGCAGTGCTGGTCTCTACACTATATGTCACCATCTATAACTGTGCTGTGACCTCTATATGTTCTGCAGTGCTGGACTCTACACTATATGTCACCATCTATAACTGTGCTGTGATCTCTATATGTTCTGCAGTGCTGATCTCTACACTATATTTCACCATCTATAACTGTACTGTGATCTCTATATGTTCTGCAGCGCTGGTCTCTACACTATATGTCACCATCTATAACTGTACTGTGATCCCTATATGTTCTGTAGTGCTGGTCTCTACACTATATGTCAACATCTATAACTGTACTGTGATCTCTATATGTTCTGCAGTGCTGGTCTCTACA
This sequence comes from Phyllobates terribilis, assembly GCF_046119375.1. Taxonomy (NCBI): domain Eukaryota; kingdom Metazoa; phylum Chordata; class Amphibia; order Anura; family Dendrobatidae; genus Phyllobates; species Phyllobates terribilis. Next base: position 170,422,048 of record NW_027362773.1, read on the forward strand.
CTATATGTCACCATCTATAACTGTGCTGTGATCTCTATATGTTCTGCAGTGCTGGTCTCTACACTATATGTCACTATATATAACTGTACTGTGATCTCTATATGTTCTGCAGCGCTGGTCTCTACACTATATGTCACCATCTATAACTGTGCTGTGATCTCTATATGTTCTGTAGTGCTGGTCTCTACACTGTATGTCACCATCTATAACTGTGCTGTGATCTCTATATGTTCTGTAGTGCTGGTCTCTACACTATATGTCACCATCTATAACTGTACTGTGATCTCTATATGTTCTGCAGCACTGGTCTCTACACTATATGTCACCATCTATAACTGTGCTGTGATCTCTATATGTTCTGCAGCGCTGATCTCTACAGTATATATCACCATCTATAACTGTGCTGTGATCTCTATATGTTCTGCAGCGCTGGTCTCTACACTATATGTCAACATCTATAACTGTGCTGTGATCTCTATATGTTCTGCAGTGCTGGTCTCTGCACTATATGTCACCATCTATAACTGTACTGTGATCTCTATATGTTCTGCAGTGCTGGTCTCTACACTATATGTCACCATCTATAACTGTGCTGTGATCTCTATATGTTCTGCAGTGCTGGTCTCTGCACTATATGTCACCATCTATAACTGTACTGTGATCTCTATATGTTCTGCAGTGCTGGTCTCTACACTATATGTCACCATCTATAACTGTGCTGTGACCTCTATATGTTCTGCAGTGCTGGTCTCTACACTATATGTCACCATCTATAACTGTGTTGTGATCTCTATATGTTCTGCAGTGCTGGTCTCTACACTATATGTCACCATCTATAACTGTGTTGTGATCTCTATATGTTCTGCAGTGCTGGTCTCTACGCTATATGTCACCATTTATAACTGTGCTGTGACCTCTATATGTTCTGAAGTGCTGGTCTCTACACTATATGTCACTATATATAACTGTACTGTGACCTCTATATGTTCTGCAGTGCTGGTCTCTACACTATATGTCACCATCTATAACTGTGTTGTGATCTCTATATGTTCTGCAGTGCTGATCTCTACACTATATGTCACCATCTATAACTGTGTTGTGATCTCTATATGTTCTGCAGTGCTGGTCTCTACACTATATGTCACCATCTATAACTGTGCTGTGACCTCTATATGTTCTGCAGTGCTGGTCTCTACACTATATGTCACCATCTATAACTGTGTTGTGATCTCTATATGTTCTGCAGTGCTGGTCTCTACGCTATATGTCACCATCTATAACTGTACTGTTACCTCTATATGTTCTGAAGTGCTGGTCTCTACACTATATGTCACTATATATAACTGTACTGTGACCTCTATATGTTCTGCAGTGCTGGTCTCTACACTATAAGTCACCATCTATAACTGTACTGTGATCTCTATATGTTCTGTAGTGCTGATCTCAACACTATATGTCACTATATATAACTGTGCTGTGAACTCTATATGTTCTGCAGTGCTGGTCTCTACAGTATATGTCACTATATATAACTGTACTGTGATCTCTATATGTTCTGTAGTGCTGATCTCTACACTATATGTCACTATATATAACTGTGCTGTGACCTCTATATGTTCTGCAGTGCTGGTCTCTACACTATATGTCACCATCTATAACTGTGCTGTGATCTCTATATGTTCTGCAGTGCTGGTCTCTACACTTTATGTCACCATCTATAATTGTGCTGTGACCTCTATATGTTCTGCAGTGCTGATCTCTACACTATATGTCACCATCTGTAACTGTACTGTGACCTCTATATGTTCTGCAGTGCTGGTCTCTACACTATATATCACCATCTATAACTGTACTATGACCTCTATATGCTCTGCAGCGCTGGTCTCTACACTATATGTCACCATCTATAACTGTACTGTGATCTCTATATGTTCTGCAGTGCTGGTCTCTACACTATATGTCACCATCTATAACTGTGCTGTGATCTCTATATGTTCTGCAGTGCTGGTCTCTACACTATATGTCACCATCTATAACTGTACTGTGATCTCTATATGTTCTGTAGTGCTGATCTCTACACTATATGTCACCATCTATAACTGTACTGTGATCTCTATATGTTTGGCAGTGCTGGTCTCTACACTATATGTCACCATCTATAACTGTACTGTGACCTCTATATGTTCTGCAGTGCTGGTCTCTACACTATATGTCACTATATATAACTGTACTGTGATCTCTATATGTTCTGCAGTGCTGGTCTCTACGCTATATGTCACCATCTATAACTGTACTGTGATCTCTATATGTTCTGCAGTGCTGGTCTCTACACTATATGTCACTATATATAACGGTACTGTGATCTCTATATGTTCTGCAGTGCTGGTCTCTACACTATATGTCACCATCTATAACTGTGCTGTGACCTCTATATGTTCTGCAGTGCTGGACTCTACACTATATGTCACCATCTATAACTGTGCTGTGATCTCTATATGTTCTGCAGTGCTGGTCTCTACACTATATGTCACCATCTATAACTGTACTGTGATCTCTATATGTTCTGCAGCGCTGGTCTCTACACTATATGTCACCATCTATAACTGTACTGTGATCTCTATATGTTCTGTAGTGCTGGTCTCTACACTATATGTCAACATCTATAACTGTACTGTGATCTCTATATGTTCTGCAGTGCTGGTCTCTACACTATATGTCACCATCTATAACTGTGCTGTGATCTCTATATGTTCTGCAGTGCTGGTCTCTACACTATATGTCACTATATATAACTGTACTGTGATCTCTATATGTTCTGCAGCGCTGGTCTCTACACTATATGTCACCATCTATAACTGTGCTGTGATCTCTATATGTTCTGTAGTGCTGGTCTCTACACTGTATGTCACCATATATAACTGTGCTGTGATCTCTATATGTTCTGTAGTGCTGGTCTCTACACTATATGTCACCATCTATAACTGTACTGTGATCTCTATATGTTCTGCAGCACTGGTCTCTACACTATATGTCACCATCTATAACTGTACTGTGATCTCTATATGTTCTGCAGTGCTGGTCTCTACACTATATGTCACCATCTATAACTGTGCTGTGATCTCTATATGTTCTGCAGCGCTGGTCTCTACACTATATGTCACCATCTATAACTGTGCTGTGATCTCTATATGTTCTGCAGCGATGGTCTCTACACTATATGTCACCATCTATAACTGTGCTGTGATCTCTATATGTTCTGCAGCGCTGATCTCTACAGTATATATCACCATCTATAACTGTGCTGTGATCTCTATATGTTCTGCAGCGCTGGTCTCTACACTATATGTCAACATCTATAACTGTACTGTGATCTCTATATGTTCTGCAGTGCTGGTCTCTACACTATATGTCACCATCTATAACTGTGCTGTGACCTCTATATGTTCTGCAGTGCTGGTCTCTACACTATATGTCACCATCTATAACTGTGTTGTGATCTCTATATGTTCTGCAGTGCTGGTCTCTACACTATATGTCACCATCTATAACTGTGTTGTGATCTCTATATGTTCTGCAGTGCTGGTCTCTACGCTATATGTCACCATTTATAACTGTGCTGTGATCTCTATATGTTCTGCAGTGCTGGTCTCTACGCTATATGTCACCATCTATAACTGTACTGTGACCTCTACATGTTCTGAAGTGCTGGTCTCTACACTATATGTCACTATATATAACTGTACTGTGACCTCTATATGTTCTGCAGTGCTGGTCTCTACACTATATGTCACCATCTATAACTGTACTGTGACCTCTATATGTTCTGAAGTGCTGGTCTCTGCACTATATGTCACCATCTATAACTGTACTGTGATCTCTATATGTTCTGCAGTGCTGGTCTCTGCACTATATGTCACCATCTATAACTGAGCTGTGATCTCTATATGTTCTGCAGTGCTCGTCTCTAAACTATATGTCACCATCTATAACTGTACTGTGATCTCTATATGTTCTGCAGGACTGGTCTCTACACTATATGTCACCATCTATAACTGTGCTGTGTTCTCTATATGTTCTGTAGTTCTGGTCTCTACACTATATGTCACCATCTATAACTGTACTGTGATCTCTATATGTTCTGCAGTGCTGGTCTCTACACTATATGTCACTATCTATAACTGTGCTGTGATCTCTATATGTTCTGCAGTGCTGGTCTCTACACTATATGTCACTATATATAACTGTACTGTGATCTCTATATGTTCTGCAGCGCTGGTCTCTACACTATATGTCACCATCTATAACTGTGCTGTGATCTCTATATGTTCTGTAGTGCTGGTCTCTACACTGTATGTCACCATCTATAACTGTGCTGTGATCTCTATATGTTCTGTAGTGCTGGTCTCTACACTATATGTCATCATCTATAACTGTACTGTGATCTCTATATGTTCTGCAGCACTGGTCTCTACACTATATGTCACCATCTATAACTGTACTGTGATCTCTATATGTTCTGCAGTGCTGGTCTCTACACTATATGTCACCATCTATAACTGTGCTGTGATCTCTATATGTTCTGCAGCGCTGGTCTCTACACTATATGTCACCATCTATAACTGTGCTGTGATCTCTATATGTTCTGCAGCGCTGGTCTCTACACTATATGTCACCATCTATAACTGTGCTTTGATCTCTATATGTTCTGCAGTGCTGGTCTCTACACTGTATGTCACCATCTATAACTGTGCTGTGATCTCTATATGTTCTGCAGTGCTCGTCTCTAAACTATATGTCACCATCTATAACTGTCCTGTGATCTCTATATGCTCTGCAGTGCTGGTCTCTGCACTATATGTCACCATCTATAACTGAGCTGTGATCTCTATATGTTCTGCAGTGCTCGTCTCTAAACTATATGTCACCATCTATAACTGTGCTGTGATCTCTATATGCTCTGCAGTGCTGGTCTATACACTATATGTCACTATATATAACTGTACTGTGATCTCTATATGTTCTGTAGTGCTGGTCTCTACACTATATGTCCCTATATATAACTGTGCTGTGACCTCTATATGTTCTGCAGTGCTGGTCTCTACACTATATGTCAATATATATAACTATACTGTGACCTCTATATGTTCTGCAGTGCTGGTCTCTACACTATATGTCACCATCTATAACTGTGCTGTGATCTCTATATGTTCTGCAGTGCTGTTCTCTACACTATATGTCACCATCTATAACTGTGCTCTGATCTCTATATGTTCTGCAGTGCTGATCTCTACACTATATGTCACCATCTATAACTGTACTGTGATCTCTATATGTTCTGCAGTGCTGGTCTCTACACTATATGTCACCATCTATAACTGAACTGTGATCTCTATATGTTCTGCAGTGCTGGTCTCTACACTATATGTCACCATCTATAACTGTACTGTGATCTCTATATGTTCTGCAGTGCTGGTCTCTACACTATATGTCACCATCTATAACTGTACTGTGATCTCTATATGTTCTGCAGTGCTGGTCTCTACACTATATGTCACTATATATAACTGTACTGTGATCTCTATATGTTCTGCAGTGCTGGTCTCTACGCTATATGTCACCATCTATAACTGTACTGTGATCTCTATATGTTCTGCAGTGCTGGTCTCTACACTATATGTCACTATATATAACGGTACTGTGATCTCTATATGTTCTGCAGTGCTGGTCTCTACACTATATGTCACCATCTATAACTGTACTGTGATCTCTATATGTTCTGCAGTGCTGGTCTCTACACTATATGTCACCATCTATAACTGTACTGTGATCTCTATATGTTCTGCAGTGCTGGTCTCTACACTATATGTCACCATCTATAACTGTACTGTGATCTCTATATGTTCTGCAGTGCTGGTCTCTACACTATATGTCACTATATATAACGGTACTGTGATCTCTATATGTTCTGCAGTGCTGGTCTCTACACTATATGTCACCATCTATAACTGTGCTGTGACCTCTATATGTTCTGCAGTGCTGGACTCTACACTATATGTCACCATCTATAACTGTGCTGTGATCTCTATATGTTCTACAGTGCTGATCTCTACACTATATTTCACCATCTATAACTGTACTGTGATCTCTATATGTTCTGCAGCGCTGGTCTCTATACTATATGTCACCATCTATAACTGTACTGTGATCCCTATATGTTCTGTAGTGCTGGTCTCTACACTATATGTCAACATCTATAACTGTACTGTGATCTCTATATGTTCTGCAGTGCGGGTCTCTACACTATATGTCACCATCTATAACTGTGCTGTGATCTCTATATGTTCTGCAGTGCTGGTCTCTATACTATATGTCACTATATATAACTGTACTGTGATCTCTATATGTTCTGCAGCGCTGGTCTCTACACTATATGTCACCATCTATAACTGTGCTGTGATCTCTATATGTTCTGTAGTGCTGGTCTCTACACTGTATGTCACCATCTATAACTGTGCTGTGATCTCTATATGTTCTGTAGTGCTGGTCTCTACACTATATGTCACCATCTATAACTGTACTGTGATCTCTATATGTTCTGCAGCACTGGTCTCTACACTATATGTCACCATCTATAACTGTACTGTGACCTCTATATGTTCTGAAGTGCTGGTCTCTACACTATATGTCACCATCTATAACTGTACTGTGATCTCTATATGTTCTGCAGTGCTGGTCTCTGCACTATATGTAATCATCTATAACTGAGCTGTGATCTCTATATGTTCTGCAGTGCTCGTCTCTAAACTATATGTCACCATCTATAACTGTACTGTGATCTCTATATGTTCTGCAGGACTGGTCTCTACACTATATGTCACCATCTATAACTGTGCTGTGTTCTCTATATGTTCTGTAGTTCTGGTCTCTACACTATATGTCACCATCTATAACTGTACTGTGATCTCTATATGTTCTGCAGTGCTGGTCTCTACACTATATGTCACTATCTATAACTGTGCTGTGATCTCTATATGTTCTGCAGTGCTGGTCTCTACACTATATGTCACTATATATAACTGTACTGTGATCTCTATATGTTCTGCAGCGCTGGTCTCTACACTATATGTCACCATCTATAACTCTGCTGTGATCTCTATATGTTCTGTAGTGCTGGTCTCTACACTGTATGTCACCATCTATAACTGTGCTGTGATCTATATATGTTCTGCAGTGCTGGTCTCTACACCATATGTCACCATCTATAACTGTACTGTGATCTCTATATGTTCTGCAGCACTGGTCTCTACACTATATGTCACCATCTATAACTGTACTGTGATCTCTATATGTTCTGCAGTGCTGGTCTCTACACTATATGTCACCATCTATAACTGTACTGTGATCTCTATATGTTCTGCAGCGCTGGTCTCTACACTATATGTCACCATCTATAACTGTGCTGTGATCTCTATATGTTCTGCAGCGCTGGTCTCTACACTATATGTCACCATCTATAACTGTGCTGTGATCTCTATATGTTCTGCAGCGCTGGTCTCTACACTATATGTCACCATCTATAACTGTGCTGTGATCTCTATATGTTCTGCAGCGCTGATCTCTACAGTATATATCACCATCTATAACTGTGCTGTGATCTCTATATGTTCTGCAGTGCTGGTCTCTGCACTATATGTCACCATCTATAACTGAGCTGTGATCTCTATATGTTCTGCAGTGCTCGTCTCTAAACTATATGTCACCATCTATAACTGTGCTGTGATCTCTATATGCTCTGCAGTGTTGGTCTATACACTATATGTCACTATATATAACTGTACTGTGATCTCTATATGTTCTGTAGTGCTGGTCTCTACACTATATGTCCCTATATATAACTGTGCTGTGACCTCTATATGTTCTGCAGTGCTGGTCTCTACACTATATGTCACTATATATAACTGTACTGTGATCTCTATATGTTCTGCAGTGCTGGTCTCTACGCTATATGTCACCATCTATAACTGTACTGTGATCTCTATATGTTCTGCAGTGCTGGTCTCTACACTATATGTCACTATATATAACGGTACTGTGATCTCTATATGTTCTGCAGTGCTGGTCTCTACACTATATGTCACCATCTATAACTGTGCTGTGACCTCTATATGTTCTGCAGTGCTGGACTCTACACTATATGTCACCATCTATAACTGTGCTGTGATCTCTATATGTTCTGCAGTGCTGATCTCTACACTATATTTCACCATCTATAACTGTACTGTGATCTCTATATGTTCTGCAGCGCTGGTCTCTACACTATATGTCACCATCTATAACTGTACTGTGATCCCTATATGTTCTGTAGTGCTGGTCTCTACACTATATGTCAACATCTATAACTGTACTGTGATCTCTATATGTTCTGCAGTGCTGGTCTCTACACTATATGTCACCATCTATAACTGTGCTGTGATCTCTATATGTTCTGCAGTGCTGGTCTCTACACTATATGTCACTATATATAACTGTACTGTGATCTCTATATGTTCTGCAGCGCTGGTCTCTACACTATATGTCACCATCTATAACTGTGCTGTGATCTCTATATGTTCTGTAGTGCTGGTCTCTACACTGTATGTCACCATCTATAACTGTGCTGTGATCTCTATATGTTCTGTAGTGCTGGTCTCTACACTATATGTCACCATCTATAACTGTACTGTGATCTCTATATGTTCTGCAGCACTGGTCTCTACACTATATGTCACCATCTATAACTGTGCTGTGATCTCTATATGTTCTGCAGCGCTGATCTCTACAGTATATATCACCATCTATAACTGTGCTGTGATCTCTATATGTTCTGCAGCGCTGGTCTCTACACTATATGTCAACATCTATAACTGTGCTGTGATCTCTATATGTTCTGCAGTGCTGGTCTCTGCACTATATGTCACCATCTATAACTGTACTGTGATCTCTATATGTTCTGCAGTGCTGGTCTCTACACTATATGTCACCATCTATAACTGTGCTGTGATCTCTATATGTTCTGCAGTGCTGGTCTCTGCACTATATGTCACCATCTATAACTGTACTGTGATCTCTATATGTTCTGCAGTGCTGGTCTCTACACTATATGTCACCATCTATAACTGTGCTGTGACCTCTATATGTTCTGCAGTGCTGGTCTCTACACTATATGTCACCATCTATAACTGTGTTGTGATCTCTATATGTTCTGCAGTGCTGGTCTCTACACTATATGTCACCATCTATAACTGTGTTGTGATCTCTATATGTTCTGCAGTGCTGGTCTCTACGCTATATGTCACCATTTATAACTGTGCTGTGACCTCTATATGTTCTGAAGTGCTGGTCTCTACACTATATGTCACTATATATAACTGTACTGTGACCTCTATATGTTCTGCAGTGCTGGTCTCTACACTATATGTCACCATCTATAACTGTGTTGTGATCTCTATATGTTCTGCAGTGCTGATCTCTACACTATATGTCACCATCTATAACTGTGTTGTGATCTCTATATGTTCTGCAGTGCTGGTCTCTACACTATATGTCACCATCTATAACTGTGCTGTGACCTCTATATGTTCTGCAGTGCTGGTCTCTACACTATATGTCACCATCTATAACTGTGTTGTGATCTCTATATGTTCTGCAGTGCTGGTCTCTACACTATATGTCACCATCTATAACTGTGTTGTGATCTCTATATGTTCTGCAGTGCTGGTCTCTACGCTATATGTCACCATCTATAACTGTACTGTGACCTCTATATGTTCTGAAGTGCTGGTCTCTACACTATATGTCACTATATATAACTGTACTGTGACCTCTATATGTTCTGCAGTGCTGGTCTCTACACTATAAGTCACCATCTATAACTGTACTGTGATCTCTATATGTTCTGTAGTGCTGATCTCAACACTATATGTCACTATATATAACTGTGCTGTGAACTCTATATGTTCTGCAGTGCTGGTCTCTACAGTATATGTCACTATATATAACTGTACTGTGATCTCTATATGTTCTGTAGTGCTGATCTCTACACTATATGTCACTATATATAACTGTGCTGTGACCTCTATATGTTCTGCAGTGCTGGTCTCTACACTATATGTCACCATCTATAACTGTGCTGTGATCTCTATATGTTCTGCAGTGCTGGTCTCTACACTTTATGTCACCATCTATAATTGTGCTGTGACCTCTATATGTTCTGCAGTGCTGATCTCTACACTATATGTCACCATCTGTAACTGTACTGTGACCTCTATATGTTCTGCAGTGCTGGTCTCTACACTATATATCACCATCTATAACTGTACTATGACCTCTATATGCTCTGCAGCGCTGGTCTCTACACTATATGTCACCATCTATAACTGTACTGTGATCTCTATATGTTCTGCAGTGCTGGTCTCTACACTATATGTCACCATCTATAACTGTGCTGTGATCTCTATATGTTCTGCAGTGCTGGTCTCTACACTATATGTCACCATCTATAACTGTACTGTGATCTCTATATGTTCTGTAGTGCTGATCTCTACACTATATGTCACCATCTATAACTGTACTGTGATCTCTATATGTTTGGCAGTGCTGGTCTCTACACTATATGTCACCATCTATAACTGTACTGTGACCTCTATATGTTCTGCAGTGCTGGTCTCTACACTATATGTCACTATATATAACTGTACTGTGATCTCTATATGTTCTGCAGTGCTGGTCTCTACGCTATATGTCACCATCTATAACTGTACTGTGATCTCTATATGTTCTGCAGTGCTGGTCTCTACACTATATGTCACTATATATAACGGTACTGTGATCTCTATATGTTCTGCAGTGCTGGTCTCTACACTATATGTCACCATCTATAACTGTGCTGTGACCTCTATATGTTCTGCAGTGCTGGACTCTACACTATATGTCACCATCTATAACTGTGCTGTGATCTCTATATGTTCTGCAGTGCTGGTCTCTACACTATATGTCACCATCTATAACTGTACTGTGATCTCTATATGTTCTGCAGCGCTGGTCTCTACACTATATGTCACCATCTATAACTGTACTGTGATCTCTATATGTTCTGTAGTGCTGGTCTCTACACTATATGTCAACATCTATAACTGTACTGTGATCTCTATATGTTCTGCAGTGCTGGTCTCTACACTATATGTCACCATCTATAACTGTGCTGTGATCTCTATATGTTCTGCAGTGCTGGTCTCTACACTATATGTCACTATATATAACTGTACTGTGATCTCTATATGTTCTGCAGCGCTGGTCTCTACACTATATGTCACCATCTATAACTGTGCTGTGATCTCTATATGTTCTGTAGTGCTGGTCTCTACACTGTATGTCACCATATATAACTGTGCTGTGATCTCTATATGTTCTGTAGTGCTGGTCTCTACACTATATGTCACCATCTATAACTGTACTGTGATCTCTATATGTTCTGCAGCACTGGTCTCTACACTATATGTCACCATCTATAACTGTACTGTGATCTCTATATGTTCTGCAGTGCTGGTCTCTACACTATATGTCACCATCTATAACTGTGCTGTGATCTCTATATGTTCTGCAGCGCTGGTCTCTACACTATATGTCACCATCTATAACTGTGCTGTGATCTCTATATGTTCTGCAGCGATGGTCTCTACACTATATGTCACCATCTATAACTGTGCTGTGATCTCTATATGTTCTGCAGCGCTGATCTCTACAGTATATATCACCATCTATAACTGTGCTGTGATCTCTATATGTTCTGCAGCGCTGGTCTCTACACTATATGTCAACATCTATAACTGTACTGTGATCTCTATATGTTCTGCAGTGCTGGTCTCTACACTATATGTCACCATCTATAACTGTGCTGTGACCTCTATATGTTCTGCAGTGCTGGTCTCTACACTATATGTCACCATCTATAACTGTGTTGTGATCTCTATATGTTCTGCAGTGCTGGTCTCTACACTATATGTCACCATCTATAACTGTGTTGTGATCTCTATATGTTCTGCAGTGCTGGTCTCTACGCTATATGTCACCATTTATAACTGTGCTGTGATCTCTATATGTTCTGCAGTGCTGGTCTCTACGCTATATGTCACCATCTATAACTGTACTGTGACCTCTACATGTTCTGAAGTGCTGGTCTCTACACTATATGTCACTATATATAACTGTACTGTGACCTCTATATGTTCTGCAGTGCTGGTCTCTACACTATATGTCACCATCTATAACTGTACTGTGACCTCTATATGTTCTGAAGTGCTGGTCTCTACACTATATGTCACCATCTATAACTGTACTGTGATCTCTATATGTTCTGCAGTGCTGGTCTCTGCACTATATGTCACCATCTATAACTGAGCTGTGATCTCTATATGTTCTGCAGTGCTCGTCTCTAAACTATATGTCACCATCTATAACTGTACTGTGATCTCTATATGTTCTGCAGGACTGGTCTCTACACTATATGTCACCATCTATAACTGTGCTGTGTTCTCTATATGTTCTGTAGTTCTGGTCTCTACACTATATGTCACCATCTATAACTATACTGTGATCTCTATATGTTCTGCAGTGCTGGTCTCTACACTATATGTCACTATATATAACTGTACTGTGATCTCTATATGTTCTGCAGCGCTGGTCTCTACACTATATGTCACCATCTATAACTGTGCTGTGATCTCTATATGTTCTGTAGTGCTGGTCTCTACACTGTATGTCACCATCTATAACTGTGCTGTGATCTCTATATGTTCTGTAGTGCTGGTCTCTACACTATATGTCATCATCTATAACTGTACTGTGATCTCTATATGTTCTGCAGCACTGGTCTCTACACTATATGTCACCATCTATAACTGTACTGTGATCTCTATATGTTCTGCAGTGCTGGTCTCTACACTATATGTCACCATCTATAACTGTGCTGTGATCTCTATATGTTCTGCAGCGCTGGTCTCTACACTATATGTCACCATCTATAACTGTGCTGTGATCTCTATATGTTCTGCAGCGCTGGTCTCTACACTATATGTCACCATCTATAACTGTGCTGTGATCTCTATATGTTCTGCAGTGCTGGTCTCTACACTGTATGTCACCATCTATAACTGTGCTGTGATCTCTATATGTTCTGCAGTGCTCGTCTCTAAACTATATGTCACCATCTATAACTGTCCTGTGATCTCTATATGCTCTGCAGTGCTGGTCTCTGCACTATATGTCACCATCTATAACTGAGCTGTGATCTCTATATGTTCTGCAGTGCTCGTCTCTAAACTATATGTCACCATCTATAACTGTGCTGTGATCTCTATATGCTCTGCAGTGCTGGTCTATACACTATATGTCACTATATATAACTGTACTGTGATCTCTATATGTTCTGTAGTGCTGGTCTCTACACTATATGTCCCTATATATAACTGTGCTGTGACCTCTATATGTTCTGCAGTGCTGGTCTCTACACTATATGTCAATATATATAACTATACTGTGACCTCTATATGTTCTGCAGTGCTGGTCTCTACACTATATGTCACCATCTATAACTGTGCTGTGATCTCTATATGTTCTGCAGTGCTGTTCTCTACACTATATGTCACCATCTATAACTGTGCTCTGATCTCTATATGTTCTGCAGTGCTGATCTCTACACTATATGTCACCATCTATAACTGTACTGTGATCTCTATATGTTCTGCAGTGCTGGTCTCTACACTATATGTCACCATCTATAACTGAACTGTGATCTCTATATGTTCTGCAGTGCTGGTCTCTACACTATATGTCACCATCTATAACTGTACTGTGATCTCTATATGTTCTGCAGTGCTGGTCTCTACACTATATGTCACCATCTATAACTGTACTGTGATCTCTATATGTTCTGCAGTGCTGGTCTCTACACTATATGTCACTATATATAACTGTACTGTGATCTCTATATGTTCTGCAGTGCTGGTCTCTACGCTATATGTCACCATCTATAACTGTACTGTGATCTCTATATGTTCTGCAGTGCTGGTCTCTACACTATATGTCACTATATATAACGGTACTGTGATCTCTATATGTTCTGCAGTGCTGGTCTCTACACTATATGTCACCATCTATAACTGTACTGTGATCTCTATATGTTCTGCAGTGCTGGTCTCTACACTATATGTCACCATCTATAACTGTACTGTGATCTCTATATGTTCTGCAGTGCTGGTCTCTACACTATATGTCACCATCTATAACTGTACTGTGATCTCTATATGTTCTGCAGTGCTGGTCTCTACACTATATGTCACTATATATAACGGTACTGTGATCTCTATATGTTCTGCAGTGCTGGTCTCTACACTATATGTCACCATCTATAACTGTGCTGTGACCTCTATATGTTCTGCAGTGCTGGACTCTACACTATATGTCACCATCTATAACTGTGCTGTGATCTCTATATGTTCTACAGTGCTGATCTCTACACTATATTTCACCATCTATAACTGTACTGTGATCTCTATATGTTCTGCAGCGCTGGTCTCTATACTATATGTCACCATCTATAACTGTACTGTGATCCCTATATGTTCTGTAGTGCTGGTCTCTACACTATATGTCAACATCTATAACTGTACTGTGATCTCTATATGTTCTGCAGTGCGGGTCTCTACACTATATGTCACCATCTATAACTGTGCTGTGATCTCTATATGTTCTGCAGTGCTGGTCTCTATACTATATGTCACTATATATAACTGTACTGTGATCTCTATATGTTCTGCAGCGCTGGTCTCTACACTATATGTCACCATCTATAACTGTGCTGTGATCTCTATATGTTCTGTAGTGCTGGTCTCTACACTGTATGTCACCATCTATAACTGTGCTGTGATCTCTATATGTTCTGTAGTGCTGGTCTCTACACTATATGTCACCATCTATAACTGTACTGTGATCTCTATATGTTCTGCAGCACTGGTCTCTACACTATATGTCACCATCTATAACTGTACTGTGACCTCTATATGTTCTGAAGTGCTGGTCTCTACACTATATGTCACCATCTATAACTGTACTGTGATCTCTATATGTTCTGCAGTGCTGGTCTCTGCACTATATGTAATCATCTATAACTGAGCTGTGATCTCTATATGTTCTGCAGTGCTCGTCTCTAAACTATATGTCACCATCTATAACTGTACTGTGATCTCTATATGTTCTGCAGGACTGGTCTCTACACTATATGTCACCATCTATAACTGTGCTGTGTTCTCTATATGTTCTGTAGTTCTGGTCTCTACACTATATGTCACCATCTATAACTGTACTGTGATCTCTATATGTTCTGCAGTGCTGGTCTCTACACTATATGTCACTATCTATAACTGTGCTGTGATCTCTATATGTTCTGCAGTGCTGGTCTCTACACTATATGTCACTATATATAACTGTACTGTGATCTCTATATGTTCTGCAGCGCTGGTCTCTACACTATATGTCACCATCTATAACTCTGCTGTGATCTCTATATGTTCTGTAGTGCTGGTCTCTACACTGTATGTCACCATCTATAACTGTGCTGTGATCTCTATATGTTCTGCAGTGCTGGTCTCTACACCATATGTCACCATCTATAACTGTACTGTGATCTCTATATGTTCTGCAGCACTGGTCTCTACACTATATGTCACCATCTATAACTGTACTGTGATCTCTATATGTTCTGCAGTGCTGGTCTCTACACTATATGTCACCATCTATAACTGTACTGTGATCTCTATATGTTCTGCAGCGCTGGTCTCTACACTATATGTCACCATCTATAACTGTGCTGTGATCTCTATATGTTCTGCAGCGCTGGTCTCTACACTATATGTCACCATCTATAACTGTGCTGTGATCTCTATATGTTCTGCAGCGCTGGTCTCTACACTATATGTCACCATCTATAACTGTGCTGTGATCTCTATATGTTCTGCAGCGCTGATCTCTACAGTATATATCACCATCTATAACTGTGCTGTGATCTCTATATGTTCTGCAGTGCTGGTCTCTGCACTATATGTCACCATCTATAACTGAGCTGTGATCTCTATATGTTCTGCAGTGCTCGTCTCTAAACTATATGTCACCATCTATAACTGTGCTGTGATCTCTATATGCTCTGCAGTGTTGGTCTATACACTATATGTCACTATATATAACTGTACTGTGATCTCTATATGTTCTGTAGTGCTGGTCTCTACACTATATGTCCCTATATATAACTGTGCTGTGACCTCTATATGTTCTGCAGTGCTGGTCTCTACACTATATGTCAATATATATAACTATACTGTGACCTCTATATGTTCTGCAGTGCTGGTCTCTACACTATATGTCACCATCTATAACTGTGCTGTGATCTCTATATGTTCTACAGTGCTGTTCTCTACACTATATGTCACCATCTATAACTGTGCTCTGATCTCTATATGTTCTGCACTGCTGGTCTCTACACTATATGTCACCATCTATAACTGAACTGTGATCTCTATATGTTCTGCAGTGCTGGTCTCTACACTATATGTCACCATCTATAACTGTACTGTGATCTCTATATGTTCTGCAGTGCTGGTCTCTACACTATATGTCACCATCTATAACTGTACTGTGATCTCTATATGTTCTGCAGTGCTGGTCTCTACACTATATGTCACCATCTATAACTGTACTGTGATCTCTATATGTTCTGCAGTGCTGGTCTCTACACTATATGTCACCATCTATAACTGAACTGTGATCTCTATATGTTCTGCAGTGCTGGTCTCTACACTATATGTCACCATCTATAACTGTACTGTGATCTCTATATGTTCTGCAGTGCTGGTCTCTACACTATATGTCACTATATATAACTGTACTGTGATCTCTATATGTTCTGCAGTGCTGGTCTCTACGCTATATGTCACCATCTATAACTGTACTGTGATCTCTATATGTTCTGCAGTGCTGGTCTCTACACTATATGTCACTATATATAACGGTACTGTGATCTCTATATGTTCTGCAGTGCTGGTCTCTACACTATATGTCACCATCTATAACTGTGCTGTGACCTCTATATGTTCTGCAGTGCTGGACTCTACACTATATGTCACCATCTATAACTGTGCTGTGATCTCTATATGTTCTGCAGTGCTGATCTCTACACTATATTTCACCATCTATAACTGTACTGTGATCTCTATATGTTCTGCAGCGCTGGTCTCTACACTATATGTCACCATCTATAACTGTACTGTGATCCCTATATGTTCTGTAGTGCTGGTCTCTACACTATATGTCAACATCTATAACTGTACTGTGATCTTCATATGTTCTGCAGTGCTGGTCTCTACACTATATGTCACCATCTATAACTGTACTGTGACCTCTATATGTTCTGCAGTGCTGGTCTCTACACTATATGTCACCATCTATAACTGTGCTGTGATCTCTATATGTTCTGTAGTGCTGGTCTCTACACTGTATGTCACCATCTATAACTGTGCTGTGATCTCTATATGTTCTGTAGTGCTGGTCTCTATACTATATGTCACTATATATAACTGTACTGTGATCTCTATATGTTCTGCAGCGCTGGTCTCTACACTATATGTCACCATCTATAACTGTGCTGTGATCTCTATATGTTCTGTAGTGCTGGTCTCTACACTGTATGTCACCATCTATAACTGTGCTGTGATCTCTATATGTTCTGTAGTGCTGGTCTCTACACTATATGTCACCATCTATAACTGTGCTGTGATCTCTATATGTTCTGCAGTGCTGGTCTCTATACTATATGTCACCATCTATAACTGTGCTGTGATCTCTATATGTTCTGCAGTGCTGGTCTCTATACTATATGTCACTATATATAACTGTACTGTGATCTCTATATGTTCTGCAGCGCTGGTCTCTACACTATATGTCACCATCTATAACTGTGCTGTGATCTCTATATGTTCTGCAGCGCTGATCTCTACAGTATATATCACCATCTATAACTGTGCTGTGATCTCTATATGTTCTGCAGCGCTGGTCTCTACACTATATGTCAACATCTATAACTGTACTGTGATCTCTATATGTTCTGCAGTGCTGGTCTCTGCACTATATGTCACCATCTATAACTGTACTGTGATCTCTATATGTTCTGCAGTGCTGGTCTCTACACTATATGTCACTATATATAACTGTGCTGTGATCTCTATATGTTCTGCAGCGCTGGTCTCTACACTATATGTCACCATCTATAACTGTGCTGTGACCTCTATATGTTCTGCAGTGCTGGTCTCTACACTATATGTCACCATCTATAACTGTGTTGTGATCTCTATATGTTCTGCAGTGCTGGTCTCTACACTATATGTCACCATCTATAACTGTGTTGTGATCTCTATATGTTCTGCAGTGCTGGTCTCTACGCTATATGTCACCATCTATAACTGTACTGTGACCTCTATATGTTCTGAAGTGCTGGTCTCTACACTATATGTCACTATATATAACTGTACTGTGACCTCTATATGTTCTGCAGTGCTGGTCTCTACGCTATAAGTCACCATCTATAACTGTACTGTGATCTCTATATGTTCTGTAGTGCTGATCTCTACACTATATGTCACTATATATAACTGTGCTGTGAACTCTATATGTTCTGCAGTGCTGGTCTCTACACTATATGTCACTATATATAACTGTACTGTGATCTCTATATGTTCTGTAGTGCTGATCTCTACACTATATGTCACTATATATAACTGTGCTGTGACCTCTATATGTTCTGCAGTGCTGGTCTCTACGCTATAAGTCACCATCTATAACTGTACTGTGATCTCTATATGTTCTGTAGTGCTGATCTCTACACTATATGTCACTATATATAACTGTGCTGTGAACTCTATATGTTCTGCAGTGCTGGTCTCTACACTATATGTCACCATCTATAACTGTACTGTGATCTCTATATGTTCTGTAGTGCTGATCTCTACACTATATGTCACTATATATAACTGTGCTGTGATCTCTTTATGTTCTGCAGTGCTTGACTCTACGCTATATGTCACCATCTATAACTGTGCTGTGATCTCTATATGTTCTGCAGTGCTGGTCTCTACACTATATGTCACCATCTATAACTGTACTGTGATCTCTTTATGTTCTGCAGTGCTGGTCTCTACACTATAAGTCACCGTCTATAACTGTGCTGTGATCTCTATATGTTCTGTAGTGCTGGTCTCTACACTATATGTCACCATCTATAACTGTGCTGTGATCTCTATATGTTCTGCAGTGCTGGTCTCTACACTATATGTCACCATCTATAACTGTACTGTGACCTCTATATGTTCTGCACTGCTGGTCTCTACACTATATGTCACTATATATAACTGTACTGTGATCTCTATATGTTCTGCAGTGCTGGTCTCTACACTATATGTCACCATCTATAACTGTGCTGTGATCTCTATATGTTCTGCAGTGCTGGTCTCTACACTATATGTCACCATCTATAATTGTACTGTGACCTCTATATGTTCTGCCGTGCTGATCTCTACACTATATGTCATCATCTGTAACTGTACTGTGACCTCTATATGTTCTGCAGTGCTGGTCTCTACACTATATATCACCATCTATAACTGTACTATGACCTCTATATGCTCTGCTGTGCTGGTCTCTACACTATGTCACCATCTATAACTGTACTGTGATCTCTATATGTTCTGCAGTGCTGGTCTCTACACTATATGTCACCATCTATAACTGTGCTGTGATCTCTATATGTTCTGCAGTGCTGGTCTCTACACTATATGTCACCATCTATAACTGTACTGTGATCTCTATATGTTCTGTAGTGCTGATCTCTACACTATATGTCACCATCTATAACTGTACTGTGATCTCTATATGTTTTGCAGTGCTGGTCTCTACACTATATGTCACCATCTATAACTGTACTGTGACCTCTATATGTTCTGCAGTGCTGGTCTCTACACTATATGTCACTATATATAACTGTACTGTGACCTCTATATGCTCTGCAGTGCTGGTCTCTACGCTATATGTCACCATCTATAACTGTACTGTGATCTCTATATGTTCTGCAGTGCTGATCTCTACACTATATGTCACTATATATAACGGTACTGTGATCTCTATATGTTCTGCAGTGCTGGTCTCTACACTATATGTCACCATCTATAACTGTGCTGTGACCTCTATATGTTCTGCAGTGCTGGACTCTACACTATATGTCACCATCTATAACTGTGCTGTGATCTCTATATGTTCTGCAGTGCTGGTCTCTACACTATATGTCACCATCTATAACTGTACTGTGATCTCTATATGTTCTGTAGTGCTGGTCTCTACACTATATGTCAACATCTATAACTGTACTGTGATCTCTATATGTTCTGCAGTGCTGATCTCTACACTATATGTCACCATCTATAACTGTGCTGTGATCTCTATATGTTCTGCAGTGCTGGTCTCTACACTATATGTCACTATATATAACTGTACTGTGATCTCTATATGTTCTGCAGCGCTGGTCTCTACACTATATGTCACCATCTATAACTGTGCTGTGATCTCTATATGTTCTGTAGTGCTGGTCTCTACACTGTATGTCACCATATATAACTGTGCTGTGATCTCTATATGTTCTGTAGTGCTGGTCTCTACACTATATGTCACCATCTATAACTGTACTGTGATCTCTATATGTTCTGCAGCTCTGGTCTCTACACTATATGTCACCATCTATAACTGTACTGTGATCTCTATATGTTCTGCAGTGCTGGTCTCTACACTATATGTCACCATCTATAACTGTGCTGTGATCTCTATATGTTCTGCAGCGCTGGTTTCTACACTATATGTCACCATCTATAACTGTGCTGTGATCTCTATATGTTCTGCAGCGCTGGTCTCTACACTATATGTCACCATCTATAACTGTGCTGTGATCTCTATATGTTCTGCAGCGCTGATCTCTACAGTATATATCACCATCTATAACTGTGCTGTGATCTCTATATGTTCTGCAGCGCTGGTCTCTACACTATATGTCAACATCTATAACTGTGCTGTGATCTCTATATGTTCTGCAGTGCTGGTCTCTACACTATATGTCACCATCTATAACTGTGTTGTGATCTCTATATGTTCTGCAGTGCTGGTCTCTACGCTATATGTCACCATTTATAACTGTGCTGTGATCTCTATATGTTCTGCAGTGCTGGTCTCTACGCTATATGTCACCATCTATAACTGTACTGTGACCTCTACATGTTCTGAAGTGCTGGTCTCTACACTATATGTCACTATATATAACTGTACTGTGACCTCTATATGTTCTGCAGTGCTGGTCTCTACACTATATGTCACCATCTATAACTGTACTGTGACCTCTATATGTTCTGAAGTGCTGGTCTCTACACTATATGTCACCATCTATAACTGTGCTGTGATCTCTATATGTTCTGCAGTGCTGGTCTCTGCACTATATGTCACTATATATAACTGTGCTGTGATCTCTATATGTTCTGCAGTGCTGGTCTCTACACTATATGTCACCATCTATAACTGAGCTGTGATCTCTATATGTTCTGCAGTGCTGGTCTATACACTATATGTCACTATATATAACTGTACTGTGATCTCTATATGTTCTGTAGTGCTGGTCTCTACACTATATGTCCCTATATATAACTGTGCTGTGACCTCTATATGTTCTGCAGTGCTGGTCTCTACACTATATGTCAATATATATAACTATACTGTGACCTCTATATGTTCTGCAGTGCTGGTCTCTACACTATATGTCACCATCTATAACTGTGCTGTGATCTCTATATGTTCTGCAGTGCTGGTCTCTACACTATATGTCAATATATATAACTATACTGTGACCTCTATATGTTCTGCAGTGCTGGTCTCTACACTATATGTCACCATCTATAACTGAACTGTGATCTCTATATGTTTTGCAGTGCTGGTCTCTACACTATATGTCACCATCTATAACTGTACTGTGATCTCTATATGTTCTGCAGTGCTGGTCTCTACACTATATGTCACCATCTATAACTGTACTGTGATCTCTATATGTTCTGCAGTGCTGGTCTCTACACTATATGTCACCATCTATAACTGTACTGTGACCTCTATATGTTCTGCAGTGCTGGTCTCTACACTATATGTCACCATCTATAACTGTACTGTGATCTCTATATGTTCTGCAGTGCTGGTCTCTACACTATATGTCACTATGTATAACTGTGCTGTGATCTCTATATGTTCTGCAGTGCTGGTCTCTACACTATATGTCACCATCTATAACTGTGCTGTGATCTCTATATGTTCTGCAGCGCTGGTCTCTACACTATATGTCAACATCTATAACTGTGCTGTGATCTCTATATGTTCTGCAGCGCTGGTCTCTACACTATATGTCAACATCTATAACTGTACTGTGACCTCTATATGTTCTGCAGTGCTGGTCTCTACACTATATGTCACCATCTATAACTGTACTGTGATCTCTATATGTTCTGCAGTGCTGGTCTCTGCACTATATGTCACCATCTATAACTGAGCTGTGATCTCTATATGTTCTGCAGTGCTCGTCTCTAAACTATATGTCACCATCTATAACTGTGCTGTGATCTCTATATGCTCTGCAGTGCTGGTCTATACACTATATGTCACTATATATAACTGTACTGTGATCTCTATATGTTCTGTAGTGCTGGTCTCTACACTATATGTCCCTATATATAACTGTGCTGTGATCTCTATATGTTCTGCAGTGCTGGTCTCTACACTATATGTCACCATCTATAACTGTGCTGTGATCTCTATATGTTCTGCAGTGCTGATCTCTACACGATATGTCACCATCTATAACTGTGCTGTGATCTCTATATGTTCTGCAGCGCTGGTCTCTACACTATATGTCACCATCTATAACTTTGCTGTGATCTTTATATGTTCTGCAGTGCTGCTCTCTACACTATATGTCACCATCTATAACTGTGCTGTGATCTCTATATGTTCTGCAGTGCTGGTCTCTACACTATATGTCACCATCTATAACTGTGCTGTGATCTCTATATGTTCTGCAGTACTGGTCTCTACACTATATGTCACCATCTATAACTGTACTGTGATCTCTATATGTTCTGCAGTGCTGGTCTCTACACTATATGTCACTATATATAACTGTACTGTGACCTCTATATGTTCTGCAGTGCTGGTCTCTACACCATATGTCACCATCTATAACTGTACTGCGATCTCTATATGTTTTGCAGTGCTGGTCTCTATACTATATGTCACCATATATAACTGTACTGTGACCTCTATATGTTCTGCAGTGCTGGTCTCTACACTATATGTCACCATCTATAACTGTGCTGTGATCTCTATATGTTCTGCAGTGCTGGTCTCTATACTATATGTCACCATATATAACTGTACTGTGACCTCTATATGTTTTGCAGTGCTGGTCTCTATACTATATGTCACCATATATAACTGTACTGTGACCTCTATATGTTCTGCAGTGCTGGTCTCTACACTATATGTCACCATCTATAACTGTGCTGTGATCTCTATATGTTCTGCAGCGCTGGTCTCTACACTATATGTCACCATCTATAACTGTACTGTGATCTCTATATGTTCTGCAGTGCTGGTCTCTACACTATATGTCACCATCTATAACTGTGCTGTGATCTCTATATGTTCTGCAATGCTGGTCTCTACACTATATGTCACCATCTATAACTGTACTGTGATCTCTATATGTTTTGCAGTGCTGGTCTCTACACTATATGTCACCATCTATAACTGTACTGTGACCTCTATATGTTCTGCAGTGCTGGTCTCTACACTATATGTCACCATCTATAACTGTACTGTGACCTCTATATGTTCTGCACTGCTGGTCTCTACACTATATGTCACTATATATAACTGTACTGTGATCTCTATATGTTCTGCAGTGCTGGTCTCTACACTATATGTCACCATCTATAACTGTGCTGTGATCTCTATATGTTCTGCAGTGCTGGTCTCTACACTATATGTCACCATCTATAATTGTACTGTGACCTCTATATGTTCTGCCGTGCTGATCTCTACACTATATGTCATCATCTGTAACTGTACTGTGATCTCTATATGTTCTGCAGTGCTGGCCTCTACACTATACAGTGCCTACAAGTAGTATTCAACCCCCTGCAGATTTAGCTGGTTTGATAAGATGCAAATAAGTTAGAGCCTTCAAACTGCAAACGAGAGTAGGTTTTATGAACAGAAGCATAAATCTTACAAACCAAAAAGTTATGTTGCTCAGTTGAATTTTATTAAATTTTAAACATAAAAGTGTGGGTCAATTATTATTCAACCCCTATGTTTAATATTTTGTGGAATAACCCTTGTTTGCAATTACAGCTAATAATCGTCTTTTATAAGACCTGATCAGGCCGGCACAGGTCTGTGGAGTTATCCTGGCCCACTCCTCCATGCAGATCTTCTCCAAGTTATTTAGGTTCTTTGGGTGTCTCATGTGGACTTTATTCTTGAGCTCCTTCCACAAGTTTTCAATTGGGTTAAGGTCAGGAGACTGACTAGGCCACTCCAACACCTTGATTTTTTCCCTATTGAACCAGGCCTTGGTTTTCTTGGCTGTGTGCTTTGGGTCGTTGTCTTGTTGGAAGATGAAATTACGACCCATCTTAAGATCCTTGATGGAGGAGCGGAGGTTCTTGGTCAAAATCTCCAGGTAGGCCGTGCTATCCATCTTCCCATGGATGCGGACCAGATGGCCAGGCCCCTTGGCAGAGAAACAGCCCCACAGCATGATGCTGCCACCACCATGCTTGACTGTAGGGATGGTATTCTTGGGGTCGTATGCAGTGCCATCCAGTCTCCAAACGTCACGTGTGTGGTTGGCACCAAAGATCTCGATCTTGGTCTCATCAGACCATAGAACCTTGAACCAGTCTGTCTCAGAGTCCTCCAAGTGATCATGAGCAAACTGTAGACGAGCCTTGACATGACGCTTTGAAAGTAAAGGTACCTTACGGGCTCGTCTGGAACGGAGACCATTGCGGTGGAGTACGTTACTTATGGTATTGACTGAAACCAATGTCCCCACTGCCATGAGATCTTCCTGGAGCTCCTTCCTTGTTGTCCTTGGGTTAGCCTTGACTCTTCGGACAAGCCTGGCCTCGGCACGGGAGGACACTTTCAAAGGCTGTCCTGGCCGTGAAAGGCTAACAGTAGTTCCATAAGCCTTCCACTTACGGATGATGCTCCCAACAGTGGAGACAGGTAGGCCCAACTCCTTGGAAAGGGTTTTGTACCCCTTGCCAGCCTTGTGACCCTCCACGATCTTGTCTCTGATGGCCTTGGAATGCTCCTTTGTCTTTCCCATGTTGACCATGTCTGAGTGCTGTTCACAAGTTTGGGGAGGGTCTTAAATAGTCAGAAAAGGCTGGCAAAAGAGATCTTTAATCCACACATGTGAAGCTCATTATTCTTGGTGCCTGAACTACTTCTTAATACTTTAGGGGGACCAAACAGAATTCTTGTGGTTTGAGGGGTTGAATAATAAATGACACTCTGAATTAACTTTTAACGTTTTAAAAAACAAAACAAAACAAAAAAAACAACAAAATTTGCTGCAGTGCATTTCCCACTTCCAGGCTGATCTACAGTACAAATGTCACAATGCCAAGTTAATTCCGCATGTGTCAACCAGCTAAATCTGCAGGGGGTTGAATACTACTTGTAGGCACTGTATGTCACCATCTATAACTGTACTGTGATCTCTATATGTTCTGCAGTGCTGGTCTCTACACTATATGTCACCATCTATAACTGTGCTGTGATCTCTATATGTTCTGCAGTGCTGGTCTCTACACTATATGTCACCATCTATAACTGTGCTGTGATCTCTATATGTTCTGCAGTGCTGGTCTCTACACTATATGTCACCATCTATAACTGTATTGTGATCTCTATATGTTCTGCAGTGCTGGTCTCTACACTATATGTCACTATATATAACTGTACTCTGACCTCTATATGTTCTGCAGTGCTGGTCTCTACACTATATGTCACCATCTATAACTGTACTGTGACCTCTATATGTTCTGCAGTGCTGGTCTCTACGCTATATGTCACTATATATAACTGTGCTGTGATCTCTATATGTTCTGCAGTGCTGGTCTCTACACTATATGTCACCATCTATAACTGTACTGTGACCTCTATATGCTCTGCAGTGCTGGTCTCTACACTATATGTCACCATCTATAACTGTACTGTGACCTCTATATGTTCTGCAGTGCTGGTCTCTACACTATATGTCACCAACTATAACTGTACTGTGATCTCTATATGTTCTGCACTGCTCGTCTCTACACTATATGTCACCATCTACAACTGTACTGTGATCTCTATATGCTCTGCAGTGCTGGTCTCTACACTATATGTCACTATATATAACTGTACTGTGACCTCTATATGTTCTGTAGTGCTGGTCTCTACACTATATGTCACCATCTATAACTGTACTGTGATCTCTATATGTTCTGCAGTGCTGGTCTCTACACTATATGTCACTATATATAACTGTACTGTGACCTCTATATGTTCTGCAGTGCTGGTCTCTACACTATATGTCACCATCTATAACTGTACTGTGACCTCTATATGTTCTGCAGTGCTGGTCTCTACACTATATGTCACCATCTATAACTGTACTGTGATCTCTACATCTTCTGCAGCGCTGGTCTCTACACTATATGTCACCATCTATAACTGTACTGTGACCTCTATATGTTCTGCAGTGCTGGTCTTTACACTATATGTCACCATCTATAACTGTGCTGTGATCTCTATATGTTCTGCAGTGCTGGTCTCTACACTATATGTCACCATCTATAACTGTACTGTGATCTCTATATGTTCTGCAGTGCTGGTCTCTACACTATATGTCACCATCTATAACTGTACTGTGACCTCTATATGTTCTGCAGTGCTGATCTCTACACTATGTGTCACCATCTATAACTGTGCTGTGATCTCTATATGTTCTGCAGTGCTGATCTCTACACTATATGTCACCATCTATAACTGTACTGTGACCTCTATATGTTCTGCAGTGCTGGTCTCTACACTATATGTCACCATCTATAACTGTGCTGTGATCTCTATATGTTCTGCAGTGCTGATCTCTACACTATATGTCACCATCTCTAACTGTGCTGTGATCTCTATATGTTCTGCAGTGCTGGTCTCTACACTGTATGTCACCATCTATAACTGTACTGTGACCTCTATATGTTCTGCAGTGCTGGTCTCTACACTATATGTCACCATCTATAACTGTGCTGTGATCTCTATATGTTCTGCAGTGCTGATCTCTACACTATATGTCACCATCTATAACTGTGCTGTGATCTCTATATGTTCTGCAGTGCTGGTCTCTACACTATATGTCACCATCTATAACTGTACTGTGATCTCTATATGTTCTGCAGTGCTGATCTCTACACTATATGTCACTATATATAACTGTACTGTGATCTCTATATGTTCTGCAGTGCTGGTCTCTACACTATATGTCACCATCTATAACTGTCCTGTGACCTCTATATGTTCTGCAGTGCTGATCTCTACACTATATGTCACCATCTATAACTGTGCTGTGACCTCTATATGTTCTGCAGTGCTGGTCTCTACACTATATGTTACTGTAGCGCCGGCGTCCCTGCCCTCTGCTAGGCAGGGACGCTGTTCCCCTCACCCCTCTGCTCCGAGCCCGGCGTCCTCCTCCCGCTCTGCTGGCAGCGCGCGCTCCTTCCCGGCCACTGTGCTTAGGGCGCGCACGCGCGCGCTCCCTCCCTCTTAAAGGGGCCGCGCGCGCCGTCCTAAGGAGTCCCCGGCCAATGGCCGGAGGACTTCACCATATATAAGGCACCTCCTCCAAAATGGAGGTGCCCGAGCAATGTTGTTGCACTGTTCACTACTCTGCTTCAGCCCTCAGGTCCCGTTGCCAGTTACCTGCCAGTTACCTGCCAGAAACCTGCCAGTTTGCTGTCTGTTTCCTGCCTGACATTCCTCCTACCTGCTTGCTAGCCTGAGGTCCGACGGTCTGCCTTCCTACTCCTGTCAGTCTGTCTATGGACCAGCTTGCCCGCTCACCTGGGAGCGCACATCTGCTACCTGCCTGCTAGCCTACCTGGAGGCTCCGCCGTCACGTGCTGTGACCACCTGCCATTCCAGAGACTCCTGCCCGCTCACCTGGGAGCGCTCATCTGCTGCCTGTCTGTTGGCCTACCTGGAGGCTCCGCCGTCACATGCTGTGACCACCCGTTTATCCAGAGACTCTCGCTTGCTCACCTGGGAGCACACATCTACCATCTGCCTGCTAGCCTACCTGGAGGCTCAGCCATCACAGGTCGTACCTACCCTTTACCCAGAGACTGCCCCGGTCACTTGCCGTGACCTCCTGCCCGTTCATCCAGAGACTGCCCCGGTCACTTGCCGTGACCTCCTGCCCGTTCATCCAGAGACTACCCCGGTCACTTGCCGTGACCTCCAGCCCGTTCACCCAGAGACTGTCCCGGTCACCTGCTGTGACTGCCTGCCCTTCTTCCCTGGTCGCCACCCGCTTCCTTACAAGGACCGCCCCCTTGTATAGTAGCTCAGAGGTTCCGCCTCCCAGACCCGTTACAGTTTGCTCGGGCCATGGAACCCGGTGGCACCCAAGCTCCCTCACTCTCGGACCTGTGTCATGAACTGTCCCGTCGGAGGTCCCAACAGGAGTCCATCCTGGGTCACCTGCGGAATGTCAATTCTCGCCTGGACACTCTGACTGCTCCACCAGCAACCACCGCCAGTGCCATGACTCGCAATCCGGCAGCTCCGCTGCCCACCAATACTATGGTATCCTACCCCGGACCCCGGCTTTCTGCACCTCCTCGCTTCGGAGGCGACTCCGCTCAGGCTCGGGGCTTTATAAATCAGTGCACCCTGCACTTTGAACTCCTGTCCCACCAGTTTAACTCCGACCGGGCCAAAATTGCCTTCATCATGTCCCATCTCACCGGGGAGGCCCTGGCCTGGCTAAATCCTCTATGGGTGAGAGGAGACCCCCTGGTGTCCGACTTGCCTGCCTTTCTCACGGTTTTCCGGAAAGTCTTCGACGAACCTGGACGGAAGACCTCATCCGCATCATCTCTGCTACGCCTCCGTCAGGGAAGTCTCACCGTGGGCCAATATGCCATACGGTTCCGTACCCTTGCCTCGGAGCTGGCCTGGGATAACGACGCTCTGGTATCTGTCTTCTGGGAGGGTCTGTCCGGCCGTTTTAAAGATGAACTCGCCGGTCGAGACATTCCTACCACTCTCGATGACCTAATAACTCTTGCCACCCGGATTGACCTACGGTTCCAGGAGCGTGCCAAAGAAGTCACCCGTGAGAGGAGGTTTCCACGTCTAGCTCCTACTTTTCAGAAACCCGTCACTCCCTCCGTCTCTCCCCAGGTACACTCTCCTGAGCCTATGCAGGTCGACCAGACCAAGATGGTCAGAACCCGTCAGGACTTACGCCGTGCCGAGGGGAGCTGCTTCTACTGTGGCAGTAAGGAGCACCGGATCCGTACCTGCCCGGAGAGGTCGGGAAACGCCTGTGTCTAGGTTCGCTCAGAGAGGTCGACCTAGACAAGAATAAATCCTCTCCATCTCTGCTGCTGTCAGTCTCAATTATCTGCGGGGAGAATCGTTATTTCGAACTAGCCCAACTTGACTCTGGAGCGGCCGGGAATCTTATTTCACAGGCCCTGGTAGAAAAATACCGCATTCCCACCAAACCTCTGGCTATACCATTATCTGTCGCTGCTGTGGATGGGGGCCTCTTACCACGTCCCATCCAACTCATCACCGAATCCATAACTCTGCAGGTGGGAATGCTGCATTCTGAGAGCATCTCTTTTCATGTTCTGCCTGGACTCTCTCACGCCCTCTTACTAGGTCTACCTTGGCTCCAGAGACATGCACCCGTGCTTGACTGGCAGACCGGAGAAGTCCTTTGCTGGGGACAGGACTGTCATAAGACTTGTTTGGTTCCTGTTCAACCCGCCCGTCCTTCTCCTACCCCAACTAATCTACCTGGACTTCCGATTCCCTATTGGTCATTTGCTGATGTCTTTAATAAAAAGGAGGCAGAGACATTACCCCCTCATAGACCATACGACTGTCCTATCGACCTGTTACCCGGTACTACGCCTCCCCGTGGGCATATTTACCCATTGTCCGCTGCTGAGACCCGGTCGATGTCCGAATATATTGAGGAGAATTTGGCCAGGGGATTCATCCGGAAATCTACCTCCCCGGTGGGAGCAGGCTTCTTTTTCGTAAAAAAGAAGGACGGCTCTCTCCGTCCCTGTATAGACTATAGAGGCCTTAACCAGATCACGGTGAAAAAATAAATACCCCCTTCCGCTCATTCCAGAATTATTTGATCGTCTGAGGGGGGCTAGAATCTTCACCAAACTGGACCTCCGTGGGGCGTACAACCTGGTCCGTATCCGTCAAGGGGATGAATGGAAGACGGCATTCAACACCCGGGACGGCCACTATGAATATCTGGTAATGCCCTTTGGTCTTTGTAACGCTCCTGCCGTCTTTCAAGAGTTGGTCAATGACATCTTCCGGGACCTTCTCTACTCCTGCGTAGTGGTGTACCTGGACGACATCTTGGTCTTCTCTCCGGATCTCCAGACTCACCGGAGAGACGTTCGTCAGGTCCTGTTCAGGCTCAGGCAGAATCACCTCTTCGCTAAATATGAGAAATGCCTCTTTGAGCAGACCTCGCTTCCGTTTTTGGGCTACATTATTTCTCAGACCGACCTACGAATGGATCCAGAGAAACTGTCTGCCATCGAGAAATGGCCCCGACCGGAGGGGTTGAAGGCCATTCAGCGGTTCCTGGGCTTCGCCAACTACTACCGCCTCTTCATACCGCACTTCTCTTCCCGGACTGCCCCAATTTCCGCGCTCACCCGTAAGGGTACTAATCCCAGAGAGTGGCCGCCCGAAGCAGAGGAGGCCTTTCTTTCCTTAAAACAGGCCTTCTCTTCCGCCCCGGTGCTGCATCGCCCAGATGGCAACAAGCAGTTCTTCCTGGAGGTTGACGCCTCCTCCTCTGGAGCCGGAGCGGTACTTACCCAAAAATCATCTTCCGGGAGAATGGTAACTTGTGGCTTCTTCTCCAAACTCTTCTCCTCTTCTGAGCGCAACTATTCCATAGGAGATCGAGAGTTATTGGCCATCAAGCTGGCATTGGAGGAGTGGCGTTACCTGCTCGAAGGGGCTCTTCACCCGGTAATAATTTACACTGACCACAAGAACTTGGCTTACCTCCAGCATGCCCAGAGACTTAACCCGCGCCAAGCTCGGTGGTCCTTGTTTTTTGCTCGCTTTGATTTTATTCTTCATTTTCGCCCGGCTGACAAAAACATCAAGGCGGACGCCCTGTCCCGATCCTTTCTGGTGTCTGATCTCGAGGAAGAACCTAAACACATCATCGATCCCGCCAGAGTAATGCAGGTGGCTCCCGTGAGTCTAAATCGTCTCTCTCCCGGTAAGACGTTCGTATCAGTACCTGATCGGGAGAAGATCCTACACTGGGGTCACTCGTCTAAACTAGCTGGCCACGCCGGTCAGAAAAAGACCCTCCAGCTTATTACCCGGCACTACTGGTGGCCTACCCTGCACAAGGACGTAATAGACTTTGTTTCTGCCTGTGTGTCCTGCGCCCGCAACAAGGTTCCGAGACATCTGCCAGCCGGTCGCCTCCTTCCGCTCCCAGTACCTGCTGCCCCCTGGCAGCATATAGCAATGGACTTTATAACTGATCTCCCCGTCTCTGCCGGTTGTACGGTCATTTGGGTGGTCGCTGACCGCTTTTCCAAGATGGCTCATTTCGTTCCCCTGCCAGGCCTCCCGTCTGCACCCGAGCTGGCTAAAGACTTTATCCGCCACATCTTCCGTCTTCATGGCCTGCCCCTCCACATCGTGTCGGATCGTGGGGTTCAGTTCACCTCACGCTTCTGGAGAGCCACTTGTAAACTGCTAGACGTCACCCTGGACTTCTCCTCCGCTTACCACCCACAGTCTAATGGTCAAGTGGAGCGGATCAATCAGAATTTGACCAGTTACCTCCGGCACTTCGTTAATGCCCACCATTCAGACTGGGTGGATCTCCTGCCATGGGCCGAATTTTCTTACAACAATCACGAGAGCGAATCTTCCTCCAAATCCCCGTTTTTTGTTGTCTTCGGTCAGCATCCTCGGATCCCATTTCCCGTCTCCACCTCGGTGGACAATCCGGCTGCGGAATCTCTCGTTAGCAAATTTTCCTCCATATGGGAGAGTACCCGGTCCGCACTCCTTCTGTCATCCGAGCGGATGAAAAAACACGCTGACAAGAAACGCCTAGATCCTCCACAATTTCGTCCTGGAGATAAAGTCTGGCTCTCGTCCAAGTATGTCCGGCTCAAGATTCCTTCCTATAAGTTAGGACCTCGGTTCATCGGTCCTCTGGAGGTCATCAGTCAGATCAACCCGGTGGCCTATAAATTGAAACTCCCGGCCAACTTGCGGATCCCTAACTCCTTCCATGTATCTCTCCTCAAACCTGTGGTACTTAACTCTTTTTCCAAGTCTACAGGTACGCCTCCTGCTCCGGTTTCCGCTGAAAACGAATTTGAGGTAGAGAACATTCTGGCCACCAAAAGGGTAAGAGGGAAGACCTTTTTTCTAGTAGATTGGAAGGGGTTTGGTCCTGAGGAGAGAACATGGGAGCCCCGGGAGAACATCCATGCCCCTCTCATCCTAGCTAAATTTCTCTCTGGCCTAAAAAAGGGGGGGCCTAAAGGGGGGGGTACTGTAGCGCCGGCGTCCCTGCCCTCTGCTAGGCAGGGACGCTGTTCCCCTCACCCCTCTGCTCCGAGCCCGGCGTCCTCCTCCCGCTCTGCTGGCAGCGCGCGCTCCTTCCCGGCCACTGTGCTTAGGGCGCGCGCGCGCTCCCTCCCTCTTAAAGGGGCCGCGCGCGCCGTCCTAAGGAGTCCCCGGCCAATGGCCGGAGGACTTCACCATATATAAGGCACCTCCTCCAAAATGGAGGTGCCCGAGCATTGTTGTTGCACTGTTCACTACTCTGCTTCAGCCCTCAGGTCCCGTTGCCAGTTACCTGCCAGTTACCTGCCAGAAACCTGCCAGTTTGCTGTCTGTTTCCTGCCTGACATTCCTCCTACCTGCTTGCTAGCCTGAGGTCCGACGGTCTGCCTTCCTACTCCTGTCAGTCTGTCTATGGACCAGCTTGCCCGCTCACCTGGGAGCGCACATCTGCTACCTGCCTGCTAGCCTACCTGGAGGCTCCGCCGTCACGTGCTGTGACCAAATGCCATTCCAGAGACTCCTGCCCGCTCACCTGGGAGCTCACATCTGCTACCTGCCTGCTAGCCTACCTGGAGGCTCCGCCGTCACGTGCTGTGACCACCTGCCATTCCAGAGACTCCTGCCCACTCACCTGGGAGCGCACATCTGCTACCTGCCTGCTAGCCTACCTGGAGGCTCCGCCGTCACATGCTGTGACCACCTGCCATTCCAGAGACTCCTGCCCGCTCACCTGGGAGCGCTCATCTGCTGCCTGTCTGTTGGCCTACCTGGAGGCTCCGCCGTCACATGCTGTGACCACCCGTTTATCCAGAGACTCTCGCTTGCTCACCTGGGAGCACACATCTACCATCTGCCTGCTAGCCTACCTGGAGGCTCAGCCATCACAGGTCGTACCTACCCTTTACCCAGAGACTGCCCCGGTCACTTGCCGTGACCTCCTGCCCGTTCATCCAGAGACTGCCCCGGTCACTTGCCGTGACCTCCTGCCCGTTCATCCAGAGACTACCCCGGTCACTTGCCGTGACCTCCAGCCCGTTCACCCAGAGACTGTCCCGGTCACCTGCTGGGACTGCCTGCCCGTCTTCCCTGGTTGCCACCCGCTCCCTTACAAGGACCGCCCCCTTGTATAGTAGCTCAGAGGTTCCGCCTCCCAGACCCGTTACAGTCACTATATATAACTGTGCTGTGACCTCTATATGTTCTGCAGTGCTGGTCTCTACACTATATGTCACTATATATAACTGTGCTGTGATCTCTATATGTTCTGCAGTGCTGGTCTCTACACTATATGTCACTATATATAACTGTGCTGTGATCTCTATATGCTCTGCAGTGCTGGTCTCTACACTATATGTCACTATATATAACTGTGCTGTGACCTCTATATGTTCTGCAGTGCTGGTCTCTACACTATATGTCACCATCTATAACTGTGCTGTGATCTCTATATGTTCTGCAGTGCTGGTCTCTACACTATATGTCACCATCTATAACTGTGCTGTGATCTCTATATGTTCTGTAGTGCTGGTCTCTACATTATATGTCACTATATATAACTGTACTGTGACCTCTATATGTTCTGCAGTGCTGGTCTCTACACTATATGTCACTATATA
Organism: Phyllobates terribilis; assembly: GCF_046119375.1. NCBI lineage: Eukaryota > Metazoa > Chordata > Amphibia > Anura > Dendrobatidae > Phyllobates > Phyllobates terribilis. Next base: position 170,456,751 of record NW_027362773.1, read on the forward strand.
TAACTGTACTGTGACCTCTATATGTTCTGCAGTGCTGGTCTCTACACTATATGTCACTATATATAACTGTACTGTGACCTCTATATGTTCTGCAGTGCTGGTCTCTACACTATATGTCACCATCTATAACTGTACTGTGACCTCTATATGTTCTGCAGTGCTGGTCTCTACACTATATGTCACCATCTATAACTGTACTGTGACCTCTATATGTTCTGCAGCGCTGGTCTCTACACTATATGTCACCATCTATAACTGTACTGCGATCTCTATATGTTCTGCAGTGCTGGTCTCTACACTATATGTCACCATCTATAACTGTACTGTGACCTCTATATGTTCTGCAGTGCTGGTCTCTACACTATATGTCACCATCTATAATTGTACTGTGACCTCTATATGTTCTGCAGTGCTGGTCTCTACACTATATGTTACCATCTATAACTGTACTGTGACCTCTATATGTTCTGCAGTGCTGGTCTCTGCACTATATGTCACCATCTATAACTGTGCTGTGATCTCTATATGTTCTGCAGGGCTGGTCTCTACACTATATGTCACTATATATAACTGTGCTGTGATCTCTATATGTTCTGCAGTGCTTGTCTCTAGACTATATGTCACTATATATAACTGTACTGTGACCTCTATATGTTCTGCAGTGCTGGTCTCTACACTATATGTCACCATCTATAACTGTACTGTGATCTCTATATGTTCTGCACTGCTGATCTCTACACTATATGTCACCATCTATAACTGTACTGTGACCTCTATATGTTCTGCAGTGCTGGTCTCTACACTATATGTCACCATCTATAACTGTGCTGTGATCTCTATATGTTCTGCAGTGCTGGTCTCTACACTATATGTCACTATATATAACTGTGCTGTGATCTCTATATGTTCTGCAGCGCTGGTCTCTACACTATATGTCACCATCTATAACTGTGCAGTGACCTCTATATGTGCTGCAGTGCTCGTCTCTACACTATATGTCACCATCTATAACTGTACTGCGATCTCTATATCTTCTGCAGCACTGGTCTCTACACTATATGTCACCATCTATAAATGTGCTGTGATCTCTATATGTTCTGTAGTGCTGGTCTCTACACTATATGTCACCATCTATAACTGTACTGCGATCTCTATATCTTCTGCAGGACTGGTCTCTACACTATATGTCACCATCTATAAATGTGCTGTGATCTCTATATGTTCTGTAGTGCTGGTCTCTACACTATATGTCACCATCTATAACTGTACTGTGATCTCTATATGTTCTGCAGTGCTGGTCTCTACACTATATGTCACTATATATAACTGTGCTGTGATCTCTATATGTTCTGCAGTGCTGGTCTCTACACTATATGTCACTATATATAACTGTACTGTGACCTCTATATGTTCTGCAGTGCTGGTCTCTACACTATATGTCACCATCTATAACTGTACTGTGACCTCTATATGTTCTGCAGTGCTGGTCTCTACACTATATGTCACTATCTATAACTGTACTGTGATCTCTATATCTTCTGCAGCGCTGGTCTCTACACTATATGTCACCATCTATAACTGTACTGTGACCTCTATATGTTCTGCAGTGCTGGTCTCTACACTATATGTCACCATCTATAACTGTGCTGTGACCTCTATATGTTCTGCAGTGCTGGTCTCTACACTATATGTCACCATCTATAACTGTACTGCGATCTCTATATCTTCTGCAGGACTGGTCTCTACACTATATGTCACCATCTATAAATGTGCTGTGATCTCTATATGTTCTGTAGTGCTGGTCTCTACACTATATGTCACCATCTATAACTGTACTGTGATCTCTATATGTTCTGCAGTGCTGGTCTCTACACTATATGTCACCATCTATAACTGTACTGTGATCTCTATATGTTCTGCAGTGCTGGTCTCTACACTATAAGTCACCATCTATAACTGTACTGTGATCTCTATATGTTCTGTAGTGCTGGTCTCTACACTATATGTCACCATCTATAACTGTACTGCGATCTCTATATCTTCTGCAGGACTGGTCTCTACACTATATGTCACCATCTATAAATGTGCTGTGATCTCTATATGTTCTGTAGTGCTGGTCTCTACACTATATGTCACCATCTATAACTGTACTGTGATCTCTATATGTTCTGCAGTGCTGGTCTCTACACTATATGTCACTATATATAACTGTGCTGTGATCTCTATATGTTCTGCAGTGCTGGTCTCTACACTATATGTCACTATATATAACTGTACTGTGACCTCTATATGTTCTGCAGTGCTGGTCTCTACACTATATGTCACCATCTATAACTGTACTGTGACCTCTATATGTTCTGCAGTGCTGGTCTCTACACTATATGTCACTATCTATAACTGTACTGTGATCTCTATATCTTCTGCAGCGCTGGTCTCTACACTATATGTCACCATCTATAACTGTACTGTGACCTCTATATGTTCTGCAGTGCTGGTCTCTACACTATATGTCACCATCTATAACTGTGCTGTGACCTCTATATGTTCTGCAGTGCTGGTCTCTACACTATATGTCACCATCTATAACTGTACTGTGACCTCTATATGTTCTGCAGTGCTGGTCTCTACACTATATGTCACCATCTATAACTGTGCTGTGATCTCTATATGTTCTGCAGTGCTGGTCTCTACACTATATGTCACCATCTATAACTGTGCTGTGATCTCTATATGTTCTGCAGTGCTGGTCACTACACTATATGTCACCATCTATAACTGTACTGTGATCTCTATATGTTCTGCAGTGCTGGTCTCTACACTATAAGTCACCATCTATAACTGTACTGTGATCTCTATATGTTCTGTAGTGCTGGTCTCTACACTATTTGTCACTATATATAACTGTGCTGTGATCTCTATATGTTCTGCAGTGCTGGTCTCTACACTATATGTCACCATCTATAACTGTACTGTGATCTCTATATGTTCTGCAGTGCTGGTCTCTACACTATAAGTCACCATCTATAACTGTGCTGTGATCTCTATATGCTCTGTAGTGCTGGTCTCTACATTATATGTCACTGTATAACTGTGCTGTGATCTCTATATGTTCTGCAGTGCTGTTCTCTACACTATAAGTCACCATCTACAACTGTACTGCGATCTCTATATGTTCTGCAGTGCTGGTCTCTACACTATATGTCACTATATATAACTGTATTGTGATCTCTATATGTTCTGCAGTGCTGGTCTCTGCACTATATGTCACCATCTATAACTGTATTGTGATCTCTATATGTTCTGCAGTGCTGATCTCTACACTATATGTCACCATCTGTAACTGTACTGTGACCTCTATATGTTCTGCAGTGCTGGTCTCTACACTATATGTCACCATCTATAACTGTACTGTGACCTCTATATGTTCTGCAGTGCTGGTCTCCTCACTATATGTCACCAGCTATAACTGTGCTGTGATCTCTATATGTTCTGCAGTGCTGGTCTCTACACTATATGTCACCATCTATAACTGTGCTGTGATCTCTATATGTTATGCAGCGCTGGTCTCTACACTATATGTCACCATCTATAACTGTACTGAGATCTCTATATGTTCTGCAGTGCTGGTCTCTACACTATATGTCACCATCTATAGCTGTGCTGTGACCTCTATATGTTCTGCAGCGCTGGTCTCTACACTATATGTCACCATCTGTAACTGTACTGTGACCTCTATATGTTCTGCAGTGCTGGTCTCTACACTATATGTCACCATCTATAACTGTGCTGTGATCTCTATATGTTCTGCAGTGCTGGTCTCTGCACTATATGTCACCATCTATAACTGTACTGTGACCTCTTTATGTTCTGCAGTGCTGGTCTCTACGCTATATGTCACCATCTATAACTGTACTGTGATCTCTATATGTTCTGCAGTGCTGGTCTCTACACTATATGTCACCATCTATAACTGTGCTGTGATCTCTATATGTTCTGCAGTGCTGGTCTCTACACTATATGTCACTATATATAACTGTGCTGTGATCTCTATATGTTCTGCAGCGCTGGTCTCTACACTATATGTCACCATCTATAACTGTGCAGTGACCTCTATATGTGCTGCAGTGCTCGTCTCTACACTATATGTCACCATCTATGTAGCGCTGGCGTCCTTGCCCTCTGCTAGGCAGGGACGCTGCTCCCCTCACCGCTCCGCTGTCAGCGCGCGCTCCGTCCCGGCGTCCTCTCCCCGCTCTGCTGTCAGCGCGCTCTCCGTCCCGGCGTCCTCCTCCTGCTCTGCTGTCTGCGCGCGCTCCGTCCCGGTGTCCTCCTCCTGCTCTGCTCTCAGCGCGCGCTCCTTCCCGGCCCCTGTGCTTAGGGCGCGCGCTCCCCTCCTCTTAAAGGGGCCGCGCGCGCCGCCCTAAAGAGTCCCCGGCCAATGGCCGGAGGACTTCATCATATATAAGGCACCTCCTCCAAAATGGAGGTGCCCGAGCAATGTTGTTTGCACCTGTGTCTCACCTGTGCTTCAGCCCTCAGGTCCCGTTGCCAGTTACCTGCCAGTTTCCTGCCAGTTTCCTGCTAGTTACCTGCCAGTTACCTGCCTGATTCCTGCCTGAATACTTGTTACCTGTCTGCCAGTCTGAGGTCCGACGGTCTGCCTTACTACTCCTGTCAGTCTGTCTAAAGGACCAGCCTGCCCGCTCACCTGGGAGCGCATATCAGCTACCTGCCTGCTTGCCTGAGGTCCGACGGTCTGCCTTACTACTCCGGTCAGTCTGTCTATGGACCAGCTTGCCCGCTCACCTGGGAGCGCTTCTCCGTTATCTGCCTGCTTGCCAGCCCGGAGGCTCCGTTGTCACGTGCTGTGACCACCAGCTATCTCAGAGACTCTTGCCCGCTCACCTGGGAGCGCATCTCCGTTACCTGCCTGCTTGCCAGCCCGGAGGTCCTGTTGTCACGTGCGGTGACCACCAGCTATTCCAGAGACTCTTGCCCGCTCACCTGGGAGCGCTTCTCCGTTACCTACCTGCCTGCCAGCCCGGAGGTTCCGCCGTCACGTGCCGTGACCACCTGCTATTCCAGAGACTCTCGCTTGCTCACCTGGGAGCACACATCTACCATCTGCCTGCTAGCCTACCCGGAGGCTCTGCCATCACAGGTCGTACCTACCCCTTACCCAGAGACTGCCCTGATCACTTGCCGTAACTCCCTGTCCGTTCACCCAGAGACTGCCACCCGCTCCCTTACAAGGGCCGCCCCCTTGTATAGTAGCTCAGAGGTTCCGCCTCCCGGACCCGTTACAGTTTGCTCGGGCCATGGAACCCGGTGGCACCCAAGCTCCCTCGCTCTCGGACCTCTGTCTTGAACTGTCCCGTCAGAGGTCCCAACAGGAGGCCATCCTGGGTCACCTGCGGAATGTTAATACTCGCCTGAACACTCTGTCTGATCCACCAACAACTACGGCCAGTACCATGGTATCCTTTTCCGGACCCCGGCTCTCTGCACCTCCTCGCTTCGGAGGCGACTCCGTCCTGGCTCGGGGCTTCATAAATCAGTGCACCCTGCATTTTGAACTATTGTCCCACCAGTTTAATTCCGACCGAGCCAAAATTGCATTCATCATGTCCCATCTCACCGGGGAGGCTCTGGCCTGGCTAAATCCTCTATGGGAGAGAGGAGACCCCCTGGTGTCCGACTTGCCTGCCTTTCTCACGGCTTTCCGGAAAGCCTTCGATGAACCCGGACGGAGGACCTCATCCGCATCATCTCTGCTACGCCTCCGTCAGGGAAGCCTCACCGTGGGTCAATATGCCATACGGTTCCGTACCCTTGCCTCGGAGCTGGCCTGGGATAACGAAGCTCTGGTATCCGTCTTCTGGGAGGGTCTGTCCGGCCGTATTAAAGATGAACTTGCTGGTCGGGACATTCCTACCACTCTCGATGACCTAATAACTCTTGCCACCCGGATTGACCTACGGTTCCAGGAACGTGCCAAAGAGGTCACCCGTGAAAAGGGGCTTCCACGTCTGGTTCCTACTTTTCTGAAACCCGTCACTCCTTCCGTTTCTCCCCTGGTACACTCTCCTGAGCCTATGCAGGTCGACCAGACCAAGATGGTCAAATCCCGTCAGGACTTTCGCCGTGCCGAGGGGAGCTGCTTCTACTGTGGCAGTAAGGAGCATCGGATCCGTGCCTGCCCGGAGAGGTCGGTAGAACGCCTGTGTCTAGGTTCGCTCAGAGGACTTGATCTAGACAAAAATAAATCCTCTCCATCCCTGCTGCTGTCAGTCTCAATCATCTGCGGGGAGAATCGTTATTCCGAACTAGCCCAACTTGACTCTGGAGCAGCCGGAAATCTTATTTCACTGTCCCTGGTGGAGAAATACCGCATCCCCACCAAACCTCTGGCTGTACCCTTGTCTGTTGTTGCCGTGGATGGGGGCCTCTTATCTCGCCCCATCCAATTCATCACCGAATCCATTACTCTGCAAGTGGGTATGCTGCATTCAGAGAGTATCTCCCTTCACGTTCTGCCTGGACTCTCTCACGCCCTCTTGCTAGGTCTGCCTTGGCTCCAGAGACATGCACCCATGCTTGACTGGCAAACCGGAGAAGTCCTTCGCTGGGGACAAGACTGTCATAAAACCTGTCTGGTTCCCGTCCATTCCGTCCGTCCCTCTCCTATCCCAGCTAATCTACCTGGACTTCCGATTCCTTATGGGTCTTGTGCTGATGTCTTTGATATGGAGGAGGCAGAGACATTACCACCTCATAGACCATGTGACTGCCCCATCGATCCCGCCAGAGTAATGCAGGTGGCTCCCGTGAGTCTAAATTGTCTCCCTCCTGGTAAGACGTTCGTATCGGTACCTGATCGGGAGAGGATCCTACACTGGGGTCATTCGTCTAAACTAGCTGGCCACGCCGGTCAGAAAAAGACCCTCCAGCTTATTACCCGGCACTACTGGTGGCCTAACCTGCACAAGGATGTTATGGACTTTGTTTCTGCCTGTGTGTCCTGCGCCCGCAACAAGGTTCCGAGACATCTGTCGGCCGGCCGCCTTCTTCCTCTGCCAGCACCTGCTGCCCCCTGGCAGCATATAGCGATGGACTTCGTAACTGATCTGCCCGTCTCTGCCGGTTGTACGGTCATTTGGGTGGTCGCTGACCGCTTTTCCAAGATGGCTCACTTCATTCCCCTGCCAGGTCTTCCGTCTGCACCCGAGCTGGCTAGAGTCTTTATCCGCCACATCTTCCGTCTTCATGGCCTGCCCCGTCACATCGTGTCGGATCGAGGAGTACAGTTCACTTCTCGTTTCTGGAGAGCCACTTGTAAATTGCTAGACGTCACTCTGGACTTCTCCTCCGCTTACCACCCACAGTCTAATGGTCAAGTGGAGCGGATCAATCAGAACCTGACCAGTTACCTCCGGCACTTCGTTAATGCTCACCATTCTGACTGGGTGGATCTCCTGCCATGGGCCGAATTCTCGTACAACAATCACGAGAGCGAGTCTTCCTCCATATGGGAGAGTACCCGGTCCGCACTCCTTCTGTCATCCGAGCGTATGAAAAGGCACGCTGACAAAGGACGTCTGGATCCTCCTCAATTCCGTCCTGGGGATAAAGTCTGGCTCTCGTCCAAATATGTCCGGCTCAAGATCCCTTCCTATAAGTTGGGGCCTCGGTTCATCGGCCCACTGGAGGTTATCAGTCAGATCAACCCGGTGGCCTATAAATTGAAACTCCCGGCCAACTTACGGATCCCTAACTCCTTCCATGTATCTCTCCTCAAACCTGTGGTACTTAACTCTTTTTCTAAGTCTACAGGTACGCCTCTTGCTCCGGTTTCTGCTGAGGACGTGTTTGAGGTAGAGAACATTCTTGCCACCAAAAGGGTAAGAGGAAAGACCTTTTTCTTGGTAGATTGGAGGGGGTTTGGTCCTGAGGAGAGAACGTGGGAGCCCCGGGAGAATATCCATGCCCCTCTCATCCTAGCTAAATTTCTGTCTGGCCTAAAAAAGGGGGGGCCTAAAGGGGGGGGTACTGTAGCGCTGGCGTCCCTGCCCTCTGCTAGGCAGGGACGCTGCTCCCCTCACCGCTCCGCTGTCAGCGCGCGCTCCGTCCCGGCGTCCTCTCCCCGCTCTGCTGTCAGCGCGCGCTCCGTCCCGGCGTCCTCCTCCTGCTCTGCTGTCTGCGCGCGCTCCGTCCCGGCGTCCTCCTCCTGCTCTGCTCTCAGCGCGCGCTCCTTCCCGGCCCCTGTGCTTAGGGCGCGCGCGCTCCCCTCCTCTTAAAGGGGCCGCGCGCGCCGCCCTAAAGAGTCCCCGGCCAATGGCCGGAGGACTTCATCATATATAAGGCACCTCCTCCAAAATGGAGGTGCCCGAGCAATGTTGTTTGCACCTGTGTCTCACCTGTGCTTCAGCCCTCAGGTCCCGTTGCCAGTTACCTGCCAGTTTCCTGCCAGTTTCCTGCTAGTTACCTGCCAGTTACCTGCCTGATTCCTGCCTGAATACTTGTTACCTGTCTGCCAGTCTGAGGTCCGACGGTCTGCCTTACTACTCCTGTCAGTCTGTCTAAAGGACCAGCCTGCCCGCTCACCTGGGAGCGCATATCAGCTACCTGCCTGCTTGCCTGAGGTCCGACGGTCTGCCTTACTACTCCGGTCAGTCTGTCTATGGACCAGCTTGCCCGCTCACCTGGGAGCGCTTCTCCGTTATCTGCCTGCTTGCCAGCCCGGAGGCTCCGTTGTCACGTGCTGTGACCACCAGCTATCTCAGAGACTCTTGCCCGCTCACCTGGGAGCGCATCTCCGTTACCTGCCTGCTTGCCAGCCCGGAGGTCCTGTTGTCACGTGCGGTGACCACCAGCTATTCCAGAGACTCTTGCCCGCTCACCTGGGAGCGCTTCTCCGTTACCTACCTGCCTGCCAGCCCGGAGGTTCCGCCGTCACGTGCCGTGACCACCTGCTATTCCAGAGACTCTCGCTTGCTCACCTGGGAGCACACATCTACCATCTGCCTGCTAGCCTACCCGGAGGCTCTGCCATCACAGGTCGTACCTACCCCTTACCCAGAGACTGCCCTGATCACTTGCCGTAACTCCCTGTCCGTTCACCCAGAGACTGCCACCCGCTCCCTTACAAGGGCCGCCCCCTTGTATAGTAGCTCAGAGGTTCCGCCTCCCGGACCCGTTACAATCTATAACTGTACTGCGATCTCTATATCTTCTGCAGGACTGGTCTCTACACTATATGTCACCATCTATAAATGTGCTGTGATCTCTATATGTTCTGTAGTGCTGGTCTCTACACTATATGTCACCATCTATAACTGTACTGTGATCTCTATATGTTCTGCAGTGCTGGTCTCTACACTATATGTCACTATATATAACTGTACTGTGACCTCTATATGTTCTGCAGTGCTGGTCTCTACACTATATGTCACCATCTATAACTGTACTGTGACCTCTATATGTTCTGCAGTGCTGGTCTCTACACTATATGTCACTATCTATAACTGTACTGTGATCTCTATATCTTCTGCAGCGCTGGTCTCTACACTATATGTCACCATCTATAACTGTACTGTGACCTCTATATGTTCTGCAGTGCTGGTCTCTACACTATATGTCACCATCTATAACTGTGCTGTGACCTCTATATGTTCTGCAGTGCTGGTCTCTACACTATATGTCACCATCTATAACTGTACTGTGACCTCTATATGTTCTGCAGTGCTGGTCTCTACACTATATGTCACCATCTATAACTGTGCTGTGATCTCTATATGTTCTGCAGTGCTGGTCTCTACACTATATGTCACCATCTATAACTGTGCTGTGATCTCTATATGTTCTGCAGTGCTGGTCACTACACTATATGTCACCATCTATAACTGTACTGTGATCTCTATATGTTCTGCAGTGCTGGTCTCTACACTATAAGTCACCATCTATAACTGTACTGTGATCTCTATATGTTCTGTAGTGCTGGTCTCTACACTATTTGTCACTATATATAACTGTGCTGTGATCTCTATATGTTCTGCAGTGCTGGTCTCTACACTATATGTCACCATCTATAACTGTACTGTGATCTCTATATGTTCTGCAGTGCTGGTCTCTACACTATATGTCACCATCTATAACTGTACTGTGATCTCTATATGTTCTGCAGCGCTGGTCTCTACACTATAAGTCACCATCTATAACTGTGCTGTGATCACTATATGCTCTGTAGTGCTGGTCTCTACACTATATGTCACTGTATAACTGTGCTGTGATCTCTATATGTTCTGCAGTGCTGTTCTCTACACTATATGTCACCATCTATAACTGTACTGTGACCTCTATATGTTCTGCAGTGCTGGTCTCTACACTATATGTCACCATCTATAACTGTGCTGTGATCTCTATATGTTCTGCAGTGCTGGTCTCTACACTATATGTCACCATCTATAACTGTACTGTGACCTCTTTATGTTCTGCAGTGCTGGTCTCTACGCTATATGTCACCATCTATAACTGTACTGTGACCTCTATATGTTCTGCAGTGCTGATCTCTACACTATATGTCACCATCTATAACTGTACTGTGACCTCTATATGTTCTGCAGTGCTGGTCTCTGCACTATATGTCACCATCTATAACTGTGCTGTGATCTCTATATGTTCTGCAGTGCTGGTCTCTACACTATATGTCACCATCTATTACTGTACTGTGATCTCTATATGTTCTGCAGTGCTGGTCTCTACACTATATGTCACCATCTATAACTGTGCTGTGATCTCTATATGTTCTGCAGTGCTGGTCTCTACACTATATGTCACCATCTATAGCGTGCTGTGACCTCTATATGTTCTGCAGCGCTGGTCTCTACACTATATGTCACCATCTGTAACTGTACTGTGACCTCTATATGTTCTGTAATGCTGGTCTCTACACTATATGTCACCATCTATAACTGTGCTGTGATCTCTATATGTTCTGCAGTGCTGGTCTCTGCACTATATGTCACCATCTATAACTGTACTGTGACCTCTTTATGTTCTGCAGTGCTGGTCTCTACACTATATGTCAGCATCTATAACTGTACTGTGACCTCTATATGTTCTGCATTGCTGATCTCTACACTATATGTCACCATCTATAACTGTACTGTGACCTCTATATGTTCTGCAGTGCTGGTCTCTGCACTATATGTCACCATCTATAACTGTGCTGTGATCTCTATATGTTCTGCAGTGCTGGTCTCTACACTATATGTCACCATCTATAACTGTACTGTGATCTCTATATGTTCTGCAGTGCTGATCTCTACACTATATGTCACCATCTATAACTGTGCTGTGATCTCTATATGTTCTGCAGTGCTGATCTCTACACTATATGTCACCATCTATAGCTGTGCTGTGACCTCTATATGTTCTGCAGCGCTGGTCTCTACACTATATGTCACTATATATAACTGTACTGTGACCTCTATATGTTCTGCAGTGCTGGTCTCTACACTATATGTCACCATCTGTAACTGTACTGTGATCTCTATATGTTCTGCAGTGCTGGTCTCTACACTATATGTCACTATCTATAACTGTACTGTGATCTCTATATGTTCTGCAGTGCTGGTCTCTACACTATATGTCACCATCTATAACTGTACTGTGATCTCTATATTTTCTGCTGTGCTGAACTCTACACTATATGTCACCATCTATAACTGTGCTGTGATCTCTATATGTTCTGCAGTGCTGGTCTCTACACTATATGTCACCATCTATAACTGTACTGTGATCTCTATATGTTCTGCAGTGCTGGTCTCTACACTATATGTCACTATCTATAACTGTGCTGTGATCTCTATATGTTCTGCAGTGCTGGTCTCTACACTATGTGTCATCATCTATAACTGTGCTGTGATCTCTATTTGTTCTGCAGTGCTGGTCTCTACACTATATGTCACCATCTATAACTGTACTGTGACCTCTATATGTTCTGCAGTGCTGGTCTCTACACTATATGTCAACATCTATAACTGTACTGTGATCTCTATATGTTCTGCAGTGCTGATCTCTACACTATATATCACCATCTATAACTGTACTGTGACCTCTATATGTTCTGCAGTGCTAGTCTCTACACTATATGTCACCATCTATAACTGTACTGTGACCTCTAAATGTTCTGCAGTGCTCGTCTCTACACTATATGTCACCATCTATAACTGTGCTGTGATCTCTATATGTTCTGTAGTGCTGGTCTCTACACTATATGTCACCATCTATATCTGTGCTGTGATCTCTATATGTTCTGCAGTGCTGGTTTCTACACTATATGTCACCATCTATAACTGTGCTGTGATCTCTATATGTTCTGCAGCGCTGGTCTCTACACTATATGTCACCATCTATAACTGTGCTGTGATCTCTATATGTTCTGCAGTGCTCGTCTCTACACTATATGTCACCATCTATAACTGTGCTGTGATCTCTATATGTTCTGCAGTGCTGGTCTCTACACTATGTGTCATCATCTATAACTGTGCTGTGATCTCTATTTGATTTGCAGTGCTGGTCTCTACACTATATGTCACCATCTATAACTGTACTGTGATCTCTATATGTTCTGCAGTGCTGGTCTCTGCACTATATGTCACCATCTATAACTGTACTGTGACCTCTTTATGTTCTGCAGTGCTGGTCTCTACACTATATGTCACCATCTATAACTGTACTGTGACCTCTTTATGTTCTGCAGTGCTGGTCTCTACAATATATGTCACCATCTATAACTATACTGTGACCTCTATATGTTCAGCAGTACTGGTCTCTACACTATATGTCACCATCTATAACTGTGCTGTGATCTCTATATGTTCTGCAGTGCTGGTCTCTACACTATATGTCACCATCTATAACTGTGCTGTGACCTCTATATGTTCTGCAGTGCTGGTCTCTACACTATATGTCACCATCTATAATTGTACTGTGACCTCTCTATGTTCTGCAGTGCTGGTCTCTACACTATATGTCACCATCTATAGCTGTGCTGTGATCTCTATATGTTCTGCCGTGCTGGTCTCTACACTATATGTCACCATCTGTAACTGTACTGTGACCTCTATATGTTCTGCAGTGCTGGTCTCTGCACTATATGTCACCATCTATAACTGTGCTGTGATCTCTATATGTTCTGCAGTGCTGATCTCTACACTATATGTCACCATCTATAACTGTGCTGCGATCTCTATATGTTCTGCAGTGCTGGTCTCTGCACTATATGTCACCATCTATAACTGTACTGTGACCTCTTTATGTTCTGCAGTGCTGGTCTCTACACTATATGTCACCATCTATAACTGTACTGTGACCTCTATATGTTCTGTAGTGCTGGTCTCTACACTATATGTCACCATCTATAACTGTGCTGTGATCTCTATATGTTCTGCAGTGCTGGTCTCTACACTATATGTCACCATCTATAACTGTGCTGTGATCTCTATATGTTCTGCAGTGCTGGTCTCTGCACTATATGTCACCATCTATAACTGTGCTGTGATCTCTATATGTTCTGCAGTGCTGATCTCTACACTATATGTCACCATCTATAATTGTACTGTGATCTCTATATGTTCTGCAGTGCTGATCTCTACACTATATGTCACCATCTATAACTGTGCTGTGATCTCTATATGTTCTGCAGTGCTGATCTCTACACTATATGTCACCATCTATAATTGTACTGTGATCTCTATATGTTCTGCAGTGCTGATCTCTACACTATATGTCACCATCTATAACTGTACTGTGACCTCTATATGTTCTGCAGTGCTGGTCTCTACACTATATGTCACCATCTATAACTGTGCTGTGATCTCTATATGTTCTGCAGTGCTGATCTCTACACTATATGTCACCATCTATAACTGTGCTGTGATCTCTATATGTTCTGCAGTGCTGGTCTCTACACTATATGTCACCATCTATAACTGTGCTGTGATCTCTATATGTTCTGCAGTGCTGGTCTCTACACTATATGTCACCATCTATAACTGTACTGTGACCTCTATATGTTCTGCAGCGCTGGTCTCTACACTATATGTCTCCATCTATAACTGTGCAATGACCTCTATATGTTCTGCAGTGCTGGTCTCTGCACTATATGTCACCATCTATAACTGTGCTGTGATCTCTATATGTTCTGCAGTGCTGGTCTCTACACTATATGTCACCATCTATAACTGTACTGTGACCTCTATATGTTCTGCAGTGCTGGTCTCTACACTATATGTCACCATCTATAACTGTGCTGTGACCTCTATATGTTCTGCAGCGCTGGTCTCTGCACTATATGTCACCATCTATAACTGTGCTGTGACCTCTATATGTTCTGCAGTGCTGGTCTCTACACTACATGTCACTATATATAACTGTACTGTGATCTCTATATGTTCTGCAGTGCTGGTCTCTACACTATACGTCACCATCTATAACTGTGCTGTGATCTCTATATGTTCTGCAGTGCTGATCTCTACACTATATGTCACCATCTATAACTGTGCTGTGATCTCTATATGTTCTGCAGTGCTGGTCTCTACACTATATGTCACCATCTATAACTGTACTGTGACCTCTATATGTTCTGCAGTGCTGGTCTCCTCACTATATGTCACCATCTATAACTGTGCTGTGATCTCTATATGTTCTGCAGTGCTGGTCTCTACACTATATGTCACCATCTATAACTGTGCTGTGACATCTATATGTTCTGCAGTGCTGGTCTCTACACTATATGTCACCATCTATAACTGTACTGTGACCTCTTTATGTTCTGCAGTGCTGGTCTCTACACTATATGTCACCATCTATAACTGTACTGTGACCTCTATATGTTCTGCAGTGCTGATCTCTACACTATATGTCACCATCTATAACTGTACTGTGACCTCTATATGTTCTGCAGTGCTGGTCTCTGCACTATATGTCACCATCTATAACTGTGCTGTGATCTCTATATGTTCTGCAGTGCTGGTCTCTACACTATATGTCACCATCTATAACTGTACTGTGACCTCTATATGTTCTGCAGCGCTGGTCTCTACACTATATGTCACCATCTATAACTGTGCTGTGACCTCTATATGTTCTGCAGTGCTGGTCTCTACACTATATGTCACCATCTATAACTGTGCTGTGATCTCTATATGTTCTGCAGTGCTGGTCTCTACACTACATGTCACTATATATAACTGTACTGTGATCTCTTTATGTTCTGCAGTGCTGGTCTCTACACTATACGTCACCATCTATAACTGTGCTGTGATCTCTATATGTTCTGCAGTGCTGATCTCTACACTATATGTCACCATCTATAACTGTGCTGTGATCTCTATATGTTCTGCAGTGCTGGTCTCTACACTATATGTCACCATCTATAACTGTACTGTGACCTCTATATGTTCTGCAGTGCTGGTCTCCTCACTATATGTCACCATCTATAACTGTGCTGTGATCTCTATATGTTCTGCAGTGCTGGTCTCTACACTATATGTCACCATCTATAACTGTGCTGTGATCTCTATATGTTCTGCAGCGCTGGTCTCTACACTATATGTCACTATATATAACTGTACTGTGATCTCTATATGTTCTGCAGTGCTGGTCTCTACATTATATGTCACCATCTATAGCTGTGCTGTGACCTCTATATGTTCTGCAGCGCTGGTCTCTACACTATATGTCACCATCTATAACTGTGCTGTGATCTCTATATGTTCTGCAGTGCTGGTCTCTGCACTATATGTCACCATCTATAACTGTACTGTGACCTCTTTATGTTCTGCAGTGCTGGTCTCTACACTATATGTCACCATCTATAACTGTACTGTGACCTCTATAAGTTCTGCAGTGCTGGTCTCTACACTATATGTCACCATCTATAACTGTACTGTGACCTCTATATGTTCTGCAGTGCTGATCTCTGCACTATATGTCACCATCTATAACTGTGCTGTGACCTCTATATGTTCTGCAGTGCTGATCTCTACACTATATGTCACCATCTATAACTGTACTGTGACCTCTATATGTTCTGCAGTGCTGGTCTCTGCACTATATGTCACCATCTATGACTGTGCTGTGATCTCTATATGTTCTGCAGTGCTGGTCTCTACACTATATGTCACCATCTATAACTGTACTGTGACCTCTATATGTTCTGCAGTGCTGGTCTCTACACTACATGTCACTATATATAACTGTGCTGTGACCTCTATATGTTCTGCAGTGCTGGTCTCTTCACTATATGTCACCATCTATAACTGTGCTGTGATCTCTATATGTTCTGCAGTGCTGGTCTCTACACTATATGTCACCATCTGTAACTGTACTGTGATCTCTATATGTTCTGCAGTTCTGGTCTCCTCACTATATGTCACCATCTATAACTGTGCTGTGACCTCTATATGTTCTGTAGTGCTGGTCTCTACACTATATGTCACCATCTATAACTGTACTGTGACCTCTATATGTTCTGCAGTGCTGGTCTCTACACTATATGTCACCTTCTATAACTGTGCTGTGATCTCTATATGTTCTGCAGTGCTGGTCTCTACACTATATGTAACCATCTATAACTGTGCTGTGACCTCTATATGTTCTGCAGTGCTGGTCTCCTCACTATATGTCACCATCTATAACTGTGCTGTGATCTCTATATGTTCTGCAGTGCTGGTCTCTACACTATATGTCACCATCTATAACTTTGCTGTGATCTCTATATGTTCTGCAGTGCTGGTCTCTACACTATATGTCACCATCTATAACTGTGCTGTGATCTCTATATGTTCTGCAGTGCTGATCTCTACACTATATGTCACCATCTATAAATGTGCTGTGATCTCTATATGTTCTGCAGTGCTGGTCTCTACACTATATGTCACCATCTATAACTGTGCTGTGATCTCTATATGTTCTGCAGTGCTGGTCTCTACACTATATGTCACCATCTATAACTGTGCTGTGATCTCTATATGTTCTGCAGTGCTGGTCTCTACACTATATGTCACCATCTATAACTGTACTGTGACCTCTATATGTTCTGCAGTGCTGGTCTCTACACTATATGTCACCATCTATAACTGTGCTGTGACCTCTATATGTTCTGCAGTGCTGATCTCTACACTATATGTCACCATCTATAACTGTACTGTGACCTCTATATGTTCTGTAGTGCTGGTCTCTATACTATATGTCACCATCTATAGCTGTGCTGTGACCTCTATATGTTCTGCAGTGCTGGTCTCCTCACTATATGTCACCATCTATAACTGTACTGTGACCTCTATATGTTCTGTAGTGCTGGTCTCTACACTATATGTCACCATCTATAGCTGTGCTGTGACCTCTATATGTTCTGCAGCGCTGGTCTCTACACTATATATCACCATCTGTAACTGTACTGTGACCTCTATATGTTCTGCAGTGCTGGTCTCTACACTATATGTCACTATATATAACTGTGTTGTGACCTCTATATATTTTGCAGTGCTGATCTCTACACTATATGTCACCATCTATAACTGTGCTGTGATCTCTATATGTTCTGCAGTGCTGATCTCTACACTATATGTCACCATCTATAACTGTGCTGTGATCTCTATATGTTCTGCAGTGCTGGTCTCTACACTATATGTTACCATCTATAACTGTGCTGTGATCTCTATATGTTCTGCAGTACTGGTCTCTGCACTATATGTCACTATATATAACTGTACTGTGATCTCTATATGTTCTGCAGTGCTGGTCTCTACACTATATGTCACCATCTATAACTGTGCTGTGACCTCTATATGTTCTGCAGTGCTGGTCTCTACACTATATGTCACCATCTATAACTGTACTGTGACCTCTATATGTTCTGCAGTGCTGGTCTCTACACTATATGTCACCATCTATAACTGTACTGTGACCTCTATATGTTCTGCAGTGCTGGTCTCTACACTATATGTCACCATCTATAACTGTACTGTGACCTCTATATGTTCTGCCGTGCTGATCTCTACACTATATATCACCATCTATAACTGTGCTGTGATCTCTATATGTTCTGCAGTGCTGGTTTCTACACTATATGTCACCATCTATAACTGTGGTGTGATCTCTATATGTTCTGCAGTGCTGGTCTCTACACTATATGTCACCATCTATAACTGTACTGTGATCTCTATATGTTCTGCAGTGCTGGTCTCTACACTATATGTCACCATCTATAACTGTGCTGTGATCTCTATATGTTCTGCAGTGCTGGTCTCTACACTATATGTCACTATATATAACTGTACTGTGACCTCTATATGTTCTGCCTTGCTGATCTCTACACTATATATCACCATCTATAACTGTGCTGTGATCTCTATATGTTCTGCAGTGCTGGTCTCTACACTATATGTCACCATCTATAACTGTACTGTGATCTCTATATGTTCTGCAGTGCTGGTCTCTACACTGTATGTCACCATCTTTAACTGTGCTGTGATCTCTATATGTTCTGCAGTGCTGGTCTCTACACTATATGTCACCATCTATAACTGTGCTGTGACCTCTATATGTTCTGCAGTGCTGGTTTCTACACTATATGTCACCATCTATAATTGTGCTGTGACCTCTATATGTTCTGCAGTGCTGGTCTCTACACTATATGTCACCATCTATAACTGTACTGTGATCTCTATATGTTCTGCAGCGCTGGTCTCTACACTATATGTCACCATCTATAACTGTGCTGTGATCTCTATATGTTCTGCAGTGCTGGTCTCTGCACTATATGTCACCATCTATAACTGTGCTGTGATCTCTATATGTTCTGCAGTGCTGATCTCTACACTATATGTCACCATCTATAACTGTACTGCGATCTCTATATGTTCTGCAGTGCTGGTCTCTGCACTATATGTCACCATCTATAACTGTACTGTGACCTCTTTATGTTCTGCAGTGCTGGTCTCTACACTATATGTCACCATCTATAACTGTGCTGTGATCTCTATATGTTCTGCAGCGCTGGTCTCTACACTATATGTCACTATATATAACTGTGTTGTGACCTCTATATATTTTGCAGTGCTGATCTCTACACTATATGTCACCATCTATAACTGTGCTGTGATCTCTATATGTTCTGCAGTGCTGATCTCTACACTATATGTCACCATCTATAACTGTGCTGTGATCTCTATATGTTCTGCAGTGCTGGTCTCTACACTATATGTTACCATCTATAACTGTGCTGTGATCTCTATATGTTCTGCAGCGCTGGTCTCTACACTATATGTCACCATCTATAACTGTACTGTGATCTCTATATGTTCTGCAGTGCTGGTCTCTACACTATATGTCACCATCTGTAACTGTACTGTGACCTCTATATGTTCTGCAGTGCTGGTCTCTACACTATATGTCACTATATATAACTGTGTTGTGACCTCTATATATTTTGCAGTGCTGGTCTCTACACTATATGTCACCATCTATAACTGTGCTGTGATCTCTATATGTTCTGCAGTGCTGGTCTCTACACTATATGTTACCATCTATAACTGTGCTGTGATCTCTATATGTTCTGCAGTACTGGTCTCTGCACTATATGTCACTATATATAACTGTACTGTGATCTCTATATGTTCTGCAGTGCTGGTCTCTACACTATATGTCACCATCTATAACTGTGCTGTGACCTCTATATGTTCTGCAGTGCTGGTCTCTACACTATATGTCACCATCTATAACTGTACTGTGACCTCTATATGTTCTGCAGTGCTGGTCTCTACACTATATGTCACCATCTATAACTGTACTGTGACCTCTATATGTTCTGCAGTGCTGGTCTCTACACTATATGTCACCATCTATAACTGTACTGTGACCTCTATATGTTCTGCCGTGCTGATCTCTACACTATATATCACCATCTATAACTGTGCTGTGATCTCTATATGTTCTGCAGTGCTGGTCTCTACACTATATGTCACCATCTATAACTGTGGTGTGATCTCTATATGTTCTGCAGTGCTGGTCTCTACACTATATGTCACCATCTATAACTGTACTGTGATCTCTATATGTTTTGCAGTGCTGGTCTCTACACTATATGTCACCATCTATAACTGTGCTGTGATCTCTATATGTTCTGCAGTGCTGGTCTCTACACTATATGTCACTATATATAACTGTACTGTGACCTCTATATGTTCTGCCTTGCTGATCTCTACACTATATATCACCATCTATAACTGTGCTGTGATCTCTATATGTTCTGCAGTGCTGGTCTCTACACTATATGTCACCATCTATAACTGTACTGTGATCTCTATATGTTCTGCAGTGCTGGTCTCTACACTGTATGTCACCATCTTTAACTGTGCTGTGATCTCTATATGTTCTGCAGTGCTGGTCTCTACACTATATGTCACCATCTATAACTGTGCTGTGACCTCTATATGTTCTGCAGTGCTGGTCTCTACACTATATGTCACCATCTATAATTGTGCTGTGACCTCTATATGTTCTGCAGTGCTGGTCTCTACACTATATGTCACCATCTATAACTGTACTGTGATCTCTATATGTTCTGCAGCGCTGGTCTCTACACTATATGTCACCATCTATAACTGTGCTGTGATCTCTATATGTTCTGCAGTGCTGGTCTCTGCACTATATGTCACCATCTATAACTGTGCTGTGATCTCTATATGTTCTGCAGTGCTGATCTCTACACTATATGTCACCATCTATAACTGTGCTGCGATCTCTATATGTTCTGCAGTGCTGGTCTCTGCACTATATGTCACCATCTATAACTGTACTGTGACCTCTTTATGTTCTGCAGTGCTGGTCTCTACACTATATGTCACCATCTATAACTGTACTATGATCTCTATATGTTCTGCAGTGCTGGTCTCTACACTATATGTCACCATCTATAACTGTGCTGTGATCTCTATATGTTCTGCAGTGCTGATCTCTACACTATTTGTCACCATCTATAACTGTGCTGTGATCTCTATATGTTCTGCAGTGCTGGTCTCTGCACTATATGTCACCATCTATAACTGTGCTGTGATCTCTATATGTTCTGCAGTGCTGGTCTCTACACTATATGTCACCATCTATAACTATACTGTGATCTCTACATGTTCTGCAGTGCTGGTCTCTACACTATATGTCACTATCTATAACTGTGCTGTGATCTCTATATGTTCTGCAGTGCTGGTCTCTACACTATGTGTCATCATCTATAACTGTACTGTGATCTCTACATGTTCTGCAGTGCTGGTCTCTACACTATATGTCACCATCTATAACTGTGCTGTGACCTCTATATGTTCTGCAGTGCTGGTCTCTACACTATATGTCACCATCTATAACTGTACTGTGACCTCTATATGTTCTGCAGTGCTGGTCTCTACACTATATGTCACCATCTATAACTGTACTGTGACCTCTATATGTTCTGCAGTGCTGGTCTCTACACTATATGTCACCATCTATAACTGTACTGTGACCTCTATATGTTCTGCCGTGCTGATCTCTACACTATATATCACCATCTATAACTGTGCTGTGATCTCTATATGTTCTGCAGTGCTGGTCTCTACACTATATGTCACCATCTATAACTGTGGTGTGATCTCTATATGTTCTGCAGTGCTGGTCTCTACACTATATGTCACCATCTATAACTGTACTGTGATCTCTATATGTTTTGCAGTGCTGGTCTCTACACTATATGTCACCATCTATAACTGTGCTGTGATCTCTATATGTTCTGCAGTGCTGGTCTCTACACTATATGTCACTATATATAACTGTACTGTGACCTCTATATGTTCTGCCTTGCTGATCTCTACACTATATATCACCATCTATAACTGTGCTGTGATCTCTATATGTTCTGCAGTGCTGGTCTCTACACTATATGTCACCATCTATAACTGTACTGTGATCTCTATATGTTCTGCAGTGCTGGTCTCTACACTGTATGTCACCATCTTTAACTGTGCTGTGATCTCTATATGTTCTGCAGTGCTGGTCTCTACACTATATGTCACCATCTATAACTGTGCTGTGACCTCTATATGTTCTGCAGTGCTGGTCTCTACACTATATGTCACCATCTATAATTGTGCTGTGACCTCTATATGTTCTGCAGTGCTGGTCTCTACACTATATGTCACCATCTATAACTGTACTGTGATCTCTATATGTTCTGCAGCGCTGGTCTCTACACTATATGTCACCATCTATAACTGTGCTGTGATCTCTATATGTTCTGCAGTGCTGGTCTCTGCACTATATGTCACCATCTATAACTGTGCTGTGATCTCTATATGTTCTGCAGTGCTGATCTCTACACTATATGTCACCATCTATAACTGTGCTGCGATCTCTATATGTTCTGCAGTGCTGGTCTCTGCACTATATGTCACCATCTATAACTGTACTGTGACCTCTTTATGTTCTGCAGTGCTGGTCTCTACACTATATGTCACCATCTATAACTGTACTATGATCTCTATATGTTCTGCAGTGCTGGTCTCTACACTATATGTCACCATCTATAACTGTGCTGTGATCTCTATATGTTCTGCAGTGCTGATCTCTACACTATTTGTCACCATCTATAACTGTGCTGTGATCTCTATATGTTCTGCAGTGCTGGTCTCTGCACTATATGTCACCATCTATAACTGTGCTGTGATCTCTATATGTTCTGCAGTGCTGGTCTCTACACTATATGTCACCATCTATAACTATACTGTGATCTCTACATGTTCTGCAGTGCTGGTCTCTACACTATATGTCACTATCTATAACTGTGCTGTGATCTCTATATGTTCTGCAGTGCTGGTCTCTACACTATGTGTCATCATCTATAACTGTACTGTGATCTCTACATGTTCTGCAGTGCTGGTCTCTACACTATATGTCACCATCTATAACTGTGCTGTGATCTCTATATGTTCTGCACTGCTGGTCTCTACTGTTAGAACCTTGCTGTTAGGTTTTTTTTCCTTTGCTGGTCACATGACCTTGTTGGCCTATTTAATCCTGCTCCGCCCTTCTGGCTTTGCTGGACTTCATTGTATATCTACTTTCTAGCTAGCCTGTGCTCTGTGTCTAGCTCTGTTAGTTTGCTTGGTCTACTGACCTCTATGTTCTATCTATTTTGTTTGTTCGTCTGTCTGCTACTATTTCTGTTAGGAGGTGTCCCATATTCCTCCCAGTCCTTAGTACTTGTAGGGATTCCCTCCCCACATCTATAGGTCTCCGTACAGACTAGATTAGGACTTTAGCAGGTCTGATCGCAGGATCAGGTTCCCTGTTACATCGTAGGGATTCAGCTGAGTCCTATAGTAGGGACAGATCTCCTCTCTTTCCTTAGCTTTGGTAGCAGAACATAACAGTAAGTCCAGCCTGCAAATTCTCTAAGGAAAGATTTTTTTTTTTTTTTTTGTTCCATCATGGTGTCGGTTCAGGATTTGGCTAAACACCTGCAGGGACTCTCTCTGGAAGTGGCCGAGCTCCGTCAGCACGTGAGTAACTGTCCTGGAGCATATTTCTTGGAGCCTAAGGTATGTTTGCCGGATTTATTTTTTGGTGAACATCGAGAATTTTTTTCATTTAAAAATGCTTGCTTATTGTATTTTCGTTTGAGACCCAAGTCCTCTGGGGATGAATCCCAGCGCGTAGGGTTCATAATGTCACTTTTGCGCAAAGAGCCTCAGGAGTGGGCCTTTTCTTTGCAACCTAGTGATACATGCTTCAGATCAGTGGATAGTTTTTTTTCTGCTTTAGGATTATTATATGATGATCCTGACCGTGTGGCATCAGCTGAGACTGAGTTGAGACGTTTAAAACAAGGATCGGGTAATGTGGAAAAATATTGTACTCATTTTTGTCGTTGGTCCACTCAAACAGGGTGGAACGATTCTGCTCTGAAAAGTCTATTTCTTGCTGGGCTCAGTGAAAGGGTTAAAGACCTGCTAATTGCTTATCCTACACCTGAGGATTTGCAACACGCTATGCAATTAGCTATACGGGTGGATAGAAGACTGCGTGCTAGGGTTAATGAGAGCAAATCCTCTGCTATGTCAGTTTCTGGTTATGATAATGTGTGTACTAACAGTGGTGAACTGATGGAGATTGGATCGGTGGCACCTCGCTCTCAAGAAAAAGACAGTCGTTTTTCGGAAGGCTTGTGTTTCTATTGCGGAAAATCTGGTCATTTGATTAAAGGCTGTGAGCTTCGTATGAAGAAAGAAAAAAAAATGGTCAGTCACGCCCGTATTGCCTGTTTAAATTCCAAGGGTATATTTTTAGCTGCTTCCACGATTGCTCAGGAAAAATTGATGGAATTTCGGGTGTTTGTTGATTGCGGGTCTACACTGAATGTAATTGATGGGGGATTCGTGGAAAAACTCAATTTAAAACCTGAACCTTTATCATCCCCCATTGCTGTGGTTTCTGTGGATGGCTCCCCTTTGAAGAATATTACTCTCAAGGTCAGTGAATTTCCTCTCACTATTAATGGTGTTCACCATGAGAAATTGGATTTGGTAGTGTTGAATAACTTGCCTTCTCCAGTAATATTGGGATTGCCCTGGTTAAAATTTCACAATCCTGTACTGGATTGGTCTACCAGTGAAATTAAATCCTGGAGCCATAAATGTTATGACAAGTGTTGTAACGGGCGTATTGCAGCTTTGGATAGGGGAGAATTGCCTGTTCCTATTCAGGATTTTTGGAGAGTTTTTTCTGAGAAGGAATCGCAGGTTTTGCCTCCCCATAGAGACTATGATTGTTCTATTGAATTTGTCCCTGGAGCGACTCTTCCTAAAAGTCGTTTATTTAACCTTACTATTCCTGAGAGGAAGGCTTTGGAGGAATACATACAGACAAGTTTGGCCGCCGGTCACATTAGGCCCTCTAAGTCTCCTGTGGCGGTTGGATTTTTTTTTGTAAAAAAAAAGGACGGCGGTTTACGTCCTTGTCTGGATTTTCGTGAGATTAACAAAATTACGGTACGCAATCCTTACCCACTGCCATTGATTCCTGATCTGTTTAACCAGTTATTGGGGGCCAAGTGGTTCTCTAAAATTGACCTTAAGGGGGCATACAATCTGTTGCGCATGAAGGAGGGTGATGAATGGAAGACTGCTTTTAACACTCCTGTGGGTCATTTTGAGAATCTGGTGATGCCTTTTGGTCTTACTAATGCTCCTGCATTTTTTCAGAATCTTATTAATGACATCCTGAGACCTCTGATCGGTAAAAATGTGGTTGTGTATTTGGATGACATTTTGATTTATTCGCCGGATCTGGAGTCTCATTGGCGGAGCGTGCGTGAGGTATTACAGTTATTAATGGACAATTCGCTTTTTGCTAAGCTGGAGAAATGTGAGTTCGCTGTACAGAGAATTAGTTTTTTGGGCTACATTATCTCCAGTGAAGGTTTTGAGATGGATCCGGTTAAGGTTCAGGCTGTGCAGGAATGGCCTAGGCCTATTGGTTTGAAATCGATACAGAGGTTTTTGGGTTTCGCCAATTACTATAGAAAATTCATAAAAAATTTTTCTAGTATTGTCAAACCTCTGACTGATCTCACCAGGAAAGGTGCTGATGCGGTTCAGTGGTCTTCTGAGGCCATTGAAGCTTTTGTGTATCTCAAGGAGAGGTTCACCTCTGCTCCCATCCTTATGCAGCCTGATGTTACTAGGCCGTTTTTGGTTGAGGTTGATGCTTCCTCTGTGGGGGTTGGCGCAGTATTGTCTCAGGATAACGGGGATGGATTACATCCCTGTGCCTTTTTTTCAAAAAAAATTTCGGAGACTGAATTGAATTACGATATTGGTAATCGGGAATTATTGGCTATTAAACTCGCATTTGAACACTGGCGTCACTTCTTGGAAGGTGCGGAATTTCCCGTTCAGGTTCTTACGGATCATAAAAATCTGATATATCTTGATGCTGCCAAGCGCCTGAATGCCCGTCAGGCTAGGTGGGCACTGTTTTTCTCGCGGTTTAATTTCTCCGTTACTTACATCCCTGGTACTAAGAATGTTAAGGCGGATGCCTTGTCTCGCAGTTTTTCTCCCATAGTCGGTGCTGAGAAAGAGGAAAACATTTTACAAGAAGGTGTTGTGATAGCTGCTTTAGACTCCGTTTTGGAGGATGAGATTCTTAAAGCTCAGGAGAATGCCCCATCTAACACTCCTCATGGGAGGTTGTTTGTGCCTGGGACCTTTAGGAGAGATTTGTTTATTGAGTGTCACGAATCTCGGTTGGCAGGTCATCCCGGAATCTCTGAGACCAAGAGACTGGTGGGTCGCAGTTTTTGGTGGCCTGGATGGCAGAAGGAAGTCATTAAGTGGGTGCACCAATGTACTATATGTGCTAGATCTAAGTCCTCACATACTCCTGCTGCGGGGTTGCTTTGTCCTTTGGAGGTCCCCAGTGCTCCTTGGACACATTTGGCTATGGACTTTATAACTGACCTTCCCCCCTCTGAGGGTTTTACTGTCATCTGGGTGGTCGTGGACCGTTTTAGCAAGATGTGTCACTTGGTTCCCTTCGTCAAACTGCCCTGCGCTAAAACTCTCGCTAAGGCCTTTGTCAAGGAAATTGTCAGACTTCATGGCGTTCCTACTGACATTGTTTCTGATAGGGGTCCTCAGTTCGTGGCTCGTTTTTGGCGTGCCTTTTGTGACAGGTTGGGAATTCATTTGTCGTTTTCGTCCGGATATCATCCTGAATCTAATGGCCAGACAGAAAGGAAAAACCAGGATGTTGAGCAGTTCTTGCGTTGTTTTGTGGCAGACAATCAGGAGGGGTGGTCTGAGTTTCTGCCACTTGCCGAATTTGCTCTGAACAATCATACATCTTCTTCTGCTGGTTGTTCGCCTTTTTTTTGTTGTTCTGGGAGACATCCGTCGTTTGGGTCGTTCTCCAAGTTGGGATCTGCCGTGCCTGAGGAGGAGAATTTTTCCGGTGATTTGGAAAGAGTTTGGACGGATGTGCGTGGTAATCTTCAGGAGGCCAACAGAAAATCTAAAGACTACTTTGATAGGAAACGACAGGAGGTTTTGTTCGCTGTTGGTGACATGGTTTGGTTGTCCTCTAGGAATCTGCGGTTGAGGATTCCTTCTAAGAAATTGGGTCCCAAGTTTGTAGGGCCCTTTAAGGTGCTTCAGGTTGTCAACCAATCTGCTGTTAGGTTGGAGGTTCCTACCTCCTGGAGAATTAATCCGGTCTTTCATGTCTCTCTATTAAAAAAAGCTGTTGTGTCGGATGGTGACGCCTCTGCCTCTGTTCCTCCGGTGGTGGAGGACGGGGAATATGAAATTTCTCGCATCCTTGACTCTAGACGGTATAGAGGTAGTTTGCAGTATCTTGTGGCCTGGAAAGGTTTCGGACCCGAGGATAACTCTTGGGTGAGGTCAGATGATGTTTCCGCGTCCAGACTTATCAGAGCGTTTCACAGGAGATTTCCTGATAAGCCTGGTCCTAGGGGATCCGGAGGATCCTCTTAGAAGGGGGGGTACTGTTAGAACCTTGCTGTTAGGTTTTTTCCTTTGCTGGTCACATGACCTTGTTGGCCTATTTAATCCTGCTCCGCCCTTCTGGCTTTGCTGGACTTCATTGTATAACTACTTTCTAGCTAGCCTGTGCTCTGTATCTAACTCTGTTAGTTTGCTTGGTCTACGGACCTCTAGGTTCTATCTATTTTGTTTGTTCGTCTGTCTGCTACTATTTCTGTTAGGAGGTGTCCCATATTCCTCCCAGTCCTTAGTACTTGTAGGGATTCCCTCCCCACATCTATAGGTCTCCGTACAGACTAGATTAGGACTTTAGCAGGTCTGATCGCAGGATCAGGTTCCCTGTTACATCGTAGGGATTCAGCTGAGTCCTATAGTAGGGACAGATCTCCTCTCTTTCCTTAGCTTTGGTAGCAGAACATAACATCTACACTATATGTCACCATCTATAACTGTACTGTGACCTCTATATGTTCTGCAGTGCTGGTCTCTACACTATATGTCACCATCTATAACTGTACTGTGACCTCTATATGTTCTGCAGTGCTGGTCTCTACACTATATGTCACCATCTATAACTGTACTGTGACCTCTATATGTTCTGCAGTGCTGGTCTCTACACTATATGTCACCATCTATAACTGTACTGTGACCTCTATATGCTCTGCAGTGCTGGTCTATACACTATATGTCACCATCTATAACTGTACTGTGACCTCTATATGTTCTGCAGTGCTGGTCTCTACACTATATGTCACCATCTATAACTGTGCTGTGATCTCTATATGTTCTGCAGTGCTGGTCTCTACACTATATGTCACCATCTATAACTGTGCTGTGATCTCTATATGTTCTGCAGTGCTGGTCTCTACACTATATGTCACCATCTATAACTATACTGTGACGTCTATATGTTCTGCAGTGCTGGTCTCTACACTATATGTCACCATCTATAACTGTACTATGATCTCTATATGTTCTGCAGTGCTGGTCTCTACACTATATGTCACCATCTATAACTGTACTGTGACCTCTATATGTTCTGCAGTGCTGGTCTCTACACTATATGTCACCATCTATAACTGTACTGTGATCTCTATATGTTCTGCAGTGCTGGTCTCTACACTATATGTCACCATCTATAACTGTGCTGTGACCTCTATATGTTCTGCAGTGCTCGTCTCTACACTATATGTCACCATCTATAACTGTACTGTGACCTCTATATGTTCTGCAGTGCTGGTCTCTACACTATATGTCACCATCTATAACTGTGCTGTGACCTCTATATGTTCTGCAGTGCTCGTCTCTACACTATATGTCACCATCTATAACTGTGCTGTGACCTCTATATGTTCTGCAGTGCTGGTCTCTACACTATATGTCACCATCTATAACTGTGCTGTGACCTCTATATGTTCTGCAGTGCTGGTCTCTACACTATATGTCACCATCTATAACTGTACTGTGATCTCTATATGTTCTGCAGTGCTGGTCTCTACACTATATGTCACCATCTATAACTGTGCTGTGACCTCTATATGTTCTGCAGTGCTGGTCTCTACACTATATGTCACCATCTATAACTGTGCTGTGACCTCTATATGTTCTGCAGTGCTGGTCTCTACACTATATGTCACCATCTATAACTGTACTGTGATCTCTATATGTTCTGCAGTGCTCGTCTCTACACTATATGTCACCATCTATAACTGTGCTGTGATCTCTATATGTTCTGCAGTGCTCGTCTCTACACTATATGTCACCATCTATAACTGTATTGTGATCTTTATATGTTCTGCAGTGCTGGTCTCTACACTATATGTCACCATCTATAACTGTACTGTGACCTCTATATGTTCTGTAGTGCTGGTCTCTATACTATATGTCACCATCTATAGCTGTGCTGTGACCTCTATATGTTCTGCAGCGCTGGTCTCTACACTATGTCACCATCTATAGCTGTGCTGTAATCTCTATATGTTCTGCAGTGCTGGTTTCCTCACTATATGTCACCATCTATAACTGTACTGTGACCTCTATATGTTCTGTAGTGCTGGTCTCTATACTATATGTCACCATCTATAGCTGTGCTGTGACCTCTATATGTTCTGCAGCGCTGGTCTCTACACTATATGTCACCATCTATAACTGTGCTGTGATCTCAATATGTTCTGCAGTGCTGGTCTCTACACTATATGTCACCATCTATAACTGTACTGTGACCTCTATATGTTCTGCAGTGCTGGTCTCTACACTATATGTCACCATCTATAACTGTGCTGTGATCTCTATATGTTCTGCAGTGCTGATCTCTACACTATATATCACCATCTATAACTGTGCTGTGACCTCTATATGTTCTGCAGTGCTGGTCTCTACACTATATGTCACCATCTATAACTGTGCTGTGACCTCTATATGTTCTGCAGTGCTGGTCTCTACACTATATGTCACCATCTATAACTGTACTGTGATCTCTATATGTTCTGCAGTGCTGGTCTCTACATTATATGTCACCATCTATAACTGTGCTGTGATCTCTATATGTTCTGCAGTGCTGGTCTCTACACTATATGTCACCATCTATAACTGTACTGTGATCTCTATATGTTCTGCAGTGCTGATCTCTACACTATATATCACCATCTATAACTGTACTGTGATCTCTATATGTTCTGCAGTACTGGTCTCTGCACTATATGTCACTATATATAACTGTACTGTGATCTCTATATGTTCTGCAGTGCTGATCTCTACACTATATATCACCATCTATAACTGTGCTGTGATCTCTATATGTTCTGCAGTGCTGGTCTCTACACTATATATCACCATCTATAACTGTGCTGTGATCTCTATATGTTCTGCAGTGCTGGTCTCTACACTATATGTCACCATCTATAACTGTACTGTGATCTCTATATGTTCTGCAGTGCTGGTCTCTACACTATATGTCACCATCTATAACTGTGCTGTGATCTCTATATGTTCTGCAGTGCTGGTCTCTACACTATATGTCACCATCTATAACTGTACTGTGACCTCTATATGTTCTGCAGTGCTGGTCTCTACACTATATGTCACCATCTATAACTGTGCTGTGATTTCTATATGTTCTGCAGTGCTGGTCTCTACACTATATGTCACCATCTATAACTGTGCTGTGATCTCTATATGTTCTGCAGTGCTGGTCTCTGCACTATATGTTACTATATATAACTGTACTGTGATCTCTATATGTTCTGCAGCGCTGGTCTCTACACTATGTCACCATCTATAGCTGTACTGTGATCTCTACATGTTCTGCAGTGCTGGTCTCTGCACTATATGTCACCATCTATAACTGTGCTGTGATCTCTATATGTTCTGCAGTGCTGGTCTCTACACTATATGTCACCATCTATAACTGTGCTGTGATCTCTATATGTTCTGCAGTGCTGATCTCTACACTATATGTCACCATCTATAACTGTGCTGTGATCTCTATATGTTCTGCAGTGCTGGTCTCTACACTATATGTCACCATCTATAACTGTGCTGTGATCTCTATATGTTCTGCAGTGCTGGTCTCTACACTATATGTCACCATCTATAACTGTGCTGTGATCTCTATATGTTCTGCAGCGCTGGTCTCTACACTATATGTCACCATCTATAACTGTATTGTGACCTCTATATATTCTGCAGTGCTGGTCTCTACACTATATGTCACCATCTATAACTGTACTGTGATCTCTATATGTTCTGCAGTGCTGGTCTCTACACTATATGTCACCATCTATAACTGTGCTGTGATCGCTATATGTTCTGCAGTGCTGATCTCTACACTATATGTCACCATCTATAACTGTACTGTGATCTCTATATGTTCTGCAGTGCTGGTCTCTACACTATATGTCACCATCTATAACTGTGCTGTGATCTCTATATGTTCTGCAGTGCTGATCTCTACACTATATGTCACCATCTATAACTGTGCTGAGATCTCTATATGTTCTGCAGTGCTGGTCTCTACACTATATGTCACCATCTATAACTGTACTGTGACCTCTATATGTTCTGCAGTGCTGATCTCTACACTATATGTCACCATCTATAACTGTACTGTGATCTCTATATGTTCTGCAGTGCTGGTCTCTACACTATATGTCACCATCTATAACTGTACTGTGATCTCTATATGTTCTGCAGTGCTGGTATCTACACTATATGTCACCATCTATAACTGTACTGTGATCTCTATATGTTCTGCAGTGCTGGTCTCTACACTATATGTCACTATATATAACTGTACTGTGATCTCTATATGTTCTGCAGTGCTGGTCTCTGCACTATATGTCACCATCTATAACTGTGCTGTGATCTCTATATGTTCTGCAGTGCTGGTCTCTACACTATATGTCACTATATATAACTGTACTGTGATCTCTATATGTTCTGCAGTGCTGGTCTCTGCACTATATGTCACCATCTATAACTGTGCTGTGATCTCTATATGTTCTGCAGTGCTGGTCTCTACACTATATGTCACCATCTATAACTGTGCTGTGATCTCTATATGTTCCGCAGCGCTGGTCTCTACACTATATGTCACCATCTATAACTGTACTGTGACCTCTATATGTTCTGCAGCGCTGGTCTCTACACTATATGTCACCATCTATAACTGTACTGTGATCTCTATATGTTCTGCAGTGCTGGTCTCTACACTATATGTCACCATTTTCAGGATCTCTTCTTCTTCCTTGTTGACATACAGAGATTGAACACTCATCCAGGCTTGATAGTTCGAACAGCTTGAGATTTGTTACAATGTATCAGCGCAGATAACGTGAATGTGGTCCCTTACATGACACGTGGATGGCGGAGCTGCACTAGGATTGGTTATAATGTCCAGAAAGGCAGCAGACAATCATTTCATCTCTTCTGCTCATATGGCACCACCATAGTCCGCAGCTCAGTACAGAGGCTGATCTCCCAGGTCCACGACCACCGGCTCCTGACCTGAGTAATAGGCTTTCAGGTTAGAACGCTCCTAGGTAAAGGCTTATAAATGATGAGTCTGCGGTGCAGGGACTGAGTTTAGAAGTAGAAGTTATAATGCTGCAGGACAGGGACGGGGGTGTACTAACTTATAACTCTCTGGTGCAAACACACGCCCAGAACTTCTAATGCTACAGAGGAGGTGGAGGATGTAATGCAGGGAGCGCTGCACTTTTACACCTTATTACGCAGTGATGCAGGGAACACTGCACTTTTACACCTTATTACGCTCTGATGCAGGGAACGCTGCACTTTCACAGCTTATTATGCTCTGATGCAGAGAGCGCTGCACTTACCCCCTCTCTCTGGTACAGGCAGCTGCACTTTCCCAGCTCTCTCAGATGCAGGCGGCTGCACTTTCCCCCTCTCTCAGATGCAGGCGGCTGCACTTTCTCCCTCTTTCCGATGCAGGCGGCTGCACTTTCCCCCTCTCTCAGATGCAGGCGGCTGCACTTTCCCCCTCTCTCCGATGCAGACGGCTGCACTTTCTCCCTCTCTCCGATGCAGGAGGCTGCACTTTCTTCCCTATTTCTGGTGCAGGCAGCTGCACTTTCCCCCGCTATCTTCGATGCAGGCAGCTGCACTTTCTCCTTCTCTCCGCTCCGATTCAGACGGCTGCACTTTCCCCCTCTCAGTTTTAGGCGGCTGCACTTTCCCCCTCTTTCCGATGCAGGCGGCTGCACTTTACCCCCTATCTCTGGTGCAGGCGGCTGCACTTTACCCCCTCTCCCTCCGATGCAAGTGGTTGCATTTCCCGCCTCTTTCCGGTGTAGGCGGCTGCACTTTCCCCCTTCTCTCCGGTGCAGGCAGCTGCACTTCTCCCTTCTCTACTCTCCCATTCAGGCGGCTGTACTTTCCCCCTCTCCGGTGCAGGCAGCTGCACTTTCCACCCATCTCCGCTCTGGTGCAAGCAGCTGCACTTTCCACCCCTCTCCAGTGCAGCCAGCTGTACTTTCCCCCTCTCTCCGGTGCAGACGACTGCACTTTCCCTCTCTCTCCGGTGCAGGTGGCTGCACTTTGCCCCTCTCTCCGGTGCAGGCGGCTGCACTCTCCCCCTCTCTCCGGTGCAGGCTGCTGCACTTTCCCCCTCTCTCCGGTGCAGGCTGCTGCACTTTCCCCTCTTACCTCGTTCCGTTGGAGGCGGCCGCACTTTCCCCCTCTCTCCGGTGGAGGCGGCTGCACTTTCCCCCCTCTCCAGTGGAGGCGGTTGCACTTTCCTTCCTCTCTCCAGTGTAGGCGGCTGCACTTTCCCCCCCTCTCTCCGGTGCAGGCAGCGGCACTTTCCTCCTTATCTTCTCAGGTGCAGGCATCTACACTTTCCCCCTCTCTGGTGCAGGCAGCTGCACTTTCCCCCTCTCTCCGGTGCAGGCGGCTGCAGTTCCCCCTTCTCTCCGCTCCAATTCAGGCGGCTGCACTTTCCCTCTCTCCGGTGCAGGCAGCTGCACTTTCCACCCATCTCCGCTCCGGTGCAAGCAGCTGAATTCCCCCACCTCTCTCCTATGTGGTCAGCTTCATTTCCCCCTTAATCCGCTCTGGAGCAAACATCTGCACTTTCCCCCCTCTCCCTATTCTGGTGCAGGCCGCTGCACTTTCCCTCTTCCCTCCGCTCCGGTGAGCAGATGAACTTTCCCCCTCTCTCCGATGCAGGTGGCTGCACTTTCCCCCTCTCTCCGGTGCAGGCAGCTGCACTTTCACCCTCTTACTCCGTTCCAGTGCAGGCGACTGCGCTTTCCCCTTCTCTACGTTGCAGGCAGCTGCACTTTCCCCCTCTCTCCAGTGCAGGCGGCTGCACTTTCCCCCCTCTCTCCGATGCAGGCGGCTGCACTTTCCCCCTCTCTCCGGTGCAGGCGGCTGCACTTTCCCCCTCTATCCGATGCAGGCGGCTGCACTTTCCCCCTTACTCCGCTCCAGTGCAGACAGCTGCACTTTCCCCCTCTCTCTGGTGTAGGCAGCTGCACTTTCCCCCTTCTCTCTGGTGAAGGCAGCTGCAATTTCCCCTTCTCCGCTTCGGTGCAGGCAGCTGCACTTTCCCTCCTCCCTCTGCTCCAGTGAAGCAGATGCACTTTCCCTCTCTCTCCTATGCAGGCAGCTGCACTTTCCCCCCTCTCTCTGGTGTAGGCAGCTGCACTTTCCCCCTCTCTCTGGTGCAGGCAGCTGCACTTTCCCTCTCTCTCTCTGGTACAGGCAGCTGCACTTTCCCCTTCTCTGCTTCGGTGCAGGCAGCTGCACTTTTCCCCTCCCTCCAGTGAAGCAGATTCACTTTCCCCCTCTATCCGATGCAGGCGGCTGCACTTTCCCCCTTACTCCTCTCCAGTGCAGACAGCTGCACTTTCCCCCTCTCTCTGGTGTAGGCAGCTGCACTTTCCCCCTCTCTCTGGTGAAGGCAGCTGCACTTTCCCCCTCTCCGCTTCGGTGCAGGCAGTTGCACTTTCCCTCTCTCCGCTTCGGTGCAGGCAGCTGCACTTTCCCTCCTCCCTCTGCTCCAGTGAAGCAGATGCACTTTCCCCCTCTCTCCGGTGCAGGCAGCTGCACTTTCCCCCTCTCTCTGGTGCAGGCAGCTGCACTTTCCCTCTCTCTCTGGTACAGGCAGCTGCACTTTCCCCTTCTCCGCTTCGGTGCAGGCAGCTGCACTTTCCCCCTCCCTCCAGTGAAGCAGATGCACTTTTCCGCTTTCGCCAGGGCAGGCGGCTGCACTTTCCCCTTCTCTCCGGTGCAGGCGGCTGCACTTTCCACCTCTCTCCGGTGCAGCAGGCTGCACTTTCCACCTCTCTCCTGTGCAGCAGGCTGCCCTTTCCACCTCTCTCCGATGCAGGCGGCTGCACTTTCCCCCCTCTCTCTGATGCAGGTGCTGCACTTTCCCCCCTCTCTCCGATGCCGTCGGCTGCACTCTCTCCCTCTCTTCGGTGCAGGCAGCTCCACTTTCACCCTCTTACTCCCTTCCGATACAGGCGGCTGCACTTTCCCCCTCTCTCCGATGCAGGCAGCTGCACTTTCTCCCCACTCTCCGTTGCAGGCGGCTGCACTTTCCCCCTCTTTCCGGTGCAGGAGGCTGCACTTTCCCCTCTTACCTAGTTCCGGTGCAGGCAGCTGCACTTCCCCCCTCTCTCCAGTGCAGGTGGGTGCACTTTCCCCCCTCTCTCTGGTGTAGGTGGCTGCACTTTCCCCTCTAACTCAGTTCTGGTGCAGGTGGCTGCACTTTCCCCCTCTCTCCGGTGCAGACGGCTACACTTTATCCTTCTCTCCGCTCCGATGCAGGTGACTGCACTTTCCCCTTCTCTCCAGTGTAGGCGGCTGCACTTTCCTCTTCTCTCCGATGCAGGCCTCTGCACTTTCCCCCTCTCTCCGATGCAGGCAGCTGCAGTTTTACCCTCTTACTCCCTTCTGGTGGAGTCAGCTGCACTTTCCCCCCTCTCTCCTGTGCAGGCAGCTGCACTTTCCCCCTCTTACTCCGTTACGGAGCAGGTGGCTGCACTTTCCCCTTCTCTCCGGTGCAGGCAGCAGCATTTTCCCCCCTATCACCGCTCTGGTGCAGGCAGCTGCATTTTCCCTCTCTCCGGTGTAGGCAGCTACACTTTCCCCCTTACTCAGCTCCGGTGCAGGCAGCTGCACTTTCACCCTCTCAGGTGTAGGCAGCTGCACTTTCCTCCTTCTCTGCTCAGGTTCAGCTAGCTGCACTTTCCCCCTCTTACTCCGTTCCGGTGCAGGTGGCTGCACTTTACCCCTCTCCGATGCAGGCAGCTGCCCTTTCCTCTCTTACTCCGTTCCGGTGCAGGCGGCTCCACTTTCCCCCCTTTCTCCGGTGCAGGTGGCTGCACTTTCCCCCCTCTCTCCGGTGCAGGTGGCTGCACTCTCCCCCCTCTCTCCGGTGCAGGTGGCTGCACTTTCCCCCTCTCTCCGGTGCAGGCGGCTGCACTTTCCCCCCTCTCTCCGGTGCAGGTGGCTGCACTTTCCCTCTCTCTCCGTTGCAGGTGACTGCACTTTCCCCCTCTCTCCGGTGTAGGCGACAGCACTTTCTCCCTCTCTCTGGTGTAGGCGGCTGCACTTTCCTCCTTTCTCCGGTGCAGGCAGCTGCACTTTCCTCCTCTTACTCTGTTACGGTGCAGGTGGCTGCACTTTTCCCCTCTCTTTGGTACAGACAGCACCACTTTCCCCCTTACTCCGCTCCGG
The DNA here is from genome assembly GCF_046119375.1 of Phyllobates terribilis. Taxonomy (NCBI): domain Eukaryota; kingdom Metazoa; phylum Chordata; class Amphibia; order Anura; family Dendrobatidae; genus Phyllobates; species Phyllobates terribilis. The sequence continues at coordinate 170,493,563 of NW_027362773.1, forward strand.
TGCAGGCGGCTGTACTTTCCCCATTCTCTCCGGTGCAGGCGGCTGCACTTTCCCCATTCTCTCCGGTGCAGGCGGCTGCACTTTCCCAATCTCTCCGATGCAGGCGGCAGCACTTTTCCCCTCTCCGGTGCAGGCAGCTGCAGTTTCCCCCATCTCTGCTCAGTTACAGGCAGCTACACTTTCCCCCTCTTACTCGGTTCCTGTGCAGGCGGCTACACTTTCCCCCCTATCTCTGGTGCAGGTGGCTGCACTTTCCCCCTATCTCCGGTGCAGGCAACTGCACTTTCCCCCTATCTCCGGTGTAGGTGGCTGCACCTTCCCCCCTCTCTCCGATGCAGGCGGCTGCACTTTCCCCCTCTCTCCGGTGGAGGCGGCTGCACTTTCCCCCTCTCTCCGGTGGAGGCGGCTGCACTTTCCCCCTCTCTCCGATGCAGGCGGCTGCACTTTCCCCCCTATCTCTGGTGCAGGCGGCTGCACTTTCCCCCTATCTCCGGTGCAGGCAACTGCACTTTCCCCCTATCTCCGGTGTAGGTGGCTGCACTTTCCCCCCTCTCTCCGATGCAGGCGGCTGCACTTTCCCCCCTCTCTCCGGTGCAGGCAGCTGCACTTTCCCCCTCTATCCGGTACAGGCGGCTGCACTTTCACCCTTACTCCGCTCCAGTGCAGGCAGCTGCACTTTCCCCCTCTCTCTGGTGTAGGCAGCTGCACTTTCCCCCTCTCCGCTTCGGTGCAGGCAGCTGCACTTTCCCTCTCTCCGCTTCGTTGCAGGCAGCTGCACTTTCCCTCCACCCTCTGCTCGGGTGAAGCAGATGCACTTTCCCCCTCTCTCCGGTGCAGGCGGTTGCACTATCCCCCTCTCTCTGGTGCAGGCAGCTGCACTTTCACCCTCTTACTCTGTTCAGGTGCAGGCGGCTGCGCTTTCCCCTTCTCTCCGTTGCAGGCAGCTGCACTTTCCTCCTCCCTCCAGTGAAGCAGATGCACTTTTCCCCTTTCTCCGGTGCAGGTGGCTGCACTTTCCCCCTCTCTTCGGTGCAGGCAGCTGCACTGTAACCCTCTTAATCCGTTCCGATGCAGGCGGCTGCACTTTCCACTTCTCTCTGGTGTAGGCGGCTGCACTTTCCCCTTCTCTCCGATGCAGGCCTCTGCACTTTCCCCCCTCTCTACTGTGCAGGTGTAGCGCCCCGAGGGTTTGGTTGCTACAGGGGTATTGCACCTTAACCAGAGGTGTGATATTCCACTCCCGGGTAAGGATGGAGTGTGGACCAGGGCTCAGTTAGCTGCATACATACACTACACACTCCCCATTTCCGGGGGACAGCTCGACGGTGCTCCCATATAATTGCAGGCACAACTGACCATGTCCCTGGCTGGAGTGGGGAGGGGGGAGAGAACCCAGTGATGTAGGAGCAGTAGGGGACGGTTTCTGGAGCATAGGAAGGAGCTCATTGGGTGCAGGTCACCTGAGCTCAGACACAGAGAAGCAGATAAAAGGTGGGAGCCATCTTAGGAGGGAGTTCAGTCAGTTCACAGGAAGTAGTTCAGTACAGTGGAGAGGTGACAGGGAGCAGGGGCTCTGTAGGAGCTCTGCTCAGAAGGCAGGCCTAGAGAAAAGGCCGGGGCCAGAAAGGGGAAGAGGAGAAGGAAGGAAAGAGGAGAGACAGAGGAGTAGAAAGGCTCCAGAAACAAGAAGGCAGAAGGGACCCTAAGAGAGCAGAACGGACAGCAACCGTTGCAAGCCCGCGTTATATTGGGTGAAGGGTCAGGCCGTGGAAGGGTACCGGATTCCCAAGTTGGTGGAGGTCAATCATCCCTCAGCCAAGAACCGGAGGTCGTGATCATCTATTGGTGCGACCCCCTGCTACACCCGCTAGGAAGGCACCACATAGGGTCAGGGAAACTGGCGCCAAGTTTCACCAAGAGAAGGCCCGAGGCAGCTGGACAGAAGCGTGGTCACTGGTGGAGCACGAGAGGCCAGAGAAAGAATAAAAGGGGGTCCTGTGCCACACTCCTGAACTGCCTGGGGGTTGACCGAGCCCCTCACCTGGTGGACGCAGCACGGCTTGGGCAGTCATTGCTGTCAGTAGTGACTTGGATAACAACTGTGAGTAAAAGGCCTGGACTGCACCATTGGACTCTGTGTGATCTATGCTGCGCCTGCACCATCACCCCCAGCATCCTCTTACACTGCCCTGAGGCTATACTCTTCCCGTGGGGAGTTATCCTATCCCTGTGCTGCACACTAACACCAGCCTCAGCGGTCTGCCTAGCAGCGGCGGTCACCCTTGACCGCAATCCACGGGTGGCGTAGTCGGACATTCATAGCTCTACAAATAGACTGCCACAGCATTTGGTCTGACCACCCTGAGCCACGGGATCGGGTTGCCACTACTACTCCCATCATCGCACTGAAGCCTGGTTCCGGGTGCCCCAAGGCCCAGGGGGCGAGTCACAGGCAGCTGCACTTTCCCCCTCTTACTCCGTTACGGAGCAGGTGGCTGCACTTTCCCCCTCTCTCCGGTGCAGGCAGCAGCATTTTCCCCCCTATCACCGCTCTGGTGCAGGCAGCTGCATTTTCCCTCTCTCTCTGGTGCAGGCGGCTGCACTTTTCCCCTCTTACTCCGTTACGGTGCTGGTGGCTGCACTTTCCCCTTCTCTGGTGCAGACAGCTGCATTTTCCCCCTTACTCAGCTCCGGTGCAGGCAGCTACACTTTCCCCCTTACTCAGCTCCGGTGCAGGCAGCTGCACTTTCACCCTCTCTAGTGTAGGCAGCTGCACTTTCCTTCTTCTCTGCTCAGGTTCAGTTAGCTGCACTTTCCCCCTCTTACTCCGTTCCAGTGCAGGTGGCTGCACTTTACCCCTCTCCGATGCAGGTGACTGCACTTTCACCCTCTCTCTGGTGTAGGCGACTGCACTTTCTCCCTCTCTCTGGTGTAGGCGGCTCCACTTTCCTCCTTTCTCCGGTGCAGGCAGCTGCACTTTCCCCCTCTTACTCCGCTCCGGTGCAGGCGGCTGCACTATCTCCCTTCTCTCCGGTGCAGGCGGCTGCACTTTCCCCCTCTCTCCGATGCAGGCGGCTGCACTTTTCCCCTCTCTGGTGCAGGCAGCTGCACTTTCCCCCTTCTCTGCTCAGTTACAGGCAGCTACACTTTCCCCCTCTTACTTCCTGTGCAGGCGGCTACACCTTTCCCTTCTCTCCGCTGCAGGTGGCTGCACTTTCCCCCCTATCTCTGGTGCAGGCAGCTGCACTTTCCCCCTATCTCCGATGCAGGCAGCTGCACTTTCCCCCTATCTCCCGGTGTAGGTGGCTGCACCTTCCCCCCTCTCTCCGGTGCAGGCGGCAGCACTTTCCCCCTCTCTCCGGTGCAGGAGGCTGCACTTTCCCCCCTCTTTCCAGTGTAGGTGGCTGCACTTTCAACCCTCTCTCTGATGCGGACGGCTGCACTTTCCCCCTCTCCGGTGCAGGCAGCTGCACTTTCCTCTACTGCTCCGTTCCGGTGCAGGTGGCAGCACTTTCTTCCTCTCTACGGTGCAGACGGCTGCACTTTCCCCTCTTACTCCATTCCGTTGCAGGCGGCTGCACTTTCCCCTCTCTCCGATGCAGGCGGCTGCACTTTCTCCTCTTACTCCGTTCCAGTGCAGGCGGCTGCACTTTACCCCTCTCCGGTGCAGGCGGCTGTACTTTCCCCTTATCCGATGCAGGCAGCTGCACTTTCCACTTCTCCGGTGCAGGCAGCAGCACTTTCCCCCCCTATCACCGCTCTGGTGCAGGGAGCTGCACTTTCCCCCTCTTACTCCGTTACGGAGCAGGTGGCTGCACTTTCCCCTCAATCCGGTGCAGGCAGCTGCACTTTCCCCCTCTCTCCGGTGCAGGCAGCAGCACTTTCCCCCATATCACCGCTCTGGTGCAGGCAGCTGCATTTTCTCTCTCTCTGGTGCAGGCAGCTGCACTTTCCCCCCTCTCTCCGGTTCCGGCGGCTGCACTTTCCCCCTCTCTCCGGTGTAGGCGGCTGCACTTTCCCCTTCTCCCGTGCAGGCAGCTGCACTTTCCCCCTTCTATGCTCAGGTTCAGGTACCTGTACTTTCCCCCTCTTACTCCGTTCCGGTGCAGGCTTCTGCACTATCCCCCCTCTTTCCGGTGCAGGCGGCTGCACTTTCCTCCTCTCTCCGGTGCAGGCGGCTACACTTTCCCCTCTTACTCCGTTCCGGTGCAGGCGGCTGCACTTTCCTCCTCTCTCCGCTGCAGGTGACTGCACTTTCCCCCTCTCTCCTGTGTAGACGACTGCACTTTCCCCCTCTCTCCTGTGTAGACGACTGCACTTTCCCCCTCTCTCCTGTGTAGACGACTGCACTTTCCCCCTCTCTCCGGTGCAGGAGGCTGCACTTTCCCCCTCTCCCCGGTGCAGGCAGCAGGACTTTCCCCCCTATCACCGCTCTGGTGCAGGCAGCTGCACTTTCCCTCTTACTCCGCTCCGGTGAAGGCAGCTGCACTTTCCCTCTCTCTGATGTAGGCAGCTGCACTTTCCCCCTTACTCTGCTCCTGTACAGGCAGCTACATTTTCCCCTCTCTCCGGTGCAGGCGGCTGCACTTTCCCCCTTTTTCTCCTCTCTCCGATGCAGGTGGCTGCACTTTCCCCCTCTCTCCGGTGCAGGTGGCTGCACTTTCCCCCTCTCTCCGGTGCAGGTGGCTGCACTTTCCCCCTCTCTCCGGTGCAGGTGGCTGCACTTTCCCCCTCTCTCCGGTGCAGGCGGATGCACTTTCCCCCTCTCTCCGGTGCAGGCAGCTGCACTCCCCCCCTCTCCGATGCAGGAGGCTGCACTTTCCCCTCTTACTCTGTTCCGGTGCAAGCGGCTGCACTTTCCCCCCTCTCCGGTGCAGACGGCTGCACTTTCCCCTCTCACCACGTTCCGGTGCAGGCGGCTGCACTTTCCCCCTCTATCCGATGTAGGTGGCTGCACTTTCTGCCCTCTCTCCGGTGCAGGCAGCTGCATTTTCCCTCTCTCTGATGTAGGCAGCTGCACTTTCCCCCTTACTCTGCTCCTGTACAGGCAGCTGCATTTTCCCCTCTCTCCGGTGCAGGCGGCTGCACTTCCCCCTCTCTCCGGTGCAGGCGGCTGCATTTTCCCCCTCTCTCCGATGCAGGCGGCTGCTCTTTCCCCCTCTCTCCGATGTAGGCGGCTGCACTTTCCCCCTCTCTGGTGCAGGCAGCTACACTTATCCCCTCTTACTCAGTTCTGGTGCAGGCAGCTACACTTTCCCCTTCTCTCTGCTGCAGGCGTCTTCACTTTCCCCCCTATCTCTGGTGCAGGCGGCTGCACTTTCCCCCTCTTTCCGGTGCAGACGGCTGCACTTTCCCCCTCTCTCCAATGCAGGCGGCTGCACTTTACCCCTCTCTCCGGTGCCGGAGGCTGCATTTTCCCCTCTTACTCCGTTCCGGAGCAGGCGGCTGCACTTTCCCCCTCTCTCCGATGTAGGCGGCTGCACTTTCCCCCTCTCTGGTGCAGGCAGCTACACTTATCCCCCTATCTCTGGTGCAGGAGGCTGCACTTTCCCCTTCTCTCTGCTGCAGGCGTCTTCACTTTTCCCCCTATCTCTGGTGCAGGAGGCTGCACTTTCCCCCTCTCTCCAGTGCAGGCAGCTGCACTTTACCCTCTTAGTCCATTCATGTGCAGGCTGCTGCACTTTCCCCCTCTCTCCGGTGCAGGCAGCTGCACTTTCCCCCCTCTCTCCAATAAAGGCGGCTGCACTTTACCCCTCTCTCCGGTGCAGGAGGCTGCATTTTCCCCTCTTACTCTGTTCCGGAGCAGGCGGCTGCACTTTCCCCCTCTCTCCGGTGCAGGTGGCTGCACTTTCCCTCCTCTTTCCGGTGTAGGCGGCTGCACTTTCAATCCTCTCTCTGATGCAGGCGGCTGCATTTGCCCCCTCACTCCGGTGCAGGCAGCTGCACTTTCCCTCTTTCTGGTGCAGGCGACTGAATCCCCCCCCCCTCTCTCCAGTGCAGGTGGCTGCACTTTCCCCCTTTTTCTCCTCTCTCCGGTGCAGGTGGCTGCACTTTCCCCTCTCTCCGGTGCAGGTGGCTGCACTTTCCCCCTCTCTCCGGTGCAGGTGGCTGCACTTTCCCCCTCTCTCCGGTGCAGGTGGCTGCACTTTCCCCCTCTCTCCGGTGCAGGCGGATGCACTTTTCCTTCTTACTTCGTTCCGGTGCAGGCAGCTGCACTTTCCATTTTACTCTGCTCCGGTGGAGGCAGCTTCACTTTCCCCCTCTCTCCGGTGCAGGAGGCTGCACTTTCCCCCTCTCTCCGGTGCAGGCAGCTGCACTCCCCCCCTCTCCGATGCAGGAGGCTGCACTTTCCCCTCTTACTCTGTTCCGGTGCAAGCGGCTGCACTTTCCCCCCTCTCCGGTGCAGACGGCTGCACTTTCCCCTCTCACCTCGTTCCGGTGCAGGCGGCTGCACTTTCCCCCTCTCTCCGATGTAGGTGGCTGCACTTTCTGCCCTCTCTCCGATTCAGGCAGCTGCATTTTCCCCCTCTCTCCGATGCAAGCGGCTGCACTTTCCCCCTCTCTCCGATGCAGGCGGCTGCATTTTACACCTCTCTCCGATGCAGGCGGCTGCACTTTCCACCTCTCTCCGATGCAGGCGGCTGCACTTTCCCCCCTATCTCTGGTGCAGGGGGCTGCACTTTCTCCCATATCTTCGATGCAGGCGGCTGCACTTTCTCCCATATCTCCAATGAAGGCGGCTGCACTTTCCCCTTCTCTCCGCTCCAATTCAGGCGGCTGCACTTTCCCCCTCTCAGATTTAGGCGGCTGCACTTTCCCCATCTTTCCGATGCAGGCGGCTGCATTTTCCCCCCTATCTATGGTGCAGGCGGCTGCACTTTACCCCCCACTCTCCGGTGTAGGCGGCTGCAGTTTCCCCTTCTCTCCGGTGCAGGCAGCTACACTTTCCCCCTCTTACTCAGTTCCGTTGCAGGTGGCTGCACTTTCCCCCTCTCTCCTGTGCAGACGGCTGCACTTCCTCCTTCTCTACGCTCCGATTCAGGTAGCTGCACTTTCCACCCATCTCCGTTCCGGTGCAAGCAGCTGAATTTTACCCCCCCTCTCCGATGTAGTCAGCTACATTTCCCCCTTAATCTGCTCTGTTGCAGGCAGCTGCACTTTCCCCCTCTCTCCGGTGCAGACGACTGCACTTTCCCTTTCTCTCCGGTGCAGACGACTGCACTTTCCCTTTCTCTCCGGTGCAGGTGGCTGCACTTTCCCCCTCTCTCCGGTGCAGGCGGCTGCACTTTCCCCCTCTCTCCGGTGCAGGCGGCTGCACGTTCTCCCTCTCTCCGGTGCAGGCGGCTGCATTTTCCCTCATTCTGGTGTAGGCAGCTGCACTTTCCCCCTTAATCCGCTCCGGTGCAGGCAGCTGCATTTTCCCCCTCTCCGCTTCGGTGCAGGCAGCTGCACTTTCCCTCCTCCCTCTGCTCCGGTGAAGTAGATGCTCTTTCCCTCTCTCTCTGGTGCAGGCGGCTGCACTTTCCCCCTCTCTCCGATGCAGGCGGTTGCACTGTCACCCTCTTTCTCCGTTCTTGTGCAGGCGGCTGCATTTTCCCCTTCTCTCCGTTGCAGGCAGCTGCACTTTCGCCCCTCCCTCTGGTGAAGCAGATGCACTTTACCCCTCTCTCCGATGGAGGCGGCTGCACTTTCCCCCTCTCTCCGATGCAGGCGGTTGCACTGTCATCCTCTTACTCTGTTCCGGTGCAGGCGACTGCGCTTTCCCCCTCTCTCCGGTGCAGGTGGCTGCACTTTCCCCCTCTCTCCGGTCCAGGCGGCTGCACTTTCTCCCTCTCTTCAGTGCAGGTGGCTGTACTTTCCCCCCTCTCCGGTGCAGGCGGCTGCACTTTCCACTCTTACCTAGTTCCGGTGCAGGTGTGTGCACTTTCCCCCAATCTCCGATGCAGGTGGGTGCACTTCCCCCCCTCTCTCTGATGTAGGCAGCTGCACTTTCCCCCTCTTACTCCTTTCCGGTGCAGGTGGCTGCAATTTCCCCCTCTCCTGTGCATGCAGCTGCACTTTCCTCCCTTGCTCCGTTTCGGTGCAAGCGGCTGCACTTTACCCCCTCTCTCCGGAGTAGGCGGCTGCACTCTCTCCCTCTCTCCGGTGCAGGCGGCTGCACTTTCCCCCCTCTCTCCTGTGCAGACAGCTGCACTTTCCCCCTCTTACTCCATTCCGATGCAGGCAGCTGCACTTTCCCCCTCTCCTGTGCATGCAGCTGCACTTTCCTCCCTTGCTCCGTTTCGGTGCAAGCGGCTGCACTTTACCCCCTCTCTCCGGAGTAGGCGGCTGCACTCTCTCCCTCTCTCCGGTGGAGGCGGCTGCACTTTCCCCCCTCTCTCCTGTGCAGACAGCTGCACTTTCCCCCTCTTACAACGTTCCGATGCAGGCAGCTGCACTTTCCCCCTCTCTCTGGAGTAGGCGGCTGCACTGTCTCCCTCTCTCCGGTGCAGGCGGCTGCACTTTCCCCCCTCTCTCCTGTGCAGACAGCTGCACTTTTCCCCTCTTACTCCATTACGGTGCAGGTGGCTACACTTTCCCCCTCTCTCCGGTGCAGGCAGCAGCACTTTCCCCCTATCACCGCTCTGGTGCAGGCAGCTGCACTTTCCCTCTCTCCGGTGTAGGCAGCTGCACTTTCCCCTTCTCCAGTGCAGGCGGCTTCACGTTCCCTCTCTCTCCGGTGCAGGTGGCTGCACTTTCCCCCTCTCTTTGATGCAGTCGGCTGCAGTCTCCCCCCTCTCTCTGGTGCAGGCAGCTGCACTTTCCTCCCTCTCTCCGGTGCAGGCGGCTGCACTTTCTCTTCTTACTTATTTCTGGTGCAGGTGGGTGCACTTTCCCCCTCTCTCCGGTGCAGGTGGGTGCACTTTCCCCCCTCTCTACGGTGTAGGCAGCTGCATTTCCCCCCTCTCTCCGGTGTAGGCGGCTGCACTTTCCCCCTCTCTCCGGTGCTGGCGGCTGCACTTTCCCCCCTCTCTCCGATGCAGGAGGCTGCACTTTCCCCCTCTTTGTTGCAGGCAGCTACACTTTCCCCCTCTTGCTCAGTTCCGGTGCAGGCGGCTACACTTTCCCCCTCTCTCCGGTGCAGTCAGCTGCACTTTTACCCTCTTACTCCCTTCAGGTGCAGGCGACTGCACTTTCCCCTTCTCTCCGGTGCAGGCGGCTGCACTTTCCCCCTTCTCTGCTCAGGTTCAGGTAGCTGCACTTTCCCCTCTTACTCCGTTCTGGTGCTGGTGGCTGCACTTTTCCCCTCTCCGATGCAGGCAGCTGAACTTTCCCCTTCTTACTCCGTTCCGGTGCAGGTGGGTGCACTTTCCCCCTCTCCGATGCAGGCAGCTGAACTTTCCTCTCTTACTTCATTCCGGTGCAGGCAGCTGCACTTTCCTCCTCTCTCTGATGCAGGCAGCTGAACTTTCCTCTCTTACTTCATTCCGGTGCAGGCGGCTGCACTTTCCCCCTCTCTCCGGTGCAGGCGGCAGCACTTTCCCCCTCTCTCCGTTGCAGGTGACTGTACTTTCCCCCTCTCTCTGGTGTAGGCGGCTTCACTTTCCCCCTCTCTCCGGTGCATGCGGCTGCACTTTCCCCTTCTTCAGTGCAGGCAGCTGCACTTTCCCTCTCTTACTCCGTTACGGTGCAGGCGGCAGCACTTTCACCCTCTATCCGTTGCAGGTGACTGCACTTTCCCCTTCTCACTGTTGCAGGCGGCTTCACTTTACCCCTCTCTCCGGTGCATGCGGCTGCACTTTCCCCTTCTTCAGTGCAGGCAGCTGCACTTTCCCCCTCTATCTGGTGCAGGCAGCAGCACTTTCCCCCCATCACCGCTCTGTTGTAGGCAGCTGCACTTTCCCTCTCTCCAGTGTAGGCAGCTGCACTTTCCCTCTTACTCTGCTCCGGTGCAGGCAGCTGCACTTTCCCCTTCTCCGGTACAGGCGGCTGCACTTTCCCTCTCTCTCCGATGCAGGTGGCTGCACTTTCCCCCCTCTCTCCGGTGTAGTCGGATGCACTTTCCCCCTCTCTGGTGCAGGCAGCTGCACTTTCCCCCTTCTCTGCTCAGGTGCAGGCAGCCACATTTATCCCCTCTTACTCAGTTCCGGTGTAGGCAGCTACACTTTCCCCTTCTCTCCGCTGCAGGCATCTGCACTTTTCCCCCTATCTCTGGTGCAGGCGGCTGCACTTTCCCCCTCTCTCCGATGCAGGAGGCTGCTCTTCTCTTTCCCCCCTCTTTCCGTTGTAGGCGGCTGCACTTTCAACCCTCTCTCTGATGCAGGCGGCTGCATTTTCCCCCTCTGCACTTTCCCCTCTTACTCCGTTCCGGTGCAGGCAGCTGCACTTTCCATCTTACTCTGCTCCGGTGCAGGCAGCTTCACTTTCCCCCTCTCTCCGATGCAGGCGGCTGCACTTTCTCCATCTCTCCAGTGCAGGAGGCTGCACTATCCCCTCTTACTCCGTTCTGGTGCAGGCGGCTGCACTTTCCCCCTCTCTCCGATGCAGGCGCCTCCGATGCAGGCGGCTGCACATTCCCCCCTCTCTCCGGTGGAAGCGGCTGCACTTTCTCTATCTCTCCAGTGCAGGAGGCTGCACTTTCCCCTCTTACTCCGTTCCGGTGCAGGCGGCTGCACTTTCCCCCTCTCTCCGGTGCTGGCGGCTGCATTTTCCCCCTTCTCTGCTCAGGTTGAGGCAGCTGCACTTTCCCCCTCTTACTCCATTCCGGTGCAGGTGGCTGCACTTTCCCCCTCTCCTGTGCATGCAGCTGCACTTTCCTCTCTTGCTCCATTCCGGTGCATGCGGCTGCACTTTACCCCCTCTCTCCTGTGCAGGTGGCTGCACTTTCCTCCTCTCTACGGTGCAGGCGGCTGCTCTTTCCCCTCTTACTCCGTTCCGGTGCAGGCAGCTGCACTTTCCCCCTCTCTCTGATGCATGCGGCTGCACTTTCCCCTTCTCCAGTGCAGGCAGCTGCACTTTCCCCCTCTTACTCCGTTACTGTGCAGGTGGCTGCACTTTCCCCCTCTCTCCGGTGCAGGCAGCAGCACTTTCCCCCTATCACCGCTCTGGTGCAGGCAGCTGCACTTTCCCTCTCTCTGGTGTAGGCAGCTGCACTTTCCCTCTTACTCCGCTGCGGTGCAGGCAGCTGCACTTTGCCCTTCTCCGGTGCAGGCGGCTTCACTTTCCCTCTCTTCCGGTGCAGGTGGCTGCACTTTCCCCCTCTCCTGTGCATGCAGCTGCACTTTCCTCTCTAGCTCCGTTCCGGTGCAGGCGGCTGCACTTTACCCCCTCTCTCCGGTGCAGGTGGCTGCACTTTCCTCCTCTCTCCGGTGCAGGTGGCTGCACTTTCGCCCTCTCCGGTGCAGTCGGCTGCATTTCCGCCCTTCTCTGCTCAGGTTCAGGCAGCTTCACTTTCTCCCTCTTACTCCATTCCGGTGCAGGTGGCTGCACTTTCCCCCTCTCTCCGATGCAAGCGGCTGCACTTTCCCCCTTCTCTCCGATGCAGGCGGCTGCACTTTCCCCTCTTACCTCGTTCCGGTGCAGACAGCTGCATTTTCCCCTCTTAGCTCGTTCCGGTGCAGGCGGCTGCAGTTTCCCCCTTCTCTGCTCCGGTGCAGGCAGCCGCACTTTCCCCTTCTCTCCGGTGTCGGCAGTAGAACTTTCCGCCTTACTCCTCTCCGGTGCAGGCAGCTGCACTTTCCCCCTCTCTCTGGTGTAGGTAGCTGTACTTTCCCCCTCTCTCTGGTGCAGGCAGCTGCACTTTCCCCCTCTCCGCTTCGGTGCAGGCAGCTGCACTTTCCCTCCTCCCTCTGCTCCAGTGAAGCAGATGCACTTTCCCTCTCTCTCCGATGCAGGCTGCTGCACTTTCCCCTTCTCTCCGTTGCAGGCAGCTGCACTTTCCCCTTCTCTCCGTTGCAGGCAGCTGCACTTTCCCCCCTCTCTCCGGTGCAGGCAGCTGCACTTTCCCCCTCTCTCCGGTGCAGGCAGCTGCACTTTCCCCCTCTTTCTGGTGCAGGGGGCTGCATTTTCCCCCTCTCTGGTGCAGGCGGCTGCATTCCCCCCCCCCCTCTGCTCAGGTTCATGTAGCTGCACTTTCCCCCTCTTACTCCGTTCCGGTGCTGGTGGCTGCACTCTCCCCCCTCTCTCCGGTGCAGGCGGCTGCACTTTCCCCTCTTACCTAGTTCCAGTGCAGGCGGCTGCACTTTCCCCTCTTACCTAGTTCCGGTGCAGGCAGCTGCACTTTCCCTCCTCCCTCTGCTCCAGTGAAGCAAATGCACTTCCCCTCTCTCTCCGGTGCAGGCGGCTGCACTTTCCCCTTCTCTCCGTTGCAGGCAGCTGCACTTTCCCCTTCTCTCCGTTGCAAGCAGCTGCACTTTCCCCCTCTCTCCGATGCAGGCAGCTGCACTTTTCCTGTCTCCGGTGTTGGCAGCTGCACTTTCCCCCCTATCTCCGGTGCAGGGGGCTGCATTTTCCCCCTCTCCGGTGCAGGCGGCTGCATCCCCCCCCCCTCTGCTCAGGTTCATGTAGCTGCACTTTCCCCCTCTTACTCCGTTCCGGTGCAGGTGGCTGCACTTTCCCCCCTCTCTCCGGTGCAGGCGGCTGCACTTTCCCCTCTTACCTAGTTCCGGTGCAGGTGGGTGCACTTTCCCCCTCTCTCTGGTGCAGGTGGGTGTACTTTCCCCCCTCTCTCCGATGCAGGCGGCTGCACTTTCCCCAGGTGGCTGCACTTTCCCCTTCTCTGGTGCAGGCAGCTGCACTTTCCCCCTTCTGTGCTCAGGTGCAGGCAGCTACACTTTCCCCCTCTTACTCCGTTCCGGTGCAGGCGGCTACACTTTCCCCTTCTCTCCGCTGCAGGCGGCTGCACTTTCCCCCCTCTCTCCGGGGGAAAGGCGGCTGCACTTTCCCCTCTTACCTAGTTCCGGTGCAGGTGGGTGCACTTTCCCCCTCTCTCTGGTGCAGGTGGGTGTACTTTCCCCCCTCTCTCCGATGCAGGCGGCTGCACTTTCCCCTTCTCTCCGGTGCAGGTGGCTGCACTTTCCCCCTTCTCTACTCAGGTGCAGGCAGCTACACTTTCCCCCTCTAACTCAGTTCCGGTGCAGGCGGCTACACTTTCCCCTTCTCTCCGCTGCAGGCGGCTGCACTTTCCCCCATATCTCTGGTGCAGGCGTCTGCACTCTCCCCCTCTCCGGTGAAGGCAGCTGCACTTTTACCCTCTTACTCCCTTCAGGTGCAGACGGCTGCACTTTCCCCCTCTCTCCGGTGCAGCAGGCTGCACTTTCCCCCCTCTCTCCAGTGCAGGTGGCTGCACTTTCCCCTCTTACTCCATTCCAGTGCAGGCGGCTGCACTTTCCTCCTCTCTCCGGTGCAGGTGGCTGCACTTTCCCCCTCTCCGGTGCAGGCGGCTGCATTTCCGCCCTTCTCTGCTCAGGTTCAAGCAGCTTCACTTTCCCCCTCATACTCCATTCCGGTGCATGTGGCTGCACTTTCCCCCTCTCCGGTGCAAGCAGCTGCAATTTCCCCCTCTCCGGTGCATGCAGCTGCACTTTCCTCTCTTGCTCCATTCCGGTGCATGCAGCTGCACTTTCCCCTTCTCCGGTGCAGGCAGCAGCACTTTCCCGCCCTATCACCGCTCTGGTGCAGGTGGCTGCACTTTCCCCTTCTCTCATGCAGGCAGCAGCACTTTCCCCCCTTATCACCGCTCTGGTGCAGGCAGCTGCATTTTCCCTCTCTCTGGTGTAGGCGGCTGCACTTTCTCCTTCTCACTGTTGCAGGCGGCTGCACTTTCCCCCCTCTCTCCGGTGCAGGTGGCTGCACTTTCGCCCTCTCCGGTGCAGGCAGCTGCACTTTCCCCCTTCTCTGCTCAGGTTCATGTAGCTGCACTTTCCCCCTCTTACTCGGTTCCTGTGCAGGCGGCTACACTTTCCCCCCTATCTCTGGTGCAGGTGGCTGCACTTTCCCCCTCTTACTGCATTCCGGTGCAGGTGGCTGCACTTCCCCCCTCTCCGGTGCATGCAGCTGCACTTTCCCCTTCTCCAGTGCATGCAGATTCACTTTCCTCTCTTGCTCCGTTCCGGTGCAGACGGCTGCACTTTCCCCCCTCTCTCCGGTGCAGGCGGCTGCATTTTCCCCCTCTCCGGTGCAGGCAGCTGCACTTTCCCCCTTCTCTGCTCAGGTTCATATAGCTGCACTTCCCCCTCTTACTCCGTTTCTGTGCAGGTGGCTGCACTTTCCCCCTCTTACTGCATTCCGGTGCAGGTGGCTGCACTTTTCCCCTCTCCGGTGCATGCAGATTCACTTTCCTCTCTTGCTCCGTTCCGGTGCAGACGGCTGCACTTTCCCCCCTCTCTCCGGTGCAGGCGACTGCACTTTCCTCCTCTCTACGGTGCAGGCGGCTGCACTTTCCCCTCTTACTCCGTTCCGGTGCAGGCGGCTTCACTTTCCAACTCTCTCTGCTGCAGGCGGCTGCACTTTCCCCTTCACACTGTTGCAGGCGGCTGCACTTTCCCCCCTCTCTCCGGTGCAGTCGGCTGCATTTTCCCCCTCTCCGGTGCAGGCAGCTGCACTTTCCCCCTTCTCTGCTCAGGTTCATGTAGCTGCACTTTCCCCCTCTTACTCCGTTCCTGTGCAGTTGGCTGCACTTTCCCCCTCTTACTGCATTCCGGTGCAGGTGGCTGCACTTTCCCCCTCTCCGGTGCATGCAGCTGCACTTTCCCCCTCTCCGGTGCATGCAGATTCACTTTCCTCTCTTGCTCCGTTCCGGTGCAGACGGCTGCACTTTCCCCCCTCTCTCCAGTGCAGGCGGCAGCACTTTCCTCCTCTCTACGGTGCAAGCAGCTGCAATTTCCCCCTCTCCGGTGCATGCAGCTGCACTTTCCTCTCTTGCTCCATTCCGGTGCATGCAGCTGCACTTTCCCCTTCTCCGATGCAGGCAGCAGCACTTTCCCGCCCTATCACCGCTCTGGTGCAGGTGGCTGCACTTTCCCCTTCTCTCATGCAGGCAGCAGCACTTTCCCCCCTTATCACCGCTCTGGTTCAGGCAGCTGCATTTTCCCTCTCTCTGGTGTAGGCGGCTGCACTTTCCCCCCTCTCTCCGGTGCAGGTGGCTGCACTTTCGCCCTCTCCGGTGCAGGCAGCTGCACTTTCCCCCTTCTCTGCTCAGGTTCATGTAGCTGCACTTTCCCCCTCTTACTCGGTTCCTGTGCAGGCGGCTACACTTTCCCCCCTATCTCTGGTGCAGGCGGCTGCACTTTCCCCCTCTTACTGCATTCCGGTGCAGGTGGCTGCACTTTTCCCCTCTCCGGTGCATGCAGCTGCACTTTCCCCCTCTCCAGTGCATGCAGATTCACTTTCCTCTCTTGCTCCGTTCCGGTGCAGACGGCTGCACTTTCCCCCCTCTCTCCGGTGCAGGCGGCTGCATTTTCCCCCTCTCCGGTGCAGGCAGCTGCACTTTCCCCCTTCTCTGCTCAGGTTCATGTAGCTGCACTTTCCCCCTCTTACTCCGTTTCTGTGCAGGTGGCTGCACTTTCCCCCTCTTACTGCATTCCGGTGCAGGTGGCTGCACTTTCCCCCTCTCCGGTCCATGCAGATTCACTTTCCTCTCTTGCTCCGTTCCGGTGCAGATGGCTGCACTTTCCCCCCTCTCTCCGGTGCAGGCGACTGCACTTTCCTCCTCTCTACGGTGCAGGCGGCTGCACTTTCCCCTCTTACTCCGTTCCGGTGCAGGCGGCTTCACTTTCCCCCTCTCTCTGCTGCAGGCGGCTGCACTTTCCCCTTCTCACTGTTGCAGGCGGCTGCACTTTCCCCCCTCTCTCCAGTGCAGTCGGCTGCATTTTCCCCCTCTCCGGTGCAGGCAGCTGCACTTTCCCCCTTCTCTGCTCAGGTTCATGTAGCTGCACTTTCCCCCTCTTACTCCGTTCCTGTGCAGGTGGCTGCACTTTCCCCCTCTTACTGCATTCCGGTGCAGGCGGCTGCACTTTCCCTCGCTCCAGTGCAGGCAGCTGCACTTTCCCCCTCTCCGCTTCGGTGCAGGCAGCTGCACTTTCCCTCCTCCCTCTGCTCCGGTGAAGCAAATGCACTTTCCCCCTCTCTCCGGTGCAGGCAGCTGCACTTTCCCCCTCTCTCTGGTGTAGGTATGGCGCTCCTGAGGGTTCGGTCGCCACAGAGGTACTGCATCTCACCCAGAAGTGTGGTATCTCACTCTCAGGTAAGGAAGGAGTACAGCCCGGGACCCTAACACCTGCATCCAACACATTCCACTTCAGTGGGGGCAGGGTGAGATTGCTCCTAAGGGAGAGCACAGTCCCTGGTCCCTAGCTGAAGGGTGGAACTATGTAGTGGGTGTGGGTGGAGGAAGAAGCTTAGAGGAGCACATGAAAGGAAGTGATATAAAAGAGGGAACCATCTTGTGAGCTCAGGTCAGTCAGTCAGAGAGATCAGTCTGAGGAGGAGAAGTGTGGGAGCAGGGCTCTGTGGGAGCTCTGTTCAGGAGGAGGACCTGAGGAGAGGCCCAAGACTGAGGAAGGAGAGAGGAGCAGGAAGGACTCCAGGAACGAAGAAGGGACCCCAGAGGTATGGGCAGTGCTGGAGGCCACCCGTACGCCCGAATCTACCAGGAGGTGGAGGGGTCAGGCCACACAAAGGGGACCGGTCCCTCAACTAGCAGAGGACTTTATGTCTCAACTAGAAACCGGAGGCTGCAGTATTTCAAGTCCTGCATCCAACAGTCCATATCAGTGTCACCAAGAAGGTAGCTATAGAGGACCCAGGGGACGGAACAGACGTCTCCCGACAAGGCCCGCGGGTACCGGATTGGGACACTAGGTATGAGGTGCAGGGAAACGGCCAGAGAGAGAACACACAGAAGGGGGTCCCGCTAAGTACTTCGGAGATATCTGAGGGTGGACTGAACCCCTCCCTGAGTAAGCGCAGCACGATGAGGGAAGTTACACTGGTACCTGTAACTTGGACTGCAACAACCGTGAGTAAAGACCCTGAAGACTTTCCCCTTCTCCAGTGCAGGCAGCTGTACTTTCCCTCTTACTCCGCTCCGGTGCAGGCGGCTGCACTTTCCCCCTGTCTTCGGTCCAGACGGCTGCACTTTCCCCCCTCTCTCTGATGCAGGCGGCTGCACTTTCCCTCCTCTCTCCGATGCAGGTGGCTGCACTTTCCTCCCTCTCTCCGGTGCAGGCGGCTGCACTTTCCCCCCTCTCTCCGGTGCAGGCGGATGCACTTTCCCCCCTCTCTCCGGTGCAGACGGCTGCACTTTCCCCCCTCTCTCTGGTGCAGGCGGCTGCACTTCCCCCTCTCTCTCCGGTGCAGGCGGCTGCACTTTCCCCTCTTACCTAGTTCCGGTGCAGGTGGGTGCACTTTTACCCTCTCTCCGGTGCAGATGGGTGCACTTTCCCCCCTCTCTCCGGTGTAGGCGGCTGCACTTTCCCCCCTCTCTCTGATGCAGGCGGCTTCACTTTCCCCCTCTCTCCGATGCAGGCGGCTGCACTGTCCCCCTCTCTGGTGCAGCAGCTGCACTTTCCCCCTTCTCTGCTCAGGTGCAGGCAGCTACACTTTCCCCCTCTTACTCAGTTCCGATGCAGGCGGCTACACTTTCCTCTTCTCTCCGCTGCAGGAGGCTGCACTTTCCCCCTCTCTCCGGTGCAGGCAGCTGCAGTTTCCCCCCTCTCTCCGGTGGAGGCGGATGCACTTTCCCCCAGTCTCCGGGGTAGGAGGCTGCACTTTCTCCTCTTACTCCGTTCCGGTGCAGGCGGCTGCACTTTCCCCCTCTCCGATGCAGGCGGTTCCATTTTTCCCCTTCTCTGCTCAGGTTCAGGCAGCTGCACTTTCTCCCTCTTACTCCATTCCGATGCAGGTGCCTGCACTTTCCCCCTCTCCGGTGCATGCAGCTGCACTTTCCTCTCTTGCTCCGTTCCGATGCAGGCGGCTGCACTTTCCCCTCTTACCTAGTTCCGGTGCAGGTGGGTGCACTTTCACCCTCTCTCCGGTGTAGATGGGTGCACTTTCCCCCCTCTCTCCGGTGTAGGCGGCTGCACTTTCCCCCCTCTCTCTGATGCAGGCGGCTTCACTTTCCCCCTCTCTCCGATGCAGGCCGCTGCACTGTCCCCCTCTCTGGTGCAGGAGCTGCACTTTCCCCCTTCTCTGCTCAGGTGCAGGCAGCTACACTTTCCCCCTCTTACTCAGTTCCGATGCAGGCGGCTACACTTTCCTGTTCTCTCTGCTGCAGGCGGCTGCACTTTCCCCCTCTCTCCGGTGCAGGCAGCTGCACTTTTACCCTCTTACTCCCTTCAGGTGCAGGCAGCTGCACTTTCCCCCTCTCTCCGGTGCAGGCAGCTGCACTTTCCCCCCTCTCTCTGGTGGAGGCGGATGCACTTTCCCCGTCTCCGGTGTAGGAGGCTGCACTTTCCCCTCTTACTCCGTTCCGGTGCAGGCGGCTGCACTTTCCCCTTCTCTGCTCAGGTTCAGGCAGCTGCACTTTCTCCCTCTTACTCCATTCCGGTGCAGGTGCCTGCACTTTCCCCCTCTCCGGTGCATGCAGCTGCACTTTCCTCTCTTGCTTCGTTCCGATACAGGCGGCTGCACTTTCCCCTCTCTCCGGTGCAGGTGGCTTTACTTTCCTCCTCTATACGGTGCAGGCGGCTGCACTTTCCCCTCTTACTCCGTTCTGGTGCAGGCGGCTTCACTTTCCCCCTCTCTCTGGTGGAGGTGGCTGCACTATCCCCCTCTTACTCCGCTCCGATGCAGGCAGCTTCACTTTCCCCCTCTCTCCGGTGAAGGCGGCTGCACTTTCCCCTCCTAGCTCGTTCCGGTGCAGACGGCTGCAGTTTCCCCCCTCTCTCCGATGCAGGCGGCTGCAGTCTCCCCCTTCTCTGCTCCAGGGCAGGCGGCTGCACTTTCCCCCTCTCTCCGGTGCAAGCGGCTGCACTTTCCCTCTCTCCGGTGTCGGCAGCTGCACTTTCCCCCTTACTCCCCCCTCTCTCCGATGCAGGCGGCTTGCAGTTTCCCCCTTCTCTGCTCCGGTGCAGTCGGCTGCACTTTTCCCCTCTCTCCGGTGCAGTCGGCTGCACTTTCCCCCTCTCTCTGGTGCAGGCGGCTGCACTTTCCCTCGCTCCGCTTCGGTGCAGGCAGCTGCACTTTCCCTCCTCCCTCTGCTCCGGTGAAGCAGATGCACTTTCCCCCTTTTTCCGGTGCAGGCGGCTGTACTTTCCCCCTTTCTCCGGTGAAGGCAGCTGCACTTTCTCCCTCTTACTCCATTCCGGTGCAGGCAGCTGCACTTTCCCCCTCTCTCTGTTGTAGGTATGGCACTCCTGAGGGTTCGGTCGCCACAGAGGTACTGCACCTCACCCAGAGGTGTGGTATCTCACTCTCAGGTAAGGAAGGAGTACAGCTCGGGATCCTAACACCTGCATCCAACACATTCCACTTCAGTAGGGGCAGGGTGAGATTGCTCCTAAGGGAGATCACAGTCCCTGGTTGCTAGCTGAAGGGTAGAACTATGTAGACGGTGTGGGTGGAGGAAGCAGATTAGGGGAGCACATGAAAGGAAGTGATATAAAATGTGGGAGTAGGGGCTCTGTGGGAGCTCTGCTCAGGAGGAGGACCTGAGGAGAGGCCCACGACTGAGGAAGGAGAGAGGAGCAGGAAGGGCTCCAGGAAAGAACAAGGGACCCCAGGGGTACGGGCAGGGCTGGAGGTCAGGCCACACAAAGGGGACCGGTCCCTCAACTAGCTGAGCACTCTATGTCTCAAATAGAAACCAGAGGCTGCAGTATTTCAAGTCCTGCAGCCAACAGTCCATATCAGTGTCACCAAGAAGGTAGCTATAGAGGACCCAGGGGACAGAACAGACGTCGCCCGACAAGGCCCGCAGGTACTGGATTGGGACACTAGGTATGAGGTGCAGGGAAACGGCCAGAGAGATAGAGAACACACAGAAGGGGGTCCCACTAAGTACTCCGGAGATATCTGAGGGTTGACTGAACCCCTCCCTGAGTAAGCGCAGCACGATGAGGGAAGTTACACTGGTACCTGTAACTTGGACTGCAACAACCGTGAGTAAAGACCCTGAAGACTGCACCCCACCGTCTCTGTGATTATTATCTGCGCCATCACCCCTGCACTACAACGCCCAGCATCACCTATAATATCTACAACATCTCTACACTGCCCTGGAGCTAAGCTCTGCCTGTGGAGAGCTGAATAAACTCTGCTGCACTAACATCAGCTCCAGAGGTTCTGCACAGCAGCGGTGGCTCCTATAGCCGCATACCACAGGTGGCGTCACGAACTATATATTTAAAACTATAAAATCCCCTGTAAATATTCCCCTATGGAATGACCGCGCTGGGTCACGGACTGGGTCACCGCCAGTGTGACATCTCCCCAAGCAACGACCGGCCCGGCACCGAGTACCCCACGGTCCAGGGGGCGCGTCATCTTTGGCTTTAAGAACAGGATATGAACCCACCCGTTATCATCGGGTATTGTGCGCCTAGATACTGTGTTCTATACTGAATGTGGCGCCTGCCGCAGAAGAACGGGCGCCATTATGTGCGAGCCAAAAGACAACAAGAAACCACCTCCCATCGTGGGCCGTGTTCCAGAATGGCGGCAAAAGCGAGGCCCGCCCTGAGCAACAGTGACCATGTATGTAGATGTGTTCATTAAGCTGGGGGGCCGCCTCAAGGTGTGGCCGACAGCAAGTTGCCATGGAACTACCCCTGAAAGGGGAGAGGAGAGAAGAAACCTGGGAGACAGGGCGGAGTCCAGACAGACCGCACCTGGAGGGCAAGATGGAGAGTCAGGAGACAGCTCCCATCCGTGGTCTGCAGCAAGCGGCAAGACCTCTTACCTTGGAGGAGGCCATGGCAGAGCTATCCCTGGAGGATACTGAATTCCTCCAGGCGGAAATCCAGGAGCTGGGCCCGAGGATGGAGAGGGCCCAGCAGGATGCCATCGCCGGCTGGAAAAAGGAGCTGCTGGAGAAGCTGATGATCAGGCAGCAGCCTGCGCTGCAGTTCACCAACAGCGCCCCAGCCCCGGAGGAACCTGAACGGAGCCAGGAGGCAGAGGACAGCACAAGCGCGGCCACGGAAGCTGGTAAGGAGAGACTCCCTGTCCCGGGCGCTGAGAGTGCTAGCCTGCTCCTGGACTCCCTGGCGGAACCTCCGATTACGGGTGCCTGCCCCGCCAACCTGCCCCTGGACTCCCTGGCGGAATCTCGAATCCCGGGCGCCTGCTCTGCCAATCTGCTCCCCGGTTCCCAGGCGGAATCTCCCGTCCCAAGCATCTGCTTCACTGACTGGCTCCTAGACCCCCTAGCGGAAACCCCGATCCCGGGCGCTTGCTCCGCCGACATGCTCCTGGGCCCCCTACTGGAGCCACCTGCCCTCGCACCCGAGTGGGTCTATGGAAACACCACCTACGACTGGTCCGCCAGATATGAGGACCAGCAAGGACCCCCTCTGACACCTGCACCCCCGGTAACCTGCCCAGGAGGAGAGGAGTTCCGGTGGGACAACCGGGAAGGGGACCTCATGGGGTTCCCGTGGGAGACACAGGCCCAGGCCCTCCGGAGGGAAGAGCACTGCAGGAGGAAGCTCCTGCAGTTGGAGAAGGAGCGTCACGACTGGTAGGTGCGGTGGGAACAGATGGAGGCCCGGAACATGGGGGCCAAATCCCGGGCCCGCAAGGCAAGAGCTGCCACCCCTAGTCCCCGTCTGGAGGGGATAGTCGTCAAATTTGATCTAGACGCTGGGTGGGGCATTGTGAGAGCCGCACACCGATAAGGGACGTTTTCGTCAACTGTCGGGATGTAGAACCCCACCTCCAACAGGGGCATCGCAGCTGAGACCTTTACCCCAGTGACTATGTCACATTTACCCGCCACAAGGGCGAGCGCGGCTGGTATGCCCTCCAGGTGTACCGAGTGGCGAAGAGGAGAGACATGCCCCTGCAGTGCGAGGCTGGAGACCCAGCTGGGTCAGCCTGCAGGAACCAGAAGTTCCCCCGGAGGGAGCACCCCTGTTAAACTGTTTAAGCTAAAGAAACTGTCTATAGTTACCTGGAAGGGTACAACCCTGCCAGTTTAAAAAGTTAAATTGTGTGTATTTAAGGTTTTATAGTTACCCGTTTAAAAAGGACTATCAGGTTATGGACGGTGAATAACCAAAGAACTTTCATTTGTACATAGTTGCACTTCTTAAAGTGCCCCTTATTGGTTTTATACATACAAAACTGACCGCAGAACAAAAACCCGTTTGGCGTGGCTGAAGACGTGGTCCAGCACCTGAATCATCCATGCCCTGCAGTCACGCCCAGGGCCTATGTTGAGGGTTTTCGGGCGGGTCCCTCATGTTCACTAAATAGCACCTTGTTAAAGATAATGGACACCCGGTTGCAGATTGTGCAGTAACCTGTAGAAAAATGTTTTGAGAAAATTGTTTTATGAGAAAAACGTTTTATAAGTGTAAAGAAAGATGTTCTTTAAAAAGTCTTATAATGTTTTGATAAAAACGTGACCAGTAAAGTTCAAGAAAAAGTGCCTCCCATAAAGGGAAGAAATGTTATGTTTATGATCTTATATGTGATGCATCTAAAAATTGTATGTCTGTAAAATACCCTGTGTTTTACTCTGTTCCAGCCCTCGGACGTTCTGTGTTTTACCAGGGGGGTATGTGGCGCCCCTGAGGGTTCGGTCGCCACAGAAGTACTGCACCTCACCCAGAGGTGTGGTATCCCACTCTCAGGTAAGGAAGGAGTACAGTTCGGGACCCTAACACCTGCATCCAACACATACCCGCAGTGGGGGCAGGACGAGATTGCTCCTAAGGGAGAGCACAGTCCCTGGTCCCTAGCTGAAGGGTGGAACTATGTAGAGGGTGTGGGTGGAGGAAGAAGTTTAGGGGAGCACATGAAAGGAAGTGATATAAAAGAGGGAACCATCTTGTGAGTTCAGGTCAGTCAGTCAGAGAGATCAGTCTGAGGAGGAGAAGTGTGGGGGCAGGGCTCTGTGGGGGGCTCTGCTCAGGAGGAGGACCTGAGGAGAGGCCCAAGACTGAGGAAGGAGAGAGGAGCAGGAAGGGCTCCAGGAAAGAAGAAGGGACCCCAGGGGTACGGGCAGTGCTGGAGGTGACCCGTACGCCCGAATCTACCAGGAGGTGGAGGGGTCAGGCCACACAAAGGGGACTGGTCCCTCAACTAGCAGAACACTTTATGTCTCAACTAGAAACCAGAGGCTGCAGTATTTCAAGTCCTGCAGCCAACAGTCCATATCAGTGTCACCAAGAAGGTAGCCATTGAGGACCCAGGGGACGGAACAGACGTCTCCCGACAAGGCCCACAGGTACTGGATTGGGACATTTGGTATGAGGTGCAGGGAGACGGCCAGAGAGAGAACATACAGAAGGGGGTCCGACTAAGTATTTCGGAGATATCTGAGGGTTGACTGAACCCCTCCCTAAGTAAGCGCAGCACGACGAAGAAAGTTACCCTGGTACCTGTAACTTGGACTGCAACAACCGTGAGTAAAGACCCTGAGGACTGCACTCCATTGTCTCTGTGATTATTATCTGCGCCATCACCCCTGCACTACAACGTCCAGCATCACCTATAATATCTACAACAGCTCTACACTGCCCTGGAGTTAAGCTCTACCTGTGGAGAGCTGAACCAACTCTGCTGCACTAACATCAGCTCCAGAGGTTCTACACAGCAGCGGCGGCTCCACATAGCCGCATACCACAGGTGGCGTCATGAACTATATATTTAAAACTATAAAATCCCCTGTAAAAATTCCCCTATGGAATGACCGCGCTGGGTCACGGACCGGGTCACCGCCACTGTGACATCTCCCCAAGCAACGACCGGCCTGGCACCGAGTACCCCACGACCCAGGGGGAGCGTAATAGGCAGCTGCACTTTCCTCCTCTCTCTCCGGTACAGGCAGCTGCACTTTCCCCTTCTCCGCTTCGATGCAGGCAGCTGCACTTTCCGCCCTCCCTCGGGTGAAGCAGATGCACTTTCCCCCTTTCTCCGGTGCAGACGGCTGCACTTTCCCCCATCTCTCCGATGCAGGTGGCAGCACTTTCCCCCTGTCTCCGGAGCAGGCTGCTACACTTTCTCCTTCTTTCCGCTCCAATGCAGGTGACTGCCCTTTCCCCCTCTCTCAGGAGCAGGCGGCTACACTTTCTCCTTCTCTCCGCTCCGATGAAGGTGGCTGCACTTTCCCCCCTCTCTCCGGTGTAGGCGGCTGCACTTTCCCCCCTCTCTCCGGTGTAGGCGGCTGCACTTTCGCCCCTCTCTCCGATGCAGGCGGCTGCACTTTCCCCCCTCTCTCCGGTGCAGGTGGCAACACTTTCCCCCTCTCTCCGGTGCAGGCGGCTGCACTTTCCAACCTCCCTCCGGTAAAGCAGATGCACTTTCCCCCTCTCTCCGGTGCAGGCGGCTGCACTCTCCCTCTCTCTCCGCTGCAGGCGGCTGCACTGTCACCCTGTTACTCCGTTCCGGTGCAGGCGACTTCACTTTCCCTTTCTCTATGTTGCAGGCGGCTGCACTTTCCCCCCTCTCTCCGATTCAGGCGGCTGCACTTTCCACCTCTCTCCGGTGCAGCAGGCTGCACTTTCCACCTCTGTTCGCTGCAGCAGGCTGCATTTTGCCCTCTTACCTCATTACAGTGCAGGCGGCTGCACTCTCCCCCCTCTCTGCGATGCAGGTGGCAGCACTTTCCCCCTCTCTCCGGTGCAGGCGGCTACACTTTCTCCTTCTTTCCGCTTCCATGCAGGTGACTGCACTTTCCCCCTCTGTCCAGTGTACGCGGCTACACTTTCCCCTTCACTCCGATGCAGGCGGCTGCACTTTCCCCCTGTCTCCGGTGCAGGCAGCTGCACTTTCCCCTTCTCTGGTGCAGACAGCAGCACTTTCCCCCCTATCACCGCTCTGGTGCAGGCAGCTGCATTTTCCCTCTCTCCAGTGCAGTCGGCTGCACTTTCCCCTTCACTCCGGTGCAGGCGGCTGTTCTTTCCCCCTCCTCTACAATGCAGGCAGCTGCACTTTCCCTTTCTCTCCGATGCAAGCAGCTGCACTTTACCTCTTCTTTGCTCAGGTGCAGGCGGATGCACTTTCCCCCTCTCTTTGCTGCAGGCGGCTGCACTTTCCCCCTCTCTAAGCTCCGATGCAGGCAGCTGCACTTTCCCCTTCTCTCCGGTGCGGGCGGCTGCACTTTCCCCCTGCTCTCCGGTGCAGGCGGCTGCACTTTCCCCCTCCTCTTTGGTGCAGGCGGCTGCACTTTCCCCCTTCTCTCCGGTGCAGGCGGCTGCACTTTCCCCCTTCTCTCCGATGCAGGCGGCTGCACTTTCCCCTTCTTTCCAGTGTAGGTGGCTGCACTTTCCACCCTCTCTCGGATGCAGGCAACAGCACTTTCCCCCCTATCACTGCTCTGGTGCAGGGGGCTATATTTTCCCTCTCTTTGGTGCAGGCGGCTGCACTTTCCAGTTCTCTCCGTTGCAGGCGGCTGCACTTTCCCCTCTTACTCCGTTCTGGTGCAGACGGCTGCTCTTTCCCCCCTTACTCCACTCCTGTGTAGGCAGTTGCACTCCCCCCCCCTCCAATGCAGGCAGCTGCACTTTCCCTTTCTCTCCGATGCAAGCAGCTGCACTTTACCTCTTCTTTGCTCAGGTGCAGGCGGATGCACTCTCCCCCTCTCTTTGCTGCAGGCGGCTGCACTTTCCCACTCTCTCCGCTTCGGTGCAGGCAGCTGCACTTTCCACTTCTCTCCGGTGTGGGCGGCTGCACTTTCCCCCTGCTCTCCGATGCAGGCGGCTGCACTTTCTCCCTGCTCTCCGATGCAGGCGGCTGCACTTTCTCCCCTATCACTGCTCTGGTGCAGGGGGCTATATTTTCCCTCTCTCCGGTGCAGGCGGCTGCACTTTCCCCCTCTCTCCGCTCCGGTGCTGGCAGCTGCACTTTCCCCTTCTCTCCGGTGCGGGTGGCTGCACTTTCCCCCTGCTCTCCGGTGCAGGCGGCTGCACTTTCCCCCTTCTCTTTGGTGTAGGCGGCTGCACTTTCCCCTTCTCTCCGTTGCAGGTGGCTGCACTTTCCCTCTTACTCCGTTCCAGTGCAGGCGGCTGCACTTTCCCGTCTTACTCCGTTCCGGTGCAGGCGGCTGCTCTTTCCCCCCTTACTCCGCTCCTGTGTATGCAGTTGCAAACCCTCTCCAATGCAGGCAGCTGCACTTTCCCTTTCTCTCCGATGCAAGAAGCTGCACTTTACCTCTTCTTTGCTCTGGTGCAGGCGGATGCACTTTCCCCCTCTCTTTGCTGCAGGCGGCTGCTCTTTCCCCCCTTACTCCGCTCCTGTGTATGCAGTTGCACTCCCCCCCCTCTCCAATGCAGGCAGCTGCACTTTCCCCTTCTCTCCGGTGCGGGCGGCTGCACGTTCCCCCTTCTCTCCGGTGCAGGCGGCTGCACGTTCCCCCTTCTCTCCGGTGCAGGCGGCTGCACTTTCCCCCTTCTCTTTGCTGCAGGCGGCTGCACTTTCCCCCTCTCTCCACTCCGGTGCAGGCAGCTGCACTTTCCCCCTCTCTCCGTTCCGGTGCAGGCGGCTGCACTTTTTCCCCTCACTCCAGTGCAGGCGGCTGCACTTTCCCCCTTCTCTCCGGTGCAGGCGGCTGCACTTTCCCCCTCTCTCCGGTGCAGGCGGTTGCACTTTCCCCTTTCTCTCCGGAGCAGGCGGCTGCACTTTCCCCCTTCTCTCCGGTGCAGGCGGCTGCACTTTCCTCCTCTCTACGGTGCAGGCTGCTGCACTTTCCTCCTCTCTACGGTCCAGGCGGCTGCACTATCCCCCTCTCTCCGGTGCAGGTGGCTGAACTTTCCCCCCTCTCTCCGATGAGGGCAGCAGCACTTTCCCCCCTATCACTGCTCCGGTGCAGGGGGCTATGTTTTCCCTCTCTTTGGTGCAGGCAGCTGCATTTTCCCTCTCTCTCCGGTGCAGGCGGCTGCACTTTCCCCTTCTCTCCAATGCAGGCGGCTGCACTTTCCCCTCTTACTCCGTTCCGGTGCAAGCGGCTGCACTTTCCCCCTCTCTCCGTTGCAGGTGACTGCAGTTTCCCCCTCTCTCCAGTGTAGGCGGCTGCACTTTCCCCCTCTGGTGCAGGCAGATGCACTTTCCCCCTCTCTCCGGTGCTGGTGGCTGCACTTTCCCCTTCTCAGGTGCAAGCAGCTGCATTTTCCCTCTCTCCGGTGTAGGCAGCTGCACTTTTACCCTTTCTCCGAAGCAGGCGGCTGCATTTTTCCCCTCTCTCCGGTGCAGGCGGCTGAACTTTCCCCCTCTCTCCGGTGCAGACGGCTGCACTTTTACCCTCTTACTCCCTTCAGGTGCAGGCGGCTGCACTTTCCCCCCTCTCTCCGGTGCAGGAGGCTGCACTTTCCCCTGTTACTCTGTTCCGGTCCAGGCGGCTGCACTTTCCCCCTCTCTCCGGTGCAGGTGGCTGCACTTTCCCCCCTCTTTCCGGTGTAGGCGGCTACACTTTCAACCCTCTCTCTGATGCAGGCGGCTGCATTTTTCCCCTCTCCGGTGCAGGCAGCTGCACTTTCCCCCTTCTCTGCTCAGGTTCAGGCAGCTGCACTTTCCCCCTCTTACTCCATTCTGCTGCAGGTGGCTGCACTTTCCCCCTCTCCGATGCAGGCAGCTGCAATTTCCCCTCTTACTCTGTTCAGGTGCAGGCGGCTGCACTTCCCCCCTCGCTCCGGTGTAGGTGGCTGCACTTTCCTCCCTCTCTCCGGTGTAGGTGGCTGCACTTTCCTCCCTCTCTACGGTGTAGGTGGCTGCACTTTCCTCCCTCTCTCCGGTGCAGGCGGCTGCACTTTCCTCCTCTCTCTGGTGTCGGCAGCTGCACTTTTCCTCTTCTTTGCTCAGGTTCATGTAGCTGTACTTTCCCCCTCTTACTCCGTTCCGGTGCAGGCGGCTGCACTTTCCTCTCTTACTCCGTTCCGGTGTAGGTGGCTGCACTTTCCCCCCTCTCTCCGGTGCAGACGGCTGCACTTTCCTCCTCTCTCTGGTGCAGGCAGCTGCACTTTCCCCTCTTATTCCGTTCCGGTGTAGGCAGCTGCACTTTCCCTCTTACTCCACTCCGGTGCAGGCAGCAGCACTTTCTTCCCCCTCTCCGGTGCAGGCGGCATCGTTTTCCCACTCTCCGGTGCTGGCGGCTGCATTTTCGCCCTCTCCAGTGCATGCAGCTGCACGTTCCCCCTTCTCTGCTCAGGTTCATGTAGCTGCACTTTCCCCCCTCTCTCCGATGCAGGCGGCTGCACTTTCCTCCTCTCTCTGGTGCAGGCGGCTGCACTTTCCCCTTCTCTCTGGTGCAGACAGCTGCACTTTCCCACTCTCTCCGTTGCAGGTGACTGCACTTTCTCCCTCTCTCCGGTTTAGGCGTCTGCACTTTCCCCTTCTCTTCGGTGTAGGCAGCTGCACTTTCCCTCTTACTTCGCTCCGGTGCAGGCAGTTGCACTTTCCCCTTCTCCGGTGGAGGCGGCTGCATTTTCCCCCTTCTCTGCTCATGTTCATGTAGCTGCACTTTCGCCCTCTTACTCCGTTCGGGTGCAGGCGGCTGTACTTTCCCCCCTCTCTCCAGTGCAGGCGGCTGCACTTTCCCCTCTTACCTCGTTCCGGTGCAGATGGCTGCACTTTCCCCTCTTACTTTATTCCGGTGCAGACGGCTGCAGTTTTCCCCCTTTCTCCGGTGCAGGCGGCTGCAGTTTCCCCCTTCTCTGCTCAGGTGCAGGCAGCTACACTTTCTCCCTCTTACTCCGTTCCGGTGCAGGCAGCTGCACTTTCCCCCTCTCTCCGTTGCAGGCGGCTGCACTTTCCCCCTCTCTCCGTTGCAGGCGGCTGCACTTTCCTCCTCTCTCCGGTGCAGGCGGCTGCACTTTCCCCCTCTCTCCGGTGCAGGCAGCTGCTCTTTCCCTCTTCCTCCGCTCCTGTGTAGGCAGCTGCACTCCCCCCCTCTACAATGCAGGCAGCTGCACTTTCCCTTTCTCTCCGGTGAAGGCAGCTGCACTTTCCCCCTTACTCTGTTCTGGTGCAGGCGGCTGCACTTCCCCCCTCTCCGGTGTCGGCAGCTGCACTTTCCCCCTTCTCCGCTCTGGTACAGGCAGCTGCACTTTCCCCCTTCTCCGCTCTAGTACAGGCAGCTGCACTTTCCCTGTCTCCGGTGTAGGCAGCTGCACTTTCCCTCTTACTCCACTCCGATGCAGGCAGCAGCATTTTCTTCCCCCTCTCCGGTGCAGGCGGCATCATTTTCCCCCTCTCCGGTGCTGGCGGCTGCATTTTCGCCCTCTCCGGTGCAGGCAGCTGCACGTTCCCCCTTCTCTGCTCAGGTTCATGTAGCTGCACTTTCCCCCTCTCTCCGGTGCAGGCAGCTGCTCTTTCCCTCTTCCCCCGCTCCTGTGTAGGCAGCTGCACTCCCCCCCTCTACAATGCAGGCAGCTGCACTTTCCCTTTCTCTCCGGTGAAGGCAGCTGCACTTTCCCCCTTACTCTGTTCTGGTGCAGGCGGCGGCACTTCCCCCCTCTCCGGTGTCGGCAGCTGCACTTTCCCCCTTCTCCGCTCTGGTACAGGCAGCTGCACTTTACCTCTTCTCTGCTCAGGTGCAGGCAGCTGCACTTTCCCCCTCTCTCTGGTGTAGGCTGCTGCAGTTTCCCCTCTCTCTCCGGTGCAGGCGGCTGCACTTTCTTCCTCTCTACGGTGCAGGCGGCTGCACTTTCCTCCTCTCTACGGTGCAGGCGGCTGCACTTTCCCCCTCTCTCCGATGCTGGCGGCTGGACTTTCCCCCCTCTCTCCGATTCGGGCAGCAGCACTTTCCCCCCTATCACTGCTCTGGTGCAGGGGGCTATATTTTCCCTCTCTTTGGTGCAAGCAGCTGCATTTTCCCTCTCTCTCCGGTGCAGGCGGCTGCACTTTCTCCTTCTCTCTGTTGCAGGCGGCTGCACTTTCCCCTCTTACTCCGTTCCGGTGCAGGCGGCTGCCCTTTCCCCTCTTACTCCGTTCCGGTGCAGGCGGCTGCACTTTCCCCTCTTACTCCGTTCCGGTGCAGGCGGCTGCACTTTACAATCTTACTCCGTTCCGGTGCAGGCGGCTGCACTTTCCCCCCCCTCTCTCCGGTGCAGACCGCTGCACTTTTCCCCTCTGTCCGGTGTAGGCGGCTGCACTTTTCCCCTCTGTCCGGTGTAGGCGGCTACACTTTTCCCCTCTGTCCGGTGTAGGCGGCTGCACTTTCTCCCTCTCTATGGTGCAGGCGACTGCACTTTCCCCTTCTCCAGTGCAGGCAGCAGCACTTTCCCCCTATCACAGCTCTGGTGCAGGCAGCTGTACTTTCCCTCTCTCCGGTGCAGGCAGCTGCAATTTCCCCGTTACTCCGCTCCGGTGCAGGCAGCTGCAATTTCCCCCTCTCTCCGGTGCAGGCGGCTGCACTTTCCCCTTCTCTCCGGTGCAGGCGGCTGCACTTTCCCCTTCTCTCCGGTGCAGGCGGCTGCACTTTCCCCCTCTCTCCGGTGCAGGCGGCTGATTTTCCCCCTCTGTATCCGGTGTACGCGGCTGCATTTTCCCCCTCTCTCCGGTGCAGGCGGCTGCACTTTCCCCCCTCTCTCCGGTGCAGGCGGCTGCACTTTCCCCCCTCTCTCCGGTGCAGGCGGCTGCACTTTCCCCCCTCTCTCCGGTGCAGGCAGCTGCACTTTCCCCCTTCTCTTTGGTGCAGGCGGCTGCACTTTACCCTTCTCTCTGTTGCAGGTAGCTGCACTTTCCCCTCTTACTCTGTTCCGGTGGCGGCGGCTGCACTTTCCCCTCTTACTCCGTTCCGGTGCAGGCGGCTGCTCTTTCCCCCCTTACTCCGCTCCTGTGTATGCAGTTGCACTCCCCCCCTCTCCAATGCAGGCAGCTGCACTTGCCTTTTCTCTCCGATGCAAGCAGCTGCACTTTACCTCTTCTTTGCTCAGGTGCAGGCGGATGCACTTTCCCCCTCTCTTTGCTGCAGGCGGCTGCACTTTCCCCCTCTCTCCGCTCCTGTGCTGGCAGCTGCACTTTCCCCTTCTCTCCGGTGCGGGCGGCTACACTTTCCCCCTGCTCTCCGGTGTAGGCGGCTGCACTTTCCCCCTTCTCTTTGGTGCAGGCGGCTGCACTTTCCCCTTCTCTCCGTTGCAGGTGGCTGCACTTTCCCCTCTTACTCGATTCCGGTGCAGGTGGCTGCACTTTCCCCTCTTACTCCATTCCGGTGCAGGCGGCTGCTCTTTCCCCCCTTACTCCGCTCCTGTGTATGCAGTTGCACTTCCCCCCCCCCTCTCCAACGCAGGCAGCTGCACTTTCCCTTTCTCTCCGATGCAAGAAGCTGCACTTTACCTCTTCTTTGCTCAGGTGCAGGCGGATGCACTTTCCCCCTCTCTTTGCTGCAGGCGGCTGGACTTTCCCCCTTTCTCCGTTCCGGTGCAGGCAGCTGCACGTTCCCCCTTCTCTCCGGTGCGGGCGGCTGCACGTTCCCCCTTCTCTCCGGTGCAGACGGCTGCACTTTCCCCCTTCTCTCCGGTGCAGGCGGCTGCGCTTTACCTCTTCTTTGCTCAGGTGCAGGCGGATGCACTTTCTCCTTCTCTTTGCTGCAGGCGGCTGCACTTTCCCCCTCTCTCCACTCCGGTGCAGGCGGCTGCACTTTTTCCCCTCACTCCAGTGCAGGCGTCTGCACTTTCCCCCTTCTCTCCGGTGCAGGCGGCTGCACTTTCCCCCTTCTCTCCGGTGCAGGTGGCTGCACTTTCCCCCTTCTCTCCGGTGCAGGCGGCTGCACTTTCTCCTCTCGCTCCGGTGCAGACGGCTGCACTTTCCTCCTCTCTACGGTGCAGGCGGCTGCACTTTCCTCCTCTCTACGGTGCAGGTGGCTGCACTTTCCCCCTCTCTCCGGTGGAGGTAGCTGCACTTTCCCCCCTCTCTCCGATGAGGGCAGCAGCACTTTCCCCCCTATCACTGCTCCGGTGCAGCGGGCTATATTTTCTCTCTCTTTGGTGCAGGCAGCTGCACTTTCCCCTTCTCTCCATTGCAGGCGGCTGCAATTTCCCCTCTTACTCTGTTCCAGTGTAGGCGGCTGCACTTTCCCCCTCTCTCCTTTGCAGGTGACTGCAGTTTCCCCCTCTCTCCAGTGTAGGCGGCTGCACTTTCCCCCTTTCTCCGGTGCAGGCGGCTGCAGTTTCCCCCTCTCTCCAGTGTAGGCGGCTGCACTTTCCCCCCTCTCTCTGGTGAAGGCGGCTGCACTTTCCCCCTCTTACTCCGTTACGGTGCTGGTGGCTGCACTTTCCCCTTCCCAGGTGCAGGCAGCAGCATTTTCCCTCTCTCCGGTGTAGGCAGCTGCACTTTCCCCCTTACTCCGCTCCAGTGCCTGCACTTTTACCCTTTCTCCGGTGCAGGCGGCTGCATTTTTCCCCTGTCTCCGGTGCAAGCGGCTGCATTTTTCCCCTCTCTCCGGTGCAGGCGGCTGCACTTTCCCCCTTCTCTCCGGTGCAGGCGGCTGCAGTTTCCCTCTTCTCTCCGATGCAGGCGGCTGCACTTTCCCCCTTCTTTTTGGTGCAGGCGGCTGCACTTTACCCTTCTCTCCGTTGCAGGTGGCTGCACTTTCCCCTCTTACTCTGTTCCGGTGCAGGCGGCTGCACTTTCCCCTCTTACTCCGTTCCGGTGCAGGCGGCTGCTCTTTCCCCCCTTACTCCGCTCCTGTGTAGGCAGTTGCACTCCCCCCCCCTCTCCAATGCAGGCAGCTGCACTTGCCCTTTCTCTCCGATGCAAGCAGCTGCACTTTACCTCTTCTTTGCTCAGGTGCAGGCGGATGCACTTTCCCCCTCTCTTTGCTGCAGGCAGCTGCACTTTTCCCTCTCTCCACTCCTGTGCTGGCAGTTGCACTTTCCCCTTCTCTCCGGTGCGGGCGGCTGCACTTTCCCCCTGCTCTCCGGTGCAGGCGGCTGCACTTTCCCCCTTCTCTTTGGTGCAGGCGGCTGCACTTTCCCCTTCTCTCCGTTGCAGGTGGCTGCACTTTCCTCTCTTACTCCATTCTGGTGCAGGTGGCTGCACTTTCCCCTCTTACTCCATTCCGGTGCAGGCGGCTGCTCTTTCCCCCCTTACTCCGCTCCTGTGTATGCAGTTGCACTCCTCCCCCCTCTCCAATGCAGGCAGCTGCACTTTCCCTTTCTCTCCGATGCAAGCAGCTGCACTTTACCTCTTCTTTGCTCAGGTGCAGGCGGATGCACTCTCCCCCTCTCTTTGCTGCAGGCGGCTGTACTTTACCCCTTTCTCCGCTCCGGTGCAGGCAGCTGCACTTTCCCCTTCTCTTCGGTGCGGGCGGCTGCACGTTCCCCCTTCTCTCCGGTGCAGGTGGCTGCACTTTCCCCCTTCTCTCCGGTGCAGGCGGCTGCACTTTACCTCTTCTTTACTCAGGTGCAGGCGGATGCACTTTCCCCTTCTCTTTGCTGCAGGCGGCTGCACTTTCCCCCTCTCTCCACTCCGTTGCAGGCAGCTGCACTTTCCCCCTCTCTCCATTCCGGTGCAGGCGGCTGCACTTTTTCCCCTCACTCCAGTGCAGGCGGCTGCACTTACCCCCTTCTCTCCGGTGCAGGCGGCTGCACTTTCCCCCTCTCTCCGGTGCAGGCGGCTGCACTTTCCCCCTCTCTCCGGTGCAGGCGGCTGCACTTTTCTCCTTCTCTCCGGTGCAGGCGGCTGCACTTTCCCCCTTCTCTCCGGTGCAGGCGGCTGCACTTTCCCCCTTCTCTCCAGTGCAGGTGGCTGCACTTTCCCCCTTCTCTCCAGTGCAGGCGGCTGCACTTTCCCCTCTCTCTCCGGTGCAGGCGGCTGCACTTTCCCCTCTCTCTCCGGTGCAGACGGCTGCACTTTCCTCCTCTCTACGGTGCAGGCGGCTGCACTTTCCTCCTCTCTACGGTGCAGGTGGCTGTACTTTCCCCCTCTCTCCGGTGCAGGTGGCTGCACTTTCCCCCCTGTCTCCGATGAGGGCAGCAGCACTTTCCCCCCTATCACTGCTCCGGTGCAGGGGGCTATATTTTCCCTCTCTTTGGGGCAGGCAGCTGCATTTTCCCTCTCTCTCCGGTGCAGGCGGCTGCACTTTCCCCTTCTCTCCGTTGCAGGCGGCTGCACTTTCTCCCTCTTACTCTGTTCCAGTGTAGGCGGCTGCACTTTCCCCCTCTCTCCTTTGCAGGTGACTGCAGTTTCCCCCTCTCCAGTGTAGGCGGCTGCACTTTCCCCCTTTCTCCGGTGCAGGCGGCTGCAGTTTCCCCCTCTCTCCAGTGTAGGCGGCTGCACTTTCCCCCTCTCTCTGGTGCAGGCGGCTGCACTTTTCCCCTCTTACTCATTTACGGTGCTGGTGGCTGCACTTTCCCCTTCTCAGGTGCAGGCAGCTGCATTTTCCCTCTCTCCGGTGTAGGCAGCTGCACTTTCCCCCTTACTCCGCTCCAGTGCAGGCGGCTGCACTTTTACCCTTTCTCCGGTGCAGGCAGCTGCATTTTTCCCCTGTCTCCGGTGCAAGCGGCTGCATTTTTCCCCTCTCTCCGATGCAGGCGGCTGCACTTTCCCGTTATTCTGTTCCGGTCCAGGCGGCTGCACTTTCCCCCTCTCTCCGGTGCAGGCGGCTGCACTTTCCCCCCTCTCTCCGGTGCAGGAGGCTGCACTTTCCCCTGTTACTCTGTTCCGGTCCAGGCGGCTGCACTTTCCCCCTCTCTCCGGTGCAGGTGGCTGCACTTTCCCCCCTCTTTCCGGTGTAGGCGGCTACACTTTCAACCCTCTCTCTGATGCAGGCGGCTGCATTTTTCCCCTCTCCGGTGCAGACAGCTGCAGTTTCCTCCTTCTCTGCTCAGGTTCAGGCAGCTGCACTTTCCCCCTCTTACTCCATTCTGCTGCAGGTGGCTGCACTTCCCCCCTCTCTCCGGTGTAGGTGGCTGCACTTTCCTCCCTCTCTCCGATGCAGGCGGCTGCACTTCCCCCCTCTCTCCGGTGTAGGTGGCTGCACTTTCCTCCCTCTCTCCGGTGCAGGCAGCCGCACTTTTCCTCTTCTTTGCTCAGGTTCATGTAGCTGCACTTTCCCCCTCTTACTCCGTTCCGGTGCAGGCGGCTGCACTTTCCTCTCTTACTCCGTTCCGGTGTAGGCGGCTGCACTTTCCCCCCTCTCTCCGGTGCAGGCGGCTGCACTTTCCCCCCTCTCTCTGGCGCAGGCAGCTGCACTTTCCCCTATTATTCCGTTCCTCCCCTCTCACCAGTGTAGGTGACTGCACTTTCCATCTCCCTCCGGTGTAGGCGGCTGCACTTTCCCCCTCTCTCCTGTGCAGGTGGCTGCACTTTCCCCTTCTCCAGTGCAGGCAGCTACACTTTCCCCTTCTTACTCCGTTACGCTGCAGGTGGCTGCACTTTCCCCCTCTCTCCGTTGCAGGCAGCAACACTTTCCCCCATATCACCGCTCTGGTGCAAGCAGCTGCACTTTCCCTGTCTCCGGTGTAGGCAGCTGCACTTTCCCTCTTACTCCACTCCGGTGCAGGCAGCAGCACTTTCTTCCCCCTCTCCGGTGCAGGCGGCAGCATTTTCCACCTCTCCGGTGCAGGCAGCTGCACGTTCCCCCTTCTCTGCTCAGGTTCATGTAGCTGCAGTTTCGCCCTCTTACTACGTTCGGGTGCAGGCGGCTGTACTATCCCCCTCTCTCCGGTGCAGGCGGCTGCACTTTCCCCTCTTACTTCGTTCCGGTGCAGATGGCTGCACTTTCCCCTCTTACTTTATTCCGGTGCAGACGGCTGCAGTTTCCCCCCTCTCTCCGGTGCAGGCGGCTGCAGTTTCCCCCTTCTCTGCTCAGGTGCAGGCAGCTACACTTTCTCCCTCTTACTCCGTTCCGGTGCAGGCAGTTGCACTTTCCCCTTCTCCGGTGGAGGCGGCTGCATTTTCCCCCTTCTCTGCTCATGTGCATGTAGCTGCACTTTCGCCCTCTTACTACGTTCGGGTGCAGGCGGCTGTACTTTCGCCCCTCTCTCCGGTGCAGGCGGCTGCACTTTCCCCTCTTACCTCGTTCCGGTGCAGATGGCTGCACTTTCTCCTCTTACTTTATTCCGGTGCAGACGGCTGCACTTTCCCCCTCTCTCCGTTGCAGGCGGCTGCACTTTCCCCCTCTCTCCGTTGCAGGGGGCTGCACTTTCCCCCTCTCTCCGGTGCAGGCAGCTGCTCTTTCCCTCTTCCCCCGCTCCTGTGTAGGCAGCTGCACTCCCCCCCCTCGACAATGCAGGCAACTGCACTTTCCCTTTCTCTCCGGTGAAGGCAGCTGCACTTTCCCCCTTACTCTGTTCTGGTGCAGGCGGCTGCACTTCCCCCCTCTCCGGTGTCGGCAGCTGCACTTTCCCCCTTCTCCGCTCTGGTACAGGCAGCTGCACTTTACCTCTTCTCTGCTCAGGTGCAGGCGGCTGCACTTTCCTCCTCTCTCCGGTGCAGGCGGCTGCACTTTCCTCCTCTCTCCGGTGCAGGCGGCTGCACTTTCCCCCCTCTCTCCGATGCGGGCAGCAGCACTTTCCCCCCTATCACTGCTCTGGTGCAGGGGGCTATATTTTCCCTCTCTTTGGTGCAGGCAGCTGCATTTTCCCTCTCTCTCCGGTGCAGGCGGTTGCACTTTATCCTTCTCTCTGTTGCAGGCGGCTGCACTTTCCCCTCTTACTCCGTTCTGGTGCAGGCGTCTGCACTTTCCCCCCTCTCTCCGGTGCAGAGGGCTTCATTTCCCCCCTCTCTCCGGTGTAGGCGGCTGCACTTTTCCCCTTTGTCCAGTGTAGGTGGCTGCACGTTTCCCCTCTGTCCGGTGTAGGCGGCTGCACTTTTCCCCTCTGTCCGGTGTAGGCGGCTGCACTTTTCCCCTCTGTCCGGTGTAGGCGGCTGCACTCTTCCCCTCTGTCCGGTGTAGGTGGCTGCACTTTTCCCCTCTGTCCGGTGTAGGCAGCTGCACTTTCTCCCTCTCTATGGTGCAGGCGACTGCACTTTCCCCTTCTCCAGTGCAGGCAGCAGCACTTTCCCCCTCTTAGTTACAGTGCAGGTGGCTGCACTTTCCCCCTCTCTCTGGTGCAGGCAGCAGCACTTTCCCCCTATCACCGCTCTGGTGCAGGCAGCTGTACTTTCCCTCTCTCTGGTGTAGGCAGCTGCACTTTCCCCGTTACTCCGCTCCGGTGCAGGCAGCTGCAATTTCCCCCTCTCTCCGGTGCAGGCGGCTGCAATTTCCCCCTCTCTCCGGTGCAGGCGGCTGCACTTTCCCCTTCTCTCCGATGCAGGCGGCTGCACTTTCCCCCTCTCTCCGATGCAGGCGGCTGATTTTCCCCCTCTGTCTCCGGTGCACGCGGCTGCATTTTCCCCCTCTCTCCGTTGCAGGCGGCTGCACTTTCCCCCCTCTCTCCTGTGCAGGCGGCTGCACTTTCCCCCCTCTCTCCGGTGCAGGCGGCTGCAGTTTCCCCCTTCTCTCCGGTGCAGGCGGCTGCAGTTTCCCCCTTCTCTCCGATGCATGCGGCTGCAGTTTCCTCCTTCTCTCCGGTGCAGGCGGCTGCACTTTCCCCCATCACTCCGGTGCAGGCAGCTGCACTTTCCCCCCTCTCTCTGGTGCAGGCGGCTGCACTTTCCCCCCTCTCTCCGGTGCAGATGGCTGCACTTTCCCCTCTTACTTTATTCCGGTGCAGACGGCTGCAGTTTCCCCCCTCTCTCCGGTGCAGGCGGCTGCAGTTTCCCCCTTCTCTGCTCAGGTGCAGGCAGCTACACTTTCTCCCTCTTACTCCGTTCCGGTGCAGGCAGTTGCACTTTCCCTCTTACTTCGCTCCGGTGCAGGCAGTTGCACTTTCCCCTTCTCCGGTGGAGGCGGCTGCATTTTCCCCCTTCTCTGCTCATGTGCATGTAGCTGCACTTTCGCCCTCTTACTACGTTCGGGTGCAGGCGGCTGTACTTTCGCCCCTCTCTCCGGTGCAGGCGGCTGCACTTTCCCCTCTTACCTCGTTCCGGTGCAGATGGCTGCACTTTCTCCTCTTACTTTATTCCGGTGCAGACGGCTGCACTTTCCCCCTCTCTCCGTTGCAGGCGGCT
Organism: Phyllobates terribilis; assembly: GCF_046119375.1. Classification (NCBI taxonomy): domain Eukaryota; kingdom Metazoa; phylum Chordata; class Amphibia; order Anura; family Dendrobatidae; genus Phyllobates; species Phyllobates terribilis. The sequence continues at coordinate 170,531,696 of NW_027362773.1, forward strand.
GCACTTTCCCCCTCTCTCCGTTGCAGAGGGCTGCACTTTCCCCCTCTCTCCGGTGCAGGCAGCTGCTCTTTCCCTCTTCCCCCGCTCCTGTGTAGGCAGCTGCACTCCCCCCCTCTACAATGCAGGCAGCTGCACTTTCCCTTTCTCTCCGGTGAAGGCAGCTGCACTTTCCCCCTTACTCTGTTCTGGTGCAGGCGGCTGCACTTCCCCCCTCTCCGGTGTCGGCAGCTGCACTTTCCCCCTTCTCCGCTCTGGTACAGGCAGCTGCACTTTACCTCTTCTCTGCTCAGGTGCAGGCAGCTGCACTTTCCCCCTCTCTCTGGTGTAGGCTGCTGCAGTTTCCCTTCTCTCTCCGGTGCAGGCGGCTGCACTTTCCTCCTCTCTACGGTGCAGGCGGCTACATTTTCCCCCCTCTCTCCGATGCGGGCAGCAGCACTTTCCCCCCTATCACTGCTCTGGTGCAGGGGGCTATATTTTCCCTCTCTTTGGTGCAGGCAGCTGCACTTTCTCCTTCTGTCTGTTGCAGGCGGCTGCACTTTCCCCTCTTACTCCGTTCCGGTGCAGGCGGCTGCACTTTCCCCTTTTACTCTGTTCCGGTGCAGGCGGCTGCACTTTCCCCCCTCTCTCCGGTGCAGACGGCTTCATTTCCCCCCTCTCTCCGGTGTAGGCGGCTGCACTTTTCCCCTTTGTCCGGTGTAGGCGGCTGCACTTTTCCCCTCTGTCCGGTGTAGGCGACTGCACTTTCCCCTTCTCCAGTGCAGGCAGCAGCACTTTCCCCCTCTTAGTTACAGTGCAGGTGGCTGCACTTTCCCCCTCTCTCCGGTGCAGGCAGCAGCACTTTCCCCCTATCACCGCTCTGGTGCAGGCAGCTGTATTTTCCCTCTCTCTGGTGTAGGCAGCTGCACTTTCCCCGTTACTCCGCTCCGGTGCAGGCAGCTGCAATTTCCCCCTCTCTCCGGTGCAGGCGGCTGCAATTTCCCCCTCTCTCCGGTGCAGGCGGCTGCACTTTCCCCTTCTCTCCGGTGCAGGCGGCTGCACTTTCCCCCTCTCTCCGATGCAGGCGGCTGATTTCTCCCCTCTGTCTCCGGTGCACGCGGCTGCATTTTCCCCCTCTCTCCGTTGCAGGCGGCTGCACTTTCCCCCCTCTCTCCTGTGCAGGCGGCTGCACTTTCCCCCCTCTCTCCGGTGCAGGCGGCTGCAGTTTCCCCCTTCTCTCCGGTGCAGGCGGCTGCAGTTTCCCCCTTCTCTCCGATGCATGCGGCTGCAGTTTCCTCCTTCTCTCCGGTGCAGGCGGCTGCACTTTCCCCCCTCTCTCCGGTGCAGGCGGCTGCACTTTCCCCCCTCTCTCTGGTGCAGGCGGCTGCACTTTCCTCCCTCTCTCTGGTGCAGGCGGCTGAACTTTCCCCCCTCTCTCCGGTGCAGGCGGCTGCACTTTCCCCCTTCTCTCCGGTGCAGGCGGCTGCACTTTCCCCCTTCTCTCCGGTGCAGGCGGCTGCACTTTTCCCCTCTGTCCGGTGTAGGCGGCTGCACTTTTCCCCTCTGTCCGGTGTAGGCGACTGCACTTTTCCCCTCTGTCCGGTGTAGGCGGCTGCACTTTTCCCCTCTGTCCGGTGTAGGCGGCTGCACTTTTCCCCTCTGTCCGGTGTAGGCGGCTGCACTTTCTCCCTCTCTATAGTGCAGGTGACTGCACTGTCCCCTTCTCCAGTGCAGGCAGCAGCACTTTCCCCCTCTTACTCAGTTACAGTGCAGGTGGCTGCACTTTCCCCCTCTCTCCGGTGCAGGCAGCAGCACTTTCCCCCTATCACCGCTCTGGTGCAGGCAGCTGTACTTTCCCTCTTTCCGGTGTAGGCAGCTGCACTTTCCCCGTTACTCCGCTCCGGTGCAGGCAGCTGCAATTTCCCCCTCTCTCCGATGCAGGCGGCTGCACTTTCCCCCTTCTCTCTGGTGCAGGCGGCTGCACTTTCCCCCTTCTCTCCGGTGCAGGCGGCTGCACTTTCCCCCTTCTCTCCGATGCAGCCGGCTGCACTTTCCCCCTTCTCTCCGATGCAGCCGGCTGCACTTTCCCCCTTCTCTCCGATGCAGCCGGCTGCACTTTCCCCCTTCTCTCCGATGCAGCCGGCTGCACTTTCCCCCTCTCTCCGATGCAGGCGGCTGCACTTTCCCCTTCTCTCCGATGCAGGCGGCTGCACTTTCCCCCTTCTCTCCGGTGCAGGCGGCTGTACTTTCCCCCTTCTCTCCGGTGCAGGCGGCTGCACTTTCCCCCTTCTCTCCGGTGCAGGCGGCTGCACTTTCCCCCTCTCTCCGATGTAGGCGGCTGCAATTTCCCCCCTCTCTCCGATGCAGGCGGCTGCACTTTCCCCCTTCTCTCCGGTGCAGGCGTCTGCACTTTCCCCCTTCTCTCCGATGCAGGCGGCTGCACTTTCCCCCTTCTCTCCGGTGCAGGCGGCTGCACTTTCCCCCTTCTCTCCGGTGCAGGCGGCTGCACTTTCCCCTCTCTCTCCGGTGCAGACGGCTGCACTTTCCCCCTCTCTCCGGTGCAGGTGGCTGCACTTTCCCCCCTGTCTCCGATGAGGGCAGCAGCACTTTCCCCCCTATCACTGCTCCGGTGCAAGGGGCTATATTTTCCCTCTCTTTGGTGCAGGCAGCTGCATTTTCCCTCTCTCTCCGTTGCAGGCGGCTGCACTTTCCCCTCTTACTCTGTTCCAGTGTAGGCGGCTGCACTTTCCCCCTCTCTCCTTTGCAGGTGACTGCAGTTTCCCCCTCTCCAGTGTAGGCGGCTGCACTTTCCCCCTCTCTCCAGTGCAGGCGGCTGCAGTTTCCCCCTCTCTCCAGTGTAGGTGGCTGCACTTTCCCCCTCTCTCTGGTGCAGGCGGCTGCACTTTTCCCCTCTTACTCCGTTACGGTTCTGGTGGCTGCACTTTCCCCTTCTCAGGTGCAGGCAGCTGCATTTTCCCTCTCTCCCGTGTAGGCAGCTGCACTTTACCCCTTACTCCGCTCCAGTGCAGGCAGCTGCAGTTTTACCCTTTCTCCGGTGCAGGCGGCTGCATTTTTCCCCTGTCTCCGGTGCAAGCGGCTGCATTTTTCCCCCCTCTCCGATGCAGGCGGCTGCACTTTCCCCCCTCTCTCCGGTGCAGGAGGCTGCACTTTCTCCTGTTACTCTGTTCCGGTCTAGGCGGCTGCACTTTCCCCCTCTCTCCGGTGAAGGCGGCTGCACTTTCCCCCCTCTCTCCGGTGCAGGAGGCTGCACTTTCCCCTGTTACTCTGTTCCGGTCCAGGCGGCTGCACTTTCCCGCTCTCTCCGGTGCAGGTGGCTGCACTTTCCCCCCTCTTTCCGGTGTAGGCGGCTACACTTTCAACCCTCTCTCTGATGCAGGTGGCTGCATTTTTCCCCTCTCCGGTGCAGGCAGCTGCACTTTCCTCCTTCTCTGCTCAGGTTCAGGCAGCTGCACTTTCCCCCTCTTACTCCATTCTGCTGCAGGTGGCTGCACTTCCCCCCTCTCTCCGGTGTAGGTGGCTGCACTTTCCTCCCTCTCTCCGGTGCAGGCGGCTGCACTTCCCCCCTCTCTCCGGTGTAGGTGGCTGCACTTTCCTCCCTCTCTCCGGTGCAGGCAGCCGCACTTTTCCTCTTCTTTGCTCAGGTTCATGTAGCTGCACTTTCCCCCTCTTACTCCGTTCCGATGCAGGCGGCTGCACTTTCCTCTCTTACTCCGTTCCGGTGTAGGCGGCTGCACTTTCCCCCCTCTCTCCGGTGCTGGCGGCTGCACTTTCCTCCTCTCTCTGGTGCAGGCAGCTGCACTTTCCCCTCTTATTCCGTTCCGGTGCAGGTGGCAGCACTTCCTCCCCTCTCACCAGTGTAGGCGACTGCACTTTCCATCTCCCTCCGATGTAGGCGGCTGCACTTTCCCCCTCTCTCCTGTGCAGGTGGCAGCACTTTCCCCTTCTCCAGTGCAGGCAGCTACACTTTCCCCTTCTTACTCCGTTACGCTGCAGGTGGCTGCACTTTCCCCCTCTCTCCGTTGCAGGCAACACTTTCCCCCCTATCACCGCTCTGGTGCAAGCAGCTGCACTTTCCCTGTCTCCGGTGTAGGCAGCTGCACTTTCCCTCTTACTCCACTCCGGTGCAGGCAGCAGCACTTTCTTCCCCCTCTCCGGTGCAGGCGGCATCATTTTCCCCCTCTCCGGTGCTGGCGGCTGCATTTTCGCCCTCTCCGGTGCAGGCAGCTGCACGTTCCCCCTTCTCTGCTCAGGTTCATGTAGCTGCACTTTTCCCCTTCTCTCCGATGCAGGCAGCTGCACTTTCCTCCTCTCTCTGGTGCAGGCGGCTGCACTTTCCCCCTCTCCCCGGTGTAGGCGACTGCACTTTCCCCCTCTCTTCGGTGCAGGCGGCTGCACTTTCCCCTCTTACTCCATTACGGTGCAGGCAGTTGCACTTTCCCTCTTACTTCGCTCCGGTGCAGGCAGTTGCACTTTCCCCTTCTCCGGTGGAGGCGGCTGCATTTTCCCCCTTCTCTGCTCATGTGCATGTAGCTGCACTTTCGCCCTCTTACTACGTTCGGGTGCAGGCGGCTGTACTATCCCCCTCTCTCCAGTGCAGGCGGCTGCACTTTCCCCTCTTACCTCGTTCCGGTGCAGATGGCTGCACTTTCCCCTCTCTCTCCGGTGCAGGCGGCTGCAGTTTCCCCCTTCTCTGCTCAGGTGCAGGCAGCTACACTTTCTCCCTCTTACTCCGTTCCGGTGCAGGCAGCTGCACTTTCCCCCTCTCTCCGTTGCAGGCGGCTGCACTTTCCCCCTCTCTCCGTTGCAGGGTGCTGCACTTTCCCCCTCTCTCCGGTGCAGGCGGCTGCACTTTCCCCCCACTCTCCGGTGCAGGCGGCTGCACTTTCCCCCTCTCTCCGGTGCAGGCGGCTGCACTTTCCCCCTCTCTCCGGTGCAGGCAGCTGCTCTTTCCCTCTTCTCCCGCTCCTGTATAGGCAGCTGCACTCCCCCCCTCTACAATGCAGGCAGCTGCACTTTCCCTTTCTCTCCGGTGAAGGCAGCTGCACTTTCCCCCTTACTCTGTTCTGCTGCACTTTCCCCCTCTCTCCGGTGCAGGTGGCTGCACTTCCCCCCTCTCTCCGGTGTAGGTGGCTGCACTTCCCCCCTCTCTCCGGTGTAGGTGGCTGCACTTTCCTCCCTCTCTCCGGTGCAGGCAGCCGCACTTTTCCTCTTCTTTGCTCAGGTTCATGTAGCTGCACTTTCCCCCTCTTACTCCGTTCCGGTGCAGGCGGCTGCACTTTCCTCTCTTACTCCGTTCCGGTGTAGGCGGCTGCACTTTCCCCCCTCTCTCCGGTGCAGGCGGCTGCACTTTCCTCCTCTCTCTGGTGCAGGCTGCTGCACTTTCCCCTCTTATTCCGTTCCGGTGGAAGCACTTCCTCCCCTCTCACCAGTGTAGGCGACTGCACTTTCCATCTCCCTCCGGTGTAGGCGGCTGCACTTTCCCCCTCTCTCCTGTGCAGGTGGCAGCACTTTCCCCTTCTCCAGTGCAGGCAGCTACACTTTCCCATTCTTACTCCATTACGCTGCAGGTGGCTGCACTTTCCCCCTCTCTCCGTTGCATGCAGCAACACCTTCCCCCCTATCACCGCTCTGGTGCAAGCAGCTGCACTTTCCCTGTCTCCGGTGTAGGTAGCTGCACTTTCCCTCTTACTCCACTCCGGTGCAGGCAGCACTTTCTTCCCCCTCTCCGGTGCAGGCGGCATAATTTTCCCCCTCTCCGGTGCTGGCGGCTGCATTTTCGCCCTCTCCGGTGCAGGCAGCTGCACGTCCCCCCTTCTCTGCTCAGGTTCATGTAGCTGCACTTTCCCCCTCTCTCCGATGCAGGCGGCTGCACTTTCCCCTTCTCTCTGGTGCAGGCAGCTGCACTTTCCCACTCTCTCCGTTGCAGGTGACTGCACTTTCCCCCCTCTCTCCAGTTTAGGCGTCTGCACTTTCCCCCTCCTCTCCGGTGCAGGCGGCTGCACTTTCCCCCTTCTCTCCGGTGCAGGCGGCTGCACTTTCCCCCTTCTCTCCGGTGCAGGCGGCTGCACTTTCCCCTCTCTCTCCGGTGCAGACGGCTGCACTTTCCCCCTCTCTCCGGTGCAGGTGGCTGCACTTTCCCCCCTGTCTCCGATGAGGGCAGCAGCACTTTCCCCCCTATCACTGCTCCGGTGCAAGGGGCTATATTTTCCCTCTCTTTGGTGCAGGCAGCTGCATTTTCCCTCTCTCTCCGTTGCAGGCGGCTGCACTTTCCCCTCTTACTCTGTTCCAGTGTAGGCGGCTGCACTTTCCCCCTCTCTCCTTTGCAGGTGACTGCAGTTTCCCCCTCTCCAGTGTAGGCGGCTGCACTTTCCCCCTCTCTCCAGTGCAGGCGGCTGCAGTTTCCCCCTCTCTCCAGTGTAGGTGGCTGCACTTTCCCCCTCTCTCTGGTGCAGGCGGCTGCACTTTTCCCCTCTTACTCCGTTACGGTTCTGGTGGCTGCACTTTCCCCTTCTCAGGTGCAGGCAGCTGCATTTTCCCTCTCTCCCGTGTAGGCAGCTGCACTTTACCCCTTACTCCGCTCCAGTGCAGGCAGCTGCAGTTTTACCCTTTCTCCGGTGCAGGCGGCTGCATTTTTCCCCTGTCTCCGGTGCAAGCGGCTGCATTTTTCCCCCCTCTCCGATGCAGGCGGCTGCACTTTCCCCCCTCTCTCCGGTGCAGGAGGCTGCACTTTCTCCTGTTACTCTGTTCCGGTCTAGGCGGCTGCACTTTCCCCCTCTCTCCGGTGAAGGCGGCTGCACTTTCCCCCCTCTCTCCGGTGCAGGAGGCTGCACTTTCCCCTGTTACTCTGTTCCGGTCCAGGCGGCTGCACTTTCCCGCTCTCTCCGGTGCAGGTGGCTGCACTTTCCCCCCTCTTTCCGGTGTAGGCGGCTACACTTTCAACCCTCTCTCTGATGCAGGTGGCTGCATTTTTCCCCTCTCCGGTGCAGGCAGCTGCACTTTCCTCCTTCTCTGCTCAGGTTCAGGCAGCTGCACTTTCCCCCTCTTACTCCATTCTGCTGCAGGTGGCTGCACTTCCCCCCTCTCTCCGGTGTAGGTGGCTGCACTTTCCTCCCTCTCTCCGGTGCAGGCGGCTGCACTTCCCCCCTCTCTCCGGTGTAGGTGGCTGCACTTTCCTCCCTCTCTCCGGTGCAGGCAGCCGCACTTTTCCTCTTCTTTGCTCAGGTTCATGTAGCTGCACTTTCCCCCTCTTACTCCGTTCCGATGCAGGCGGCTGCACTTTCCTCTCTTACTCCGTTCCGGTGTAGGCGGCTGCACTTTCCCCCCTCTCTCCGGTGCTGGCGGCTGCACTTTCCTCCTCTCTCTGGTGCAGGCAGCTGCACTTTCCCCTCTTATTCCGTTCCGGTGCAGGTGGCAGCACTTCCTCCCCTCTCACCAGTGTAGGCGACTGCACTTTCCATCTCCCTCCGATGTAGGCGGCTGCACTTTCCCCCTCTCTCCTGTGCAGGTGGCAGCACTTTCCCCTTCTCCAGTGCAGGCAGCTACACTTTCCCCTTCTTACTCCGTTACGCTGCAGGTGGCTGCACTTTCCCCCTCTCTCCGTTGCAGGCAACACTTTCCCCCCTATCACCGCTCTGGTGCAAGCAGCTGCACTTTCCCTGTCTCCGGTGTAGGCAGCTGCACTTTCCCTCTTACTCCACTCCGGTGCAGGCAGCAGCACTTTCTTCCCCCTCTCCGGTGCAGGCGGCATCATTTTCCCCCTCTCCGGTGCTGGCGGCTGCATTTTCGCCCTCTCCGGTGCAGGCAGCTGCACGTTCCCCCTTCTCTGCTCAGGTTCATGTAGCTGCACTTTTCCCCTTCTCTCCGATGCAGGCAGCTGCACTTTCCTCCTCTCTCTGGTGCAGGCGGCTGCACTTTCCCCCTCTCCCCGGTGTAGGCGACTGCACTTTCCCCCTCTCTTCGGTGCAGGCGGCTGCACTTTCCCCTCTTACTCCATTACGGTGCAGGCAGTTGCACTTTCCCTCTTACTTCGCTCCGGTGCAGGCAGTTGCACTTTCCCCTTCTCCGGTGGAGGCGGCTGCATTTTCCCCCTTCTCTGCTCATGTGCATGTAGCTGCACTTTCGCCCTCTTACTACGTTCGGGTGCAGGCGGCTGTACTATCCCCCTCTCTCCAGTGCAGGCGGCTGCACTTTCCCCTCTTACCTCGTTCCGGTGCAGATGGCTGCACTTTCCCCTCTCTCTCCGGTGCAGGCGGCTGCAGTTTCCCCCTTCTCTGCTCAGGTGCAGGCAGCTACACTTTCTCCCTCTTACTCCGTTCCGGTGCAGGCAGCTGCACTTTCCCCCTCTCTCCGTTGCAGGCGGCTGCACTTTCCCCCTCTCTCCGTTGCAGGGTGCTGCACTTTCCCCCTCTCTCCGGTGCAGGCGGCTGCACTTTCCCCCCTCTCTCCGGTGCAGGCGGCTGCACTTTCCCCCTCTCTCCGGTGCAGGCGGCTGCACTTTCCCCCTCTCTCCGGTGCAGGCAGCTGCTCTTTCCCTCTTCTCCCGCTCCTGTATAGGCAGCTGCACTCCCCCCCTCTACAATGCAGGCAGCTGCACTTTCCCTTTCTCTCCGGTGAAGGCAGCTGCACTTTCCCCCTTACTCTGTTCTGCTGCACTTTCCCCCTCTCTCCGGTGCAGGTGGCTGCACTTCCCCCCTCTCTCCGGTGTAGGTGGCTGCACTTCCCCCCTCTCTCCGGTGTAGGTGGCTGCACTTTCCTCCCTCTCTCCGGTGCAGGCAGCCGCACTTTTCCTCTTCTTTGCTCAGGTTCATGTAGCTGCACTTTCCCCCTCTTACTCCGTTCCGGTGCAGGCGGCTGCACTTTCCTCTCTTACTCCGTTCCGGTGTAGGCGGCTGCACTTTCCCCCCTCTCTCCGGTGCAGGCGGCTGCACTTTCCTCCTCTCTCTGGTGCAGGCTGCTGCACTTTCCCCTCTTATTCCGTTCCGGTGGAAGCACTTCCTCCCCTCTCACCAGTGTAGGCGACTGCACTTTCCATCTCCCTCCGGTGTAGGCGGCTGCACTTTCCCCCTCTCTCCTGTGCAGGTGGCAGCACTTTCCCCTTCTCCAGTGCAGGCAGCTACACTTTCCCATTCTTACTCCATTACGCTGCAGGTGGCTGCACTTTCCCCCTCTCTCCGTTGCATGCAGCAACACCTTCCCCCCTATCACCGCTCTGGTGCAAGCAGCTGCACTTTCCCTGTCTCCGGTGTAGGTAGCTGCACTTTCCCTCTTACTCCACTCCGGTGCAGGCAGCACTTTCTTCCCCCTCTCCGGTGCAGGCGGCATAATTTTCCCCCTCTCCGGTGCTGGCGGCTGCATTTTCGCCCTCTCCGGTGCAGGCAGCTGCACGTCCCCCCTTCTCTGCTCAGGTTCATGTAGCTGCACTTTCCCCCTCTCTCCGATGCAGGCGGCTGCACTTTCCTCCTCTCTCTGGTGCAGGCGGCTGCACTTTCCCCTTCTCTCTGGTGCAGGCAGCTGCACTTTCCCACTCTCTCCGTTGCAGGTGACTGCACTTTCCCCCTCTCTCCAGTTTAGGCGTCTGCACTTTCCCCCTCTCTTCGGTGCAGGCGGCTGCAACTTCCCCTCTTACTCCATTACGGTGCAGGCAGTTGCACTTTCCCTCTTACTTCGCTCCGGTGCAGGCAGTTGCACTTTCCCCTTCTCCGGTGGAGGCGGCTGCATTTTCCCCCTTCTCTGCTCATGTTCATGTAGCTGCACTTTCGCCCTCTTAATCCGTTCGGGTGCAGGCGGCTGTACTTTCCCCCCTCTCTCCAGTGCAGGCGGCTGCACTTTCCCCTCTTTCCTCGTTCCGGTGCAGATGGCTGCACTTTCCCCTCTTACTTTATTCCGGTGCAGGCGGCTGCAGTTTCCCCCTTCTCTGCTCAGGTGCAGGCAGCTACACTTTCTCCCTCTTACTCCGTTCCGGTGCAGGCAGCTGCACTTTCCCCCTCTCTCCGTTGCAGGCGGCTGCACTTTCCCCCTCTCTCCGTTGCAGGGGGCTGCACTTTCCCTCTTCCCCTGCTCCTGTGTAGGCAGCTGCACTCCCCCCCTCTACAATGCAGGCAGCTGCACTTTCCCTTTCTCTCCGGTGAAGGCAGCTGCACTTTCCCCCTTACTCTGTTCTGCTGCAGGTGGCTGCACTTCCCCCCTCTCTCCGGTGTAGGTGGCTGCACTTTCCTCCCTCTCTACGGTGCAGGCGGCTGCACTTTCCTCCCTCTCTACGGTGTAGGTGGCTGCACTTTCCTCCCTCTCTCCGTTGCAGGGGGCTGCACTTTCCCTCTTCCCCTGCTCCTGTGTAGGCAGCTGCACTCCCCCCCTCTACAATGCAGGCAGCTGCACTTTCCCTTTCTCTCCGGTGAAGGCAGCTGCACTTTCCCCCTTACTCTGTTCTGCTGCAGGTGGCTGCACTTCCCCCCTCTCTCCGGTGTAGGTGGCTGCACTTTCCTCCCTCTCTACGGTGCAGGCGGCTGCACTTTCCTCCCTCTCTACGGTGTAGGTGGTTGCACTTTCCTCCCTCTCTCCGGTGCAGGCGGCTGCACTTTCCTCCTCTCTCTGGTGTCGGCAGCTGCACTTTTCCTCTTCTTTGCTCAGGTTCATGTAGCTGCACTTTCCCCCTCTTACTCCGTTCCGGTGCAGGCGGCTGCACTTTCCTCTCTTACTCCGTTCCGGTGTAGGCGGCTGCACTTTCCCCCCTCTCTCCGGTGCAGGCGGCTGCACTTTCCTCCTCTCTCTGGTGTCGGCAGCTGCACTTTCCCCCTTCTCCGCTCTGGTACAGGCAGCTGCACTTTACCTCTTCTCTGCTCAGGTGCAGGCAGCTGCACTTTCCCCCTCTCTCTGGTGTAGGCTGCTGCAGTTTCCCTTCTCTCTCCGGTGCAGGCGGCTGCACTTTCCTCCTCTCTACGGTGCAGGCGGCTGCACTTTCCCCCCTCTCTCCGATGCGGGCAGCAGCACTTTCCCCCCTATCACTGCTCTGGTGCAGGGGGCTATATTTTCCCTCTCTTTGGTGCAGGCAGCTGCATTTTCCCTCTCTCTCCGGTGCAGGCGGCTGCACTTTCTCCTTCTCTCTGTTGCAGGCGGCTGCACTTTCCCCTCTTACTCCGTTCCGGTGCAGGCGGCTGCACTTTCCCTTCTTACTCCGTTCCGGTGCAGGCGGCTGCACTTTCCCCTCTTACTTCGTTCCGGTGCAGGCGGCTGCACTTTCCCCTCTTACTTCGTTCCGGTGTAGGCGGCTGCACTTTTCCCCTCTGTCCGGTGTAGGCGGCTGCACTTTTCCCCTCTGTCCGGTGTAGGCGGCTGCACTTTTCCCCTCTGTCCGGTGTAGGCGGCTGCACTTTTCCCCTCTGTCCGGTGTAGGCGGCTGCACTTTTCCCCTCTGTCCGGTGTAGGCGGCTGCACTTTTCCCCTCTGTCCGGTGTAGGCGGCTGCACTTTTCCCCTCTGTCCGGTGTAGGCGGCTGCACTTTCTCCCTCTCTATGGTGCAGGCGACTGCACTTTCCCCTTCTCCAGTGCAGGCAGCAGCACATTCCCCCTCTTAGTTACAGTGCAGGTGGCTGCACTTTCCCCCTCTCTCCGGTGCAGGCAGCAGCACTTTCCCCCTATCACCACTCTGGTGCAGGCAGCTGTACTTTCCCTCTCTCTGGTGTAGGCAGCTGCACTTTCCCCGTTACTCCGCTCCGGTGCAGGCAGCTGCAATTTCCCCCTCTCAGGTGCAGGCGGCTGCAATTTCCCCCTCTCTCCGGTGCAGGCGGCTGCACTTTCCCCTTCTCTCCGCTGCAGGCGGCTGATTTTCCCCTTCTGTCTCCGGTGCACGCGGCTGCATTTTCCCCCTCTCTCCGGTGCAGGCGGCTGCACTTTCCCCCCTCTCTCCGGTGCAGGCGGCTGCACTTTCCTCCTTCTCTCCGGTGCAGGCGGCTGCAGTTTCCCCCTTCTCTCCGATGCATGCGGCTGCAGTTTCCCCCTTCTCTCCGATGCATGCGGCTGCACTTACCCCCCTCTCTCCGATGCAGGCGGCTGCACTTTCCCCCCTCTCTCCGATGCAGGCGGCTGCACTTTCCCCCCTCTCTCCGATGCAGGCGGCTGCACTTTCCCCCCTCTCTCCGGTGCTGGCGGCTGCACTTTCCCCCCTCTCTCCGGTGCAGGCGGCTGCACTTTCCCCCTTCTCTCCGGTGCAGGCGGCTGCACTTTCCCCCTTCTATCAGGTGTAGGCGGCTGCACTTTCCCCCTTCTCTCCGGTGCAGGCGGCTGCACTTTCCCCCTTCTCTCCGGTGCAGGCGGCTGCACTTTCCCCCTTCTCTCCGCTGCAGGTGGCTGCACTTTTCCCCTCTGTCCGGTGTAGGCGGCTGCACTTTTCCCCTCTGTCCGGTGTAGGCGGCTGCACTTTTCCCCTCTGTCCGGTGTAGGCGGCTGCACTTTTCCCCTCTGTCCGGTGTAGGCGGCTGCACTTTTCCCCTCTGTCCGGTGTAGGAGGCTGCACTTTTCCCCTCTGTCCGGTGTAGGCGGCTGCACTTTTCCCCTCTGTCCGGTGTAGGCAGCAGCACTTTCCCCCTATCACCGCTCTGGTGCAGGCAGCTGTACTTTCCCTCTCTCCGGTGTAGGCAGCTGCACTTTCCCCGTTACTCCGCTCCGGTGCAGGCAGCTGCAATTTCCCCCTCTCTCCGGTGCAGGCGGCTGCACTTTCCCCCTTCTCTCCGGTGCAGGCGGCTGCACTTTCCCCCTTCTCTCCGGTGCAGGCGGCTGCACTTTCCCCCTTCTCTCCGGTGCAGGCGGCTGCACTTTCCCCTTCTCTCCGATGCAGGCGGCTGCACTTTCCCCCTTCTCTCCGGTGCAGGCGGCTGCACTTTCCCCCTTCTCTCCGGTGCAGGCGGCTGCACTTTCCCCCTTCTCTCCGGTGCAGGCGGCTGCACTTTCCCCCTCTCTCCGATGCAGGCGGCTGCACTTTCCCCCTTCTCTCCGGTGCAGGCGGCTGCACTTTCCCCCTTCTCTCCGGTGCAGGCGGCTGCACTTTCCCCCTTCTCTCCGGTGTAGGCGGCTGCACTTTCCCCCTTCTCTCCGGTGCAGGCGGCTGCACTTTCCCCCTTCTCTCCGGTGCAGGCGGCTGCACTTTCCCCCTTCTCTCCGGTGCAGGCGGCTTAACTTTCCCCCTTCTCTCCGGTGCAGGCGGCTGCACTTTCCCCCTTCTCTCCGGTGCAGGTGGCTGCACTTTCCCCCTTCTCTCCGGTGCAGGCGGCTGCACTTTCCCCCCTCTCTCCGGTGCAGGCGGCTGCACTTTCCCCCTACTCCGCTCCGGTGTAGGGAGGGGACATCACATGGCTCCGGAGGAGGGGACGGTATGACAGCGGCTGGAGCTGGGAGGCGGCAGAGAGTTGTGGCTCCGCTCTGGGCGACACTCGGGATCGGGCGCAGATGGGCAGCAGCGGGACATGAGTTTCTTCCCGGGCTGCAGGGAGACGTCCCAGCATGAAGCCGCCGGAGAGCCCGGACAGGAACGGCTACGTGCGGAGCTGTGTGACCCCGCTGAAGCCGGACCCCCCGCGGCGCGGACTCCTGTGCGCCCTGTGCCGGCCGCGGGCGCTGCTGTGCGGGGCGGGGGCGCTGCTGGCGGCCGGCTGCTCGGTGCTGGGGCTCGGCTGGGCGCCCTGCCTGCTGCACGCCCTCAGCCCGCTCTTCAGTCTCGGCTGCGCCTTCTTCTTCCTCAGCGGCTACCTGGCCCGGGCTGGGTGCGGGGGCTCCGGGGGGCTCTGGCTGCTGGCGCTGCCTCTCTGCTGCTGCTGCGGGGACGCGGTGCTGCTGCTGCCGGGCGCCGGGGATGAGCTGCGGCTGCTGCTGGTGCTGCTGTCCGTGGGGCTGCTCAGCCTGTGGCGGGGGCTGCGGCTGCGGCATGCCGTGCTGCTGCTGCTCTTCTCCGGCCTGGTGTGGCTGGTGTCCCGGAGCAGCCTGGGCGCGCTGCCCCACGCGGTGAGAGCCCTGGGCGGCTGCCTGGTCGGGCTGGCCGGCTCCGTGCTCGCTCTGGGCTGCAGCGGCGGCTTCCACCTCCGAGAGGCGCAACCGAGGGCGGCCATGCTGGAGGACAAGGTGCCGGTGATCAGGCCCCGGCGGAGGTCCAGCTGTGTGTCCCTGGGAGAGACTTCCGCCGCCGGTTACTACGGCAAGATGTCCCGGAGGCCGTCCCTGCCGTGCATCTCCCGGGAGCAGGTGAGCGGCGAACTTCCTGCAACTTTCTGCATTCACTGATACATTGTAACAGCGCAGCAGCGGCACTGCCCCGGGGGTCTGGTATGTGAGGAAAGACCCCAGGAAGTGGTGACCAGTGCCCCCCCCTCCATTACCCCGGGACGTGGTGACCTGAGCGCCCCCCCCCATTACCCCGGGACGTGGTGACCAGTGCCCCCCCTCCATTACCCCGGGACGTGGTGACCTGAGCGCCCCCCCCCATTACCCCGGGACATGGTGACCTGAGCGCCCCCTCTCCCCATCACCCCGGGACGTGGTGACCTGAGCCCCCCCCATTACCCCGGGACGTGGTGACCTGAGCGCCCCCCCTATTACGCCGGGACGTGGTGACCTGAGCGCCCCCCCCCCCCATTACCCCGGGACGTGGAGACCTGAGCCCCCCCCCCCCCATTACCCCGGGACGTTGAGACCTGAGCGCCACCCCCCCCCCCATTACCCCGGGACGTTGAGACCTGAGCGCCACCCCCCCTCCCATTACCCCGGGACGTTGAGACCTGAGCGCCACCCCCCCCTCCCATTACCCCGGGACGTTGAGACCTGAGCGCCCCCCTCCATCACCCCGGGACGTGGAGACCTGAGCCTCCCCCCCCCCCCCCCCCTGTCACCCCGGGACATGGAGACCTGAGCGCCCCCCCCCCCATTACCCCGGGACGTGGTGACCTGAGCGCCCCCTCTCCCCATCACCCCGGGACGTGGTGACCTGAGCCCCCCCCATTACCCCGGGACGTGGTGACCTGAGCCCCCCCCATTACCCCGGGACGTGGTGACCTGAGCGCCCCCCCTATTACGCCGGGACGTGGTGACCTGAGCGCCCCCCCCCCCATTACCCCGGGACGTGGAGACCTGAGCGCCCCCCCCCCCCCCCCATTACCCCGGGACGTTGAGACCTGAGCGCCACCCCCCCCCCATTACCCCGGGACGTTGAGACCTGAGCGCCACCCCCCCTCCCATTACCCCGGGACGTTGAGACCTGAGCGCCACCCCCCCCTCCCATTACCCCGGGACGTGGTGACCTGAGCGCCCCCCCCCCATTACCCCGGGACGTTGAGACCTGAGCGCCCCCCCCCTCCATCACCCCGGGACGTGGTGACCTGAGCGCTCCCCCCCCCCCTCCATTACCCCCGGGACGGTGACTTCGGCCCCCGGATTTGAGGAGTTGCGCTCTGCTCTGTTACAATGCTCTTTCCTTCTCTTTATCTGGATATAATGTGTGATGTCATTGCCGTCGCATTATCACTGTCGTCGTTTCCGTGGCGCTGTAGTCATGTGATGCGGTTTTGTGGTTTGCCTTCTGCTCATTACTTTGTTAGGCGAAGTTCACACAAGGATATTGATTGTCGTCCGTATCCGATCCTGAAGCCGAGGTGTTTTCCATCACGAGCAGACGTCATGGATGATATCGGACGCTGTGAGGACGAGCCCCGCCGGATCGTACTTGTACTGCCGAGTCTCATCCACATACGGACACTGGCGCACGCTGGGAACAATTCACACGGACATGCAGCCGGTGCAAAAAACCTGCGATCTGAACGTCCCATCGGTAACATTGGGAGGAGCGGCGGCCGCGTGAGGGCAGAGCATTCCTTAACCAAAGTATTGTGGGAACATAGGCCGACTTTGTCACTTTTGTTTCTTTAATGTTGTTTGTGTTCTCTAGATATTTTCTTTTTGCGCTGCTGGTGGTGATGTCTCATGACGGTGCTGCTGAGGTCAGATGTCAGTATGGCGGTGTAATGGCCGCCTTTCTTACTTCTTTATGATAGAATGACTCCGCCAAGTGATCGACTCCATTGTATCAGAGAATACAGTCTTGTGTTCCCTGTTATCAGCCATTTCTGACTGGAGTTTGAGATGAACGACAAGACATGCCCCCGTTATCCAGTGTCGACCACTGCTGCTGTGTAATAAGAGGTGATATCGGCCGCTCTCTCCGGTGCTGAATACGCCACGCGTTTTAGGATCCGTTTTGGGCTTCTCCGGATTTCTAGCCTCTCGGCCTCCATGTACCTCCGCAGTAGAATGGACGCTTCGGTGCAGAGCGTCTGATGAATATTTAACCAGCAGCTGCTGATAGCCGGTGCAGAGCGTCGCGCCCCCCCCAGCTCGCTTCGCTCTGCACCCGGCGTTTCTCTCCATATAACGGATTCTTCAGATTAAACTGGAGACTTCAATATTTATTCGGACGCTTTTAAGCTGCGCTCATTCTCCGCTGCCGGCGTAACGCACAACGTTTCTGACCGCTGCTGATGAATTCTCCGCGCGACGATGCGTCCTGTATCCAGATGGCGATTCCCCTGGAGTTTCACAGATTGCGTCGCCTATGTGGATGATTTACGTTCCTCGCGCAGCCTTAACGCCGCACAGGCCTGAGCCGTTCTCTGTTTTTTTTTTTTACCATCTTGGCAGCAGCACTTTTATTGTCCAAAAACGTAAAATATTGCAGATTTTACCTTCGCCCCTCTGGAGCCATCACAAGTCACCAAAGGATTAATGTTAGAACTTGTTACTTTCCCAATTCCAAAGTGTTACATTGTTGCTGCATCCTCAGGTTGAATGCTAACCCATGTGAGCACATCCATAGGAGAGCAGAGTTGTGTGTCCTGTACAGCCCGACCTGATATGATAGCGCCCCCCTATGGTGGTGCGCGTGGATAGCACAGCTGTGTGTTATATGACCAAAAGTTTTCAGACCAGCTCAACATTTGGTTCTCACATTTTGTCTCTTAAGTATTTTCGCGCGTTTAGTTGCTGTTTCTATGGTTACTGACGGACAATTATAAACATTCCATATGTTGTTACATTTTATTGACAAACACATGAAGTTTATATTGCTTTAGTATTCTCCGCACTCCTGCCCCTTATTCTCCGCACTCCTGCCCCTTATTCTCCGCACTCCTGCCCCTTATTCTCCGCACTCCTGCCCCTTATTCTCCGCACTCCTGCCCCTTATTCTCCACGCTCCTGCACCTTATTCTCCCCACTCCTGCTCCTTATTCTCCGCACTCCTGCCCCTTATTCTCCACACTTCTGCCCCTTATTCTCCGCACTCCTGCCCCTTATTCTCCACGCTCCTGCCCCTTATTCTCCGCACTCCTGCCCCTTATTCTCCGCACTCCTGCCCCTTATTCTCCACGCTCCTGCACCTTATTCTCCGCACTCCTGCCCCTTATTCTCCGCACTCCTGCCCCTTATTCTCCACGCTCCTGCCCCTTATTCTCCGCGCTCCTGCCCCTTATTCTCCACACTCCTGCCCCTTATTCTCCGCACTCCTGCCCCTTATTCTCCGCACTCCTGCCCCTTATTCTCCGCACTCCTGCCCCTTGTTCTCCGCGCCCCTGCCCCTTGTTCTCCGCGCCCCTGCCCCTTGTTCTCCGCACTGCTGCCCCTTATTCTCCGCACTCCTGCCCCTTGTTCTCCGCGCCCCTGCCCCTTATTTTCCACGCTCCTGCCCCTTATTCTCCACCACTCCTGCCCCTTATTCTCCACCACTCCTGCCCCTTATTCTCCACCACTCCTGCCCCTTATTCTCCACCACTCCTGCCCCTTATTCTCCACCACTCCTGCCCCTTATTCTCCACCACTCCTGCCCCTTATTCTCCACCACTCCTGCCCCTTATTCTCCACCACTCCTGCCCCTTATTCTCCACCACTCCTGCCCCTTGTTCTCCACCACTCCTGCCCCTTATTCTCCACCACTCCTGCCCCTTGTTCTCCGCGCTCATCCCCCTCATCGCTTTGAAAATTCACAAACTTTTTGTGAAGCACTGAGTTGCGAAAAACGTTGCAAATTTTGGCATTTTCCTGCTAGTTTCGCTCTGCCAAGATTTGGGGAGCTGGGACGGGTGAGGGATGGGGGCGAGACACCACAGCTCTTCTAATTCATGACCAGATGTGGAGTATCTCACACTTCTTAATGATTCCGAAGCGTCTGACTCCAGTGCGCCCTCTCATCAAGACTGGTGTGAACATCGCCGCTCTTGATGATTCGGGACCATTGAGTTTTCAAAAACTTTATGGATTTGTCAACAAAGCTGTAAAAACTTCTGAAATGTTTAGAATTGTCCGTCAGTAATCATAGAAACTTCCGAGGAGCAAAAAACACTGAAGCTGCAAAATGTGAAAGCCAAAACTTGTCAGTCTCAACTTATGGCCACAGCTATATAACCATAATGAGCCATGATAGCGCCCCCCCATGGCAGTGCCATGCCTGTGCACTATTACTTTCCCTCCACTGTAGTGCTGGTTCTGTGGGCCTGAGTTATTGGTCACCTGTTAAATGCAGGGTCTCTGGTTGCCCCCTGGTTGTCCCTGCAGTGTTGGGTCATATGGTAAGGATGGAGGATTTGGCATGCAAGGTGTTTAAGTTGACCAAAATTGGTGGTCCATGCTTATTTTTTGTGCATTTGTTGCCCCTGACTGGTAGCTGCTTTTATTGAATCCTTCTAATCCCCAATTTGGCCTCAGGGCGGCAGAGAACTATTATTGTCTGGTAATGAGCGTTACTGTAAAGGATTGCAAAGTCTGTGCTTGCAGCCGGTGAACTGCTCCTTGCAGCCGGTGAACTGCTCCTTGCAGCCGGTGAACTGCTCCTTGCAGCCGGTGAACTGCTCCTTGTTCTTAAACAGCCTGAACTTCAGACTAATACACCTCATCCCTGTGCAATATTTGGTCTGTCATACGTCCATCAGCTGGATGTTTGTTTTCAATGACAGCAGGCAGAGGTGTTGAAAATTGGGACTGCATGAGATGCAAAGTTTTTTTTTTTTTTTTTAGTAAGTTTTAGATCTGTTCATTAGATCTGTTCATTATGCTGCTGTGCAGGGTTTGTTGTCATATTGGTTTATATTTCCAGCTCTCCAGTCACATTACATCCATCTCCTGTCTGCCGCTCATCTGTGTGTTCTCAGCGCAAGAGCTGAAAACAGAGTAAAGAACTGATGAGGTTTTCTTGTGAATACAAAGGATATTTACTGATTTACAATTTGCAGGGTCCTGCACCTCTATGCAGCGGTGTAATATGGAGACGTCTCCTCCAATCAACATCTTATACAGATCACCTGCAGACTAATCTTCACATACAGCAGCGTTACCTCCTGTGTTATATACACCAGAGCTGCACTCACTATTCTGCTGGTGCAGTCACTGTGTACATACATTACATTACTGATCCAGAGTTACATCCTGTATTATCCTCCAGAGCTGCACTCACTATTCTGCTGGTGCAGTCACTGTGTACATACATTACATTACTGATCCTGAGTTACATCCTGTATTATACTCCAGAGCTGCACTCACTATTCTGCTGGTGCAGTCACTGTGTACATACATTACATTACTGATCCTGAGTTACATCCTGTATTATACTCCAGAGCTGCACTCATTATTCTGCTGGTGCAGTCACTGTGTACATACATTACATTACTGATCCTGAGTTACCTCCTGTATTATACTCCAGAGCTGCACTCACTATTCTGCTGGTGCAGTCACTGTGTACATACATTACATTACTGATCCTGAGTTACATCCTGTATTATACTCCAGAGCTGCACTCACTATTCTGCTGGTGCAGTCACTATCTACATACATTACATTACTGATCCTGACTTACATCCTGTATTATACTCCAGAGCTGCACTCACTATTCTGCTGGTGCAGTCACTATCTACATACATTACATTACTGATCCTGAGTTACATCCTGTATTATACTCCAGAGCTGCACTCACTATTCTGCTGGTGCAGTCACTGTGTACATACATTACATTACTGATCCTGAGTTACATCCTGTATTATACTCCAGAGCTGCACTCACTATTCTGCTGGTGCAGTCACTGTGTACATACATTACATTACTGATCCTGAGTTACCTCCTGTATTATATACTCCAGAGCTGCACTCACTATTCTGCTGGTGCAGTCACTGTGTACATACATTACATTACTGATCCTGAGTTACATCCTGTATTATACTCCAGAGCTGCACTCACTATTCTGCTGGTGCAGTCACTGTGTACATACATTACATTACTGATCCTGAGTTACCTCCTGTATTATACTCCAGAGCTGCACTCACTATTCTGCTGGTGCAGTCACTGTGTACATACATTACATTACTGATCCTGAGTTACATCCTGTATTATACTCCAGAGCTGCACTCACTATTCTGCTGGTGCAGTCACTGTGTACATACATTACATTACTGATCCTGAGTTACATCCTGTATTATACTCCAGAGCTGCACTCACTATTCTGCTGGTGCAGTCACTGTGTACATACATTACATTACTGATCCTGAGTTACATCCTGTATTATACTCCAGAGCTGCACTCACTATTCTGCTGGTGCAGTCACTGTGTACATACATTACATTACTGATCCTGAGGTACACCCTGTATTATACTCCAGAGCTGCACTCACTATTCTGCTGGTGCAGTCACTGTGTACATACATTACATTACTGATCCTGAGTTACCTCCTGTGTTATATACTCCAGAGCTGCACTCACTATTCTGCTGGTGCAGTCACTGTGTACATACATTACATTACTGATCCTGAGTTACATCCTGTATTATACTCCAGAGCTGCACTCACTATTCTGCTGGTGCAGTCATTGTGTACATACATTACATTACTGATCCTGAGTTACATCCTGTATTATACTCCAGAGCTGCACTCACTGTTCTGCTGGTGCAGTCACTGTACATACATTACATTACTGATCCTGAGTTACATCCTGTATTATACCCCAGAGCTGCACTCACTATTCTGCTGGTGCAGTCACTGTGTACATACATTACTGATCTTGAGTTACATCCTGTATTATACTCCAGAGCTGCACTCACTATTCTGCTGGTGCAGTCACTGTGCACATACATTACATTACTGATCCTGAGTTACATCCTGTATTATACTCCAGAGCTGCACTCACTATTCTGCTGCTGCAGTCACTGTGTACATACATTACATTACTGATCCTGAGTTACATCCTGTATTATACTCCAGAGCTGCACTCACTATTCTGCTGGTGCAGTCACTGTGTACATACATTACATTACTGATCCTGAGTTACATCCTGTATTATACTCCAGAGCTGCACTCACTATTCTGCTGGTGCAGTCACTGTGTACATACATTACATTACTGATCCTGAGTTACATCCTGTATTATACCCCAGAGCTGCACTCACTATTCTGCTGGTGCAGTCACTGTGTACATACATTACATTACTGATCCTGAGTTACATCCTGTATTATACTCCAGAGCTGCACTCACTATTCTGCTGGTGCAGTCACTGTGTACATACATTACATTACTGATCCTGAGTTACATCCTGTATTATACCCCAGAGCTGCACTCACTATTCTGCTGGTGCAGTCACTGTGTACATACATTACATTACTGATCCTTAGTTACATCATGTATTATACTCCAGAGCTGCACTCACTATTCTGCTGGTGCAGTCACTGTGCACATACATCACATTACTGATCCTGAGTTACCTCCTGTATTATACCCCAGAGCTGCACTCACTATTCTGCTGGTGCAGTCACTGTGTACATACATTACATTACTGATCCTGAGTTACATCCTGTATTATACTCCAGAGCTGCACTCACTATTCTGCTGGTGCAGTCACTGTGTACATACATTACATTACTGATCCTGAGTTACATCCTGTAATATACTCCAGAGCTGCACTCACTATTCTGCTGGTGCAGTCAATGTGCACATACATTACATTACTGATCCTGAGTTACATCCTGTATTATACCCCAGAGCTGCACTCACTATTCTGCTGGTGCAGTCACTGTGTACATACATTACATTACAGATCCTGCGTTACATCCTGTATTATACTCCAGAGCTGCACTCACTATTCTGCTGGTGCAGTCACTGTGTACATACATTACATTACTGATCCTGAGGCACATCCTGTATTATACTCCAGAGCTGCACTCACTATTCTGCTGGTGCAGTCACTGTGTACATACATTACATTACAGATCCTGCGTTACATCCTGTATTATACTCCAGAGCTGCACTCACTATTCTGCTGGTGCAGTCACTGTGTACATATATTACATTACTGATCCTGAGATACATCCTGTATTATACTCCAGAGCTGCACTCACTATTCTGCTGGTGCAGTCACTGTGTACATACATTACATTACTGATCCTGAGTTACATCCTGTATTATACCCCAGAGCTGCACTCACTATTCTGCTGGTGCAGTCACTGTGTACATACATTACATTACTGATCCTGAGTTACATCCTGTATTATACTCCAGAGCTGCACTCACTATTCTGCTGGTGCAGTCACTGTGTACATACATTACATTACTGATCCTGAGTTACATCCTGTATTATACTCCAGAGCTGCACTCACTATTCTGCTGGTGCAGTCAATGTGTACATATATTACATTACTGATCCTGAGTTACATCCTGTATTATACCCCAGAGCTGCACTCACTATTCTGCTGGTGCAGTCACTGTGTACATACATTACATTACTGATCCGGAGTTACCTCCTGTATTATACTCCAGAGCTGCACTCACTATTCTGCTGGTGCAGTCACTGTGCACATACATTACATTACTGGTCCTGAGTTACCTCCTGTATTATACTCCAGAGCTGCACTCACTATTCTGCTGGTGCAGTCACTGTGTACTTATATTACATTACTGATCCTGAGTTACATCCTGTATTATACCCCAGAGCTGCACTCACTATTCTGCTGGTGCAGTCACTGTGTACATATATTACATTACTGATCCTGAGTTACCTCCTGTATTATACTCCAGAGCTGCACTCACTATTCTGCTGGTGCAGTCACTGTGTACATATATTACATTTCTGATCCTGAGTTACCTTCTGTATTATACTCCAGAGCTGCACTCACTATCCTGCTGGTGCAGTCACTGTGTACATACATTACATTACTGATCCAGAGTTACATCCTGTATTATACTCCAGAGCTGCACTCACTATTCTGCTGGTGCAGTCACTGTGTACATACATTACATTACTGATCCGGAGTTACCTCCTGTATTATACTCCAGAGCTGCACTCACTATTCTGCTGGTGCAGTCACTGTGCACATACATTACATTACTGGTCCTGAGTTACCTCCTGTATTATACTCCAGAGCTGCACTCACTATTCTGCCGGTGCAGTCACTGTGTACATATATTACATTACTGATCCTGAGTTACATCCTGTATTATACCCCAGAGCTGCACTCACTATTCTGCTGGTGCAGTCACTGTGTACATATATTACATTACTGATCCTGAGTTACCTCCTGTATTATACTCCAGAGCTGCACTCACTATTCTGCTGGTGCAGTCACTGTGTACATATATTACATTTCTGATCCTGAGTTACCTTCTGTATTATACTCCAGAGCTGCACTCACTATCCTGCTGGTGCAGTCACTGTGTACATACATTACATTACTGATCCTGAGTTACATCCTGTATTATCCTCCAGAGCTGCACTCACTATTCTGCTGGTGCAGTCACTGTGCACATACATTACATTACTGATCCTGAGTTACCTCCTGTATTATACTCCAGAGCTGCACTCACTATTCTGCTGGTGCAGTCACTGTGTACATACATTACATTACTGATCCTGAGTTACATCCTGTATTATACTCCAGAGCTGCACTCACTATTCTGCTGGTGCAGTCACTGTGTACATACATTACATTACTGATCCTGAGTTACATCCTGTATTATACTCCAGAGCTGCACTCACTATTCTGCTGGTGCAGTCACTGTGTACATACATTACATTACTGATCCTGAGTTACATCCTGTATTATACTCCAGAGCTGCACTCACTATTCAGCTGGTGCAGTCACTGTGCACATACATTACATTACTGATCCTGAGTTACATCCTGTATTATACTCCAGAGCTGCACTCACTATTCAGCTGGTGCAGTCACTGTGTACATACATTACATTACTGATCCGGAGTTACATCCTGTATTATACTCCAGAGCTGCACTCACTATTCTGCTGGTGGAGTCACTGTGTACATACATTACATTACTGATCCTGAGTTACCTCCTGTATTATACTCCAGAGCTGCACTCACTATTCTGCTGGTGGAGTCACTGTGTACATACATTACATTACTAATCCTGAGTTACATCCTGTATTATACTCCAGAGCTGCACTCACTATTCTGCTGGCGCAGTCACTGTGCACATACATTACATTGCTGATCCTGAGTTACATCCTGTATTATACCCCAGAGCTGCACTCACTGTTCAGCTGGTGCAGTCACTGTGTACATACATTACATTACTGATCCTGAGTTACATCTTGTATTATACTCCAGAGCTGCACTCACTATTCTGCTGGTGCAGTCACTGTGTACATACATTACATTACTGATCCTGAGTTACATCCTGTATTATACTCCAGAGCTGCACTCACTATTCTGCTGGTGCAGTCACTGTGTACATACATTACATTACTAATCCTGAGTTACATCCTGTATTATACTCCAGAGCTGCACTCACTATTCTGCTGGTGCAGTCACTGTGTACATGCATTACATTACTGATCCTGAGTTACATCTTGTATTATACTCCAGAGCTGCACTCACTATTCTGCTGGTGCAGTCACTGTGTACATACATTACATTACTGATCCTGAGTTACCTCCTGTATTATTCTCCAGAGCTGCACTCACTATTCTGCTGGTGCAGTCACTGTGTACATACATTACATTACTGATCCTGAGTTACCTCCTGTATTATACCCCAGAGCTGCACTCACTATTCTGCTGGTGCAGTCACTGTGTACATACATTACATTACTGATCCTGTGTTACATCCTGCATTATACTCCAGAGCTGCACTCACTATTCTGCTGGTGCAGTCACTGTGCACATACATTACATTACTGATCCTGAGTTACCTCCTGTATTATACTCCAGAGCTGCACTCACTATTCTGCTGGTGCAGTCACTGTGTACATACATTACATTTCTGATCCTGAGTTACCTCCTGTATTATATTCCAGAGCTGCACTCACTATTCTGCTGGTGCAGTCACTGTGTACATACATTACATTACTGATCCTGAGTTACATCCTGTATTATACTCCAGAGCTGCACTCACTATTCTGCTGGTGCAGTCACTGTGTACATACATTACATTACTGATCCTGAGTTACATCCTGTATTATACTCCAGAGCTGCACTCACTATTCTGCTGGTGCAGTCACTGTGTACATACATTACATTACTGATCCGGAGTTACCTCCTGTATTATACTCCAGAGCTGCACTCACTATTCTGCTGGTGCAGTCACTGTGCACATACATTACATTACTGGTCCTGAGTTACCTCCTGTATTATACTCCAGAGCTGCACTCACTATTCTGCTGGTGCAGTCACTGTGTACATATATTACATTACTGATCCTGAGTTACATCCTGTATTATACCCCAGAGCTGCACTCACTATTCTACTGGTGCAGTCACTATGTACATATATTACATTACTGATCCTGAGTTACCTCCTGTATTATACTCCAGAGCTGCACTCACTATTCTGCTGGTGCAGTCACTGTGTACATATATTACATTTCTGATCCTGAGTTACCTTCTGTATTATACTCCAGAGCTGCACTCACTATCCTGCTGGTGCAGTCACTGTGTACATACATTACATTACTGATCCAGAGTTACATCCTGTATTATACTCCAGAGCTGCACTCACTATTCTGCTGGTGCAGTCACTGTGTACATACATTACATTACTGATACGGAGTTACCTCCTGTATTATACTCCAGAGCTGCACTCACTATTCTGCTGGTGCAGTCACTGTGCACATACATTACATTACTGGTCCTGAGTTACCTCCTGTATTATACTCCAGAGCTGCACTCACTATTCTGCTGGTGCAGTCACTGTGTACATATATTACATTTCTGATCCTGAGTTACCTTCTGTATTATACTCCAGAGCTGCACTCACTATCCTGCTGGTGCAGTCACTGTGTACATACATTACATTACTGATCCAGAGTTACATCCTGTATTATACTCCAGAGCTGCACTCACTATTCTGCTGGTGCAGTCACTGTGTACATACATTACATTACTGATCCTGAGTTACATCTTGTATTATACTCCAGAGCTGCACTCACTATTCAGCTGGTGCAGTCACTGTGCACATACATTACATTACTGATCCTGAGTTACATCCTGTATTATACTCCAGAGCTGCACTCACTATTCTGCTGGTGCAGTCACTGTGTGCATACATTACATTACTGATCCTGAGTTACATCCTGTATTATACTCCAGAGCTGCACTCACTATTCTGCTGGTGCAGTCACTGTGTGCATACATTACATTACTGATCCTGAGTTACATCCTGTATTATACTCCAGAGCTGCACTCACTATTCTGCTGGTGCAGTCACTGTGCACATACATTACATTACTGATCCTGAGTTACATCCTGTATTATACTCCAGAGCTGCGCTCACTATTCTGCTGGTGCAGTCACTGTGTACATACATTACATTACTGATCCTGAGTTACCTCCTGTATTATACTCCAGAGCTGCACTCACTATTCTGCTGGTGCAGTCACTGTGTGCATACATTACATTACTGATCCTGAGTTACATCCTGTATTATACTCCAGAGCTGCACTAACTATTCTGCTGGTGCAGTCACTGTGTACATACATTACATTACTGATACTGAGTTGCATCCTGTATTATACTCCAGAGCTGCACTCACTATTCTGCTGGTGCAGTCACTGTGTACATACATTACATCACTGATACTGAGTTACCTCCTGTATTATACTCCAGAGCTGCACTCACTATTCTGCTGGTGCAGTCACTGTGTGCATACATTACATTACTGATCCTGAGTTACATCCTGTATTATACTCCAGAGCTGCACTAACTATTCTGCTGGTGCAGTCACTGTGCACATACATTACATTACTGGTCCTGAGTTACATCCTGTATTATACTCCAGAGCTGCACTCACTATTCTGCTGGTGCAGTCACTGTGTACATACATTACATTACTGATTCTGAGTTACATCCTGTATTATACTCCAGAGCTGCACTCACTATTCTGCTGGTGCAGTCATTGTGTACATACATTACATTACTGATCCTGAGTTACATCCTGTATTATACTCCAGAGCTGCACTCACTATTCTGCTGGTGCAGTCACTGTGTACATACATTACTGATCTTGAGTTACATCCTGTATTATACTCCAGAGCTGCACTCACTATTCTGCTGGTGCAGTCACTGTGTACATACATTACTGATCCTGAGTTACATCCTGTATTATACTCCAGAGCTGCACTCACTATTCTGCTGGTGCAGTCACTGTGTACATACATTACATTACTGATCCTGAGTTACATCCTGTATTATACCCCAGAGCTGCACTCACTATTCTGCTGGTGCAGTCACTGTGTACATACATTACATTACTGATCCTGAGTTACATCATGTATTATACTCCAGAGCTGCACTCACTATTCTGCTGGTGCAGTCACTGTGTACATACATTACATTACTGATCCTGAGTTACATCCTGTATTATACTCCAGAGCTGCACTCACTATTCTGCTGGTGCAGTCACTGTGTACATACATTACAATACTGATCCTGAGTTACATCCTGTATTATACTCCAGAGCTGCACTCACTATTCTGCTGGTGCAGTCACTGTGTACATACATTACATTACTGATCCTGAGTTACATCCTGTATTATACTCCAGAGCTGCACTCACTATTCTGCTGGTGCAGTCACTGTGTGCATACATTACATTACTGATCCTGAGTTACCTCCTGTATTATACCCCAGAGCTGCACTCACTATTCTGCTGGTGCAGTCACTGTGTACATACATTACATTACTGATCCTGAGTTACATCCTGTATTATACTCCAGAGCTGCACTCACTATTCTGCTGGTGCAGTCATTGTGTACATACATTACATTACTGATCCTGAGTTACATCCTGTATTATACTCCAGAGCTGCACTCACTGTTCTGCTGGTGCAGTCACTGTACATACATTACATTACTGATCCTGAGTTACATCCTGTATTATACTCCAGAGCTGCGCTCACTATTCTGCTGGTGCAGTCACTGTGTACATACATTACTGATCTTGAGTTACATCCTGTATTATACTCCAGAGCTGCACTCACTATTCTGCTGGTGCAGTCACTGTGTACATACATTACATTACTGATCCTGAGTTACATCCTGTATTATACTCCAGAGCTGCACTCACTATTCTGCTGGTGCAGTCACTGTGTACATACATTACATTACTGATCCTGAGTTACATCCTGTATTATACCCCAGAGCTGCACTCACTATTCTGCTGGTGCAGTCACTGTGTACATACATTACATTACTGATCCTGAGTTACATCATGTATTATACTCCAGAGCTGCACTCACTATTCTGCTGGTGCAGTCACTGTGTACATACATTACATTACTGATCCTGAGTTACATCCTGTATTATACTCCAGAGCTGCACTCACTATTCTGCTGGTGCAGTCACTGTGTACATACATTACATTGCTGATCCTGAGTTACATCCTGTATTATACCCCAGAGCTGCACTCACTATTCTGCTGGTGCAGTCACTGTGTACATACATTACATTACTGATCCTGAGTTACATCATGTATTATACTCCAGAGCTGCACTCACTATTCTGCTGGTGCAGTCACTGTGTACATACATTACATTACTGATCCTTAGTTACATCATGTATTATACTCCAGAGCTGCACTCACTATTCTGCTGGTGCAGTCACTGTGCACATACATCACATTACTGATCCTGAGTTACCTCCTGTATTATACCCCAGAGCTGCACTCACTATTCTGCTGGTGCAGTCACTGTGTACATACATTACATTACTGATCCTGAGTTACATCCTGTATTATACTCCAGAGCTGCACTCACTATTCTGCTGGTGCAGTCACTGTGTACATACATTACATTACTGATCCTGAGTTACATCCTGTATTATACTCCAGAGCTGCACTCACTATTCTGCTGGTGCAGTCAATGTGCACATACATTACATTACTGATCCTGAGTTACATCCTGTATTATACCCCAGAGCTGCACTCACTATTCTCCTGGTGCAGTCACTGTGTACATACATTACATTACAGATCCTGCGATACATCCTGTATTATACTCCAGAGCTGCACTCACTATTCTGCTGGTGCAGTCACTGTGTACATACATTACATTACTGATCCTGAGGCACATCCTGTATTATACTCCAGAGCTGCACTCACTATTCTGCTGGTGCAGTCACTGTGTACATACATTACATTACAGATCCTGCGTTACATCCTGTATTATACTCCAGAGCTGCACTCACTATTCTGCTGGTGCAGTCACTGTGTACATATATTACATTACTGATCCTGAGATACATCCTGTATTATACTCCAGAGCTGCACTCACTATTCTGCTGGTGCAGTCACTGTGTACATACATTACATTACTGATCCTGAGGCACATCCTATATTATACTCCAGAGCTGCACTCACTATTCTGCTGGTGCAGTCACTGTGTACATACATTACATTACTGATCCTGAGTTACATCCTGTATTATACCCCAGAGCTGCACTCACTATTCTGCTGGTGCAGTCACTGTGTACATACATTACATTACTGATCCTGAGTTACATCCTGTATTATACCCCAGAGCTGCACTCACTATTCTGCTGGTGCAGTCACTGTGTACATACATTACATTACTGATCCTGAGTTACATCCTGTATTATACTCCAGAGCTGCACTCACTATTCTGCTGGTGCAGTCACTGTGTACATACATTACATTACTGATCCTGAGTTACATCCTGTATTATACTCCAGAGCTGCACTCACTATTCTGCTGGTGCAGTCAATGTGTACATATATTACATTACTGATCCTGAGTTATATCCTGTATTATACCCCAGAGCTGCACTCACTATTCTGCTGGTGCAGTCACTGTGTACATACATTACATTACTGATCCGGAGTTACCTCCTGTATTATACTCCAGAGCTGCACTCACTATTCTGCTGGTGCAGTCACTGTGCACATACATTACATTACTGGTCCTGAGTTACCTCCTGTATTATACTCCAGAGCTGCACTCACTATTCTGCTGGTGCAGTCACTGTGTACATATATTACATTACTGATCCTGAGTTACATCCTGTATTATACCCCAGAGCTGCACTCACTATTCTTCTGGTGCAGTCACTGTGTACATATATTACATTACTGATCCTGAGTTACCTCCTGTATTATACTCCAGAGCTGCACTCACTATCCTGCTGGTGCAGTCACTGTGTACATACATTACATTACTGATCCAGAGTTACATCCTGTATTATACTCCAGAGCTGCACTCACTATTCTGCTGGTGCAGTCACTGTGTACATACATTACATTACTGATCCGGAGTTTCCTCCTGTATTATACTCCAGAGCTGCACTCACTATTCTGCTGGTGCAGTCACTGTGTACATATATTACATTACTGATCCTGAGTTACATCCTGTATTATACTCCAGAGCTGCACACACTATTCTGCTGGTGCAGTCACTGTGTACATATATTACATTACTGATCCTGAGTTACATCCTGTATTATACCCCAGAGCTGCACTCACTATTCTGCTGGTGCAGTCACTGTGTACATACATTACATTACTGATCCTGAGTTACCTCCTGTATTATACTCCAGAGCTGCACACACTATTCTGCTGGTGCAGTCACTGTGTACATATATTACATTTCTGATCCTGAGTTACATCCTGTATTATACTCCAGAGCTGCACTCACTATTCTGCTGGTGCAGTCACTGTGTACATACATTACATTACTGATCCGGAGTTACCTCCTGTATTATACTCCAGAGCTGCACTCACTATTCTGCTGGTGCAGTCACTGTGTACATATATTACATTACTGATCCTGAGTTACATCCTGTATTATACTCCAGAGCTGCACTCACTATTCTGCTGGTGCAGTCACTGTGTGCATACATTACATTACTGATCCTGAGTTACATCCTGTATTATACTCCAGAGCTGCACTAACTATTCTGCTGGTGCAGTCACTGTGCACATACATTACATTACTGGTCCTGAGTTACATCCTGTATTATACTCCAGAGCTGCACTCACTATTCTGCTGGTGCAGTCACTGTGTACATACATTACATTACTGATTCTGAGTTACATCCTGTATTATACTCCAGAGCTGCACTCACTATTCTGCTGGTGCAGTCATTGTGTACATACATTACATTACTGATCCTGAGTTACATCCTGTATTATACTCCAGAGCTGCACTCACTATTCTGCTGGTGCAGTCACTGTGTACATACATTACTGATCTTGAGTTACATCCTGTATTATACTCCAGAGCTGCACTCACTATTCTGCTGGTGCAGTCACTGTGTACATACATTACTGATCCTGAGTTACATCCTGTATTATACTCCAGAGCTGCACTCACTATTCTGCTGGTGCAGTCACTGTGTACATACATTACATTACTGATCCTGAGTTACATCCTGTATTATACCCCAGAGCTGCACTCACTATTCTGCTGGTGCAGTCACTGTGTACATACATTACATTACTGATCCTGAGTTACATCATGTATTATACTCCAGAGCTGCACTCACTATTCTGCTGGTGCAGTCACTGTGTACATACATTACATTACTGATCCTGAGTTACATCCTGTATTATACTCCAGAGCTGCACTCACTATTCTGCTGGTGCAGTCACTGTGTACATACATTACAATACTGATCCTGAGTTACATCCTGTATTATACTCCAGAGCTGCACTCACTATTCTGCTGGTGCAGTCACTGTGTACATACATTACATTACTGATCCTGAGTTACATCCTGTATTATACTCCAGAGCTGCACTCACTATTCTGCTGGTGCAGTCACTGTGTGCATACATTACATTACTGATCCTGAGTTACCTCCTGTATTATACCCCAGAGCTGCACTCACTATTCTGCTGGTGCAGTCACTGTGTACATACATTACATTACTGATCCTGAGTTACATCCTGTATTATACTCCAGAGCTGCACTCACTATTCTGCTGGTGCAGTCATTGTGTACATACATTACATTACTGATCCTGAGTTACATCCTGTATTATACTCCAGAGCTGCACTCACTGTTCTGCTGGTGCAGTCACTGTACATACATTACATTACTGATCCTGAGTTACATCCTGTATTATACTCCAGAGCTGCGCTCACTATTCTGCTGGTGCAGTCACTGTGTACATACATTACTGATCTTGAGTTACATCCTGTATTATACTCCAGAGCTGCACTCACTATTCTGCTGGTGCAGTCACTGTGTACATACATTACATTACTGATCCTGAGTTACATCCTGTATTATACTCCAGAGCTGCACTCACTATTCTGCTGGTGCAGTCACTGTGTACATACATTACATTACTGATCCTGAGTTACATCCTGTATTATACCCCAGAGCTGCACTCACTATTCTGCTGGTGCAGTCACTGTGTACATACATTACATTACTGATCCTGAGTTACATCATGTATTATACTCCAGAGCTGCACTCACTATTCTGCTGGTGCAGTCACTGTGTACATACATTACATTACTGATCCTGAGTTACATCCTGTATTATACTCCAGAGCTGCACTCACTATTCTGCTGGTGCAGTCACTGTGTACATACATTACATTGCTGATCCTGAGTTACATCCTGTATTATACCCCAGAGCTGCACTCACTATTCTGCTGGTGCAGTCACTGTGTACATACATTACATTACTGATCCTGAGTTACATCATGTATTATACTCCAGAGCTGCACTCACTATTCTGCTGGTGCAGTCACTGTGTACATACATTACATTACTGATCCTTAGTTACATCATGTATTATACTCCAGAGCTGCACTCACTATTCTGCTGGTGCAGTCACTGTGCACATACATCACATTACTGATCCTGAGTTACCTCCTGTATTATACCCCAGAGCTGCACTCACTATTCTGCTGGTGCAGTCACTGTGTACATACATTACATTACTGATCCTGAGTTACATCCTGTATTATACTCCAGAGCTGCACTCACTATTCTGCTGGTGCAGTCACTGTGTACATACATTACATTACTGATCCTGAGTTACATCCTGTATTATACTCCAGAGCTGCACTCACTATTCTGCTGGTGCAGTCAATGTGCACATACATTACATTACTGATCCTGAGTTACATCCTGTATTATACCCCAGAGCTGCACTCACTATTCTCCTGGTGCAGTCACTGTGTACATACATTACATTACAGATCCTGCGATACATCCTGTATTATACTCCAGAGCTGCACTCACTATTCTGCTGGTGCAGTCACTGTGTACATACATTACATTACTGATCCTGAGGCACATCCTGTATTATACTCCAGAGCTGCACTCACTATTCTGCTGGTGCAGTCACTGTGTACATACATTACATTACAGATCCTGCGTTACATCCTGTATTATACTCCAGAGCTGCACTCACTATTCTGCTGGTGCAGTCACTGTGTACATATATTACATTACTGATCCTGAGATACATCCTGTATTATACTCCAGAGCTGCACTCACTATTCTGCTGGTGCAGTCACTGTGTACATACATTACATTACTGATCCTGAGGCACATCCTATATTATACTCCAGAGCTGCACTCACTATTCTGCTGGTGCAGTCACTGTGTACATACATTACATTACTGATCCTGAGTTACATCCTGTATTATACCCCAGAGCTGCACTCACTATTCTGCTGGTGCAGTCACTGTGTACATACATTACATTACTGATCCTGAGTTACATCCTGTATTATACCCCAGAGCTGCACTCACTATTCTGCTGGTGCAGTCACTGTGTACATACATTACATTACTGATCCTGAGTTACATCCTGTATTATACTCCAGAGCTGCACTCACTATTCTGCTGGTGCAGTCACTGTGTACATACATTACATTACTGATCCTGAGTTACATCCTGTATTATACTCCAGAGCTGCACTCACTATTCTGCTGGTGCAGTCAATGTGTACATATATTACATTACTGATCCTGAGTTATATCCTGTATTATACCCCAGAGCTGCACTCACTATTCTGCTGGTGCAGTCACTGTGTACATACATTACATTACTGATCCGGAGTTACCTCCTGTATTATACTCCAGAGCTGCACTCACTATTCTGCTGGTGCAGTCACTGTGCACATACATTACATTACTGGTCCTGAGTTACCTCCTGTATTATACTCCAGAGCTGCACTCACTATTCTGCTGGTGCAGTCACTGTGTACATATATTACATTACTGATCCTGAGTTACATCCTGTATTATACCCCAGAGCTGCACTCACTATTCTTCTGGTGCAGTCACTGTGTACATATATTACATTACTGATCCTGAGTTACCTCCTGTATTATACTCCAGAGCTGCACTCACTATCCTGCTGGTGCAGTCACTGTGTACATACATTACATTACTGATCCAGAGTTACATCCTGTATTATACTCCAGAGCTGCACTCACTATTCTGCTGGTGCAGTCACTGTGTACATACATTACATTACTGATCCGGAGTTTCCTCCTGTATTATACTCCAGAGCTGCACTCACTATTCTGCTGGTGCAGTCACTGTGTACATATATTACATTACTGATCCTGAGTTACATCCTGTATTATACTCCAGAGCTGCACACACTATTCTGCTGGTGCAGTCACTGTGTACATATATTACATTACTGATCCTGAGTTACATCCTGTATTATACCCCAGAGCTGCACTCACTATTCTGCTGGTGCAGTCACTGTGTACATACATTACATTACTGATCCTGAGTTACCTCCTGTATTATACTCCAGAGCTGCACACACTATTCTGCTGGTGCAGTCACTGTGTACATATATTACATTTCTGATCCTGAGTTACATCCTGTATTATACTCCAGAGCTGCACTCACTATTCTGCTGGTGCAGTCACTGTGTACATACATTACATTACTGATCCGGAGTTACCTCCTGTATTATACTCCAGAGCTGCACTCACTATTCTGCTGGTGCAGTCACTGTGTACATATATTACATTACTGATCCTGAGTTACATCCTGTATTATACTCCAGAGCTGCACACACTATTCTGCTGGTGCAGTCACTGTGTACATATATTACATTACTGATCCTGAGTTACATCCTGTATTATACCCCAGAGCTGCACTCACTATTCTGCTGGTGCAGTCACTGTGTACATATATTACATTACTGATCCTGAGTTACCTCCTGTATTATACTCCAGAGCTGCACTCACTATTCTGCTGGTGCAGTCACTGTGTACATATATTACATTACTGATCCTGAGTTACATCCTGTATTATACCCCAGAGCTGCACTCACTATTCTGCTGGTGCAGTCACTGTGTACATATATTACATTACTGATCCTGAGTTACCTCCTGTATTATACTCCAGAGCTGCACTCACTATCCTGCTGGTGCAGTCACTGTGTACATACATTACATTACTGATCCTGAGTTACATCCTGTATTATACTCCAGAGCTGCACTCACTATTCTGCTGGTGCAGTCACTGTGTACATACATTACATTACTGATCCTGAGTTACATCCTGTATTATACTCCAGAGCTGCACTCACTATTCTGCTGGTGCAGTCACTGTGTACATACATTACATTACTGATCCTCAGTTACATCCTGTATTATACTCCAGAGCTGCACTCACTATTCTGCTGGTGCAGTCACTGTGTACATACATTACATTACTGATCCTGAGTTACCTCCTGTATTATACTCCAGAGCTGCACTCACTATTCTGCTGGTGCAGTCACTGTGTACATACATTACATTACTGATCCTGAGTTACATCCTGTATTATACTCCAGAGCTGCACTCACTATTCTGCTGGTGCAGTCACTGTATACATACATTACATTACTGATCCTGAGTTACATCCTGTATTATACTCCAGAGCTGCACTCACTATTCTGCTGGTGCAGTCACTGTGTACATACATTACATTACTGATCCTGAGTTACATCCTGTATTATACTCCAGAGCTGCACTCACTATTCAGCTGGTGCAGTCACTGTGCACATACATTACATTACTGATCCTGAGTTACATCCTGTATTATACTCCAGAGCTGCACTCACTATTCTGCTGGTGCAGTCACTGTGTGCATACATTACATTACTGATCCTGAGTTACATCCTGTATTATACTCCAGAGCTGCACTCACTATTCTGCTGGTGCAGTCACTGTGCGCATACATTACATTACTGATCCTGAGTTACATCCTGTATTATACTCC
Source organism: Phyllobates terribilis (assembly GCF_046119375.1). Taxonomy (NCBI): domain Eukaryota; kingdom Metazoa; phylum Chordata; class Amphibia; order Anura; family Dendrobatidae; genus Phyllobates; species Phyllobates terribilis. The sequence goes on from NW_027362773.1 coordinate 170,568,402, forward strand.
AGAGCTGCACTCACTATTCAGCTGGTGCAGTCACTGTGTACATACATTACATTACTGATCCTGAGTTACATCCTGTATTATACTCCAGAGCTGCACTCACTATTCTGCTGGTGCAGTCACTGTGTGCATACATTACATTACTGATCCTGAGTTACATCCTGTATTATACTCCAGAGCTGCACTCACTATTCTGCTGGTGCAGTCACTGTGCACATACATTACATTACTGATCCTGAGTTACATCCTGTATTATACTCCAGAGCTGCACTCACTATTCTGCTGGTGGAGTCACTGTGTACATACATTACATTACTAATCCTGAGTTACCTCCTGTATTATACTCCAGAGCTGCACTCACTATTCTGCTGGTGCAGTCACTGTGTACATACATTACATTACTAATCCTGAGTTACATCCTGTATTATACTCCAGAGCTGCACTCACTATTCTGCTGGCGCAGTCACTGTGCACATACATTACATTGCTGATCCTGAGTTACATCCTGTATTATACCCCAGAGCTGCACTCACTGTTCAGCTGGTGCAGTCACTGTGTACATACATTACATTACTGATCCTGAGTTACATCTTGTATTATACTCCAGAGCTGCACTCACTATTCTGCTGGTGCAGTCACTGTGTACATACATTACATTACTGATCCTGAGTTACATCCTGTATTATACTCCAGAGCTGCACTCACTATTCTGCTGGTGCAGTCACTGTGTACATGCATTACATTACTGATCCTGAGTTACATCTTGTATTATACTCCAGAGCTGCACTCACTATTCTGCTGGTGCAGTCACTGTGTACATACATTACATTACTGATCCTGAGTTACCTCCTGTATTATTCTCCAGAGCTGCACTCACTATTCTGCTGGTGCAGTCACTGTGTACATACATTACATTACTGATCCTGAGTTACCTCCTGTATTATACCCCAGAGCTGCACTCACTATTCTGCTGGTGCAGTCACTGTGTACATACATTACATTACTGATCCTGTGTTACATCCTGCATTATACTCCAGAGCTGCACTCACTATTCTGCTGGTGCAGTCACTGTGCACATACATTACATTACTGATCCTGAGTTACCTCCTGTATTATACTCCAGAGCTGCACTCACTATTCTGCTGGTGCAGTCACTGTGTACATACATTACATTACTGATCCTGAGTTACCTCCTGTATTATATTCCAGAGCTGCACTCACTATTCTGCTGGTGCAGTCACTGTGTACATACATTACATTACTGATCCTGAGTTACATCCTGTATTATACTCCAGAGCTGCACTCACTATTCTGCTGGTGCAGTCACTGTGTACATACATTACATTACTGATCCTGAGTTACATCCTGTATTATACTCCAGAGCTGCACTCACTATTCTGCTGGTGCAGTCACTGTGTACATACATTACATTACTGATCCGGAGTTACCTCCTGTATTATACTCCAGAGCTGCACTCACTATTCTGCTGGTGCAGTCACTGTGCACATACATTACATTACTGGTCCTGAGTTACCTCCTGTATTATACTCCAGAGCTGCACTCACTATTCTGCTGGTGCAGTCACTGTGTACATATATTACATTACTGGTCCTGAGTTACATCCTGTATTATACCCCAGAGCTGCACTCACTATTCTACTGGTGCAGTCACTATGTACATATATTACATTACTGATCCTGAGTTACCTCCTGTATTATACTCCAGAGCTGCACTCACTATTCTGCTGGTGCAGTCACTGTGTACATATATTACATTTCTGATCCTGAGTTACCTTCTGTATTATACTCCAGAGCTGCACTCACTATCCTGCTGGTGCAGTCACTGTGTACATACATTACATTACTGATCCAGAGTTACATCCTGTATTATACTCCAGAGCTGCACTCCCTATTCTGCTGGTGCAGTCACTGTGTACATACATTACATTACTGATCCTGAGTTACATCCTGTATTATACTCCAGAGCTGCACTCACTATTCTGCTGGTGCAGTCACTGTGTACATACATTACATTACTGATCCTGAGTTACCTCCTGTGTTATATACTCCAGAGCTGCACTCACTGTTCTGCTGGTGCAGTCACTGTGTACATTCATTACATTACTGATCCTGAGTTACATCCTGTATTATACTCCAGAGCTGCACTCACTATTCTGCTGGTGCAGTCACTGTGTACATATATTACATTACTGATCCTGAGTTACATCCTGTATTATACCCCAGAGCTGCACTCACTATTCTGCTGGTGCAGTCACTGTGTACATACATTACATTACTGATCCTGAGTTACCTCCTGTATTATACTCCAGAGCTGCACTCACTGTGTACATACATTACATTACTGATCCTGAGTTACATCGTGTATTATACTCCAGAGCTGCACTCACTATTCTGCTGGTGCAGTCACTGTGTACATACATTACATTACTGATACGGAGTTACCTCCTGTATTATACTCCAGAGCTGCACTCACTATTCTGCTGGTGCAGTCACTGTGCACATACATTACATTACTGGTCCTGAGTTACCTCCTGTATTATACTCCAGAGCTGCACTCACTATTCTGCTGGTGCAGTCACTGTGTACATATATTACATTTCTGATCCTGAGTTACCTTCTGTATTATACTCCAGAGCTGCACTCACTATCCTGCTGGTGCAGTCACTGTGTACATACATTACATTACTGATCCAGAGTTACATCCTGTATTATACTCCAGAGCTGCACTCACTATTCTGCTGGTGCAGTCACTGTGTACATACATTACATTACTGATCCTGAGTTACATCTTGTATTATACTCCAGAGCTGCACTCACTATTCAGCTGGTGCAGTCACTGTGCACATACATTACATTACTGATCCTGAGTTACATCCTGTATTATACTCCAGAGCTGCACTCACTATTCTGCTGGTGCAGTCACTGTGTGCATACATTACATTACTGATCCTGAGTTACATCCTGTATTATACTCCAGAGCTGCACTCACTATTCTGCTGGTGCAGTCACTGTGTGCATACATTACATTACTGATCCTGAGTTACATCCTGTATTATACTCCAGAGCTGCACTCACTATTCTGCTGGTGCAGTCACTGTGCACATACATTACATTACTGATCCTGAGTTACATCCTGTATTATACTCCAGAGCTGCGCTCACTATTCTGCTGGTGCAGTCACTGTGGACATACATTACATTACTGATCCTGAGTTACCTCCTGTATTATACTCCAGAGCTGCACTCACTATGCTGCTGGTGCAGTCACTGTGTACATACATTACATTACTGATCCTGAGTTACCTCCTGTATTATACTCCAGAGCTGCACTCACTATTCTGCTGGTGCAGTCACTGTGTGCATACATTACATTACTGATCCTGAGTTACATCCTGTATTATACTCCAGAGCTGCACTCACTATTCTGCTGGTGCAGTCACTGTGCACATACATTACATTACTGATCCTAAGTTACCTCCTGTATTATACTCCAGATCTGCACTCACTATTCTGCTGGTGCAGTCACTGTGTACATACATTACATTACTGATACTGAGTTGCATCCTGTATTATACTCCAGAGCTGCACTCACTATTCTGCTGGTGCAGTCACTGTGTACATACATTACATCACTGATACTGAGTTACCTCCTGTATTATACTCCAGAGCTGCACTCACTATTCTGCTGGTGCAGTCACTGTGTACATACATTACATTACTGATCCTGAGTTACCTCCTGTATTATACCCCAGAGCTGCACTCACTATTCTGCTGGTGCAGTCACTGTGCACATACATTACATTACTGATCCTGAGTTACATCCTGTATTATACTCCAGAGCTGCACTCACTATTCTGCTGGTGCAGTCACTGTGCACATACATTACATTACTGATCCTGAGTTACATCCTGTATTATACTCCAGAGCTGCACTCACTATTCTGCTGGTGCAGTCACTGTGTACATACATTACATTACTGATCCTGAGTTACATCCTGTATTATACTCCAGAGCTGCACTCACTATTCTGCTGGTGCAGTCATTGTGTACATACATTACATTACTGATCCTGAGTTACATCCTGTATTATACTCCAGAGCTGCACTCACTGTTCTGCTGGTGCAGTCACTGTACATACATTACATTACTGATCCTGAGTTACATCCTGTATTATACTCCAGAGCTGCGCTCACTATTCTGCTGGTGCAGTCACTGTGTACATACATTACTGATCTTGAGTTACATCCTGTATTATACTCCAGAGCTGCACTCACTATTCTGCTGGTGCAGTCACTGTGTACATACATTACATTACTGATCCTGAGTTACCTCCTGTATTATACCCCAGAGCTGCACTCACTATTCTGCTGGTGCAGTCACTGTGTACATACATTACATTACTGATCCTGTGTTACATCCTGCATTATACTCCAGAGCTGCACTCACTATTCTGCTGGTGCAGTCACTGTGTACATACATTACATTACTGATCCTGAGTTACCTCCTGTATTATTCTCCAGAGCTGCACTCACTATTCTGCTGGTGCAGTCACTGTGTACATACATTACATTACTGATCCTGAGTTACCTCCTGTATTATACCCCAGAGCTGCACTCACTATTCTGCTGGTGCAGTCACTGTGTACATACATTACATTACTGATCCTGTGTTACATCCTGCATTATACTCCAGAGCTGCACTCACTATTCTGCTGGTGCAGTCACTGTGCACATACATTACATTACTGATCCTGAGTTACCTCCTGTATTATACTCCAGAGCTGCACTCACTATTCTGCTGGTGCAGTCACTGTGTACATACATTACATTACTGATCCTGAGTTACCTCCTGTATTATATTCCAGAGCTGCACTCACTATTCTGCTGGTGCAGTCACTGTGTACATACATTACATTACTGATCCTGAGTTACATCCTGTATTATACTCCAGAGCTGCACTCACTATTCTGCTGGTGCAGTCACTGTGTACATACATTACATTACTGATCCTGAGTTACATCCTGTATTATACTCCAGAGCTGCACTCACTATTCTGCTGGTGCAGTCACTGTGTACATACATTACATTACTGATCCGGAGTTACCTCCTGTATTATACTCCAGAGCTGCACTCACTATTCTGCTGGTGCAGTCACTGTGCACATACATTACATTACTGGTCCTGAGTTACCTCCTGTATTATACTCCAGAGCTGCACTCACTATTCTGCTGGTGCAGTCACTGTGTACATATATTACATTACTGATCCTGAGTTACATCCTGTATTATACCCCAGAGCTGCACTCACTATTCTACTGGTGCAGTCACTATGTACATATATTACATTACTGATCCTGAGTTACCTCCTGTATTATACTCCAGAGCTGCACTCACTATTCTGCTGGTGCAGTCACTGTGTACATATATTACATTTCTGATCCTGAGTTACCTTCTGTATTATACTCCAGAGCTGCACTCACTATCCTGCTGGTGCAGTCACTGTGTACATACATTACATTACTGATCCAGAGTTACATCCTGTATTATACTCCAGAGCTGCACTCCCTATTCTGCTGGTGCAGTCACTGTGTACATACATTACATTACTGATCCTGAGTTACATCCTGTATTATACTCCAGAGCTGCACTCACTATTCTGCTGGTGCAGTCACTGTGTACATACATTACATTACTGATCCTGAGTTACCTCCTGTGTTATATACTCCAGAGCTGCACTCACTGTTCTGCTGGTGCAGTCACTGTGTACATTCATTACATTACTGATCCTGAGTTACATCCTGTATTATACTCCAGAGCTGCACTCACTATTCTGCTGGTGCAGTCACTGTGTACATATATTACATTACTGATCCTGAGTTACATCCTGTATTATACCCCAGAGCTGCACTCACTATTCTGCTGGTGCAGTCACTGTGTACATACATTACATTACTGATCCTGAGTTACCTCCTGTATTATACTCCAGAGCTGCACTCACTGTGTACATACATTACATTACTGATCCTGAGTTACATCGTGTATTATACTCCAGAGCTGCACTCACTATTCTGCTGGTGCAGTCACTGTGTACATACATTACATTACTGATACGGAGTTACCTCCTGTATTATACTCCAGAGCTGCACTCACTATTCTGCTGGTGCAGTCACTGTGCACATACATTACATTACTGGTCCTGAGTTACCTCCTGTATTATACTCCAGAGCTGCACTCACTATTCTGCTGGTGCAGTCACTGTGTACATATATTACATTTCTGATCCTGAGTTACCTTCTGTATTATACTCCAGAGCTGCACTCACTATCCTGCTGGTGCAGTCACTGTGTACATACATTACATTACTGATCCAGAGTTACATCCTGTATTATACTCCAGAGCTGCACTCACTATTCTGCTGGTGCAGTCACTGTGTACATACATTACATTACTGATCCTGAGTTACATCTTGTATTATACTCCAGAGCTGCACTCACTATTCAGCTGGTGCAGTCACTGTGCACATACATTACATTACTGATCCTGAGTTACATCCTGTATTATACTCCAGAGCTGCACTCACTATTCTGCTGGTGCAGTCACTGTGTGCATACATTACATTACTGATCCTGAGTTACATCCTGTATTATACTCCAGAGCTGCACTCACTATTCTGCTGGTGCAGTCACTGTGTGCATACATTACATTACTGATCCTGAGTTACATCCTGTATTATACTCCAGAGCTGCACTCACTATTCTGCTGGTGCAGTCACTGTGCACATACATTACATTACTGATCCTGAGTTACCTCCTGTATTATACTCCAGAGCTGCACTCACTATGCTGCTGGTGCAGTCACTGTGTACATACATTACATTACTGATCCTGAGTTACCTCCTGTATTATACTCCAGAGCTGCACTCACTATTCTGCTGGTGCAGTCACTGTGTGCATACATTACATTACTGATCCTGAGTTACATCCTGTATTATACTCCAGAGCTGCACTCACTATTCTGCTGGTGCAGTCACTGTGCACATACATTACATTACTGATCCTAAGTTACCTCCTGTATTATACTCCAGATCTGCACTCACTATTCTGCTGGTGCAGTCACTGTGTACATACATTACATCACTGATACTGAGTTACCTCCTGTATTATACTCCAGAGCTGCACTCACTATGCTGCTGGTGCAGTCACTGTGTACATACATTACATTACTGATCCTGAGTTACCTCCTGTATTATACTCCAGAGCTGCACTCACTATTCTGCTGGTGCAGTCACTGTGTGCATACATTACATTACTGATCCTGAGTTACATCCTGTATTATACTCCAGAGCTGCACTCACTATTCTGCTGGTGCAGTCACTGTGTACATACATTACATTACTGATCCTGAGTTGCATCCTGTATTATACTCCAGAGCTGCACTCACTATTCTGCTGGTGCAGTCACTGTGTACATACATTACATCACTGATACTGAGTTACCTCCTGTATTATACTCCAGAGCTGCACTCACTATGCTGCTGGTGCAGTCACTGTGTACATACATTACATTACTGATCCTGAGTTACCTCCTGTATTATACTCCAGAGCTGCACTCACTATTCTGCTGGTGCAGTCACTGTGTGCATACATTACATTACTGATCCTGAGTTACATCCTGTATTATACTCCAGAGCTGCACTCACTATTCTGCTGGTGCAGTCACTGTGCACATACATTACATTACTGATCCTAAGTTACCTCCTGTATTATACTCCAGATCTGCACTCACTATTCTGCTGGTGCAGTCACTGTGTACATACATTACATTACTGATCCTGAGTTACATCCTGTATTATACTCCAGAGCTGCACTCACTATTCTGCTGGTGCAGTCACTGTGTACATACATTACATCACTGATACTGAGTTACCTCCTGTATTATACTCCAGAGCTGCACTCACTATTCTGCTGGTGCAGTCACTGTGTACATACATTACATTACTGATCCTGAGTTACCTCCTGTATTATACCCCAGAGCTGCACTCACTATTCTGCTGGTGCAGTCACTGTGCACATACATTACATTACTGATCCTGAGTTACATCCTGTATTATACTCCAGAGCTGCACTCACTATTCTGCTGGTGCAGTCACTGTGCACATACATTACATTACTGATCCTGAGTTACATCCTGTATTATACTCCAGAGCTGCACTCACTATTCTGCTGGTGCAGTCACTGTGTACATACATTACATTACTGATCCTGAGTTACATCCTGTATTATACTCCAGAGCTGCACTCACTATTCTGCTGGTGCAGTCATTGTGTACATACATTACATTACTGATCCTGAGTTACATCCTGTATTATACTCCAGAGCTGCACTCACTGTTCTGCTGGTGCAGTCACTGTACATACATTACATTACTGATCCTGAGTTACATCCTGTATTATACTCCAGAGCTGCGCTCACTATTCTGCTGGTGCAGTCACTGTGTACATACATTACTGATCTTGAGTTACATCCTGTATTATACTCCAGAGCTGCACTCACTATTCTGCTGGTGCAGTCACTGTGTACATACATTACATTACTGATCCTGAGTTACATCCTGTATTATACTCCAGAGCTGCACTAACTATTCTGCTGGTGCAGTCACTGTGTACATACATTACATTACTGATCCTGAGTTACATCCTGTATTATACTCCAGAGCTGCACTCACTATTCTGCTGGTGCAGTCATTGTGTACATACATTACATTACTGATCCTGAGTTACATCCTGTATTATACTCCAGAGCTGCACTCACTGTTCTGCTGGTGCAGTCACTGTACATACATTACATTACTGATCCTGAGTTACATCCTGTATTATACTCCAGAGCTGCGCTCACTATTCTGCTGGTGCAGTCACTGTGTACATACATTACTGATCTTGAGTTACATCCTGTATTATACTCCAGAGCTGCACTCACTATTCTGCTGGTGCAGTCACTGTGTGTATACATTACATTACTGATCCTGAGTTACATCCTGTATTATACTCCAGAGCTGCACTCACTATTCTGCTGGTGCAGTCACTGTGTACATACATTACATTACTGATCCTGAGTTACATCCTGTATTATACCCCAGAGCTGCACTCACTATTCTGCTGGTGCAGTCACTGTGTACATACATTACATTACTGATCCTGAGTTACATCATGTATTATACTCCAGAGCTGCACTCACTATTCTGCTGGTGCAGTCACTGTGTACATACATTACATTACTGATCCTGAGTTACATCCTGTATTATACTCCAGAGCTGCACTCACTATTCTGCTGGTGCAGTCACTGTGTACATACATTACATTACTGATCCTGAGTTACATCCTGTATTATACCCCAGAGCTGCACTCACTATTCTGCTGGTGCAGTCACTGTGTACATACATTACATTACTGATCCTGAGTTACATCATGTATTATACTCCAGAGCTGCACTCACTATTCTGCTGGTGCAGTCACTGTGTACATACATTACATTACTGATCCTTAGTTACATCATGTATTATACTCCAGAGCTGCACTCACTATTCTGCTGGTGCAGTCACTGTGCACATACATCACATTACTGATCCTGAGTTACCTCCTGTATTATACTCCAGAGCTGCACTCACTATTCTGCTGGTGCAGTCACTGTGCACATACATCACATTACTGATCCTGAGTTACCTCCTGTATTATACCCCAGAGCTGCACTCACTATTCTGCTGGTGCAGTCACTGTGTACATACATTACATTACTGATCCTGAGTTACATCCTGTATTATACTCCAGAGCTGCACTCACTATTCTGCTGGTGCAGTCACTGTGTACATACATTACATTACTGATCCTGAGTTACATCCTGTATTATACTCCAGAGCTGCACTCACTATTCTGCTGGTGCAGTCAATGTGCACATACATTACATTACTGATCCTGAGTTACATCCTGTATTATACCCCAGAGCTGCACTCACTATTCTGCTGGTGCAGTCACTGTGTACATACATTACATTACAGATCCTGCGTTACATCCTGTATTATACTCCAGAGCTGCACTCACTATTCTGCTGGGGCAGTCACTGTGTACATACATTACATTACTGATCCTGAGGCACATCCTGTATTATACTCCAGAGCTGCACTCACTATTCTGCTGGTGCAGTCACTGTGTACATACATTACATTACAGATCCTGCGTTACATCCTGTATTATACTCCAGAGCTGCACTCACTATTCTGCTGGTGCAGTCACTGTGTACATATATTACATTACTGATCCTGAGATACATCCTGTATTATACTCCAGAGCTGCACTCACTATTCTGCTGGTGCAGTCACTGTGTACATACATTACATTACTGATCCTGAGGCACATCCTATATTATACTCCAGAGCTGCACTCACTATTCTGCTGGTGCAGTCACTGTGTACATGCATTACATTACTGATCCTGAGTTACATCCTGTATTATACCCCAGAGCTGCACTCACTATTCTGCTGGTGCAGTCACTGTGTACATACATTACATTACTGATCCTGAGTTACATCCTGTATTATACCCCAGAGCTGCACTCACTATTCTGCTGGTGCAGTCACTGTGTACATACATTACATTACTGATCCTGAGTTACATCCTGTATTATACTCCAGAGCTGCACTCACTATTCTGCTGGTGCAGTCACTGTGTACATACATTACATTACTGATCCTGAGCTATATCCTGTATTATACCCCAGAGCTGCACTCACTATTCTGCTGGTGCAGTCACTGTGTACATACATTACATTACTGATCCTGAGTTACATCCTGTATTATACTCCAGAGCTGCACTCACTATTCTGCTGGTGCAGTCAATGTGTACATATATTACATTACTGATCCTGAGTTACATCCTGTATTATACCCCAGAGCTGCACTCACTATTCTGCTGGTGCAGTCACTGTGTACATACATTACATTACTGATCCGGAGTTACCTCCTGTATTATACTCCAGAGCTGCACTCACTATTCTGCTGGTGCAGTCACTGTGCACATACATTACATTACTGGTCCTGAGTTACCTCCTGTATTATACTCCAGAGCTGCACTCACTATTCTGCTGGTGCAGTCACTGTGTACATATATTACATTACTGATCCTGAGTTACATCCTGTATTATACCCCAGAGCTGCACTCACTATTCTGCTGGTGCAGTCACTGTGTACATATATTACATTACTGATCCTGAGTTACCTCCTGTATTATACTCCAGAGCTGCACTCACTATTCTGCTGGTGCAGTCACTGTGTACATATATTACATTTCTGATCCTGAGTTACCTTCTGTATTATACTCCAGAGCTGCACTCACTATCCTGCTGGTGCAGTCACTGTGTACATACATTACATTACTGATCCAGAGTTACATCCTGTATTATACTCCAGAGCTGCACTCACTATTCTGCTGGTGCAGTCACTGTGTACATACATTACATTACTGATCCGGAGTTACCTCCTGTATTATACTCCAGAGCTGCACTCACTATTCTGCTGGTGCAGTCACTGTGCACATATATTACATTACTGATCCTGAGTTACATCCTGTATTATACCCCAGAGCTGCACTCACTATTCTGCTGGTGCAGTCACTGTGTACATACATTACATTACTGATCCTGAGTTACCTCCTGTATTATACTCCAGAGCTGCACTCACTATTCTGCTGGTGCAGTCACTGTGTGCATATATTACATTTCTGATCCTGAGTTACCTTCTGTATTATACTCCAGAGCTGCACTCACTATCCTGCTGGTGCAGTCACTGTGTACATACATTACATTACTGATCCAGAGTTACATCCTGTATTATACTCCAGAGCTGCACTCACTATTCTGCTGGTGCAGTCACTGTGTACATACATTACTGATCCTGAGTTACATCCTGTATTATACTCCAGAGCTGCACTCACTATTCTGCTGGTGCAGTCACTGTGTACATACATTACATTACTGATCCTGAGTTACATCCTGTATTATACTCCAGAGCTGCACTCACTATTCTGCTGGTGCAGTCACTGTGTACATACATTACATTACTGATCCTCAGTTACATCCTGTATTATACTCCAGAGCTGCACTCACTATTCTGCTGGTGCAGTCACTGTGTACATACATTACATTACTGATCCTGAGTTACCTCCTGTATTATACTCCAGAGCTGCACTCACTATTCTGCTGGTGCAGTCACTGTGTACATACATTACATTACTGATCCTGAGTTACATCCTGTATTATACTCCAGAGCTGCACTCACTATTCTGCTGGTGCAGTCACTGTGTACATACATTACATTACTGATCCTGAGTTACATCCTGTATTATACTCCAGAGCTGCACTCACTATTCTGCTGGTGCAGTCACTGTGTACATACATTACATTACTGATCCTGAGTTACATCCTCTGTTATACTCCAGAGCAGCACTCACTATTCTGCTGGTGCAGTCACTGTGTACATACATTACATTACTGATCCTGAGTTACATCCTGTATTATACTCCAGAGCTGCACTCACTATTCAGCTGGTGCAGTCACTGTGCACATACATTACATTACTGATCCTGAGTTACATCCTGTATTATACTCCAGAGCTGCACTCACTATTCTGCTGGTGCAGTCACTGTGTGCATACATTACATTACTGATCCTGAGTTACATCCTGTATTATACTCCAGAGCTGCACTCACTATTCTGCTGGTGCAGTCACTGTGCACATACATTACATTACTGATCCTGAGTTACATCCTGTATTATACTCCAGAGCTGCACTCACTATTCTGCTGGTGGAGTCACTGTGTACATACATTACATTACTAATCCTGAGTTACCTCCTGTATTATACTCCAGAGCTGCACTCACTATTCTGCTGGTGCAGTCACTGTGTACATACATTACATTACTAATCCTGAGTTACATCCTGTATTATACTCCAGAGCTGCACTCACTATTCTGCTGGTGCAGTCACTGTGCACATACATTACATTGCTGATCCTGAGTTACATCCTGTATTATACTCCAGAGCTGCACTCACTATTCTGCTGGTGCAGTCACTGTGTACATACATTACATTACTAATCCTGAGTTACATCCTGTATTATACTCCAGAGCTGCACTCACTATTCTGCTGGTGCAGTCACTGTGTACATGCATTACATTACTGATCCTGAGTTACATCTTGTATTATACTCCAGAGCTGCACTCACTATTCTGCTGGTGCAGTCACTGTGTACATACATTACATTACTGATCCTGAGTTACCTCCTGTATTATTCTCCAGAGCTGCACTCACTATTCTGCTGGTGCAGTCACTGTGTACATACATTACATTACTGATCCTGAGTTACCTCCTGTATTATACCCCAGAGCTGCACTCACTATTCTGCTGGTGCAGTCACTGTGTACATACATTACATTACTGATCCTGTGTTACATCCTGCATTATACTCCAGAGCTGCACTCACTATTCTGCTGGTGCAGTCACTGTGCACATACATTACATTACTGATCCTGAGTTACCTCCTGTATTATACTCCAGAGCTGCACTCACTATTCTGCTGGTGCAGTCACTGTGTACATACATTACATTACTGATCCTGAGTTACCTCCTGTATTATATTCCAGAGCTGCACTCACTTTTCTGCTGGTGCAGTCACTGTGTACATACATTACATTACTGATCCTGAGTTACATCCTGTATTATACTCCAGAGCTGCACTCACTATTCTGCTGGTGCAGTCACTGTGTACATACATTACATTACTGATCCTGAGTTACATCCTGTATTATACTCCAGAGCTGCACTCACTATTCTGCTGGTGCAGTCACTGTGTACATACATTACATTACTGATCCGGAGTTACCTCCTGTATTATACTCCAGAGCTGCACTCACTATTCTGCTGGTGCAGTCACTGTGCACATACATTACATTACTGGTCCTGAGTTACCTCCTGTATTATACTCCAGAGCTGCACTCACTATTCTGCTGGTGCAGTCACTGTGTACATATATTACATTACTGATCCTGAGTTACATCCTGTATTATACCCCAGAGCTGCACTCACTATTCTGCTGGTGCAGTCACTGTGTACATATATTACATTACTGATCCTGAGTTACCTCCTGTATTATACTCCAGAGCTGCACTCACTATTCTGCTGGTGCAGTCACTGTGTACATATATTACATTTCTGATCCTGAGTTACCTTCTGTATTATACTCCAGAGCTGCACTCACTATCCTGCTGGTGCAGTCACTGTGTACATACATTACATTACTGATCCAGAGTTACATCCTGTATTATACTCCAGAGCTGCACTCACTATTCTGCTGGTGCAGTCACTGTGTACATACATTACATTACTGATCCGGAGTTACCTCCTGTATTATACTCCAGAGCTGCACTCACTATTCTGCTGGTGCAGTCACTGTGCACATACATTACATTACTGGTCCTGAGTTACCTCCTGTATTATACTCCAGAGCTGCACTCACTATTCTGCTGGTGCAGTCACTGTGTACATATATTACATTTCTGATCCTGAGTTACCTTCTGTATTATACTCCAGAGCTGCACTCACTATCCTGCTGGTGCAGTCACTGTGTACATACATTACATTACTGATCCAGAGTTACATCCTGTATTATACTCCAGAGCTGCACTCACTATTCTGCTGGTGCAGTCACTGTGTACATACATTACATTACTGATCCTGAGTTACATCTTGTATTATACTCCAGAGCTGCACTCACTATTCAGCTGGTGCAGTCACTGTGCACATACATTACATTACTGATCCTGAGTTACATCCTGTATTATACTCCAGAGCTGCACTCACTATTCTGCTGGTGCAGTCACTGTGTGCATACATTACATTACTGATCCTGAGTTACATCCTGTATTATACTCCAGAGCTGCACTCACTATTCTGCTGGTGCAGTCACTGTGTGCATACATTACATTACTGATCCTGAGTTACATCCTGTATTATACTCCAGAGCTGCACTCACTATTCTGCTGGTGCAGTCACTGTGCACATACATTACATTACTGATCCTGAGTTACATCCTGTATTATACTCCAGAGCTGCGCTCACTATTCTGCTGGTGCAGTCACTGTGTACATACATTACATTACTGATCCTGAGTTACATCCTGTATTATACTCCAGAGCTGCACTCACTATTCTGCTGGTGCAGTCACTGTGTACATACATTACATTACTGATCCTGAGTTACATCCTGTATTATACTCCAGAGCTGCACTCACTATTCAGCTGGTGCAGTCACTGTGTACATACATTACATTACTGATCCTGAGTTACATCCTGTATTATACTCCAGAGCTGCACTCACTATTCAGCTGGTGCAGTCACTGTGTACATACATTACATTACTGATCCTGAGTTACATCCTGTATTATACTCCAGAGCTGCACTCACTATTCTGCTGGTGCAGTCACTGTGTACATACATTACATTACTGATCCTGAGTTACCTCCTGTATTATACTTCAGAGCTGCACTCACTATGCTGCTGGTGCAGTCACTGTGTACATACATTACATTACTGATCCTGAGTTACATCCTGTATTATACTCCAGATCTGCACTCACTATTCTGCTGGTGCAGTCACTGTGTACATACATTACATCACTGATACTGAGTTACCTCCTGTATTATACCCCAGAGCTGCACTCACTATTCTGCTGGTGCAGTCACTGTGTACATACATTACATTACTGATACTGAGTTGCATCCTGTATTATACTCCAGAGCTGCACTCACTATTCTGCTGGTGCAGTCACTGTGTACATACATTACATCACTGATACTGAGTTACCTCCTGTATTATACTCCAGAGCTGCACTCACTATTCTGCTGGTGCAGTCACTGTGTACATACATTACATTACTGATCCTGAGTTACCTCCTGTATTATACCCCAGAGCTGCACTCACTATTCTGCTGGTGCAGTCACTGTGCACATACATTACATTACTGATCCTGAGTTACATCCTGTATTATACCCCAGAGCTGCACTCACTATTCTGCTGGTGCAGTCACTGTGTACATACATTACATTACTGATCCTGAGTTACATCATGTATTATACTCCAGAGCTGCACTCACTATTCTGCTGGTGCAGTCACTGTGTACATACATTACATTACTGATCCTGAGTTACATCCTGTATTATACTACAGCGCTGCACTCACTATTCTGCTGGTGCAGTCACTGTGTACATACATTACATTACTGATCCTGAGTTACATCCTGTATTATACTCCAGAGCTGCACTCACTATTCTGCTGGTGCAGTCACTGTGCACATACATTCCATTACTGATCCTGAGTTACCTCCTGTATTATACTCCAGAGCTTCACTCACTATTCTGCTGGTGCAGTCACTGTGTACATACATTACATTACTGATCCTGAGTTACATCCTGTATTATACTACAGAGCTGCACTCACTATTCTGCTGGTGCAGTCACTGTGTACATACATTACATTACTGATCCTGAGTTACATCCTGTATTATACTCCAGAGCTGCACTCACTATTCTGCTGGTGCAGTCACTGTGCACATACATTCCATTACTGATCCTGAGTTACCTCCTGTATTATACTCCAGAGCTTCACTCACTATTCTGCTGGTGCAGTCACTGTGTACATACATTACATTACTGATCCTGAGTTACTTTCTGTATTATACTCCAGAGCTGCACTCCCTATTCTGCTGGTGCAGTCACTGTGTACATACATTACATTACTGATCCTGAGTTACATCCTGTATTATACTCCAGAGCTGCACTCACTATTCTGCTGGTGCAGTCACTGTGTACATACATTACATTACTGATCCTGAGTTACATCCTGTATTATACTCCAGAGCTGCACTCACTATTCTGCTGGTGCAGTCACTGTGTACATATATTACATTTCTGATCCTGAGTTACATCCTGTATTATACCCCAGAGCTGCACTCACTATTCTGCTGGTGCAGTCACTGTGTACATACATTACATTACTGATTCTGAGTTACCTCCTGTATTATACTCCAGAGCTGCACTCACTATTCTGCTGGTGCAGTCACTGTGTACATACATTACATTACTGATCCTGAGTTACCTCCTGTATTATATTCCAGAGCTGCACTCACTATTCTGCTGGTGCAGTCACTGTGTACATACATTACATTACTGATCCTGAGTTACATCCTGTATTATACTCCAGAGCTGCACTCACTATTCTGCTGGTGCAGTCACTGTGTACATACATTACATTACTGATCCTGAGTTACATCCTGTATTATACTCCAGAGCTGCACTCACTATTCTGCTGGTTCAGTCACTGTGTACATACATTACATTACTGATCCGGAGTTACCTCCTGTATTATACTCCAGAGCTGCACTCACTATTCTGCTGGTGCAGTCACTGTGCACATACATTACATTACTGGTCCTGAGTTACCTCCTGTATTATACTCCAGAGCTGCACTCACTATTCTGCTGGTGCAGTCACTGTGTACATATATTACATTACTGATCCTGAGTTACATCCTGTATTATACCCCAGAGCTGCACTCACTATTCTGCTGGTGCAGTCACTGTGTACATATATTACATTACTGATCCTGAGTTACCTCCTGTATTATACTCCAGAGCTGCACTCACTATTCTGCTGGTGCAGTCACTGTGCACATACATTACATTACTGATCCTGAGTTACCTCCTGTATTATACTCCAGAGCTGCACTCACTATTCTGCTGGTGCAGTCACTGTGTACATACATTACATTACTGATCCTGAGTTACCTCCTGTATTATACTCCAGAGCTGCACTCACTATTCTGCTGGTGCAGTCACTGTGCACATACATTACATTACTGGTCCTGAGTTACCTCCTGTATTATACTCCAGAGCTGCACTCACTATTCTGCTGGTGCAGTCACTGTGTACATATATTACATTACTGATCCTGAGTTACATCCTGTATTATACCCCAGAGCTGCACTCACTATTCTGCTGGTGCAGTCACTGTGTACATATATTACATTACTGATCCTGAGTTACCTCCTGTATTATACTCCAGAGCTGCACTCACTATTCTGCTGGTGCAGTCAGTGTGTACATATATTACATTTCTGATCCTGAGTTACCTCCTGTATTATACTCCAGAGCTGCACTCACTATTCTGCTGGTGCAGTCACTGTGTACATATATTACATTTCTGATCCTGAGTTACCTTCTGTATTATACTCCAGAGCTGCACTCACTATTCTGCTGGTGCAGTCACTGTGTACATACATTACATTACTGATCCTGAGTTACCTCCTGTATTATACTCCAGAGCTGCACTCACTATTCTGCTGGTGCAGTCACTGTGCACATACATTACATTACTGATCCAGAGTTACATCCTGTATTATACTCCAGAGCTGCACTCACTATTCTGCTGGTGCAGTCACTGTGTACATACATTACATTACTGATCCAGAGTTACATCCTGTATTATACTCCAGAGCTGCACTCACTGTTCTGCTGGTGCAGTCACTGTGTACATACATTACATTACTGATCCAGAGTTACATCCTGTATTATACTCCAGAGCTGCACTCACTATTCTGCTGGTGCAGTCACTGTGTACATACATTACATTACTGATCCGGAGTTACCTCCTGTATTATACTCCAGAGCTGCACTCACTATTCTGCTGGTGCAGTCACTGTGCACATACATTACATTACTGGTCCTGAGTTACCTCCTGTATTATACTCCAGAGCTGCACTCACTATTCTGCTGGTGCAGTCACTGTGTACATATATTACATTTCTGATCCTGAGTTACCTTCTGTATTATACTCCAGAGCTGCACTCACTATCCTGCTGGTGCAGTCACTGTGTACATACATTACATTACTGATCCAGAGTTACATCCTGTATTATACTCCAGAGCTGCACTCACTATTCTGCTGGTGCAGTCACTGTGTACATGCATTACATTACTGATCCGGAGTTACCTCCTGTATTATACTCCAGAGCTGCACTCACTATTCTGCTGGTGCAGTCACTGTGTACATACATTACATTACTGATCCGGAGTTACATCTTTTATTATACTCCAGAGCTGCACTCACTATTCAGCTGGTGCAGTCACTGTGCACATACATTACATTACTGATCCTGAGTTACATCTTGTATTATACTCCAGAGCTGCACTCACTATTCAGCTGGTGCAGTCACTGTGCACATACATTACATTACTGATCCTGAGTTACATCCTGTATTATACTCCAGAGCTGCACTCACTATTCTGCTGGTGCAGTCACTGTGTGCATACATTACATTACTGATCCTGAGTTACATCCTGTATTATACTCCAGAGCTGCACTCACTATTCTGCTGGTGCAGTCACTGTGTGCATACATTACATTACTGATCCTGAGTTACATCCTGTATTATACTCCAGAGCTGCACTCACTATTCTGCTGGTGCAGTCACTGTGCACATACATTACATTACTGATCCTGAGTTACATCCTGTATTATACTCCAGAGCTGCACTCACTATTCTGCTGGTGCAGTCACTGTGTACATACATTACATTACTGATCCTGAGTTACCTCCTGTATTATACTCCAGAGCTGCACTCACTATTCAGCTGGTGCAGTCACTGTGTACATACATTACATTACTGATCCTGAGTTACATCCTGTATTATACTCCAGAGCTGCACTCACTATTCTGCTGGTGCAGTCACTGTGTACATACATTACATTACTGATCCTGAGTTACCTCCTGTATTATACTCCAGAGCTGCACTCACTATGCTGCTGGTGCAGTCACTGTGTACATACATTACATTACTGATCCTGAGTTACATCCTGTATTATACTCCAGAGTTGCACTCACTATTCTGCTGGTGCAGTCACTGTGTACATACATTACATTACTGATCCTGAGTTACATCCTGTATTATACTCCAGAGCTGCACTCACTATTCTGCTGGTGCAGTCACTGTGTACATACATTACATTACTGATCCTGAGTTACCTCCTGTATTATACTCCAGAGCTGCACTCACTATGCTGCTGGTGCAGTCACTGTGTACATACATTACATTACTGATCCTGAGTTACATCCTGTATTATACTCCAGAGCTGCACTCACTATTCTCCTGGTGCAGTCACTGTGTACATACATTACATTACTGATACTGAGTTACATCCTGTATTATACTCCAGAGCTGCACTCACTATTCTGCTGGTGCAGTCGCTGTGTACATACATTACATCACTGATACTGAGTTACCTCCTGTATTATACTCCAGAGCTGCACTCACTATTCTGCTGGTGCAGTCACTGTGTACATACATTACATTACTGATCCTGAGTTACCTCCTGTATTATACCCCAGAGCTGCACTCACTATTCTGCTGGTGCAGTCACTGTGCACATACATTACATTACTGATCCTGAGTTACATCCTGTATTATACTCCAGAGCTGCACTCACTATTCTGCTGGTGCAGTCACTGTGCACATACATTACATTACTGATCCTGAGTTACATCCTGTATTATACCCCAGAGCTGCACTCACTATTCTGCTGGTGCAGTCACTGTGTACATACATTACATTACTGATCCTGAGTTACATCCTGTATTATACTCCAGAGCTGCACTCACTATTCTGCTGGTGCAGTCACTGTGCACATACATTCCATTACTGATCCTGAGTTACCTCCTGTATTATACTCCAGAGCTTCACTCACTATTCTGCTGGTGCAGTCACTGTGCACATACATTACATTACTGATCCTGAGTTACATCTTGTATTATACTCCAGAGCTGCACTCCCTATTCTGCTGGTGCAGTCACTGTGTACATACATTACATTACTGATCCTGAGTTACATCCTGTATTATACTCCAGAGCTGCACTCACTATTCTGCTGGTGCAGTCACTGTGTACATACATTACATTACTGATCCTGAGTTACCTCCTGTGTTATATACTCCAGAGCTGCACTCACTGTTCTGCTGGTGCAGTCACTGTGTACATACATTACATTACTGATCCTGAGTTACATCCTGTATTATACTCCAGAGCTGCACTCACTATTCTGCTGGTGCAGTCACTGTGTACATATATTACATTACTGATCCTGAGTTACATCCTGTATTATACCCCAGAGCTGCACTCACTATTCTGCTGGTGCAGTCACTGTGTACATACATTACATTACTGATCCTGAGTTACCTCCTGTATTATACTCCAGAGCTGCACTCACTATTCTGCTGGTGCAGTCACTGTGTACATACATTACATTACTGATCCTGAGTTACCTCCTGTATTATATTCCAGAGCTGCACTCACTATTCTGCTGGTGCAGTCACTGTGTACATACATTACATTACTGATCCTGAGTTACATACTGTATTATACTCCAGAGCTGCACTCACTATTCTGCTGGTGCAGTCACTGTGTACATACATTACATTACTGATCCTGAGTTACATCCTGTATTATACTCCAGAGCTGCACTCACTATTCTGCTGGTGCAGTCACTGTGTACATACATTACATTACTGATCCGGAGTTACCTCCTGTATTATACTCCAGAGCTGCACTCACTATTCTGCTGGTGCAGTCACTGTGTGCATACATTACATTACTGATCCTGAGTTACATCCTGTATTATACTCCAGAGCTGCACTCACTATTCTGCTGGTGCAGTCACTGTGTGCATACATTACATTACTGATCCTGAGTTACATCCTGTATTATACTCCAGAGCTGCACTCACTATTCTGCTGGTGCAGTCACTGTGTGCATACATTACATTACTGATCCTGAGTTACATCCTGTATTATACTCCAGAGCTGCACTCACTATTCAGCTGGTGCAGTCACTGTGTACATACATAACATTACTGATCCTGAGTTACATCCTGTATTATACTCCAGAGCTGCGCTCACTATTCTGCTGGTGCAGTCACTGTGTACATACATTACATTACTGATCCTGAGTTACATCCTGTATTATACTCCAGAGCTGCACTCACTATTCAGCTGGTGCAGTCACTGTGTACATACATTACATTACTGATCCTGAGTTACCTCCTGTATTATACCCCAGAGCTGCACTCACTATGCTGCTGGTGCAGTCACTGTGTACATACATTACATTACTGATCCTGAGTTACATCCTGTATTATACTCCAGATCTGCACTCACTATTCTGCTGGTGCAGTCACTGTGTACATACATTACATTACTGATACTGAGTTGCATCCTGTATTATACTCCAGAGCTGCACTCACTATTCTGCTGGTGCAGTCACTGTGTACATACATTACATCACTGATACTGAGTTACCTCCTGTATTATACTCCAGAGCTGCACTCACTATTCTGCTGGTGCAGTCACTGTGTACATACATTACATTACTGATCCTGAGTTACCTCCTGTATTATACCCCAGAGCTGCACTCACTATTCTGCTGGTGCAGTCACTGTGCACATACATTACATTACTGATCCTGAGTTACATCCTGTATTATACTCCAGAGCTGCACTCACTATTCTGCTGGTGCAGTCACTGTGCACATACATTACATTACTGATCCTGAGTTACATCCTGTATTATACCCCAGAGCTGCACTCACTATTCTGCTGGTGCAGTCACTGTGTACATACATTACATTACTGATCCTGAGTTACATCCTGTATTATACTCCAGAGCTGCACTCACTATTCTGCTGGTGCAGTCACTGTGTACATACATTACATTACTGATCCTGAGTTACATCCTGTATTATACTCCAGAGCTGCACTCACTATTCTGCTGGTGCAGTCACTGTGTACATACATTACATTACTGATCCTGAGTTACATCCTGTATTATACTCCAGAGCTGCACTCACTATTCTGCTGGTGCAGTCACTGTGCACATACATTCCATTACTGATCCTGAGTTACCTCCTGTATTATACTCCAGAGCTTCACTCACTATTCTGCTGGTGCAGTCACTGTGTACATACATTACATTACTGATCCTGAGTTACTTCCTGTATTATACTCCAGAGCTGCACTCCCTATTCTGCTGGTGCAGTCACTGTGTACATACATTACATTACTGATCCTGAGTTACATCCTGTATTATACTCCAGAGCTGCACTCACTATTCTGCTGGTGCAGTCACTGTGTACATACATTACATTACTGATCCTGAGTTACCTCCTGTGTTATATACTCCAGAGCTGCACTCACTGTTCTGCTGGTGCAGTCACTGTGTACATACATTACATTACTGATCCTGAGTTACATCCTGTATTATACTCCAGAGCTGCACTCACTATTCTGCTGGTGCAGTCACTGTGTACATATATTACATTACTGATCCTGAGTTACATCCTGTATTATACCCCAGAGCTGCACTCACTATTCTGCTGGTGCAGTCACTGTGTACATACATTACATTACTGATCCTGAGTTACCTCCTGTATTATACTCCAGAGCTGCACTCACTATTCTGCTGGTGCAGTCACTGCGTACATACATTACATTACTGATCCTGAGTTACCTCCTGTATTATATTCCAGAGCTGCACTCACTATTCTGCTGGTGCAGTCACTGTGTACATACATTACATTACTGATCCGGAGTTACCTCCTGTATTATACTCCAGAGCTGCACTCACTATTCTGCTGGTGCAGTCACTGTGCACATACATTACATTACTGGTCCTGAGTTACCTCCTGTATTATACTCCAGAGCTGCACTCACTATTCTGCTGGTGCAGTCACTGTGTACATATATTACATTACTGATCCTGAGTTACATCCTGTATTATACCCCAGAGCTGCACTCACTATTCTGCTGGTGCAGTCACTGTGTACATATATTACATTACTGATCCTGAGTTACCTCCTGTATTATACTCCAGAGCTGCACTCACTATTCTGCTGGTGCAGTCACTGTGCACATACATTACATTACTGATCCTGAGTTACCTCCTGTATTATACTCCAGAGCTGCACTCACTATTCTGCTGTTGTAGTCACTGTGTACATACATTACATTACTGATCCTGAGTTACCTCCTGTATTATACTCCAGAGCTGCACTCACTATTCTGCTGGTGCAGTCACTGTGCACATACATTACATTACTGGTCCTGAGTTACCTCCTGTATTATACTCCAGAGCTGCACTCACTATTCTGCTGGTGCAGTCACTGTGTACATATATTACATTACTGATCCTGAGTTACATCCTGTATTATACCCCAGAGCTGCACTCACTATTCTGCTGGTGCAGTCACTGTGTACATATATTACATTACTGATCCTGAGTTACCTCCTGTATTATACTCCAGAGCTGCACTCACTATTCTGCTGGTGCAGTCACTGTGTACATATATTACATTTCTGATCCTGAGTTACCTTCTGTATTATACTCCAGAGCTGCACTCACTATCCTGCTGGTGCAGTCACTGTGTACATACATTACATTACTGATCCAGAGTTACATCCTGTATTATACTCCAGAGCTGCACTCACTATTCTGCTGGTGCAGTCACTGTGTACATACATTACATTACTGATCCGGAGTTACCTCCTGTATTATACTCCAGAGCTGCACTCACTATTCTGCTGGTGCAGTCACTGTGCACATACATTACATTACTGGTCCTGAGTTACCTCCTGTATTATACTCCAGAGCTGCACTCACTATTCTGCTGGTGCAGTCACTGTGTACATACATTACATTACTGATCCAGAGTTACATCCTGTATTATACTCCAGAGCTGCACTCACTATTCTGCTGGTGCAGTCACTGTGTACATACATTACATTACTGATCCTGAGTTACATCTTGTATTATACTCCAGAGCTGCACTCACTATTCAGCTGGTGCAGTCACTGTGCACATACATTACATTACTGATCCTGAGTTACATCTTGTATTATACTCCAGAGCTGCACTCACTATTCAGCTGGTGCAGTCACTGTGCACATACATTACATTACTGATCCTGAGTTACATCCTGTATTATACTCCAGAGCTGCACTCACTATTCTGCTGGTGCAGTCACTGTGTGCATACATTACATTACTGATCCTGAGTTACATCCTGTATTATACTCCAGAGCTGCACTCACTATTCTGCTGGTGCAGTCACTGTGTGCATACATTACATTACTGATCCTGAGTTACATCCTGTATTATACTCCAGAGCTGCACTCACTATTCTGCTGGTGCAGTCACTGTGCACATACATTACATTACTGATCCTGAGTTACATCCTGTATTATACTCCAGAGCTGCACTCACTATTCAGCTGGTGCAGTCACTGTGTACATACATTACATTACTGATCCTGAGTTACATCCTGTATTATACTCCAGAGCTGCACTCACTATTCTGCTGGTGCAGTCACTGTGTACATACATTACATTACTGATCCTGAGTTACCTCCTGTATTATACTCCAGAGCTGCACTCACTATGCTGCTGGTGCAGTCACTGTGTACATACATTACATTACTGATCCTGAGTTACATCCTGTATTATACTCCAGAGCTGCACTCACTATTCTGCTGGTGCAGTCACTGTGTACATACATTACATCACTGATACTGAGTTACCTCCTGTATTATACTCCAGAGCTGCACTCACTATTCTGCTGGTGCAGTCACTGTGTACATACATTACATTACTGATCCTGAGTTACATCCTGTATTATACTCCAGAGCTGCACTCACTATTCTGCTGGTGCAGTCACTGTGTACATACATTACATTACTGATCCTGAGTTACATCCTGTATTATACTCCAGAGCTGCACTCACTATTCTGCTGGTGCAGTCACTGTGCACATACATTCCATTACTGATCCTGAGTTACCTCCTGTATTATACTCCAGAGCTTCACTCACTATTCTGCTGGTGCAGTCACTGTGTACATACATTACATTACTGATCCTGAGTTACTTCCTGTATTATACTCCAGAGCTGCACTCCCTATTCTGCTGGTGCAGTCACTGTGTACATACATTACATTACTGATCCTGAGTTACATCCTGTATTATACTCCAGAGCTGCACTCACTATTCTGCTGGTGCAGTCACTGTGTACATACATTACATTACTGATCCTGAGTTACCTCCTGTGTTATATACTCCAGAGCTGCACTCACTGTTCTGCTGGTGCAGTCACTGTGTACATACATTACATTACTGATCCTGAGTTACATCCTGTATTATACTCCAGAGCTGCACTCACTATTCTGCTGGTGCAGTCACTGTGTACATATATTACATTACTGATCCTGAGTTACATCCTGTATTATACCCCAGAGCTGCACTCACTATTCTGCTGGTGCAGTCACTGTGTACATACATTACATTACTGATCCTGAGTTACCTCCTGTATTATACTCCAGAGCTGCACTCACTATTCTGCTGGTGCAGTCACTGTGTACATACATTACATTACTGATCCTGAGTTACCTCCTGTATTATACTCCAGAGCTGCACTCACTATTCTGCTGGTGCAGTCACTGTGTACATACATTACATTACTGATCCTGAGTTACATCCTGTATTATACTCCAGAGCTGCACTCACTATTCTGCTGGTGCAGTCACTGTGTACATACATTACATTACTGATCCTGAGTTACATCCTGTATTATACTCCAGAGCTGCACTCACTATTCTGCTGGTGCAGTCACTGTGTACATACATTACATTACTGATCCGGAGTTACCTCCTGTATTATACTCCAGAGCTGCACTCACTATTCTGCTGGTGCAGTCACTGTGCACATACATTACATTACTGGTCCTGAGTTACCTCCTGTATTATACTCCAGAGCTGCACTCACTATTCTGCTGGTGCAGTCACTGTGTACATATATTACATTACTGATCCTGAGTTACATCCTGTATTATACCCCAGAGCTGCACTCACTATTCTGCTGGTGCAGTCACTGTGTACATATATTACATTACTGATCCTGAGTTACCTCCTGTATTATACTCCAGAGCTGCACTCACTATTCTGCTGGTGCAGTCACTGTGTACATATATTACATTTCTGATCCTGAGTTACCTTCTGTATTATACTCCAGAGCTGCACTCACTATCCTGCTGGTGCAGTCACTGTGTACATACATTACATTACTGATCCAGAGTTACATCCTGTATTATACTCCAGAGCTGCACTCACTATTCTGCTGGTGCAGTCACTGTGTACATATATTACATTACTGATCCTGAGTTACCTCCTGTATTATACTCCAGAGCTGCACTCACTATTCTGCTGGTGCAGTCACTGTGTACATACATTACATTACTGATCCTGAGTTACATCCTGTATTATACTCCAGAGCTGCACTCACTATTCTGCTGGTGCAGTCACTGTGTACATACATTACATTACTGATCCGGAGTTACCTCCTGTATTATACTCCAGAGCTGCACTCACTATTCTGCTGGTGCAGTCACTGTGCACATACATTACATTACTGGTCCTGAGTTACCTCCTGTATTATACTCCAGAGCTGCACTCACTATTCTGCTGGTGCAGGCACTGTGTACATATATTACATTTCTGATCCTGAGTTACCTTCTGTATTATACTCCAGAGCTGCACTCACTATCCTGCTGGTGCAGTCACTGTGTACATACATTACATTACTGATCCAGAGTTACATCCTGTATTATACTCCAGAGCTGCACTCACTATTCTGCTGGTGCAGTCACTGTGTACATACATTACATTACTGATCCTGAGTTACATCTTGTATTATACTCCAGAGCTGCACTCACTATTCAGCTGGTGCAGTCACTGTGCACATACATTACATTACTGATCCTGAGTTACATCCTGTATTATACTCCAGAGCTGCACTCACTATTCTGCTGGTGCAGTCACTGTGTGCATACATTACATTACTGATCCTGAGTTACATCCTGTATTATACTCCAGAGCTGCACTCACTATTCTGCTGGTGCAGTCACTGTGTGCATACATTACATTACTGATCCTGAGTTACATCCTGTATTATACTCCAGAGCTGCACTCACTATTCTGCTGGTGCAGTCACTGTGCACATACATTACATTACTGATCCTGAGTTACATCCTGTATTATACTCCAGAGCTGCACTCACTATTCAGCTGGTGCAGTCACTGTGTACATACATTACATTACTGATCCTGAGTTACATCCTGTATTATACTCCAGATCTGCACTCACTATTCTGCTGGTGCAGTCACTGTGTACATACATTACATTACTGATCCTGAGTTATATCCTGTATTATACTCCAGAGCTGCACTCACTATTCTGCTGGTGCAGTCACTGTGTACATACATTACATTACTGATCCTGAGTTACATCCTGTATTATACTCCAGATCTGCACTCACTATTCTGCTGGTGCAGTCACTGTGTACATACATTACATTACTGATCCTGAGTTATATCCTGTATTATACTCCAGAGTTGCACTCACTATTCTGCTGGTGCAGTCACTGTGTACATACATTACATTACTGATACTGAGTTACATCCTGTATTATACTCCAGAGCTGCACTCACTATTCTGCTGGTGCAGTCACTGTGTACATATATTACATCACTGATACTGAGTTACCTCCTGTATTATACTCCAGAGCTGCACTCACTATTCTGCTGGTGCAGTCACTGTGTACATACGTTACATTACTGATCCTGAGTTACCTCCTGTATTATACCCCAGAGCTGCACTCACTATTCTGCTGGTGCAGTCACTGTGCACATACATTACATTACTGATCCTGAGTTACATCCTGTATTATACTCCAGAGCTGCACTCACTATTCTGCTGGTGCAGTCACTGTGTACATACATTACATTACTGATCCTGAGTTACCTCCTGTATTATACCCCAGAGCTGCACTCACTATTCTGCTGGTGCAGTCACTGTGCACATACATTACATTACTGATCCTGAGTTACATCCTGTATTATACTCCAGAGCTGCACTCACTATTCTGCTGGTGCAGTCACTGTGTACATACATTACATTACTGATCCTGAGTTACATCCTGTATTATACCCCAGAGCTGCACTCACTATTCTGCTGGTGCAGTCACTGTGTACATACATTACATTACTGATCCTGAGTTACATCCTGTATTATACTCCAGAGCTGCACTCACTATTCTGCTGGTGCAGTCACTGTGTACATACATTACATTACTGATCCTGAGTTACATCCTGTATTATACTCCAGAGCTGCACTCACTATTCTGCTGGTGCAGTCACTGTGTACATACATTACATTACTGATCCTGAGTTACATCCTGTATTATACTCCAGAGCAGCACTCACTATTCTGCTGGTGCAGTCACTGTGCACATACATTCCATTACTGATCCTGAGTTACCTCCTGTATTATACTCCAGAGCTTCACTCACTATTCTGCTGGTGCAGTCACTGTGTACATACATTACATTACTGATCCTGAGTTACTTCCTGTATTATACTCCAGAGCTGCACTCCCTATTCTGCTGGTGCAGTCACTGTGTACATACATTACATTACTGATCCTGAGTTACCTCCTGTATTATATTCCAGAGCTGCACTCACTATTCTGCTGGTGCAGTCACTGTATACATACATTACATTACTGATCCTGAGTTACATCCTGTATTATACCCCAGAGCTGCACTCACTATTCTGCTGGTGCAGTCACTGTGTACATACATTACATTACTGATCCTGAGTTACCTCCTGTATTATACTCCAGAGCTGCACTCACTATTCTGCTGGTGCAGTCACTGTGTACATACATTACATTACTGATCCTGAGTTACCTCCTGTATTATATTCCAGAGCTGCACTCACTATTCTGCTGGTGCAGTCACTGTGTACATACATTACATTACTGATCCTGAGTTACATCCTGTATTATACTCCAGAGCTGCACTCACTATTCTGCTGGTGCAGTCACTGTGTACATACATTACATTACTGATCCTGAGTTACATCCTGTATTATACTCCAGAGCTGCACTCACTATTCTGCTGGTGCAGTCACTGTGTACATACATTACATTACTGATCCGGAGTTACCTCCTGTATTATACTCCAGAGCTGCACTCACTATTCTGCTGGTGCAGTCACTGTGCACATACATTACATTACTGGTCCTGAGTTACCTCCTGTATTATACTACAGAGCTGCACTCACTATTCTGCTGGTGCAGTCACTGTGTACATACATTACATTTCTGATCCGGAGTTACCTCCTGTATTATATTCCAGAGCTGCACTCACTATTCTGCTGGTGCAGTCACTGTGTACATACATTACATTACTGATCCTGAGTTACATCCTGTATTATCCTCCAGAGCTGCACTCACTATTCTGCTGGTGCAGTCACTGTGTACATACATTACATTACTGATCCTGAGTTACATCGTGTATTATACTCCAGAGCTGCACTCACTATTCTGCTGGTGCAGTCACTGTGTACATACATTACATTACTGATCCTGAGTTACATCCTGTATTATACTCCAGAGCTTCACTCACTATTCTGCTGGTGCAGTCATTGTGTACATACATTACATTACTGATCCTGAGTTACATCCTGTATTATCCTCCAGAGCTGCACTCACTATTCTGCTGGTGCAGTCACTGTGTACATACATTACATTACTGATCCTGAGTTACATCCTGTATTATACTCCAGAGCTGCACTCTCTATTCTGCTGGTGCAGTCACTGTGTACATACATTACATTACTGATCCTGAGTTACATCCTGTATTATACTCCAGAGCTGCACTCACTATTCTGCTGGTGCAGTCACTGTGTACATACATTCCATTACTGATCCTGAGTTACCTCCTGTATTATACTCCAGAGCTTCACTCACTATTCTGCTGGTGCAGTCACTGTGTACATACATTACATTACTGATCCTTAGTTACATCCTGTATTATACTCCAGAGCTGCACTCACTATTCTGCTGGTGCAGTCACTGTGTACATACATTACATTACTGATCCTGAGTTACATCCTGTATTATACCCCAGAGCTGCACTCACTATTCTGCTGGTGCATTCACTGTGTACATACATTACATTACTGATCCTGAGTTACCTCCTGTATTATACCCCAGAGCTGCACTCACTATTCTGCTGGTGCAGTCACTGTGTACATACATTACATTACTGATCCTGAGTTACATCCTGTATCATACTCCAGAGCTGCACTCACTATTCTGCTGGTGCAGTCACTGTGCACATACATTACATTACTGATCCCGAGTTACCTCCTGTATTATACTCCAGAGCTGCACTCACTATTCTGCCTGTGCAGTCACTGTGTACATACATTACATTACTGATCCTGAGTTACATCCTGTATTATACTCCAGAGCTGCACTCACTATTCTGCTGGTGCAGTCACTGTGTACATACATTACTGATCCTGAGTTACATCCTGTATTATACTCCAGAGCTGCACTCACTATTCTGCTGGTGCAGTCACTGTGTACATACATTACATTACTGATCCCGAGTTACCTCCTGTATTACACTCCAGAGCTGCACTCACTATTCTGCTGGTGCAGTCACTGTGTACATACATTACTGATCCTGAGTTACATCCTGTATTATACTCCAGAGCTGCACTCACTATTCTGCTGGTGCAGTCACTGTGTACATACATTACATTACTGATCCCGAGTTACCTCCTGTATTAGACTCCAGAGCTGCACTCACTATTCTGCCTGTGCAGTCACTGTGTACATACATTACATTACTGATCCTGAGTTACCCTCCTGTATTATACTCCAGAGCTGCACTCACTATTCTGCCTGTGCAGTCACTGTGTACATACATTACATTACTGATCCTGAGTTACATCCTGTATTATACTCCAGAGCTGCACTCACTCTTCTGCTGGTGCAGTCACTGTGTACATACATTACATTACTGATCCTGAGTTACATCCTGTATTATACCCCAGAGCTGCACTCACTATTCTGCTGGTGCAGTCACCGTGTACATACATTACATTACTGATCCTGAGTTACCTCCTGTATTATACTCCAGAGCTGCACTCACTATTCTGCCTGTGCAGTCACTGTGTACATACATTACATTACTGATCCTGAGTTACATCCTGTATTATACTCCAGAGCTGCACTCACTCTTCTGCTGGTGCAGTCACTGTGTACATACATTACATTACTGATCCTGAGTTACATCCTGTATTATACCCCAGAGCTGCACTCACTATTCTGCTGGTGCAGTCACCGTGTACATACATTACATTACTGATCCTGAGTTACCTCCTGTATTATACTCCAGAGCTGCACTCACTATTCTGCCTGTGCAGTCACTGTGTACATACATTACATTACTGATCCTGCGTTACCTCCTGTATTATACTCCAGAGCTGCACTCACTATTCTGCCTGTGCAGTCACTGTGTACATACATTACATTACTGATACTGAGTTACATCCTGTATTATACTCCAGAGCTGCACTCACTCTTCTGCTGGTGCAGTCACTGTGTACATACATTACATTACTGATCCTGAGTTACATCCTGTATTATACCCCAGAGCTGCACTCACTATTCTGCTGGTGCAGTCACTGTGTATATACATTACATTACTGATCCTGAGTTACATCCTGTATTATACTCCAGAGCTGCACTCACTATTCTGCTGGTGCAGTCACTGTGTACATACATTACATTACTGATCCTGAGTTACATCCTGTATTATACTCCAGAGCTGCACTCACTATTCTGCTGGTGCAGTCACTGTGTACATACATTACATTACTGATCCTGAGTTACCTCCTGTATTATACCCCAGAGCTGCACTCACTATTCTGCTGGTGCAGTCACTGTGTACATACATTACATTACTGATCCTGAGTTACATCCTGTATTATACTCCAGAGCTGCACTCACTATTCTGCTGGTGCAGTCACTGTGTACATACATTACATTACTGATCCTGAGTTGCCTCCTGTATTATAATAATATAATAATTTTTATAGCGCCAACATATTCCGCAGCACTGTACAATAAGCGGGGACATGTACAGACAATAAATTCAATACAAGGTAAGGCAGTGAACAGTTACATTAGCAGTGAGGGTCCGGCTGCTCGCTGCTTACAGTCTATGGGGGGACACAACAGGTGATCGGTGCTCGTTATTTCAGGTCTGGCAATTATAATAAATAGGGATTTTCATATAAAGCTGTATGATCCGGTCATCAGTATCGAGTGCATGGAGGGTGCGGAGACCGAGGAAGAGGAGGGAGCAGATTCTGAAGGATATTTAGGAGGGGTCAGGGGAAGGTTAGGTCACTGAGTAGTTGAGGTGGTCGGCTTGTTTAAAGAGATGGGTTTTTAAAGCGCGCTTGAAGACGTGGGAGCTAGGCATCAGTCGGAACGTCTGGGGTAGAGCATTCCAGAGAACTGGTGCAGCACGAGAGAAGACTTGGATGCATATTCATCACTGATCCTGTATTATACTCCAGAGCTGCGCTCCCGGTGTATGTATACATGTGCTGATCCCAGGTGACCTCTTCCGAGTTCAGGGTGATGTGACATTGCTTCTCGGTGAGAGGATCTGCTGCTGAATCTGCGATCTGCCCCTTCTGTGGATCCTGTCACTGGGGGGACGCGGGTATAACGGTCCTCACTATTATTTCGGATGCGGGGGGCCGCGGTTTCACCCATGTGTGGGAATGATACTTCTACCTCTTGGGCTTCTATCAACTCTTAACATTTTGCATTACTGATTGATCTTCAGAGGGGTCCCGGTCACGTAGACCCCAATCATCCTGGAGGGGGCGCTGCCGACGGCTGCCGTGAACTTTCCCCCAGTCCCTTCAACCCATCAACTTTTTTGTACTTTGTAACTTGATGGGAGTTCTGCTTTAGTGAATACTTTCCAGGGGGGTCCGCGGAGAACCTGCTCTCCCTTTGTGGGGGTGACAGTGTCGGAGGTGTCCACGTTTTCCCTGATAAGGCCTGCGGTGTTCAGCGGTGTGAGGGTCTCTATGGGCAGTTTTGGGGTCCACTCCGGGGGGGCCGCTGATGATGCTGTCGGGTGTTTTCTGTCCTGCGGCGGTGAGTGTGGAATGTCTTCAGTGCCTGCGGTGAGGAGTCCAGTAAAACCCGATCAGCGAGCTGCGCCGTGTTCTTTCTGTTTACATTGTTGCACATGAAACGCGGCGCTGATGTCATCGCCTGTTAACCCCTTCCTGGGTCAGCAGGGGTTGAGCGCAGCTGGAGGCACAGTCGGGTCTGCGGCCTCTGTACAGTGACCGGGGATCGGGTTTGCTGACGGAAGATTTTTTTTCAATTATTCACAATCGTCTTAATAAATCCTCAGTGCAACAGTCAGCGACACCCCCCTCCTGGCGAGGAGACCCCTAAGCTGCCCAACATTGTGCCCCACACCAAGAACCATCCATATTCATGGTGCTATGGTCAGGAAAGCTCAATCCCCCCAGAGAAGTGTCGAATATCTGCTATTATATCATCCGGGAAAAGCTGGCGGACAGGATCGTCACAAGCTGTCGGGTTGTGTTCACACCACAGTGGTGTCAGCGAGACTGCAAGACCGACCTCCCAGAGCAACTGAACGGAGGAAAGACGCGGAGAACACCCCCAGCTCCTCACCTCACCTATAACCACTGATACATTGTAACAAGCCAGAGACAACAAGTAACACCACACCAGGTTATATCAGTACTGGAGCGTTATAAGAGGCTGATATCAGTCACATATGGTGTAATGTCTGGAGGTTATATCAGTACTGGAGCGTTATAAGAGGAGCTGATATCAGTCACATATGGTGTAATATCTGGAGGTTATATCAGTACTGGAGAGTTATAAGAGGAGCTGATATCAGTCACATATGATGTAATGTCTAGAGGTTATATCAGTACTGGAGCGTTATAAGAGGCTGATATCAGTCACATATGGTGTAATGTCTGGAGGATATATCAGTACTGGAGCGTTATAAGAGGGGCTGATATCAGTCACATATGGTGTAATGTCTGGAGGTTATATCAGTACTGGAGCGTTATAAGAGGGGCTGATATCAGTCACATATGATGTAATGTCTGGAGGTTATATCAGTGCTGGAGCGTTATAAGAGGGGCTGATATCAGTCACATATGGTGTAATGTCTGGAGGTTATATCAGTACTGGAGAGTTATAAGAGGAGCTGATATCAGTCACATATGATGTAATGTCTGGAGGTTATATCAGTACTGGAGAGTTATAAGAGGAGCTGATATCAGTCACATATGATGTAATGTCTAGAGGTTATATCAGTACTGGAGCGTTATAAGAGGCTGATATCAGTCACATATGGTGTAATGTCTGGAGGTTATATCAGTACTGGAGCGTTATAAGAGGAGCTGATATCAGTCACATATGGTGTAATGTCTAGAGGTTATATCAGTACTGGAGCGTTATAAGAGGCTGATATCAGTCACATATGGTGTAATGTCTGGAGGTTATATCAGTACTGGAGCGTTATAAGAGGGGCTGATATCAGTCAAATATGGTGTAATGTCTGGAGGTTATATCAGTGCTGGAGCGTTATAAGAGGAGCTGATATCAGTCACATATGATGTAATGTCTGGGGGTTATATCAGTACTGGAGCGTTATAAGAGGGGCTGATATCAGTCACATATGATGTAATGTCTGGAGGTTATATCAGTACTGGAGCGTTATAAGAGAGGCTGATATCAGTCACATATGGTGTAATGTCTGGATATATCAGTACTGGAGCGTTATAAGAGGGGCTGATATCAGTCACATATGATGTAATGTCTGGAGGTTATATCAGTACTGGAGCGTTATAAGAGGGGCTGATATCAGTCACATATGGTGTAACGTCTGGAGGTTATATCAGTACTGGAGCTTTATAAGAGGGGCTGATATCAGTCACATATGGTGTAATGTCTGGAGGTTATATCAGTACTAGAGCGTTATAAGAGGGGCTGATATCAGTCACATATGGTGTAATGTCTGGAGGTTATATCAGTACTGGAGCGTTATAAGAGGAACTGATATCAGTCACATATGATGTAATGTCTGGAGCGTTATAAGAGGGGCTGATATCAGTCACATATGATGTAATGTCTTGAGGTTATATCCGTAATGGAGCGTTATAAGAGGCTGATATCAGTCACATATGGTGTAATGTCTTGAGGTTATATCAGTAATGGAGCGTTATAAGAGGCTGATATCAGTCACATATGGTGTAATGTCTGGAGGATATATCAGTACTGGAGCGTAATAAGAGGGGCTGATATCAGTCACATGGTGTAATGTCGAGGTTATATCAGCACTGGAGCATTATAAGAGGCTGATATCAGTCACATATGGTGTAATGTCTGGAGGTTATATCAGTACTGGAGCGTTATAAGAGGGGCTGATATCAGTCACATATGATGTAATGTCTGGGGGTTATATCAATACTGGAGCGTTATATGAGGCTGATATCAGTCACATATGGTGTAATGTCTGGAGGATATATCAGTACTGGAGCGTAATAAGAGGGGCTGATATCAGTCACATGGTGTAATGTCGAGGTTATATCAGCACTGGAGCGTTATATGAGGCTGATATCAGTCACATATGTTGTAATGTCGAGGTTATATCAATACTGGAGCGTTATAAGAGGGGCTGATATCAATCACATATGATGTAATGTCTGGAGGTTATATCAATACTGGAGTGTTATATGAGGCTGATATCAGTCACATATGGTGTAATGTCTGGACGTTGTATCAGTACTGGAGCGTTATAAGAGGGGCTGATATCAGTCACATATGATGTAATGTCTGGAGATTATATCAGTACTGGAGCGTTATAAGAGGGGCTGATATCAGTCACATATGGTGTAATGTCTGGAGATTATATCAGTACTGGAGCGTTATAAGAGGGGCTGATATCAGTCACATATGATGTAATGTCTGGAGGTTATATCAGTACTGGAGCGTTATAAGAGAGGCTGATATCAGTCACATATGGTGTAATGTCTGGAGGTTATATCAGTACTGGAGCGTTATAAGAGGGGCTGATATCAGTCACATATGATGTAATGTCTGGAGGTTATATCAGTACTGGAGCGTTATAAGAGGCTGATATCAGTCACATATGATGTAATGTCTGGAGGATATATCAGTACTGGAGCGTAATAAGAGGGGCTGATATCAGTCACATGGTGTAATGTCGAGGTTATATCAGCACTGGAGCATTATAAGAGGCTGATATCAGTCACATATGGTGTAATGTCTGGAGGTTATATCAGTACTGGAGCGTTATAAGAGGGGCTGATATCAGTCACATATGATGTAATGTCTGGGGGTTATATCAATACTGGAGCGTTATATGAGGCTGATATCAGTCACATATGGTGTAATGTCTGGAGGTTATATCAGTACTGGAGCGTTATAAGAGGGGCTGATATCAATCACATATGTAATGTCTGGAGGTTATATCAATACTGGAGTGTTATATGAGGCTGATATCAGTCACATATGGTGTAATGTCTGGAGGTTGTATCAGTACTGGAGCGTTATAAGAGGGGCTGATATCAGTCACATATGATGTAATGTCTGGAGATTATATCAGTACTGGAGCGTTATAAGAGGGGCTGATATCAGTCACATATGGTGTAATGTCTGGAGATTATATCAGTACTGGAGCGTTATAAGAGGCTGATATCAGTCACATATGATGTAATGTCTGGAGGTTATATCAGTACTGGAGCGTTATAAGAGGGGCTGATATCAGTCACATATGGTGTAATGTCTGAAGGTTATATCAGTACTGGAGCGTTATAAGAGGGGCTGATATCAGTCACATATGGTGTAATGTCTGGAGGTTATATCAGTACTGGAGCGTTATAAGAGGGGCTGATATCAGTCACATATGGTGTAACGTCTGGAGGTTATATCAGTACTGGAGCTTTATAAGAGGGGCTGATATCAGTCACATATGGTGTAATGTCTGGAGGTTATATCAGTACTAGAGCGTTATAAGAGGCTGATATCAGTCACATATGATGTAATGTCTGGAGGTTATATCAGTGCTGGAGCGTTATAAGAGGGGCTGATATCAGTCACATATGGTGTAATATCTGGAGGTTATATCAGTACTGGAGCGTTATAAGAGGAACTGATATCAGTCACATATGATGTAATGTCTGGAGCGTTATAAGAGGGGCTGATATCAGTCACATATGATGTAATGTCTTGAGGTTATATCAGTAATGGAGCGTTATAAGAGGCTGATATCAGTCACATATGGTGTAATGTCTGGAGGTTATATCAGTGCTGGAGCGTTATAAGAGGGGCTGATATCAGTCACATATGGTGTAATGTCTGGAGGTTATATCAGCACTGGAGCATTATAAGAGGCTGATATCAGTCACATATGGTGTAATGTCTGGAGGTTATATCAGTACTGGAGCGTAATAAGAGGGGCTGATATCAGTCACATATGATGTAATGTCTGGGGGTTATATCAATACTGGAGCGTTATATGAGGCTGATATCAGTCACATATGGTGTAATGTCTGGAGGATATATCAGTACTGGAGCGTAATAAGAGGGGCTGATATCAGTCACATGGTGTAATGTCGAGGTTATATCAGCACTGGAGCGTTATATGAGGCTGATATCAGTCACATATGGTGTAATGTCTGGAGGTTATATCAGTACTGGAGCGTTATAAGAGGGGCTGATATCAGTCACATATGATGTAATGTCTGGAGGTTATATCAGCACTGGAGCGTTATATGAGGCTGATATCAGTCACATATGATGTAATGTCTGGAGGTTATATCAGTACTGGAGCGTTATAAGAGGCTGATATCAGTCACATATGGTGTAATGTCTGGAGGTTATATCAGTACTGGAGCGTTATAAGAGGGGCTGATGTCAGTCACATATGATGTAATGTCTGGAGGTTATATCAGTACTGGAGCGTTATAAGAGGCTGTTATCAGTCACATATGGTGTAATGTCTGGAGGTTATATCAGTACTGGAGCGTTATAAGAGGGGCTGATATCAGTCACATATGATGTAATGTCTGGAGGTTATATCAGCACTGGAGCGTTATATGAGGCTGATATCAGTCACATATGATGTAATGTCTGGAGGTTATATCAGTACTGGAGCGTTATAAGAGGCTGATATCAGTCACATATGGTGTAATGTCTGGAGGTTATATCAGTACTGGAGCGTTATAAGAGGCTGATATCAGCCACATATGATGTAATGTCTGGAGGTTATATCAGTACTGGAGCGTTATAAGAGGCTGATATCAGTCACATATGATGTAATGTCTGGAGGTTATATCAGTACTGGAGCGTTATAAGAGGCTGATATCAGTCACATATGATGTAATGTCTGGAGGTTATATCAGTACTGGAGCGTTATAAGAGGGGCTGATATCAATCACATATGATGTAATGTCTGGAGGTTATATCAGTACTGGAGCGTTATAAGAGGGGCTGATATCAATCACATATGATGTAATGTCTGTAGGTTATATCAGTACTGGAGCGTTATAAGAGGGCTGATATCAGTCACATATGTTGTAATGTCTGGGGGTTATATCAGTACTAGAGCGTTATATGAGGCTGATATCAGTCACATATGGTGTAATGTCTGGAGGTTATATCAGTGCTGGAGCGTTATAAGAGGCTGATATCAGTCACATATGGTGTAATGTCTGGAGGTTATATCAGCACTGGAGTGTTATATGAGGCTGATATCAGTCACATATGGTGTAATGTCTGGAGGTTATATCAGTACTGGAGCGTTATAAGAGGCTGATATCAGTCACATATGATGTAATGTCTGGAGGTTATATCATCACTGGAGCGTTATAAGAGGCTGATATCAGTCACATATGATGTAATGTCTGGAGGTTATATCATCACTGGAGCGTTATAAGAGGCTGATATCAGTCACATGATGTAATGTCTGGGGGTTATATCAGTACTGGAGCTTTATAAGAGGGTTGATATCAGTCACATATGTTGTAATGTCTGGGGGTTATATCAGTACTGGAGCTTTATATGAGGGGCTGATATCAGTGACATATGGTGTAATGACTGGAGGTTATATCAGTATTGGAGCGTTATAAGAGTGGCTGATATCAGTCACATATGGTGAAATGTCTGGAGGTTATATCAGTACTGGAGCGTTATAAGAGGGGCTGATATCAGTCACATATGATGTAATGTCTGGAGGTTATATCAGTACTGGAGCGTTATAAGAGGGCTGATATCAGTCACATATGTTGTAATGTCTGGGGGTTATATCAGTACTAGAGCGTTATATGAGGCTGATATCAGTCACATATGGTGTAATGTCTGGAGGTTATATCAGTGCTGGAGCGTTATAAGAGGCTGATATCAGTCACATATGGTGTAATGTCTGGAGGTTATATCAGCACTGGAGTGTTATATGAGGCTGATATCAGTCACATATGGTGTAATGTCTGGAGGTTATATCAGTACTGGAGCGTTATAAGAGGCTGATATCAGTCACATATGATGTAATGTCTGGAGGTTATATCATCACTGGAGCGTTATAAGAGGCTGATATCAGTCACATATGATGTAATGTCTGGAGGTTATATCATCACTGGAGCGTTATAAGAGGCTGATATCAGTCACATGATGTAATGTCTGGGGGTTATATCAGTACTGGAGCTTTATAAGAGGGTTGATATCAGTCACATATGTTGTAATGTCTGGGGGTTATATCAGTACTGGAGCTTTATATGAGGGGCTGATATCAGTGACATATGGTGTAATGACTGGAGGTTATATCAGTATTGGAGCGTTATAAGAGTGGCTGATATCAGTCACATATGGTGAAATGTCTGGAGGTTATATCAGTACTGGAGCGTTATAAGAGGGGCTGATATCAGTCACATATGATGTAATGTCTGGAGGTTATATCAGTACTGGAGCGTTATAAGAGGGGCTGATATCAGTCACATATGGTGTAATGTCTGGAGGTTATATCAGTACTGGAGCGTTATAAGAGGGGCTGATATCAGTCACATATGGTGTAATGTCTGGAGGTTATATCAGTACTGGAGCGTTATAAGAGGGGCTGATATCAGTCACATATGGTGTAATGTCGAGGTTATATCAGTACTGGAGCGTTATAAGAGTGGCTGATATCAGTCACATATGGTGAAATGTCTGGAGGTTATATCAGTACTGGAGCGTTATAAGAGGAGCTGATATCAGTCACATATGGTGTAATGTCTGGAGGTTATATCAGTACTGGAGCGTTATTAGAGTGGCTGATATCAGTCACATATGGTGAAATGTCTGGAGGTTATATCAGTACTGGAACGTTATAAGAGGCTGATATCAGTCACATATTATGTAATGTCTGGAGGTTATATCAGTACTGGAGCGTTATAAGAGGAGCTGATATCAGTCACATATGATGTAGTGTCTGGGGGTTATATCAGTACTGGAGCGTTATATGAGGCTGATATCAGTCACATATGGTGTAATGTCTGGAGGTTATATCAGTACTGGAGCGTTATAAGAGGCTGATATCAGTCACATATGGTGTATTGTCTGGAGGTTATATCAGCACTGGAGCGTTATATGAGGCTGATATCAGTCACATATGATGTAATGTCTGGAGGTTATATCAGTACTGGAGCATTATAAGAGGCTGATATCAGTCATATATGATGTAATGTCTGGAGGTTATATCAGTACTGGAGCTTTATAAGAGGGGCTGATATCAGTCACATATGGTGTAATGTCTGGAGGTTATATCAGTACTGGAGCGTTATAAGAGAGGCTGATATCAGTCACATATGGTGTAATGTCTGGAGGTTATATCAGTACTGGAGCGTTATAAGAGGGGCTGATATCAGTCACATATGATGTAATGTCTGGAGGTTATATCAGTACTGGAGCGTTATAAGAGAGGCTGATATCAGTCACATATGGTGTAATGTCTGGAGGTTTTATCAGTGCTGGACCGTTATATGAGGGGCTGATATCAGTCACATATGGTGTAATGTCTGGAGGTTATATCAGTACTGGAGCTTTATAAGAGGGGCTGATATCAGTCACATATGGTGTAATGTCTGGAGGTTATATCATCACTGGAGCGTTATAAGAGGCTGATATCAGTCACATATGATGTAATGTCTGGAGGTTTTATCAGTACTGGAGCGTTATATGAGGCTGATATCAGTCACATATGATGTAATGTCTGGAGGTTATTTCAGTACTGGAGCGTTATAAGAGGCTGATATCAGTCACATATGATGTAATGTCTGGAGGTTATATCAGTACTGGAGCGTTATAAGAGGCTGATATCAGTCACATATGATGTAATGTCTGGAGGTTATATCAGTACTGGAGCGTTATAAGAGAGGCTGATATCAGTCACATATGGTGTAATGTCTGGGGGTTATATCAGTACTGGAGCGTTATATGAGGCCGATATCAGTCACATATGATGTAATGTCTGGAGGTAATATCAGTACTGGAGCGTTATAAGAGGGGCTGATATCAGTCACATATGATGTAATGTTTGGAGGTTATATCAGTACTGGAGCGTTATAAGAGGGGCTGATATCAGTCACATATGATGTAATGTCTGGGGGTTATATCAGTACTGGAGCGTTATATGAGGCC
The DNA here is from genome assembly GCF_046119375.1 of Phyllobates terribilis. NCBI lineage: Eukaryota > Metazoa > Chordata > Amphibia > Anura > Dendrobatidae > Phyllobates > Phyllobates terribilis. Next base: position 170,611,226 of record NW_027362773.1, read on the forward strand.
GATATCAGTCACATGTGGTGTAATGTCTGGAGGATATATCAGTACTGGAGCGTTATAAGAGGGGCTGATATCAGTCACATATGGTGTAATGTCTGGAGGTAATATCAGTACTGGAGCGTTATAAGAGGGCTGATATCAGCCACATATGTTGTAATGTCTGGGGGTTATATCAGTACTGGAGCTTTATAAGAGGGCTGATATCAGTCACATATGGTGTAATGTCTGGAGGTTATATCAGTACTGGAGCGTTATAAGAGGGGCTGATATCAGTCACATATGATGTAATGTCTGGAGGTTATATCAGTACTGGAGCGTTATTAGAGGCTGATATCAGTCACATATGATGTAATGTCTGGAGGTAATATCAGTACTGGAGCGTTATAAGAGGGCTGATATCAGCCACATATGTTGTAATGTCTGGGGGTTATATCAGTACTGGAGCTTTATAAGAGGGCTGATATCAGTCACATATGGTGTAATGTCTGGAGGTTATATCAGTACTGGAGCGTTATAAGAGGGGCTGATATCAGTCACATATGATGTAATGTCTGGAGGTTATATCAGTACTGGAGCGTTATTAGAGGCTGATATCAGTCACATATGATGTAATGTCTGGAGGTTATATCAGTACTGGAGCTTTATAAGAGGGGCTGATATCAGTCACATATGGTGTAATGTCTGGAGGTTATATCAGTACTGGAGCATTATAAGAGGGGCTGATATCGGTCACATATGGTGTAATGTCTGGAGGTTATATCAGTACTGGAGCGTTATAAGAGGCTGATATCAGTCACATATGGTGTAATGTCTGGAGGTTATATCAGTACTGGAGCGTTATATGAGGCCGATATCAGTCACATATGATGTAATGTCTGGAGTTAATATCAGTACTGGAGCGTTATAAGAGGGGCTGATATCAGTCACATATGATGTAATGTCTGGAGGTTATATCAGTACTGGAGCTTTATAAGAGGGGCTGATATCAGTCACATATGGTGTAATGTCTGGAGGTTATATCAGTACTGGAGCATTATAAGAGGGGCTGATATCGGTCACATATGGTGTAATGTCTGGAGGTTATATCAGTACTGGAGCGTTATAAGAGGCTGATATCAGTCACATATGGTGTAATGTCTGGAGGTTATATCAGTACTGGAGCGTTATATGAGGCCGATATCAGTGACATATGATGTAATGTCTGGAGTTAATATCAGTACTGGAGCGTTATAAGAGGGGCTGATATCAGTCACATATGATGTAATGTCTGGAGGTTATATCAGTACTGGAGCGTTATTAGAGGCTGATATCAGTCACATATGATGTAATGTCTGGAGGTTATATCAGTACTGGAGCGTTATAAGAGGAGCTGATATCAGTCACATATGGTGTAATGTCTGGAGGTTATATCAGCACTGGAGCGTTATATGAGGCTGATATCAGTCACATATGATGTAATGTCTGGAGGTTATATCAGTACTGGAGCGTTATAAGAGGCTGATATCAGCCACATATGATGTAATGTCTGGAGGTTATATCAGTACTGGAGCGTTATAAGAGGCTGATATCAGTCACATATGATGTAATGTCTGGAGGTTATATCAGTACTGGAGCGTTATAAGAGGCTGATATCAGTCACATATGATGTAATGTCTGGAGGTTATATCAGTACTGGAGCGTTATAAGAGGGGCTGATATCAATCACATATGATGTAATGTCTGGAGGTTATATCAGTACTGGAGCGTTATAAGAGGGGCTGATATCAATCACATATGATGTAATGTCTGTAGGTTATATCAGTACTGGAGCGTTATAAGAGGGCTGATATCAGTCACATATGTTGTAATGTCTGGGGGTTATATCAGTACTAGAGCGTTATATGAGGCTGATATCAGTCACATATGGTGTAATGTCTGGAGGTTATATCAGTGCTGGAGCGTTATAAGAGGCTGATATCAGTCACATATGGTGTAATGTCTGGAGGTTATATCAGCACTGGAGTGTTATATGAGGCTGATATCAGTCACATATGGTGTAATGTCTGGAGGTTATATCAGTACTGGAGCGTTATAAGAGGCTGATATCAGTCACATATGATGTAATGTCTGGAGGTTATATCATCACTGGAGCGTTATAAGAGGCTGATATCAGTCACATATGATGTAATGTCTGGAGGTTATATCATCACTGGAGCGTTATAAGAGGCTGATATCAGTCACATGATGTAATGTCTGGGGGTTATATCAGTACTGGAGCTTTATAAGAGGGTTGATATCAGTCACATATGTTGTAATGTCTGGGGGTTATATCAGTACTGGAGCGTTATAAGAGGCTGATATCAGTCACATATGATGTAATGTCTGGAGGTTATATCAGTACTGGAGCTTTATATGAGGGGCTGATATCAGTGACATATGGTGTAATGACTGGAGGTTATATCAGTACTGGAGCGTTATAAGAGGCTGATATCAGTCACATATGGTGTAATGTCTGGAGGTTATATCAGTACTGGAGCGTTATAAGAGGGGCTGATATCAGTCACATATGGTGTAATGTCGAGGTTATATCAGTACTGGAGCGTTATAAGAGTGGCTGATATCAGTCACATATGGTGAAATGTCTGGAGGTTATATCAGTACTGGAGCGTTATAAGAGGGGCTGATATCAGTCACATATGATGTAATGTCTGGAGGTTATATCAGTACTGGAGCGTTATAAGAGGGGCTGATATCAGTCACATATGGTGTAATGTCTGGAGGTTATATCAGTACTGGAGCGTTATAAGAGGGGCTGATATCAGTCACATATGGTGTAATGTCTGGAGGTTATATCAGTACTGGAGCGTTATAAGAGGGGCTGATATCAGTCACATATGGTGTAATGTCGAGGTTATATCAGTACTGGAGCGTTATAAGAGTGGCTGATATCAGTCACATATGGTGAAATGTCTGGAGGTTATATCAGTACTGGAGCGTTATAAGAGGAGCTGATATCAGTCACATATGGTGTAATGTCTGGAGGTTATATCAGTACTGGAGCGTTATAAGAGGAGCTGATATCAGTCATATATGATGTAATGTCTGGAGGTTATATCAGTACTGGAGCGTTATAAGAGTGGCTGATATCAGTCACATATGGTGAAATGTCTGGAGGTTATATCAGTACTGGAACGTTATAAGAGGATCTGATATCAGTCACATATGATGTAATGTCTGGAGGTTATATCAGTACTGAAGCGTTATAAGAGGAGCTGATATCAGTCACATATGATGTAGTGTCTGGGGGTTATATCAGTACTGGAGCGTTATATGAGGCTGATATCAGTCACATATGGTGTAATGTCTGGAGGTTATATCAGTACTGGAGCGTTATAAGAGGCTGATATCAGTCACATATGGTGTATTGTCTGGAGGTTATATCAGCACTGGAGCGTTATATGAGGCTGATATCAGTCACATATGATGTAATGTCTGGAGGTTATATCAGTACTGGAGCATTATAAGAGGCTGATATCAGTCACATATGATGTAATGTCTGGAGGTTATATCAGTACTGGAGCTTTATAAGAGGGGCTGATATCAGTCACATATGGTGTAATGTCTGGAGGTTATATCAGTACTGGAGCGTTATAAGAGAGGCTGATATCGGTCACATATGGTGTAATGTCTGGAGGTTATATCAGTACTGGAGCGTTATAAGAGGCTGATATCAGTCACATATGGTGTAATGTCTGGAGGTTATATCAGTACTGGAGCGTTATATGAGGCCGATATCAGTGACATATGATGTAATGTCTGGAGTTAATATCAGTACTGGAGCGTTATAAGAGGGGCTGATATCAGTCACATATGATGTAATGTCTGGAGGTTATATCAGTACTAGAGCGTTATAAGAGGCTGATATCAGTCACATATGATGTAATGTCTGGAGGTTATATCAGTGCTGGAGCGTTATAAGAGGGGCTGATATCAGTCACATATGGTGTAATGTCTGGAGGTTATATCAGTACTGGAGCGTTATAAGAGGAACTGATATCAGTCACATTTGATGTAATGTCTGGAGCGTTATAAGAGGGGCTGATATCAGTCACATATGATGTAATGTCTTGAGGTTATATCAGTAATGGAGCGTTATAAGAGGCTGATATCAGTCACATATGGTGTAATGTCTGGAGGATATATCAGTACTGGAGCGTAATAAGAGGGGCTGATATCAGTCACATGGTGTAATGTCGAGGTTATATCAGCACTGGAGCATTATAAGAGGCTGATATCAGTCACATATGGTGTAATGTCTGGAGGTTATATCAGTACTGGAGCGTTATAAGAGGGGCTGATATCAGTCACATATGATGTAATGTCTGGGGGTTATATCAATACTGGAGCGTTATATGAGGCTGATATCAGTCACATATGGTGTAATGTCTGGAGGATATATCAGTACTGGAGCGTAATAAGAGGGGCTGATATCAGTCACATGGTGTAATGTCGAGGTTATATCAGCACTGGAGCGTTATATGAGGCTGATATCAGTCACATATGGTGTAATGTCGAGGTTATATCAATACTGGAGCGTTATAAGAGGGGCTGATATCAATCACATATGTAATGTCTGGAGGTTATATCAATACTGGAGTGTTATATGAGGCTGATATCAGTCACATATGGTGTAATGTCTGGAGGTTGTATCAGTACTGGAGCGTTATAAGAGGGGCTGATATCAGTCACATATGATGTAATGTCTGGAGATTATATCAGTACTGGAGCGTTATAAGAGGGGCTGATATCAGTCACATATGGTGTAATGTCTGGAGATTATATCAGTACTGGAGCGTTATAAGAGGCTGATATCAGTCACATATGATGTAATGTCTGGAGGTTATATCAGTACTGGAGCGTTATAAGAGGGGCTGATATCAGTCACATATGGTGTAATGTCTGAAGGTTATATCAGTACTGGAGCGTTATAAGAGGGGCTGATATCAGTCACATATGGTGTAATGTCTGGAGGTTATATCAGTACTGGAGCGTTATAAGAGGGGCTGATATCAGTCACATATGGTGTAACGTCTGGAGGTTATATCAGTACTGGAGCTTTATAAGAGGGGCTGATATCAGTCACATATGGTGTAATGTCTGGAGGTTATATCAGTACTAGAGCGTTATAAGAGGCTGATATCAGTCACATATGATGTAATGTCTGGAGGTTATATCAGTGCTGGAGCGTTATAAGAGGGGCTGATATCAGTCACATATGGTGTAATATCTGGAGGTTATATCAGTACTGGAGCGTTATAAGAGGAACTGATATCAGTCACATATGATGTAATGTCTGGAGCGTTATAAGAGGGGCTGATATCAGTCACATATGATGTAATGTCTTGAGGTTATATCAGTAATGGAGCGTTATAAGAGGCTGATATCAGTCACATATGGTGTAATGTCTGGAGGTTATATCAGTGCTGGAGCGTTATAAGAGGGGCTGATATCAGTCACATATGGTGTAATGTCTGGAGGTTATATCAGTACTAGAGCGTTATAAGAGGCTGATACCAGTCACATATGGTGTAATGTCTGGAGGTTATATCAGTACTAGAGCGTTATAAGAGGCTGATATCAGTCACATATGGTGTAATATCTGGAGGTTATATGAGTACTGGAGCTTTATAAGAGGAGCTGATATCAGTCACATATGGTGTAATGTCTGGAGGATATATCAGTACTGGAGCGTAATAAGAGGGGCTGATAGCAGTCACATGGTGTAATGTCGAGGTTATATCAGCACTGGAGCATTATAAGAGGCTGATATCAGTCACATATGGTGTAATGTCTGGAGGTTATATCAGTACTGGAGCGTAATAAGAGGGGCTGATATCAGTCACATATGATGTAATGTCTGGGGGTTATATCAATACTGGAGCGTTATATGAGGCTGATATCAGTCACATATGGTGTAATGTCTGGAGGATATATCAGTACTGGAGCGTAATAAGAGGGGCTGATATCAGTCACATGGTGTAATGTCGAGGTTATATCAGCACTGGAGCGTTATATGAGGCTGATATCAGTCACATATGGTGTAATGTCTGGAGGTTATATCAGTACTGGAGCGTTATAAGAGGGGCTGATATCAGTCACATATGATGTAATGTCTGGAGGTTATATCAGCACTGGAGCGTTATATGAGGCTGATATCAGTCACATATGATGTAATGTCTGGAGGTTATATCAGTACTGGAGCGTTATAAGAGGCTGATATCAGTCACATATGGTGTAATGTCTGGAGGTTATATCAGTACTGGAGCGTTATAAGAGGGGCTGATGTCAGTCACATATGATGTAATGTCTGGAGGTTATATCAGTACTGGAGCGTTATAAGAGGCTGTTATCAGTCACATATGGTGTAATGTCTGGAGGTTATATCAGTACTGGAGCGTTATAAGAGGGGCTGATATCAGTCACATATGATGTAATGTCTGGAGGTTATATCAGCACTGGAGCGTTATATGAGGCTGATATCAGTCACATATGATGTAATGTCTGGAGGTTATATCAGTACTGGAGCGTTATAAGAGGCTGATATCAGTCACATATGGTGTAATGTCTGGAGGTTATATCAGTACTGGAGCGTTATAAGAGGCTGATATCAGCCACATATGATGTAATGTCTGGAGGTTATATCAGTACTGGAGCGTTATAAGAGGCTGATATCAGTCACATATGATGTAATGTCTGGAGGTTATATCAGTACTGGAGCGTTATAAGAGGCTGATATCAGTCACATATGATGTAATGTCTGGAGGTTATATCAGTACTGGAGCGTTATAAGAGGGGCTGATATCAATCACATATGATGTAATGTCTGGAGGTTATATCAGTACTGGAGCGTTATAAGAGGGGCTGATATCAATCACATATGATGTAATGTCTGTAGGTTATATCAGTACTGGAGCGTTATAAGAGGGCTGATATCAGTCACATATGTTGTAATGTCTGGGGGTTATATCAGTACTAGAGCGTTATATGAGGCTGATATCAGTCACATATGGTGTAATGTCTGGAGGTTATATCAGTGCTGGAGCGTTATAAGAGGCTGATATCAGTCACATATGGTGTAATGTCTGGAGGTTATATCAGCACTGGAGTGTTATATGAGGCTGATATCAGTCACATATGGTGTAATGTCTGGAGGTTATATCAGTACTGGAGCGTTATAAGAGGCTGATATCAGTCACATATGATGTAATGTCTGGAGGTTATATCATCACTGGAGCGTTATAAGAGGCTGATATCAGTCACATATGATGTAATGTCTGGAGGTTATATCATCACTGGAGCGTTATAAGAGGCTGATATCAGTCACATGATGTAATGTCTGGGGGTTATATCAGTACTGGAGCTTTATAAGAGGGTTGATATCAGTCACATATGTTGTAATGTCTGGGGGTTATATCAGTACTGGAGCTTTATATGAGGGGCTGATATCAGTGACATATGGTGTAATGACTGGAGGTTATATCAGTATTGGAGCGTTATAAGAGTGGCTGATATCAGTCACATATGGTGAAATGTCTGGAGGTTATATCAGTACTGGAGCGTTATAAGAGGGGCTGATATCAGTCACATATGATGTAATGTCTGGAGGTTATATCAGTACTGGAGCGTTATAAGAGGGCTGATATCAGTCACATATGTTGTAATGTCTGGGGGTTATATCAGTACTAGAGCGTTATATGAGGCTGATATCAGTCACATATGGTGTAATGTCTGGAGGTTATATCAGTGCTGGAGCGTTATAAGAGGCTGATATCAGTCACATATGGTGTAATGTCTGGAGGTTATATCAGCACTGGAGTGTTATATGAGGCTGATATCAGTCACATATGGTGTAATGTCTGGAGGTTATATCAGTACTGGAGCGTTATAAGAGGCTGATATCAGTCACATATGATGTAATGTCTGGAGGTTATATCATCACTGGAGCGTTATAAGAGGCTGATATCAGTCACATATGATGTAATGTCTGGAGGTTATATCATCACTGGAGCGTTATAAGAGGCTGATATCAGTCACATGATGTAATGTCTGGGGGTTATATCAGTACTGGAGCTTTATAAGAGGGTTGATATCAGTCACATATGTTGTAATGTCTGGGGGTTATATCAGTACTGGAGCTTTATATGAGGGGCTGATATCAGTGACATATGGTGTAATGACTGGAGGTTATATCAGTATTGGAGCGTTATAAGAGTGGCTGATATCAGTCACATATGGTGAAATGTCTGGAGGTTATATCAGTACTGGAGCGTTATAAGAGGGGCTGATATCAGTCACATATGATGTAATGTCTGGAGGTTATATCAGTACTGGAGCGTTATAAGAGGGGCTGATATCAGTCACATATGGTGTAATGTCTGGAGGTTATATCAGTACTGGAGCGTTATAAGAGGGGCTGATATCAGTCACATATGGTGTAATGTCTGGAGGTTATATCAGTACTGGAGCGTTATAAGAGGGGCTGATATCAGTCACATATGGTGTAATGTCGAGGTTATATCAGTACTGGAGCGTTATAAGAGTGGCTGATATCAGTCACATATGGTGAAATGTCTGGAGGTTATATCAGTACTGGAGCGTTATAAGAGGAGCTGATATCAGTCACATATGGTGTAATGTCTGGAGGTTATATCAGTACTGGAGCGTTATAAGAGTGGCTGATATCAGTCACATATGGTGAAATGTCTGGAGGTTATATCAGTACTGGAACGTTATAAGAGGCTGATATCAGTCACATATTATGTAATGTCTGGAGGTTATATCAGTACTGGAGCGTTATAAGAGGAGCTGATATCAGTCACATATGATGTAGTGTCTGGGGGTTATATCAGTACTGGAGCGTTATATGAGGCTGATATCAGTCACATATGGTGTAATGTCTGGAGGTTATATCAGTACTGGAGCGTTATAAGAGGCTGATATCAGTCACATATGGTGTATTGTCTGGAGGTTATATCAGCACTGGAGCGTTATATGAGGCTGATATCAGTCACATATGATGTAATGTCTGGAGGTTATATCAGTACTGGAGCATTATAAGAGGCTGATATCAGTCATATATGATGTAATGTCTGGAGGTTATATCAGTACTGGAGCTTTATAAGAGGGGCTGATATCAGTCACATATGGTGTAATGTCTGGAGGTTATATCAGTACTGGAGCGTTATAAGAGAGGCTGATATCAGTCACATATGGTGTAATGTCTGGAGGTTATATCAGTACTGGAGCGTTATAAGAGGGGCTGATATCAGTCACATATGATGTAATGTCTGGAGGTTATATCAGTACTGGAGCGTTATAAGAGAGGCTGATATCAGTCACATATGGTGTAATGTCTGGAGGTTTTATCAGTGCTGGACCGTTATATGAGGGGCTGATATCAGTCACATATGGTGTAATGTCTGGAGGTTATATCAGTACTGGAGCTTTATAAGAGGGGCTGATATCAGTCACATATGGTGTAATGTCTGGAGGTTATATCATCACTGGAGCGTTATAAGAGGCTGATATCAGTCACATATGATGTAATGTCTGGAGGTTTTATCAGTACTGGAGCGTTATATGAGGCTGATATCAGTCACATATGATGTAATGTCTGGAGGTTATTTCAGTACTGGAGCGTTATAAGAGGCTGATATCAGTCACATATGATGTAATGTCTGGAGGTTATATCAGTACTGGAGCGTTATAAGAGGCTGATATCAGTCACATATGATGTAATGTCTGGAGGTTATATCAGTACTGGAGCGTTATAAGAGAGGCTGATATCAGTCACATATGGTGTAATGTCTGGGGGTTATATCAGTACTGGAGCGTTATATGAGGCCGATATCAGTCACATATGATGTAATGTCTGGAGGTAATATCAGTACTGGAGCGTTATAAGAGGGGCTGATATCAGTCACATATGATGTAATGTTTGGAGGTTATATCAGTACTGGAGCGTTATAAGAGGGGCTGATATCAGTCACATATGATGTAATGTCTGGGGGTTATATCAGTACTGGAGCGTTATATGAGGCCGATATCAGTCACATGTGGTGTAATGTCTGGAGGATATATCAGTACTGGAGCGTTATAAGAGGGGCTGATATCAGTCACATATGGTGTAATGTCTGGAGGTAATATCAGTACTGGAGCGTTATAAGAGGGCTGATATCAGCCACATATGTTGTAATGTCTGGGGGTTATATCAGTACTGGAGCTTTATAAGAGGGCTGATATCAGTCACATATGGTGTAATGTCTGGAGGTTATATCAGTACTGGAGCGTTATAAGAGGGGCTGATATCAGTCACATATGATGTAATGTCTGGAGGTTATATCAGTACTGGAGCGTTATTAGAGGCTGATATCAGTCACATATGATGTAATGTCTGGAGGTAATATCAGTACTGGAGCGTTATAAGAGGGCTGATATCAGCCACATATGTTGTAATGTCTGGGGGTTATATCAGTACTGGAGCTTTATAAGAGGGCTGATATCAGTCACATATGGTGTAATGTCTGGAGGTTATATCAGTACTGGAGCGTTATAAGAGGGGCTGATATCAGTCACATATGATGTAATGTCTGGAGGTTATATCAGTACTGGAGCGTTATTAGAGGCTGATATCAGTCACATATGATGTAATGTCTGGAGGTTATATCAGTACTGGAGCTTTATAAGAGGGGCTGATATCAGTCACATATGGTGTAATGTCTGGAGGTTATATCAGTACTGGAGCATTATAAGAGGGGCTGATATCGGTCACATATGGTGTAATGTCTGGAGGTTATATCAGTACTGGAGCGTTATAAGAGGCTGATATCAGTCACATATGGTGTAATGTCTGGAGGTTATATCAGTACTGGAGCGTTATATGAGGCCGATATCAGTCACATATGATGTAATGTCTGGAGTTAATATCAGTACTGGAGCGTTATAAGAGGGGCTGATATCAGTCACATATGATGTAATGTCTGGAGGTTATATCAGTACTGGAGCTTTATAAGAGGGGCTGATATCAGTCACATATGGTGTAATGTCTGGAGGTTATATCAGTACTGGAGCATTATAAGAGGGGCTGATATCGGTCACATATGGTGTAATGTCTGGAGGTTATATCAGTACTGGAGCGTTATAAGAGGCTGATATCAGTCACATATGGTGTAATGTCTGGAGGTTATATCAGTACTGGAGCGTTATATGAGGCCGATATCAGTGACATATGATGTAATGTCTGGAGTTAATATCAGTACTGGAGCGTTATAAGAGGGGCTGATATCAGTCACATATGATGTAATGTCTGGAGGTTATATCAGTACTGGAGCGTTATTAGAGGCTGATATCAGTCACATATGATGTAATGTCTGGAGGTTATATCAGTACTGGAGCGTTATAAGAGGAGCTGATATCAGTCACATATGGTGTAATGTCTGGAGGTTATATCAGCACTGGAGCGTTATATGAGGCTGATATCAGTCACATATGATGTAATGTCTGGAGGTTATATCAGTACTGGAGCGTTATAAGAGGCTGATATCAGCCACATATGATGTAATGTCTGGAGGTTATATCAGTACTGGAGCGTTATAAGAGGCTGATATCAGTCACATATGATGTAATGTCTGGAGGTTATATCAGTACTGGAGCGTTATAAGAGGCTGATATCAGTCACATATGATGTAATGTCTGGAGGTTATATCAGTACTGGAGCGTTATAAGAGGGGCTGATATCAATCACATATGATGTAATGTCTGGAGGTTATATCAGTACTGGAGCGTTATAAGAGGGGCTGATATCAATCACATATGATGTAATGTCTGTAGGTTATATCAGTACTGGAGCGTTATAAGAGGGCTGATATCAGTCACATATGTTGTAATGTCTGGGGGTTATATCAGTACTAGAGCGTTATATGAGGCTGATATCAGTCACATATGGTGTAATGTCTGGAGGTTATATCAGTGCTGGAGCGTTATAAGAGGCTGATATCAGTCACATATGGTGTAATGTCTGGAGGTTATATCAGCACTGGAGTGTTATATGAGGCTGATATCAGTCACATATGGTGTAATGTCTGGAGGTTATATCAGTACTGGAGCGTTATAAGAGGCTGATATCAGTCACATATGATGTAATGTCTGGAGGTTATATCATCACTGGAGCGTTATAAGAGGCTGATATCAGTCACATATGATGTAATGTCTGGAGGTTATATCATCACTGGAGCGTTATAAGAGGCTGATATCAGTCACATGATGTAATGTCTGGGGGTTATATCAGTACTGGAGCTTTATAAGAGGGTTGATATCAGTCACATATGTTGTAATGTCTGGGGGTTATATCAGTACTGGAGCGTTATAAGAGGCTGATATCAGTCACATATGATGTAATGTCTGGAGGTTATATCAGTACTGGAGCTTTATATGAGGGGCTGATATCAGTGACATATGGTGTAATGACTGGAGGTTATATCAGTACTGGAGCGTTATAAGAGGCTGATATCAGTCACATATGGTGTAATGTCTGGAGGTTATATCAGTACTGGAGCGTTATAAGAGGGGCTGATATCAGTCACATATGGTGTAATGTCGAGGTTATATCAGTACTGGAGCGTTATAAGAGTGGCTGATATCAGTCACATATGGTGAAATGTCTGGAGGTTATATCAGTACTGGAGCGTTATAAGAGGGGCTGATATCAGTCACATATGATGTAATGTCTGGAGGTTATATCAGTACTGGAGCGTTATAAGAGGGGCTGATATCAGTCACATATGGTGTAATGTCTGGAGGTTATATCAGTACTGGAGCGTTATAAGAGGGGCTGATATCAGTCACATATGGTGTAATGTCTGGAGGTTATATCAGTACTGGAGCGTTATAAGAGGGGCTGATATCAGTCACATATGGTGTAATGTCGAGGTTATATCAGTACTGGAGCGTTATAAGAGTGGCTGATATCAGTCACATATGGTGAAATGTCTGGAGGTTATATCAGTACTGGAGCGTTATAAGAGGAGCTGATATCAGTCACATATGGTGTAATGTCTGGAGGTTATATCAGTACTGGAGCGTTATAAGAGGAGCTGATATCAGTCATATATGATGTAATGTCTGGAGGTTATATCAGTACTGGAGCGTTATAAGAGTGGCTGATATCAGTCACATATGGTGAAATGTCTGGAGGTTATATCAGTACTGGAACGTTATAAGAGGATCTGATATCAGTCACATATGATGTAATGTCTGGAGGTTATATCAGTACTGAAGCGTTATAAGAGGAGCTGATATCAGTCACATATGATGTAGTGTCTGGGGGTTATATCAGTACTGGAGCGTTATATGAGGCTGATATCAGTCACATATGGTGTAATGTCTGGAGGTTATATCAGTACTGGAGCGTTATAAGAGGCTGATATCAGTCACATATGGTGTATTGTCTGGAGGTTATATCAGCACTGGAGCGTTATATGAGGCTGATATCAGTCACATATGATGTAATGTCTGGAGGTTATATCAGTACTGGAGCATTATAAGAGGCTGATATCAGTCACATATGATGTAATGTCTGGAGGTTATATCAGTACTGGAGCTTTATAAGAGGGGCTGATATCAGTCACATATGGTGTAATGTCTGGAGGTTATATCAGTACTGGAGCGTTATAAGAGAGGCTGATATCGGTCACATATGGTGTAATGTCTGGAGGTTATATCAGTACTGGAGCGTTATAAGAGGCTGATATCAGTCACATATGGTGTAATGTCTGGAGGTTATATCAGTACTGGAGCGTTATATGAGGCCGATATCAGTGACATATGATGTAATGTCTGGAGTTAATATCAGTACTGGAGCGTTATAAGAGGGGCTGATATCAGTCACATATGATGTAATGTCTGGAGGTTATATCAGTACTGGAGCGTTATTAGAGGCTGATATCAGTCACATATGATGTAATGTCTGGAGGTTATATCAGTACTGGAGCGTTATAAGAGGAGCTGATATCAGTCACATATGGTGTAATGTCTGGAGGTTATATCAGCACTGGAGCGTTATATGAGGCTGATATCAGTCACATATGATGTAATGTCTGGAGGTTATATCAGTACTGGAGCGTTATAAGAGGCTGATATCAGCCACATATGATGTAATGTCTGGAGGTTATATCAGTACTGGAGCGTTATAAGAGGCTGATATCAGTCACATATGATGTAATGTCTGGAGGTTATATCAGTACTGGAGCGTTATAAGAGGCTGATATCAGTCACATATGATGTAATGTCTGGAGGTTATATCAGTACTGGAGCGTTATAAGAGGGGCTGATATCAATCACATATGATGTAATGTCTGGAGGTTATATCAGTACTGGAGCGTTATAAGAGGGGCTGATATCAATCACATATGATGTAATGTCTGTAGGTTATATCAGTACTGGAGCGTTATAAGAGGGCTGATATCAGTCACATATGTTGTAATGTCTGGGGGTTATATCAGTAGTAGAGCGTTATATGAGGCTGATATCAGTCACATATGGTGTAATGTCTGGAGGTTATATCAGTGCTGGAGCGTTATAAGAGGCTGATATCAGTCACATATGGTATAATGTCTGGAGGTTATATCAGCACTGGAGTGTTATATGAGGCTGATATCAGTCACATATGGTGTAATGTCTGGAGGTTATATCAGTACTGGAGCGTTATAAGAGGCTGATATCAGTCACATATGATGTAATGTCTGGAGGTTATATCATCACTGGAGCGTTATAAGAGGCTGATATCAGTCACATATGATGTAATGTCTGGAGGTTATATCATCACTGGAGCGTTATAAGAGGCTGATATCAGTCACATGATGTAATGTCTGGGGGTTATATCAGTACTGGAGCTTTATAAGAGGGTTGATATCAGTCACATATGTTGTAATGTCTGGGGGTTATATCAGTACTGGAGCGTTATAAGAGGCTGATATCAGTCACATATGATGTAATGTCTGGAGGTTATATCAGTACTGGAGCTTTATATGAGGGGCTGATATCAGTGACATATGGTGTAATGACTGGAGGTTATATCAGTACTGGAGCGTTATAAGAGGCTGATATCAGTCACATATGGTGTAATGTCTGGAGGTTATATCAGTACTGGAGCGTTATAAGAGGGGCTGATATCAGTCACATATGGTGTAATGTCGAGGTTATATCAGTACTGGAGCGTTATAAGAGTGGCTGATATCAGTCACATATGGTGAAATGTCTGGAGGTTATATCAGTACTGGAGCGTTATAAGAGGGGCTGATATCAGTCACATATGATGTAATGTCTGGAGGTTATATCAGTACTGGAGCGTTATAAGAGGGGCTGATATCAGTCACATATGGTGTAATGTCTGGAGGTTATATCAGTACTGGAGCGTTATAAGAGGGGCTGATATCAGTCACATATGGTGTAATGTCTGGAGGTTATATCAGTACTGGAGCGTTATAAGAGGGGCTGATATCAGTCACATATGGTGTAATGTCGAGGTTATATCAGTACTGGAGCGTTATAAGAGTGGCTGATATCAGTCACATATGGTGAAATGTCTGGAGGTTATATCAGTACTGGAGCGTTATAAGAGGAGCTGATATCAGTCACATATGGTGTAATGTCTGGAGGTTATATCAGTACTGGAGCGTTATAAGAGGAGCTGATATCAGTCATATATGATGTAATGTCTGGAGGTTATATCAGTACTGGAGCGTTATAAGAGTGGCTGATATCAGTCACATATGGTGAAATGTCTGGAGGTTATATCAGTACTGGAACGTTATAAGAGGATCTGATATCAGTCACATATGATGTAATGTCTGGAGGTTATATCAGTACTGAAGCGTTATAAGAGGAGCTGATATCAGTCACATATGATGTAGTGTCTGGGGGTTATATCAGTACTGGAGCGTTATATGAGGCTGATATCAGTCACATATGGTGTAATGTCTGGAGGTTATATCAGTACTGGAGCGTTATAAGAGGCTGATATCAGTCACATATGGTGTATTGTCTGGAGGTTATATCAGCACTGGAGCGTTATATGAGGCTGATATCAGTCACATATGATGTAATGTCTGGAGGTTATATCAGTACTGGAGCATTATAAGAGGCTGATATCAGTCACATATGATGTAATGTCTGGAGGTTATATCAGTACTGGAGCTTTATAAGAGGGGCTGATATCAGTCACATATGGTGTAATGTCTGGAGGTTATATCAGTACTGGAGCGTTATAAGAGAGGCTGATATCAGTCACATATGGTGTAATGTCTGGAGGTTATATCAGTACTGGAGCGTTATAAGAGGGGCTGATATCAGTCACATATGATGTAATGTCTGGAGGTTATATCAGTACTGGAGCGTTATAAGAGAGGCTGATATCAGTCACATATGGTGTAATGTCTGGAGGTTTTATCAGTGCTGGACCGTTATATGAGGGGCTGATATCAGTCACATATGGTGTAATGTCTGGAGGTTATATCAGTACTGGAGCTTTATAAGAGGGGCTGATATCAGTCACATATGGTGTAATGTCTGGAGGTTATATCATCACTGGAGCGTTATAAGAGGCTGATATCAGTCACATATGGTGTAATGTCTGGAGGTTTTATCAGTACTGGAGCGTTATATGAGGCTGATATCAGTCACATATGATGTAATGTCTGGAGGTTATATCAGTACTGGAGCGTTATAAGAGGCTGATATCAGTCACATATGATGTAATGTCTGGAGGTTATATCAGTACTGGAGCGTTATAAGAGGCTGATATCAGTCACATATGATGTAATGTCTGGAGGTTATATCAGTACTGGAGCGTTATAAGAGAGGCTGATATCAGTCACATATGGTGTAATGTCTGGGGGTTATATCAGTACTGGAGCGTTATATGAGGCCGATATCAGTCACATATGATGTAATGTCTGGAGGTAATATCAGTACTGGAGCGTTATAAGAGGGGCTGATATCAGTCACATATGATGTAATGTTTGGAGGTTATATCAGTACTGGAGCGTTATAAGAGGGGCTGATATCAGTCACATATGATGTAATGTCTGGGGGTTATATCAGTACTGGAGCGTTATATGAGGCCGATATCAGTCACATATGGTGTAATGTCTGGAGGTTATATCAGTACTGGAGCGTTATAAGAGGGGCTGATATCAGTCACATATGATGTAATGTTTGGAGGTTATATCAGTACTGGAGCGTTATAAGAGGGGCTGATATCAGTCACATATGGTGTAATGTCTGGAGGATATATCAGTACTGGAGCGTTATAAGAGGGGCTGATATCAGTCACATATGGTGTAATGTCTGGAGGTAATATCAGTACTGGAGCGTTATAAGAGGGCTGATATCAGTCACATATGTTGTAATGTCTGGGGGTTATATCAGTACTGGAGCGTTATAAGAGGCTGATATCAGTCACATATGATGTAATGTCTGGAGGTAATATCAGTACTGGAGCGTTATAAGAGGGCTGATATCAGCCACATATGTTGTAATGTCTGGGGGTTATATCAGTACTGGAGCTTTATAAGAGGGCTGATATCAGTCACATATGGTGTAATGTCTGGAGGTTATATCAGTACTGGAGCGTTATAAGAGGGGCTGATATCAGTCACATATGATGTAATGTCTGGAGGTTATATCAGTACTGGAGCGTTATTAGAGGATGATATCAGTCACATATGATGTAATGTCTGGAGGTTATATCAGTACTGGAGCTTTATAAGAGGGGCTGATATCAGTCACATATGGTGTAATGTCTGGAGGTTATATCAGTACTGGAGCATTATAAGAGGGTCTGATATCGGTCACATATGGTGTAATGTCTGGAGGTTATATCAGTACTGGAGCGTTATAAGAGGCTGATATCAGTCACATATGATGTAATGTCTGGAGGTTATTCAGTACTGGAGCGTTATAAGAGGGGCTGATATCAGTCACATATGGTGAAATGTCTGGAGGTTTTATCAGTGCTGGAGCGTTATAAGAGGCTGATATCAGTCACATATGGGGTAATGTCTGGGGGTTATATCAGTACTGGAGCGTTATAAGAGGGGCTGATATCAGTCACATATGGTGTAATGTCTGGGGGTTATATCAGTACTGGAGCGTTATAAGAGGAGCTGATATCAGTCACATATGATGTAATGTCTGGAGGTTATATCAGTACTGGAGCGTTATAAGAGGATGATATCGGTCACATATGGTGTAATGTCTGGAGGTTATATCAGTACTGGAGCGTTATAAGAGGGGCTGATATCAATCACATATGATGTAATGTCTGGAGGTTATATCAGTACTGGAGCGTTATAAGAGGGCTGATATCAGTCACATATGTTGTAATGTCTGGGGGTTATATCAGTACTGGAGCGCTATAAGAGGGGCTGATATTAGTCACATATGATGTAATGTCTGGAGGTTATATCAGTACTAGAGCGTTATATGAGGCTGATATCAGTCACATATGATGTAATGTCTGGGGGTTATATCAGTACTGGAGCGTTATAAGAGGAGCTGATATCAGTCACATATGGTGTAATGTCTGGAGGTTATATTAGTACTGAAGCGTTATAAGAGGGGCTGTTATCAGTCACATATGGTGTAATGTCTGGGGGTTATATCAGTACTGGAGCTTTATAAGAGGAGCTGATATCAGTCACATATGGTGTAATGTCTGGAGGTTATATCAGTACTGGAGCGTTATAAGAGGGGCTGATTTCAGTCACCTATGGTGTAATGTCTGGGGGTTATATCAGTACTGGAGCGTTATAAGAGGGGCTGATATCAGTCACATATGATGTAATGTCTGGAGGTTATATCAGTACTAGAGCGTTATAAGAGGCTGATATCAGTCACCTATGGTGTAATGTCTGGGGGTTATATCAGTACTGGAGCTTTATAAGAGGGGCTGATATCAGTCACATATGGTGTAATGTCTGGAGATTATATCAGTACTGGAGCGTTATAAGAGGGGCTGATATCAGTCACATATGGTGTAATGTCTGGGGGTTATATCAGTACTGGAGCTTTATAAGAGGGGCTGATATCAGTCACATATGGTGTAATGTCTGGGGGTTATATCAGTACTGGAGCTTTATAAGAGGGGCTGATATCAGTCACATATGGTGTAATGTCTGGAGGTTATATCAGTACTGGAGCGTTATAAGAGGGGCTGATATCAGTCACATATGTTGTAATGTCTGGAGGTTATATCAGTACTGGAGCGTTATAAGAGGAGCTGATATCAGTCACATATGGTGTAATTTCTAGAGGTTATATCAGTACTGGAGCGTTATAAGAGGGGCTGATATCAGTCACATATGATGTAATGTCTGGAGATTATATCAGTACTGGAGCGTTATAAGAGGGGCTGATATCAGTCACATATGGTGTAATGTCTGGGGGTTATATCAGTACTGGAGCTTTATAAGAGGGGCTGATATCAGTCACATATGGTGTAATGTCTGGAGGTTATATCAGTACTGGAGCGTTATAAGAGAGGCTGATATCAATCACATATGATGTAATGTCTGGATGTTATATCAGTATTGGAGCGTTATAAGAGGCTGATATCAGTCAGATATGGTGTAATGTCTGGAGGTTATGTCAGTACTGGAGCGTTATAAAAGGCTGATATCAGTCACATATGGTGTATTGTCTGGAGGTTATATCAGCACTGGAGCGTTATATGAGGCTGATATCAGTCACATATGATGTAATGTCTGGAGGTTATATCAGTACTGGAGCTTTATAAGAGGGGCTGATATCAGTCACATATGATGTAATGTCTGGAGGTTATATCAGTACTGGAGCTTTATAAGAGGCTGATATCAGTCACATATGATGTAATGTCTGGAGGTTATATCAGTACTGGAGCTTTATAAGAGGGGCTGATATCAGTGACATATGGTGTAAAACAAACCTACTTCTCATCTCTCATATCCTCCCTATCTCACAACCCTAAACAGCTATTTAACACTTTCAATTCTCTCCTTCGTCCCCCAGCACCTCCTCCCTCTTCTCTCATCTCAGCCGACGACTTTGCCTCATTCTTCAAGCAGAAGATTGGCACCATCAGACAAAGCTTTTGCCTAAAGTCCGCACAACCCGTTCTCATATCTACTCAATCTTCCTCGTCCAAACCCCACTTCTCCACCATTACAGAAGGTCAAGTCTCCTCTTTACTCTCCAAATCACACCTCACCACCTGCGAACTTGACCCAATCCCATCCCACCTCATCACTAACCTCACCTCAGTCTTCATCCCAACCCTAACCCACCTCTTCAATCTATCACTAACAACCGGAGTCTTCCCCTCATGTTTCAAACATGCCGCAATCACACCCATCCTCAAAAAGCCCTCCCTTGACCCTTCCTCTCTGACCAGCTACCGCCCCATATCACTTCTCCCCTTTGCCTCAAAACTTCTAGAACAACATGTCCACCTTGAACTGTCCTCCCACCTCTCCTCCTGTTCCCTCTTCGACCGTCTACGATCTGGCTTCCGACCGCATCACTCGACTGAAACTGCCCTGACCAAAGTCACCAACGACCTACTAAATGCCAAATCCAAGCGACACTACTCCATCCTCCTCCTCCTGGACCTGTCATCTGCCTTTGACACAGTGGACCATTCCCTCTTACTCCAGATTCTCTCATCTCTTGGCATCACGGACTTGGCTCTATCTTGGATCTCCTCATACTTAACAGACCGGACATTCAGCGTCTCCCACTCACAGACCACCTCCTCATCTCGCCCCCTATCTGTCGGTGTCCCCCAAGGTTCAGTTCTAGGACCCCTGCTCTTCTCCATCTACACCTTCGGCCTGGGACAGCTCATAGAGTCTCATGGCTTTCATTATCACCTCTATGCTGATGACACACAGATCTACCTCTCTGGACCCGATATCTCCTCCCTACTAACCAGAATCCCACAATGTCTGTCCGCCATCTCATCCTTCTTCTCCGACAGGTTTCTAAAACTCAACATGGATAAAACAGAGTTCATCATCTTTCCACCCTCTCATTCACATCCCCCATCCGACCTATCCATCAACGTCAATGGCTGTTCACTCTCCCCAGTCCCACAAGCTCGCTGCCTTGGGGTAACCCTGGACTCTGATCTCTCCTTCACACCACATATCCAAGCCCTTTCCACTTCCTGCCGACTCCAACTCAAAAATATCTCCCGGATCCGCTCATTCCTCAACCATGAATCTGCAAAAACACTAGTGCATGCCCTCATCATATCCCGCCTTGACTACTGCAACCTCCTGCTCTGTGGCCTCCCCTCTAACACTCTCGCACCCCTCCAATCTATCCTAAACTCTGCTGCTCGACTAATCCACCTGTCCCCCCGCTATTCCCCGGCCTCTCCTCTCTGTCAATCCCTTCACTGGCTCCCTATTGCCCAGAGAATTCAGTTCAAAACTCTAACCATGGCATACAAAGCCATCCACAATCTGTCTCCTCCATATATCTGTGACCTAGTCTCCCGGTACATACCCGCACGCAACCTCCGATCCTCACAAGATCTCCTGCTCTACTCCCCTCTTATCTCCTCTTCCCACAATCGCATACAAGATTTCTCCCGTGCATCCCCCCTACTCTGGAACTCTCTACCCCAACACATCAGACTCTCGCCTACTGTCGAAACCTTCAAAAGGAACCTGAAGACCCACCTCTTCCGACAAGCCTACAACCTGCAGTAACCACCGCCCCACCATACCGCTGCACGACCAGCTCTACCCTCACCTACTGTATCCTCACCCATCCCCTGTAGACTGTGAGACCTCGCGGGCAGGGTCCTCGCTCCTCCTGTACCAGTCGCTGACTCGTTTTGTTAAGATTATGTAAATGCTTTTGTTATGTATATCCCTATCACATGTAAAGCGCCATGGAATAAATGGCGCTATAATAATAAATAATAATAATAATAATAATAATGTCTGGAGGTTATATCAGTACTGGAGCGCTATAAGAGGGGCTGATATCAGTCACATATGATGTAATGTCTGGAGGTTATATCAGTACTGGAGCTTTATAAGAGGCTGATATCAGTCACATATGATGTAATGTCTGGAGGTTATATCAGTACTGGAGCGTTATAAGAGGAGCTGATATCAGTCACATATGATGTAATGTCTGGAGGTTATATCAGTACTGGAGCATTATAAGAGGAGCTGATATCAGTCACATATGGTGTAATGTCTGAAGGTTATGTCAGTACT
Source organism: Phyllobates terribilis (assembly GCF_046119375.1). NCBI lineage: Eukaryota > Metazoa > Chordata > Amphibia > Anura > Dendrobatidae > Phyllobates > Phyllobates terribilis. Next base: position 170,633,530 of record NW_027362773.1, read on the forward strand.
GGAGCGTTATAAGAGGGGCTGATATCAGTCACATATGATGTAATGTCTGGAGGTTATATCAGTACTGGATTGTTATAAGAGGGGCTGATATCAGTCACATATGATGTAATGTCTGGAGGTTATATCAGTACTGGATTGTTATAAGAGGAGCTGATATCAGTCACATATGATGTAATGTCTGGAGGTTATATCAGTACTGGATTGTTATAAGAGGAGCTGATATCAGTCACATATGATGTAATGTCTGGAGGTTATATCAGTACTGGAGCTTTATAAGAGGCTGATATCAGTCACATATGATGTAATGTCTGGAGGTTATATCAGTACTGGAGCGTTATAAGAGGAGCTGATATCAGTCACATATGATGTAATGTCTGGAGGTTATATCAGTACTGGAGCATTATAAGAGGAGCTGATATCAGTCACATATGGTGTAATGTCTGAAGGTTATGTCAGTACTGGAGCGTTATAAGAGGGGCTGATATCAGTCACATATGATGTAATGTCTGGAGGTTATATCAGTACTGGATTGTTATAAGAGGAGCTGATATCAGTCACATATGATGTAATGTCTGGAGCTTTTATCAGTACTGGAGCTTTATAAGAGGCTGATATCAGTCACATATGGTGTAATGTCTGGGGGTTATATCAGTACTGGAGCGTTATAAGAGGGGCTGATATCAGTCACATATGGTGTAATGTCTGGAGGTTATATCAGTACTGGAGCGTTATAAGAGGGGCTGATATCAGTCACATATGGTGTAATGTCTGGAGGTTATATCAGTACTGGAGCGTTATAAGAGGGGCTGATATCAGTCACATATGGTGTAATGTCTGGGGGTTATATCAGTACTGGAGCGTTATAAGAGGGGCTGATATCAGTCACATATGATGTAATTTCTGGAGGTTATATCAGTACTGGAGCGTTATAAGAGGGGCTGATATCAGTCACATATGGTGTAATGTCTGGATGTTATATCAGTGCTGGAGCGTTATAAGAGGAGCTGATATCAGTCACATATGGTGTAATGTCTGTAGGTTATATCAGTACTGGAGCGTTATAAGAGGGGCTGATATCAGTCACATATGATGTAATGTCTTGGGGTTATATCAGTACTGGAGCGTTATAAGAGGGGCTGATATCAGTCACATATGATGTAATTTCTGGAGGTTATATCAGTACTGGAGCGTTATAAGAGGGGCTGATATCAGTCACATATGATGTAATGTCTGGAGGTTATATCAGTACTGGAGCGTTATAAGAGGAGCTGATATCAGTCACATATGGTGTAATGTCTGGAGGTTATATCAGTACTGGAGTGTTATAAGAGGAGCTGATAACAGTCACATATGGTGTAATGTCTGGAGGTTATATCAGTACTGGAGCGTTATAAGAGGAGCTGATATCAGTCACATATGATGTAATGTCTGGAGGTTATATCAGTGCTGGAGCGTTATAAGCGGCTGATATCAGTCACATATGATGTAATGTCTGGGGGTTATATCAGTACTGGAGCGTTATAAGAGGAGCTGATATCAGTCACATATGGTGTAATGTCTGGAGGTTATATTAGTACTGAAGCGTTATAAGAGGGGCTGATATCAGTCACATATGGTGTAATGTCTGGGGGTTATATCAGTACTGGAGCGTTATAAGAGGGGCTGATATCAGTCACATATGGTGTAATGTCTGGGGGTTATATCAGTACTGGAGCGTTATAAGAGGGGCTGATATCAGTCACATATGGTGTAATGTCTGGAGGTTATATCAGTACTGGAGCGTTATAAGAGGGGCTGATATCAGTCACATATGGTGTAATGTCTGGAGGTTATATCAGTACTGGAGCGTTATAAGAGGGGCTGATATCAGTCACATATGGTGTAATGTCTGGAGGTTATATCAGTACTGGAGCGTTATAAGAGGGGCTGATATCAGTCACATATGGTGTAATGTCTGGGGGTTATATCAGTACTGGAGCGTTATAAGAGGGGCTGATATCAGTCACATATGATGTAATTTCTGGAGGTTATATCAGTACTGGAGCGTTATAAGAGGGGCTGATATCAGTCACATATGGTGTAATGTCTGGATGTTATATCAGTGCTGGAGCGTTATAAGAGGAGCTGATATCAGTCACATATGGTGTAATGTCTGTAGGTTATATCAGTACTGGAGCGTTATAAGAGGGGCTGATATCAGTCACATATGATGTAATGTCTTGGGGTTATATCAGTACTGGAGCGTTATAAGAGGGGCTGATATCAGTCACATATGATGTAATTTCTGGAGGTTATATCAGTACTGGAGCGTTATAAGAGGGGCTGATATCAGTCACATATGATGTAATGTCTGGAGGTTATATCAGTACTGGAGCGTTATAAGAGGAGCTGATATCAGTCACATATGGTGTAATGTCTGGAGGTTATATCAGTACTGGAGTGTTATAAGAGGAGCTGATAACAGTCACATATGGTGTAATGTCTGGAGGTTATATCAGTACTGGAGCGTTATAAGAGGAGCTGATATCAGTCACATATGATGTAATGTCTGGAGGTTATATCAGTGCTGGAGCGTTATAAGCGGCTGATATCAGTCACATATGATGTAATGTCTGGGGGTTATATCAGTACTGGAGCGTTATAAGAGGAGCTGATATCAGTCACATATGGTGTAATGTCTGGAGGTTATATTAGTACTGAAGCGTTATAAGAGGGGCTGATATCAGTCACATATGGTGTAATGTCTGGGGGTTATATCAGTACTGGAGCGTTATAAGAGGGGCTGATATCAGTCACATATGGTGTAATGTCTGGAGGTTATATCAGTACTGGAGCGTTATAAGAGAGGCTGATATCAGTCACATATGATGTAATGTCTGGAGGTTATATCAGTACTGGAGCGTTATAAGAGGGGCTGATATCAGTCACATATGGTGTAATGTCTGGAGGTTATATCAGTACTGGAGCATTATAAGAGGGGCTGATATCAGTCACATATGGTGTAATGTCTGGAGGTTATATCAGTACTGGAGCGTTATAAGAGGAGCTGATATCAGTCACATATGGTGTAATGTCTGGGGGTTATATCAGTACTGGAGCATTATAAGAGGGGCTGATATCAGTCACATATGGTGTAATGTCTGAAGGTTATATCAGTACTGGAGCGTTATAAGAGGGGCTGATATCAGTCACATATGGTGTAATGTCTGGAGGTTATATCAGTACTGGAGCGTTATAAGAGGGGCTGATATCAGTCACATATGGTGTAATGTCTGAAGGTTATATCAGTACTGGAGCGTTATAAGAGGGGCTGATATCAGTCACATATGGTGTAATGTCTGAAGGTTATATCAGTACTGGAGCGTTATAAGAGGGGCTGATATCAGTCACATATGGTGTAATGTCTGGAGGTTATATCAGTACTGGAGCGTTATAAGAGGGGCTGATATCAGTCACATGGTGTAATGTCTAGAGGTTATATCAGTACTGGAGCGTTATAAGATGCTGATATCAGTCACATATGGTGTAATGTCTGGAGGTTATATAAGTACTGAAGCGTTATAAGAGGCTGATATCATTCACATATGGTGTAATGTCTGGAGGTTATATCAGTACTGGAGCGTTATAAGAGGGGCTGATATCAGTCACATATGGTGTAATGTCTGGACGTTATATCAGTACTGGAGCGTTATAAGATGCTGATATCAGTCACATATGGTGTAATGTCTGAAGGTTATATCAGTACTGGAGCATTATAAGAGGGGCTGATATCAGTCACATATGGTGTAATGTCTGGAGGTTATATCAGTACTGGAGCGTTATAAGAGGGGCTGATATCAGTCACATATGGTGTAATGTCTGGAGGTTATATCAGTACTGGAGCGTTATAAGATGCTGATATCAGTCACATATGGTGTAATGTCTGGAGGTTATATCAGTACTGGAGCGTTATAAGAGGAGCTGATATCAGTCACATATGGTGTAATGTCTGGAGGTTATATCAGTACTAGAGCGTTATAAGAGGAGCTGATATCAGTCATATATGATGTAATGTCTGGAGGTTATATCAGTACTGGAGCGTTATAAGAGGAGCTGATATCAGTCACATATGATGTAATGTCTGGAGGTTATATCAGTACTGGAGCGTTATAAGAGAGGCTGATATCAGTCACATATGGTGTAATGTCTGGAGGTTATATCAGTACTGGAGCGTTATAAGAGGAGCTGATATCAGTCACATATGATGTAATGTCTGGAGGTTATATCAGTTCTGGAGCGTTATAAGAGGAGCTGATATCAGTCACATATGATGTAATGTCTGGAGGTTATATCAGTACTGGAGCGTTATAAGAGGGGCTGATATCAGTCACATATGGTGTAATGTCTGGAGGTTATATCAGTACTGGATTGTTATAAGAGGGGCTGATATCAGTCACATATGATGTAATGTCTGGAGGTTATATCAGTACTGGAGCGTTATAACAGGCTGATATCAGTCACATATGATGTAATGTCTGGAGCTTTTATCAGTACTGGAGCGTTATAACAGGGGCTGATATCAGTCACATATGGTGTAATGTGTGGAGGTTATATCAGTACTGGAGTGTTATAAGAGGCTGATATCAGTCACATATGGTGTAATGTCTGGAGGTTATATCAGTACTGGATCGTTATAAGAGGCTGATATCAGTCACATATGATATAATGTCTGGAGGTTATATCAGTACTGGAGCGTTATAAGAGGAGCTGATATCAGTCACATATGATGTAATGTCTGGAGGTTATATCAGTACTGGAGCGTTATAAGAGGGGCTGATATCAGTCACATATGGTGTAATGTCTGGAGGTTATATCAGTACTGGAGCGTTATAAGAGGGGCTGATATCAGTCACATATGGTGTAATGTCTGGAGGTTATATCAGTACTGGAGCGTTATAAGAGGCTGATATCAGTCACATATGGTGTAATGTCTGGAGGTTATATCAGTACTGGAGCATTATAAGAGGCTGATATCAGTCACATATGATGTAATGTCTGGAGGTTATATCAGTTCTGGAGCGTTATAAGAGGAGCTGATATCAGTCACATATGATGTAATGTCTGGAGGTTATATCAGTACAGGTGCGTTATAAGAGGGGCTGATATCAGTCACATATGGTGTAATATCTGGAGGTTATATCAGTACTGGAGCGTTATAAGAGGAGCTGATATCAGTCACATATGGTGTAATGTCTGGAGGTTATATCAGTACTGGAGCGTTATAAGAGGGGCTGATATCAGTCACATATGGTGTAATGTCTGGAGGTTATATCAGTACTGGAGCGTTATAAAAGGAGCTGATATCAGTCACATATGATGTAATGTCTGGAGGTTATATCAGTACTGGAGCGTTATAAGAGGCTGATATCAGTCACATATGGTGTAATGTCTGGAGATTATATCAGTACTGGAGCGTTATAAGAGGCTGATATCAGTCACATATGATGTAATGTCTGGAGGTTATATCAGTACTGGAGCGTTATAAGAGGAGCTGATATCAGTCACATATGACGTAATGTCTGGAGGTTATATCAGTACTGGAGCGTTATAAGAGGCTGATATCAGTCACATATGGTGTAATGTCTGGAGGTTATATCAGTACTGGAGCATTATAAGAGGCTGATATCAGTCACATATGATGTAATGTCTGGAGGTTATATCAGTTCTGGAGCGTTATAAGAGGAGCTGATATCAGTCACATATGATGTAATGTCTGGAGGTTATATCAGTACAGGTGCGTTATAAGAGGGGCTGATATCAGTCACATATGGTGTAATATCTGGAGGTTATATCAGTACTGGAGCGTTATAAGAGGAGCTGATATCAGTCACATATGGTGTAATGTCTGGAGGTTATATCAGTACTGGAGCGTTATAAGAGGGGCTGATATCAGTCACATATGGTGTAATGTCTGGAGGTTATATCAGTACTGGAGCGTTATAAAAGGAGCTGATATCAGTCACATATGATGTAATGTCTGGAGGTTATATCAGTACTGGAGCGTTATAAGAGGCTGATATCAGTCACATATGGTGTAATGTCTGGAGGTTATATCAGTTCTGGAACGTTATAAGAGGAGCTGATATCAGTCACATATGATGTAATGTCTGGAGGTTATATCAGTGCTGGAGCGTTATAAGAGGCTGATATCAGTCACATATGGTGTAATGTCTGGAGATTATATCAGTACTGGAGCGTTATAAGAGGCTGATATCAGTCACATATGATGTAATGTCTGGAGGTTATATCAGTACTGGAGCGTTATGAGAGGAGCTGATATCAGTCACATATGACGTAATGTCTGGAGGTTATATCAGTACTGGAGCGTTATAAGAGGCTGATATCAGTCACATATGGTGTAATGTCTGGAGGTTATATCCGTACTGGAGCGTTATAAGAGGCTGATATCAGTCACATATGATGTAATGTCTGGAGGTTATATCAGTAATGGAGCGTTATAAGAGGAGCTGATATCCGTCACATATGGTGTAATGTCTGGAGGTTATATCAGTACTGGAGCGTTATAAGAGGGGCTGATATCAGTCACATATGATGTAATGTCTGGGGGTTATATCAGTACTGGAGCGTTATAAGAGGCTGATATCAGTCACATATGGTGTAATGTCTGGAGGTTATATCAGTACTGGAGCATTATAAGAGGCTGATATCAGTCACATATGGTGTAATGTCTGGAGATTATATCAGTACTGGAGCGTTATAAGAGGAGCTGATATCCGTCACATATGGTGTAATGTCTGGAGGTTATATCAGTACTGGAGCGTTATAAGAGGAGCTGATATCAGTCACATATGATGTAATGTCTGGAGGTTATATCAGTTCTGGAGCGTTATAAGAGGGGCTGATATCAGTCACATATGATGTAATGTCTGGAGGTTATATCAGTACTGGATTGTTATAAGAGGGGCTGATATCAGTCACATATGATGTAATGTCTGGAGCTTTTATCAGTACTGGAGCTTTATAAGAGGCTGATATCAGTCACATATGGTGTAATGTCTGGAGGTTATATCAGTACTGGAGCGTTATAAGAGGCTGATATCAGTCACATATGGTGTAATGTCTGGAGGTTATATCAGTACTGGAGCGTTATAAGAGGAGCTGATATCAGTCACATATGGTGTAATGTCTGAAGGTTATGTCAGTACTGGAGCGTTATAAGAGGAGCTGATATCAGTCACATATGGTGTAATGTCTGGAGCTTTTATCAGTACTGGAGCTTTATAAGAGGCTGATATCAGTCACATATGGTGTAATGTCTGGGGGTTATATCAGTACTGGAGCGTTATAAGAGGGGCTGATATCAGTCACATATGGTGTAATGTCTGAAGGTTATGTAAGTACTGGAGCGTTATAAGAGGGGCTGATATCAGTCACATATGGTGTAATGTCTGGAGGTTATATCAGTACTGGAGCGTTATAAGAGGGGCTGATATCAGTCACATATGGTGTAATGTCTTGGGGTTATATCAGTACTGGAGCGTTATAAGAGGGGCTGATATCAGTCACATATGATGTAATTTCTGGAGGTTATATCAGTACTGGAGCGTTATAAGAGGGGCTGATATCAGTCACATATGATGTAATGTCTGGATGTTATATCAGTGCTGGAGCGTTATAAGAGGAGCTGATATCAGTCACATATGGTGTAATGTCTGTAGGTTATATCAGTACTGGAGCGTTATAAGAGGGGCTGATATCAGTCACATATGATGTAATGTCTTGGGGTTATATCAGTACTGGAGCGTTATAAGAGGGGCTGATATCAGTCACATATGATGTAATTTCTGGAGGTTATATCAGTACTGGAGCGTTATAAGAGGGGCTGATATCAGTCACATATGATGTAATGTCTGGAGGTTATATCAGTGCTGGAGCGTTATAAGAGAGGCTGATATCAGTCACATATGGTGTAATGTCTGGAGGTTATATCAGTACTGGAGCGTTATAAGAGGAGCTGATATCAGTCACATATGGTGTAATGTCTGGAGGTTATATCAGTACTGGAGCGTTATAAGAGGAGCTGATATCAGTCACATATGATGTAATGTCTGGAGGTTATATCAGTGCTGGAGCGTTATAAGAGGCTGATATCAGTCACATATGATGTAATGTCTGGGGGTTATATCAGTACTGGAGCGTTATAAGAGGGGCTGATATCAGTCACATATGGTGTAATGTCTGGGGGTTATATCAGTACTGGAGCGTTATAAGAGGGGCTGATATCAGTCACATATGGTGTAATGTCTGAAGGTTATATCAGTACTGGAGCGTTATAAGAGGGGCTGATATCAGTCACATATGGTGTAATGTCTGGAGGTTATATCAGTACTGGAGCGTTATAAGAGGGGCTGATATCAGTCACATGGTGTAATGTCTAGAGGTTATATCAGTACTGGAGCGTTATAAGATGCTGATATCAGTCACATATGGTGTAATGTCTGGAGGTTATATAAGTACTGAAGCGTTATAAGAGGCTGATATCATTCACATATGGTGTAATGTCTGGAGGTTATATCAGTACTGGAGCGTTATAAGAGGGGCTGATATCAGTCACATATGGTGTAATGTCTGGACGTTATATCAGTACTGGAGCGTTATAAGATGCTGATATCAGTCACATATGGTGTAATGTCTGAAGGTTATATCAGTACTGGAGCGTTATAAGAGGGGCTGATATCAGTCACATATGGTGTAATGTCTGGAGGTTATATCAGTACTGGAGCGTTATAAGAGGGGCTGATATCAGTCACATATGGTGTAATGTCTGGAGGTTATATCAGTACTGGAGCGTTATAACAGGAGCTGATATCAGTCACATATGATGTAATGTCTGGAGGTTATATCAGTACTGGAGCGTTATAAGAGAGGCTGATATCAGTCACATATGGTGTAATGTCTGGAGGTTATATCAGTACTGGAGCGTTATAAGAGGAGCTGATATCAGTCACATATGATGTAATGTCTGGAGGTTATATCAGTACTGGAGCGTTATAAGAGGGGCTGATATCAGTCACATATGGTGTAATGTCTGGAGGTTATATCAGTACTGGATTGTTATAAGAGGGGCTGATATCAGTCACATATGATGTAATGTCTGGAGGTTATATCAGTACTGGAGCGTTATAACAGGCTGATATCAGTCACATATGATGTAATGTCTGGAGCTTTTATCAGTACTGGAGCGTTATAACAGGGGCTGATATCAGTCACATATGGTGTAATGTGTGGAGGTTATATCAGTACTGGAGTGTTATAAGAGGCTGATATCAGTCACATATGGTGTAATGTCTGGAGGTTATATCAGTACTGGATCGTTATAAGAGGCTGATATCAGTCACATATGATGTAATGTCTGGAGGTTATATCAGTACTGGAGTGTTATAAGAGGCTGATATCAGTCACATATGGTGTAATGTCTGGAGGTTATATCAGTACTGGATCGTTATAAGAGGCTGATATCAGTCACATATGATGTAATGTCTGGAGGTTATATCAGTACTGGAGCGTTATAAGAGGCTGATATCAGTCACATATGGTGTAATGTCTGGAGGTTATATCAGTACTGGAGCATTATAAGAGGCTGATATCAGTCACATATGATGTAATGTCTGGAGGTTATATCAGTTCTGGAGCGTTATAAGAGGAGCTGATATCAGTCACATATGATGTAATGTCTGGAGGTTATATCAGTACAGGTGCGTTATAAGAGGGGCTGATATCAGTCACATATGGTGTAATATCTGGAGGTTATATCAGTACTGGAGCGTTATAAGAGGAGCTGATATCAGTCACATATGGTGTAATGTCTGGAGGTTATATCAGTACTGGAGCGTTATAAGAGGGGCTGATATCAGTCACTTATGGTGTAATGTCTGGAGGTTATATCAGTACTGGAGCGTTATAAAAGGAGCTGATATCAGTCACATATGATGTAATGTCTGGAGGTTATATCAGTACTGGAGCGTTATAAGAGGCTGATATCAGTCACATATGGTGTAATGTCTGGAGGTTATATCAGTTCTGGAACGTTATAAGAGGAGCTGATATCAGTCACATATGATGTAATGTCTGGAGGTTATATCAGTGCTGGAGCGTTATAAGAGGCTGATATCAGTCACATATGGTGTAATGTCTGGAGATTATATCAGTACTGGAGCGTTATAAGAGGCTGATATCAGTCACATATGATGTAATGTCTGGAGGTTATATCAGTACTGGAGCGTTATAAGAGGAGCTGCTATCAGTCACATATGACGTAATGTCTGGAGGTTATATCGGTACTGGAGCGTTATAAGAGGCTGATATCAGTCACATATGGTGTAATGTCTGGAGGTTATATCAGTACTGGAGCGTTATAAGAGGCTGATATCAGTCACATATGATGTAATGTCTGGAGGTTATATCAGTAATGGAGCGTTATAAGAGGAGCTGATATCATTCACATATGATGTAATGTCTGGGGGTTTTATCAGTACTGGAGCGTTATAAGAGGCTGATATCAGTCACATATGGTGTAATGTCTGGAGGTTTTATCAGTACTGGATCGTTATAAGAGGGGCTGATATCAGTCACATATGATGTAATGTCTGAAGGTTATATCAGTACTGGAGCGTTATAAGAAGGGCTGATATCAGCCTCATATGATGTAATGTCTGAAGGTTATATCACTACTGGAGCGTTATAAGAGGGGCTGATATCAGTCACATATGGTGTAATGTCTGGAGGTTATATCAGTACTGGATCGTTATAAGAGGGGCTGATATCAATCACATATGATGTAATGTCTGGAGGTTATATCAGTACTGGAGCGTTATAAGAGGGGCTGATATCAGTCACATGATGTAATGTCTGGAGGTTATATCAGTACTGGAGTTTTATAAGAGGCTGATATCCGTCACATATGGTGTAATGTCTGGAGGTTATATCAGTACTGGAGCTTTATAAGAGGAGCTGATATCAGTCACATATGGTGTAATGTCTGGAGGTTATGTCAGTACTGGAGCGTTATAAGAGGAGCTGATATCAGTCACATATGGTGTAATGTCTGGGGGTTATATCAGTACTGGAGCGTTATAAGAGGGACTGATATCAGTCACATATGGTGTAATGTCTGGAGGTTATATTAGTACTGGAGCGTTATAAGAGGGGCTGATATCAGTCACATATGATGTAATGTCTGGAGGTTATATCAGTGCTGGAGCGTTATAAGAGAGGCTGATATCAGTCACATATGGTGTAATGTCTGGAGGTTATATCAGTACTGGAGCGTTATAAGAGGGGCTGATATCAGTCACATGATGTAATGTCTGGAGGTTATATCAGTACTGGAGTTTTATAAGAGGCTGATATCCGTCACATATGGTGTAATGTCTTGGGGTTATATCAGTACTGGAGCGTTATAAGAGAGGCTGATATCAGTCACATATGGTGTAATGTCTGGAGGTTATATCAGTACTGGAGCTTTATAAGAGGAGCTGATATCAGTCACATATGGTGTAATGTCTGGAGGTTATGTCAGTACTGGAGCGTTATAAGAGGAGCTGATATCAGTCACATATGGTGTAATGTCTGGGGGTTATATCAGTACTGGAGCGTTATAAGAGGGACTGATATCAGTCACATATGGTGTAATGTCTGGAGGTTATATTAGTACTGGAGCGTTATAAGAGGGGCTGATATCAGTCACATATGATGTAATGTCTGGAGGTTATATCAGTGCTGGAGCGTTATAAGAGAGGCTGATATCAGTCACATATGGTGTAATGTCTGGAGGTTATATCAGTACTGGAGCGTTATAAGAGGAGCTGATATCAGTCACATATGGTGTAATGTCTGGAGGTTATATCAGTGCTGGAGCGTTATAAGAGGCTGATATCAGTCACATATGGTGTAATGTCTGGAGGTTATATTAGTACTGGAGCGTTATAAGAGAGGCTGATATCAGTCACATATGGTGTAATGTCTGGAGGTTATATTAGTACTGAAGCTTTATAAGAGGGGCTGATATCAGTCACATGGTGTAATGTCTGGGGGTTATATCAGTACTGGAGCGTTATAAGAGGGGCTGATATCAGTCACATATGGTGTAATGTCTGGAGGTTATATCAGTACTGGAGCTTTATAAGAGGGGCTGATATCAGTCACATATGGTGTAATGTCTGGAGGTTATATCAGTACTGGAGCGTTATAAGAGGAGCTGATATCAGTCACATATGGTGTAATGTCTGGGGGTTATATCAGCACTGGAGCGTTATAAGAGGGGCTGATATCAGTCACATATGGTGTAATGTCTGAAGGTTATATCAGTACTGGAGCGTTATAAGAGGGGCTGATATCAGTCACATATGGTGTAATGTCTGGAGGTTATATCAGTACTGAAGCGTTATAAGAGGGGCTGATATCAGTCACATATGGTGTAATGTTTGGAGGTTATATCAGTACTGGAGCGTTATAAGAGGCTGATATCAGTCACATATGGTGTAATGTCTGGAGGTTATATCAGTACTGGAGCGTTATAAGATGCTGATATCAGTCACATATGGTGTAATGTCTGGAGGTTATATAAGTACTGGAGCGTTATAAGAGGCTGATATCAGTCACATATGGTGTAATGTCTGGAGGTTATATCAGTACTGGAGCGTTAGAAGAGGAGCTGATATCAGTCACATATGATGTAATGTCTGGAGGTTATATCAGTTCTGGAGCGTTATAAGAGGAGCTGATATCAGTCACATATGATGTAATGTCTGGAGGTTATATCAGTACTGGAGCGTTATAAGAGGAGCTGATATCAGTCACATATGGTGCAATGTCTGGAGGTTATAGCAGTACTGGAGCGTTATAAGAGGCTGATATCAGTCACATATGGTGTAATGTCTGGAGGTTATATCAGTACTGGAGCGTTATAAGAGGAGCTGATATCAGTCACATATGGTGTAATGTCTGGAGGTTATATCAGTACTGGAGCGTTATAAGAGGGGCTGATATCAGTCACATGGTGTAATGTCTAGAGGTTATATCAGTACTGGAGTGTTATAAGATGCTGATATCAGTCACATATGGTGTAATGTCTGGAGGTTATATAAGTACTGGAGCGTTATAAGAGGCTGATATCATTCACATATGGTGTAATGTCTGGAGGTTATATCAGTACTGGAGCGTTATAAGAGGGGCTGATAACAGTCACATATGGTGTAATGTCTGGACGTTATATCAGTACTGGAGCGTTATAAGATGCTGATATCAGTCACATATGGTGTAATGTCTGAAGGTTATATCAGTACTGGAGCGTTATAAGAGGGGCTGATATCAGTCACATATGGTGTAATGTCTGGAGGTTATATCAGTACTGGAGCGTTATAAGATGCTGATATCAGTCACATATGATGTAATGTCTGGAGGTTATATCAGTACTGGAGCGTTATAAGAGGAGCTGATATCAGTCACATATGATGTAATGTCTGGAGGTTATATCAGTACTGGAGCGTTATAAGAGAGGCTGATATCAGTCACATATGGTGTAATGTCTGGAGGTTATATCAGTACTGGAGCGTTATAAGAGGAGCTGATATCAGTCACACATGATGTAATGTCTGGAGGTTATATCAGTTCTGGAGCGTTATAAGAGGAGCTGATATCAGTCACATATGATGTAATGTCTGGAGGTTATATCAGTACTGGAGCGTTATAAGAGGGGCTGATAACAGTCACATATGGTGTAATGTCTGGAGGTTATATCAGTACTGGATTGTTATAAGAGGGGCTGATATCAGTCACATATGATGTAATGTCTGGAGCTTTTATCAGTACTGGAGAGTTATAACAGGGGCTGATATCAGTCACATATGGTGTAATGTGTGGAGGTTATATCAGTACTGGATTGTTATAAGAGGGGCTGATATCAGTCACATATGGTGTAATGTCTGGAGGTTATATCACTACTGGAGCGTTATAAGAGGGGCTGATATCAGTCACATGGTGTAATGTCTGGAGGTTATATCAGTACTGGAGCGTTATAAGAGGGGCTGATATCAGTCACATATGGTGTAATGTCTGGAGGTTATATCAGTACTGGATCGTTATAAGAGGCTGATATCAGTCACATATGATGTAATGTCTGGAGGTTATATCAGTACTGGAGCGTTATAAGAGGAGCTGATATCAGTCACATATGATGTAATGTCTGGAGGTTATATCAGTACTGGAGCGTTATAAGAGGGGCTGATATCAGTCACATATGGTGTAATGTCTGGAGGTTATATCAGTACTGGAGCGTTATAAGAGGGGCTGATATCAGTCACATATGGTGTAATGTCTGGAGGTTATATCAGTACTGGAGCGTTATAAGAGGCTGATATCAGTCACATATGGTGTAATGTCTGGAGGTTATATCAGTACTGGAGCATTATAAGAGGCTGATATCTGTCACATATGATGTAATGTCTGGAGGTTATATCAGTTCTGGAGCGTTATAAGAGGAGCTGATATCAGTCACATATGATGTAATGTCTGGAGGTTATATCAGTACAGGTGCGTTATAAGAGGGGCTGATATCAGTCACATATGGTGTAATATCTGGAGGTTATATCAGTACTGGATCGTTATAAGAGGGGCTGATATCAATCACATATGATGTAATGTCTGGAGGTTATGTCAGTACTGGAGCGTTATAAGAGGGGCTGATATCAGTCACATGATGTAATGTCTGGAGGTTATATCAGTACTGGAGTTTTATAAGAGGCTGATATCAGTCACATATGGTGTAATGTCTTGGGGTTATATCAGTACTGGAGCGTTATAAGAGGGGCTGATATCAGTCACATATGGTGTAATGTCTGGAGGTTATATCAGTACTGGAGCTTTATAAGAGGAGCTGATATCAGTCACATATGGTGTAATGTCTGGAGGTTATATCAGTACTGGAGCGTTATAAGAGGAGCTGATATCAGTCACATATGGTGTAATGTCTGGGGGTTATATCAGTACTGGAGCGTTATAAGAGGGACTGATATCAGTCACATATGGTGTAATGTCTGGAGGTTATATTAGTACTGGAGCGTTATAAGAGGGGCTGATATCAGTCACATATGGTGTAATGTCTGGAGGTTATATCAGTACTGAAGCGTTATAAGAGGGGCTGATATCAGTCACATATGGTGTAATGTTTGGAGGTTATATCAGTACTGGAGCGTTATAAGAGGCTGATATCAGTCACATATGGTGTAATGTCTGGAGGTTATATCAGTACTGGAGCGTTATAAGATGCTGATATCAGTCACATATGGTGTAATGTCTGGAGGTTATATCAGTACTGGAGCGTTATAAGAGGAGCTGATATCAGTCACATATGATGTAATGTCTGGAGGTTATATCAGTACTGGAGAGTTATAAGAGGAGCTGATATCAGTCACATATGGTGTAATGTCTGGAGGTTATATCAGTTCTGGATTGTTATAAGAGGAGCTGATATCAGTCACATATGATGTAATGTCTGGAGGTTATATCAGTTCTGGAGTGTTATAAGAGGAGCTGATATCAGTCACATATGATGTAATGTCTGGAGGTTATATCAGTTCTGGAGTGTTATAAGAGGAGCTGATATCAGTCACATATGATGTAATGTCTGGAGGTTATATCAGTTCTGGAGTGTTATAAGAGGAGCTGATATCAGTCACATATGGTGTAATGTCTGGAGGTTATATCAGTACTGGAGCGTTATAAGAGGAGCTGATATCAGTCACATATGGTGTAATGTCTGGAGGTTATATCAGTTCTGGAGCGTTATAAGAGGAGCTGATATCAGTCACATATGATGTAATGTCTGGAGGTTATATCAGTACAGGTGCGTTATAAGAGGGTGATATCAGTCACATATGATGTAATGTCTGGAGGTTATATCAGTACTGGAGCGTTATAAGAGGAGCTGTTATCAGTCACATATGGTGCAATGTCTGGAGGTTATAGCAGTACTGGAGCGTTATAAGAGGCTGATATCAGTCACATATGGTGTAATGTCTGGATGTTATATCAGTACTGGAGCGTTATAAGAGGGGCTGATATCAGTCACATACGGTGTAATGTCTGGAGGTTATATCAGTACTTGAGCGTTATAAGAGGCTGATATCAGTCACATATGGTGTAATGTCTGGAGGTTATATCAGTATTGGAGCATTATAAGAGGGGCTGATATCAGTTACATGGTGTAATGTCTGGAGATTATATCAGTACTGGAGCGTTATAAGAGGCTGATATCAGTCACATATGATGTAATGTCTGGAGGTTATATCAGTACAGGTGCGTTATAAGAGGCTGATATCAGTCACATATGATGTAATGTCTGGAGGTTATATCAGTTCTGGAGTGTTATAAGAGGAGCTGATATCAGTCACATATGATGTAATGTCTGGAGGTTATATCAGTTCTGAAGCGTTATAAGAGGAGCTGATATCAGTCACATATGGTGTAATGTCTGGAGGTTATATCAGTTCTGGAGCGTTATAAGAGGAGCTGATATCAGTCACATATGATGTAATGTCTGGAGGTTATATCAGTACAGGTGCGTTATAAGAGGCTGATATCAGTCACATATGATGTAATGTCTGGAGGTTATATCAGTACTGGAGCGTTATAAGAGGAGCTGATATCAGTCACATATGGTGCAATGTCTGGAGGTTATAGCAGTACTGGAGCGTTATAAGAGGCTGATATCAGTCACATATGGTGTAATGTCTGGATGTTATATCAGTACTGGAGCGTTATAAGAGGGGCTGATATCAGTCACATACGGTGTAATGTCTGGAGGTTATATCAGTACTGGAGTGTTATAAGAGGCTGATATCAGTCACATATGGTGTAATGTCTGGAGGTTATATCAGTACTGGAGCGTTATAAGAGGCTGATATCAGTCACATATGGTGTAATGTCTGGAGGTTATATCAGTACTGGAGCGTTATAAGAGGGGCTGATATCAGTTACATGGTGTAATGTCTGGAGGTTATATCAGTACTGGAGCGTTATAAGAGGGGCTGATATCAGTCACATATGATGTAATGTCTGGAGGTTATATCAGTACTGGAGCGTTATAAGTGGCTGATATCAGTCACATATGATGTAATGTCTGAAGTTTACATCAGTACTGGAGCGTTATAAGAGGAGCTGATATCAGTCACATATGGTGTAATGTCTGGAGGTTATATCAGTACTGGAGTGTTATAAGAGGGGCTGATATCAGTCACATATGATGTAATGTCTGGAGGTTATATCAGTACTGGAGCGTTATAAGAGGAGCTGATATCAGTCACATATGGTGCAATGTCTGAGGGTTATATCAGTACTGGAGAGTTATAAGAGGCTGATATCAGTCACATATGATGTAATGTCTGGAGGTTATATCAGTACTGGAGCGTTATAAGTGGCTGATATCAGTCACATATGATGTAATGTCTGAAGGTTATATCAGTACTGGAGCGTTATAAGAGGAGCTGATATCAGTCACATATTGTGTAATGTCTGAGGGTTATATCAGTACTGGAGAGTTATAAGAGGCTGATATCAGTCACATATGATGTAATGTCTGAAGGTTATATCAGTACTGGAGCGTTATAAGAGGAGCTGATATCAGTCACATATGGTGTAATGTCTGGAGGTTATATCAGTACTGGAGTGTTATAAGAGGGGCTGATATCAGACACATATGATGTAATGTCTGGAGGTTATATCAGTACTGGAGTGTTATAAGAGGGGCTGATATCAGTCACATATGATGTAATGTCTGGAGGTTATATCAGTACTGGAGCGTTATAAGTGGCTGATATCAGTCACATATGATGTAATGTCTGGAGGTTATATGACTACTGGAGCGTTATAAGAGGCTGATATCATTCACATATGGTGTAATGTCTGGAGGTTATATCAGTACTGGAGTGTTATAAGAGGAGCTGATATCAGTCACATATGATGTAATGTCTGAAGGTTATATCAGTGCTAGAGCATTATAAGAGGAGCTGATATCAGTCACATATGGTGTAATGTGTGGAGGTTATATCAGTACTGGAGCTTTATAAGAGGAGCTGATATCAGTCACATATGATGTAATGTCTGGCGGTTATATCAGTACTGGAGCGTTATAAGAGGGGCTGTTATCAGTCTCATATGATGTAATGTCTGGAGGTTATATCAGTACTGGAGCGTTATAAGAGGAGCTGATATCAGTCACATATGGTGTAGTGTCTGGAGGTTATATCAGTACTGGAGCGTTATAAGAGGCTGATATCAGTCACATATGGTGTAATGTCTGGAGGTTATATCAGTACTGGAGCGTTATAAGAGGAGCTGATATCGGTCACATATGATGTAATGTCTGGAGGTTATATCAGTACTGGAGCGTTATAAGAGGGGCTGATATCAGTCACATATGGTGTAATGTCTGGAGATTATATCAGTACTGGAGCGTTATAAGAAGGGCTGATATCAGTCACATATGGTGTAATGTCTGGAGGTTATATCAGTACTGGAGCGTTATAAGAGGGGCTGATATCAGTCACATATGATGTAATGTCTGGAGGTTATATCAGTACTGGAGCGTTATAAGAGGCTGATATCAGTCACATATGATGTAATGTCTGGAGGTTATATCAGTACTGGAGCGTTATAAGAGGAGCTGATATCAGTCACATATGATGTAATGTCTGGAGGTTATATCAGTACTGGAGCGTTATAAGAGGCTGATATCCGTCACATATGATGTAATGTCTGGAGGTTATATCAGTACTGGAGCGTTATAAGAGAGGCTGATATCAGTCACATATGATGTAATGTCTGGAGGTTATATCAGTACTGGAGCGTTATAAGAGGGGCTGATATCAGTCACATATGATGTAATGTCTGGAGGTTATATCAGTACTGGAGCGTTATAAGAGGCTGATATCAGTCACATATGATGTAATGTCTGGAGGTTATATCAGTACTGGAGCGTTATAAGAGAGGCTGATATCAGTCACATATGATGTAATGTCTGGACGTTATATCAGTACTGGAGCGTTATAAGAGGGGCTGATATCAGTCACATATGGTGTAATGTCTGGAGGTTCTATCAGTACTGGAGCGTTATAAGAGGCTGATATCAGTCACATATGGTGTAATGTCTGGAGCTTATATCAGTACTGGAGCGTTATATGAGGCCAATATCAGTCACATATGGTGTAATGTCTGGGGGTTATATCAGTACTGGAGCGTTATAAGAGGGGCTGATATCAGTCACATATGGTGTAATGTCTGGGGGTTATATCAGTACTGGAGCGTTATAAGAGGCTGATATCAGTCACATATGGTGTAATGTCTGGAGGTTATATCAGTACTGGAGCGTTATAAGAGGGGCTGATGTCAGTCACATATGGTGTAATGTCTGGAGGTTATATCAGTACTGGAGCGTTATAAGAGGAGCTGATATCAGTCACATATGGTGTAATGTCTGGAGGTTATATCAGTTCTGGAGCGTTATAAGAGGAGCTGATATCAGTCACATATGATGTAATGTCTGGAGGTTATATCAGTACAGGTGCGTTATAAGAGGCTGATATCAGTCACATATGATGTAATGTCTGGAGGTTATATCAGTACTGGAGCGTTATAAGAGGAGCTGATATCAGTCACATATGGTGCAATGTCTGGAGGTTATAGCAGTACTGGAGCGTTATAAGAGGAGCTGATATCAGTCACATATGGTGCAATGTCTGGAGGTTATAGCAGTACTGGAGCGTTATAAGAGGCTGATATCAGTCACATATGGTGTAATGTCTGGATGTTATATCAGTACTGGAGCGTTATAAGAGGGGCTGATATCAGTCACATACGGTGTAATGTCTGGAGGTTATATCAGTACTGGAGCGTTATAAGAGGCTGATATCAGTCACATATGGTGTAATGTCTGGAGGTTATATCAGTACTGGAGCATTATAAGAGGGGCTGATATCTGTTACATGGTGTAATGTCTGGAGATTATATCAGTACTGGAGCGTTATAAGAGGCTGATATCAGTCACATATGATGTAATGTCTGGAGGTTATATCAGTACAGGTGCGTTATAAGAGGCTGATATCAGTCACATATGATGTAATGTCTGGAGGTTATATCAGTTCTGGAGTGTTATAAGAGGAGCTGATATCAGTCACATATGATGTAATGTCTGGAGGTTATATCAGTTCAGAAGCGTTATAAGAGGAGCTGATATCAGTCACATATGATGTAATGTCTGGAGGTTATATCAGTACAGGTGCGTTATAAGAGGCTGATATCAGTCACATATGATGTAATGTCTGGAGGTTATATCAGTACTGGAGCGTTATAAGAGGAGCTGATATCAGTCACATATGGTGCAATGTCTGGAGGTTATATCCGTTCTGGAGCGTTATAAGAGGAGCTGATATCAGTCACATATGATGTAATGTCTGGAGGTTATATCAGTACAGGTGCGTTATAAGAGGGGCTGATATCAGTCACATATGATGTAATGTCTGGAGGTTATATCAGTACTGGAGCGTTATAAGAGGAGCTGATATCAGTCACATATGGTGTAATGTCTGAGGGTTATATCAGTACTGGAGAGTTATAAGAGGCTGATATCAGTCACATATGATGTAATGTCTGGAGGTTATATCAGTACTGGAGCGTTATAAGTGGCTGATATCAGTCACATATGATGTAATGTCTGAAGGTTATATCAGTACTGGAGCGTTATAAGAGGAGCTGATATCAGTCACATATGGTGTAATGTCTGGAGTTTATATCAGTACTGGAGCATTATAAGAGGCTGATATCAGTCACATATGATGTAATGTCTGAAGGTTATATCAGTACTGCAGTGTTATAAGAGGGGCTGATATCAGTCACATATGATGTAATGTCTGGAGGTTATATCAGTACTGGAGCGTTATAAGAGGAGCTGATATCAGTCACATATGGTGTAATGTCTGGAGGTTATATAAGTACTGGAGCGTTATAAGAGGAGCTGATATCAGTCACATATGGTGTAATGTCTGGAGATTATATCAGTACTGGAGCGTTATAAGAGGCTGATATCAGTCACATATGATGTAATGTCTGGAGGTTATATCAGAACTGGAGCGTTATAAGTGGCTGATGTCAGTCACATATGATGTAATGTCTGAAGGTTATATCAGTACTGGAGCGTTATAAGAGGAGCTGATATCAGTCACATATGGTGTAATGTCTGGAGGTTATATCAGTACTGGAGTGTTGTAAGAGGGGCTGATATCAGTCACATATGATGTAATGTCTGGAGGTTATATCAGTACTGGAGCGTTATAAGAGGAGCTGATATCAGTCACATATGGTGTAATGTCTGAGGGTTATATCAGTACTGGAGAGTTATAAGAGGCTGATATCAGTCACATATGATGTAATGTCTGGAGGTTATATCAGTACTGGAGAGTTATAAGAGGCTGATATCAGTCACATATGATGTAATGTCTGGAGGTTATATCAGTACTGGAGCGTTATAAGAGGAGCTGATATCAGTCACATATGATGTAATGTCTGGAGGTTATATCAGTACTGGAGCGTTATAAGTGGCTGATATCAGTCACATATGGTGTAATGTCTGGAGGTTATCAGTACTGGAGCGTTATAAGAGGGGCTGATATCAGTCACATATGGTGTAATGTCTGGAGGTTATATCAGTACTGGAGTGTTATAAGAGGGGCTGATATCAGTCACATATGATGTAATGTCTGGAGGTTATATCAGTACTGGAGCGTTATAAGTGGCTGATATCAGTCACATATGATGTAATGTCTGGAGGTTATATGACTACTGGAGCGTTATAAGAGGCTGATATCAGTCACATATGGTGTAATGTCTGGAGGTTATATCAGTACTGGAGTGTTATAAGAGGGGCTGATATCCGTCACATATGATGTAATGTCTGAAGGTTATATCAGTACTGGAGCGTTATAAGAGGGGCTGATATCAGCCACATATGATGTAATGTCTGAAGGTTATATCCGTACTGGAGCGTTATAAGAGGGGATGATATCAGTCACATATGGTGTAATGTCTGAAGGTTATATCAGTGCTAGAGCGTTATAAGAGGAGCTGATATCAGTCACATATGGTGTAATGTGTGGAGGTTATATCAGTACTGGAGCTTTATAAGAGGAGCTGATATCAGTCACATATGATGTAATGTCTGGAGGTTATATTAGTACTGGAGCGTTATAAGAGGGGCTGATATCAGTCACATATGATGTAATGTCTGGAGGTTATATCAGTACTGGAGCGTTATAAGAGGAGCTGATATCAGTCACATATGGTGTAATGTCTGGAGGTTATATCAGTACTGGAGCGTTATAAGAGGCTGATATCAGTCACATATGGTGTAATGTCTGGAGGTTATATCAGTACTGGAGCGTTATAAGAGGAGCTGATATCAGTCACATATGATGTAATGTCTGGAGGTTATATCAGTACTGGAGCGTTATAAGAGGGGCTGATATCAGTCACATATGGTGTAATGTCTGGAGATTATATCAGTACTGGAGCGTTATAAGAAGGGCTGATATCAGTCACATATGGTGTAATGTCTGGAGATTATATCAGTACTGGAGCGTTATAAGAGGGGCTGATATCAGTCACATATGATGTAATGTCTGGAGGTTATATCAGTACTGGAGCGTTATAAGAGGCTGATATCAGTCACATATGGTGTAATGTCTGGAGGTTATATCAGTACTGGAGCGTTATAAGAGGCTGATATCAGTCACATATGGTGTAATGTCTGGAGGTTATATCAGTACTGGAGCGTTATAAGAGGCTGATATCAGTCACATATGATGTAATGTCTGGAGGTTATATCAGTACTGGAGCGTTATAAGAGAGGCTGATATCAGTCACATATGATGTAATGTCTGGAGGTTATATCAGTACTGGAGCGTTATAAGAGGGGCTGATATCAGTCACATATGATGTAATGTCTGGAGGTTATATCAGTACTGGAGCGTTATAAGAGGCTGATATCAGTCACATATGATGTAATGTCTGGAGGTTATATCAGTACTGGAGCGTTATAAGAGAGGCTGATATCAGTCACATATGATGTAATGTCTGGACGTTATATCAGTACTGGAGCGTTATAAGAGGGGCTGATATCAGTCACATATGGTGTAATGTCTGGAGGTTCTATCAGTACTGGAGCGTTATAAGAGGCTGATATCAGTCACATATGGTGTAATGTCTGGAGGTTATATCAGTACTGGAGCGTTATATGAGGCCAATATCAGTCACATATGGTGTAATGTCTGGGGGTTATATCAGTACTGGAGCATTATAAGAGGGGCTGATATCAGTCACATATGGTGTAATATCTGGGGGTTATATCAGTACTGGAGCGTTATAAGAGGCTGATATCAGTCACATATGGTGTAATGTCTGGAGGTTATATCAGTACTGGAGCGTTATAAGAGGGGCTGATGTCAGTCACATATGGTGTAATGTCTGGAGGTTATATCAGTACTGGAGCGTTATAAGAGGAGCTGATATCAGTCACATATGGTGTAATGTCTGGAGGTTATCAGTACTGGAGCGTTATAAGAGGGGCTGATATCAGTCACATATGATGTAATGTCTGGAGGTTCTATCAGTACTGGAGCGTTATAAGAGGAGCTGATATCAGTCACATATGGTGTAATGTCTGGAGGTTATCAGTACTGGAGCGTTATAAGAGGGGCTGATATCAGTCACATATGGTGTAATGTCTGGAGGTTATCAGTACTGGAGCGTTATAAGAGGGGCTGATATCAGTCACATATGATGTAATGTCTGGAGGTTCTATCAGTACTGGAGCGTTATAAGAGGGGCTGATATCAGTCACATATGGTGTAATGTCTGGAGGTTATATCAGTACTGGAGCGTTATATGAGGCCAATATCAGTCACATATGGTGTAATGTCTGGGGGTTATATCAGTACTGGAGCGTTATAAGAGGCTGATATCAGTCACATATGGTGTAATGTCTGGAGGTTATATCAGTACTGGAGCGTTATAAGAGGGGCTGATGTCAGTCACATATGGTGTAATGTCTGGAGGTTATATCAGTACTGGAGCGTTATAAGAGGAGCTGATATCAGTCACATATGGTATAATGTCTGGAGGTTATATCAGTACTGGAGCGTTATAAGAGGGGCTGATATCAGTCACATATGATGTAATGTCTGGAGGTTATATCAGTACTGGAGCGTTATAAGAGGCTGATATCAGTCACATATGATGTAATGTCTGGAGGTTCTATCAGTACTGGAGCGTTATAAGAGGCTGATATCAGTCACATATGATGTAATGTCTGGAGGTTATATCAGTACTGGAGCATAATAAGAGGCTGATATCAGTCACATATGGTGTAATGTCTGGAGGTTATATCAGTACTGGAGAGTTATAAGAGGCTGATATCAGTCACATATGGTGTAATGTCTGGAAGTTATATCCGTACTGGAGCGTTATAAGAGGGGCTGATATCAGCCACATATGATGTAATGTCTGAAGGTTATATCAGTACTGGAGCGTTATAAGAGGGGATGATATCAGTCACATATGATGTAATGTCTGAAGGTTATATCAGTACTGGAGCGTTATAAGAGGAGCTGATATCAGTCACATATGGTGTAATGTCTGGAGATTATATCACTACTGGAGCGTTATAAGAAGGGCTGATATCAGTCACATATGATGTAATGTCTGGAAGTTATATCAGTACTGGAGCGTTATAAGAGAGGCTGATATCAGTCACATATGATGTAATGTCTGGAAGTTATATCAGTACTGGAGCGTTATAAGAGAGGCTGATATCAGTCACATATGATGTAATGTCTGGAGGTTATATCAGTACTGGAGCGTTATATGAGGCCAATATCAGTCACATATGGTGTAATGTCTGGGGGTTATATCAGTACTGGAGCGTTATATGAGGCCAATATCAGTCACATATGGTGTAATGTCTGGAGGTTATATCAGTACTGGAGCGTTATATGAGGCTGATATCAGTCACATATGGTGTAATGTCTGGGGGTTATATCAGTACTGGAGCGTTATAAGAGGCTGATATCAGTCACATATGATGTAATGTCTGGAGGTTATATCAGTACTGGAGCGTTATAAGAGGCGCTGATATCAGTCACATATGGTGTAATGTCTGGAGGTTATATCAGTACTGGAGCGTTATAAGAGAGGCTGATGTCAGTCACATATGGTGTAATGTCTGGGGGTTATATCAGTACTGGAGCGTTATAAGAGGGGCTGATATCAGTCACATATGGTGTAATGTCTGGAGGTTATATCAGTACTGGAGCGTTATATGAGGCTGTTATCAGTCACATATGGTATAATGTCTGGAGGTTATATCAGTACTGGAGCGTTATAAGAGGGGCTGATATCAGTCACATATGATGTAATGTCTGGAGGTTATATCAGTACTGGAGCGTTATAAGAGGCTGATATCAGTCACATATGATGTAATGTCTGGAGGTTCTATCAGTACTGGAGCGTTATAAGAGGCTGATATCAGTCACATATGATGTAATGTCTGGAGGTTATATCAGTACTGTAGCGTTATAAGAGGCTTATATCAGTCACATATGGTATAATGTCTGGAGGTTATATCAGTACTGGAGCGTTATAAGAGGCTGATATCAGTCACATATGGTGTAATGTCTGGAGGTTATATCAGTACTGGAGCGTTATAAGAGGAGCTGATATCAGTCACATATGATGTAATGTCTGGAGGTTATATCAGTACTGGAGCGTTATAAGAGGAGCTGATATCAGTCACATATGGTGTAATGTCTGGAGGTTATATCAGTACTGGTGCGTTATAAGAGGTTGATATCAGTCACATATGGTGTAATGTCTGGAGGTTATATCAGTACTGGAGCGTTATAAGAGGGGCTGATATCAGTCACATATGGTGTAATGTCTAGAGGTTATATCAGTACTGGAGCGTTATAAGATGCTGATATCAGTCACATATGGTGTAATGTCTGGAGGTTATATAAGTACTGGAGTGTTATAAGAGGGGCTGATATCAGTCACATATGGTGTAATGTCTGGACGTTATATCAGTACTGGAGCGTTATAAGATGCTGATATCAGTCACATATGGTGTAATGTCTGAAGGTTATATCAGTACTGGAGCGTTATAAGAGGGGCTGATATCAGTCACATATGGTGTAATGTCTGGAGGTTATATCAGTACCGGAGCGTTATAAGAGGGGCTGATATCAGTCACATATGGTGTAATGTCTGGAGGTTATCTCAGTACTGGAGCGTTATAAGATGCTGATATCAGTCACATATGGTGTAATGTCTGGAGGTTATATCAGTACTGGAGCGTTAGAAGAGGGGCTGATATCAGTCACATATGGTGTAATGTCTGGAGGTTATATCAGTACTGGAGCATTATAAGAGGCTGATATCAGTCACATATGGTGTAATGTCTGGAGATTATATCAGTACTGGAGCGTTATAAGAGGAGCTGATATCAGTCACATATGGTGTAATGTCTGGAGGTTATATCAGTACTGGAGCGTTATAAGAGGAGCTGATATCAGTCACATATGGTGTAATGTCTGGAGGTTATCAGTACTGGAGCGTTATAAGAGGGGCTGATATCAGTCACATATGATGTAATGTCTGGAGGTTCTATCAGTACTGGAGCGTTATAAGAGGAGCTGATATCAGTCACATATGATGTAATGTCTGGAGGTTATATCAGTACTGGAGCGTTATAAGAGGAGCTGATATCAGTCACATATGGTGTAATGTCTGGAGATTATATCACTACTGGAGCGTTATAAGAGGGGCTGATATCAGTCACATATGGTGTAATGTCTGGAGGTTATATCAGTACTGGAGTGTAATGTCTGGAGGTTATATCAGTACTGGAGCGTTATAAGAGGCTGATATCAGTCACATATGGTGTAATGTCTGGAGGTTATATCAGTACTGGAGCGTTATATGAGGCCAATATCAGTCACATATGGTGACTGGAGCGTTATAAGAGGGGCTGATATCAGCCACATATGATGTAATGTCTGAAGGTTATATCACTACTGGAGCGTTATAAGAGGGGCTGATATCAGTCACATATGGTGTAATGTCTGGAGGTTATATCAGTACTGGAGCGTTATAAGAGAATGATATCAGTCACATATGATGTAATGTCTGGAGATTATATCACTACTGGAGCGTTATAAGAGGGGCTGATATCAGTCACATATGGTGTAATGTCTGGAGGTTATATCAGTACTGGAGGTTTATAAGAGGAGCTGATATCAGTCACATATGATGTAATGTCTGGAGGTTATATTAGTACTGGAGCGTTATAAGAGGGGCTGATATCAGTCACATATGATGTAATGTCTGGAGATTATATCAGTACTGGAGCGTTATAAGAAGGGCTGATATCAGTCACATATGATGTAATGTCTGGAGGTTATATCAGTACTGGAGCGTTATAAGAGGGGCTGATATCAGTCACATATGGTGTAATGTCTGGAGGTTATATCAGTACTGGAGCGTTATAAGAGGAGCTGATATCAGTCACATATGGTGTAATGTCTGGAGGTTATATCAGCACTGGAGCGTTATAAGAGGATGATATCAGTCACATATGGTGTAATGTCTGGAGGTTATATCAGTACTGGAGCGTTATAAGAGGGGCTGATATCAGTCACATATGGTGTAATGTTTGGAGGTTATATCAGTACTGAAGCGTTATAAGAGGGGCTGATATCAGTCACATATGGTGTAATGTTTGGAGGTTATATCAGTACTGGAGCGTTATAAGAGGATGATATCAGTCACATATGGTGTAATGTCTGGGGGTTATATTAGTACTGAAGCGTTATAAGAGGGGCTGATATCAGTCACATATGGTGTAATGTCTGGAGGTTATATCAGTACTGAACCGTTATAAGAGGGGCTGATATCAGTCACATATGGTGTAATGTTTGGAGGTTATATCAGTACTGGAGCGTTATAAGAGGCTGATATCAGTCACATATGGTGTAATGTCTGGAGGTTATATCAGTACTGGAGCGTTATAAGATGCTGATATCAGTCACATATGGTGTAATGTCTGGAGGTTATATAAGTACTGGAGCGTTATAAGAGGCTGATATCAGTCACATATGGTGTAATGTCTGGAGGTTATATCAGTACTGGAGCGTTATAAGAGGAGCTGATATCAGTCACATATGATGTAATATCTGGAGGTTATATCAGTTCTGGAGCGTTATAAGAGGAGCTGATATCAGTCACATATGATGTAATGTCTGGAGGTTATATCAGTACTGGAGCGTTATAAGATGCTGATATCAGTCACATATGGTGTAATGTCTGGATGTTATATCAGTACTGGAGCGTTATATGAGGGGCTGATATCAGTCACATATGGTGTAATGTCTGGAGGTTATATCAGTACTGGAGCGTTATAAGAGGAGCTGATATCAGTCACATATGATGTAATGTCTGGAGGTTATATCAGTACTGGAGCGTTATAAGAGGAGCTGATATCAGTCACATATGGTGTAATGTCTGGGGGTTATATCAGTACTGGAGAGTTATAAGAGGAGCTGATATCAGTCACATATGGTGTAATGTCTGGAGGTTATATCAGTACTGGAGCGTTATAAGAGGAGCTGATATCAGTCACATATGGTGTAATGTCTGGAGGTTATATCAGTACTGGAGTGTTCTAAGAGGAGCTGATATCAGTCACATACGGTGTAATGTCTGGAGGTTATATCAGTACTGGAGCGTTATAAGAGGAGCTGATATCAGTCACATATGGTGTAATGTCTGGAGGTTATATCAGTACTGGAGTGTTATAAGAGGGGCTGATATCAGTCACATATGATGTAATGTCTGGAGGTTATATCAGTACTGGAGCGTTATAAGAGGCTGATATCAGTCACATATGGTGTAATGTCTGGGGGTTATATCAGTACTGGAGAGTTATAAGAGGCTGATATCAGTCACATATGATGTAATGTCTGGAGGTTATATCAGTACTGGAGAGTTATAAGAGGCTGATATCAGTCACATATGATGTAATGTCTGAAGGTTATATCAGTACTGGAGCGTTATAAGAGGAGCTGATATCCGTCACATATGGTGTAATGTCTGGAGGTTATATCAGTACTGCAGTGTTATAAGAGGGGCTGATATCAGTCACATATGATGTAATGTCTGGAGGTTATATCAGTACTGGAGCGTTATAAGAGGAGCTGATATCAGTCACATATGATGTAATGTCTGGAGGTTATATCAGTACTGGAGCGTTATAAGAGGAGCTGATATCAGTCACATATGGTGTAATGTCTGGAGGTTATATCAGTACTGGAGTGTTATAAGAGGGGCTGATATCAGTCACATATGATGTAATGTCTGGAGGTTATATCAGTACTGGAGCGTTATAAGTGGCTGATATCAGTCACATATGATGTAATGTCTGGAGGTTATATCACTACTGGAGCGTTATAAGAGGAGCTGATATCAGTCACATATGGTGTAATGTCTGGAGGTTATATCAGTACTGGAGTGTTATAAGAGGGGCTGATATCCGTCACATATGATGTAATGTCTGGAGGTTATATCAGTACTGGAGCGTTATAAGAGGGGCTGATATCAGTCACATATGGTGTAATGTCTGGAGGTTATATCAGTACTGGAGCGTTATAAGAGGGGCTGATATCAGTCACATATGGTGTAATGTCTGGAGGTTATATCAGTACTGGAGCATAATAAGAGAATGATATCAGTCACATATGATGTAATGTCTGAAGGTTATATCAGTACTGGAGCGTTATAAGAGGAGCTGATATCAGTCACATATGGTGTAATGTCTGGAGATTATATCACTACTGGAGCGTTATAAGAGGGTCTGATATCAGTCACATATGGTGTAATGTCTGGAGGTTATATCAGTACTGGAGCGTTATAAGAGGAGCTGATATCAGTCACATATGATGTAATGTCTGGAGGTTATATCAGTACTGGAGCGTTATAAGAGGAGCTGATATCAGTCACATATGGTGTAATGTCTGGAGGTTATATCAGTACTGGAGTGTTATAAGAGGGGCTGATATCAGTCACATATGATGTAATGTCTGGAGGTTATATCAGTACTGGAGCGTTATAAGTGGCTGATATCAGTCACATATGATGTAATGTCTGGAGGTTATATCACTACTGGAGCGTTATAAGAGGAGCTGATATCAGTCACATATGGTGTAATGTCTGGAGGTTATATCAGTACTGGAGTGTTATAAGAGGGGCTGATATCCGTCACATATGATGTAATGTCTGGAGGTTATATCAGTACTGGAGCGTTATAAGAGGGGCTGATATCAGTCACATATGGTGTAATGTCTGGAGGTTATATCAGTACTGGAGCGTTATAAGAGGGGCTGATATCAGTCACATATGGTGTAATGTCTGGAGGTTATATCAGTACTGGAGCATAATAAGAGAATGATATCAGTCACATATGATGTAATGTCTGAAGGTTATATCAGTACTGGAGCGTTATAAGAGGAGCTGATATCAGTCACATATGGTGTAATGTCTGGAGATTATATCACTACTGGAGCGTTATAAGAGGGTCTGATATCAGTCACATATGGTGTAATGTCTGGAGGTTATATCAGTACTGGAGGTTTATAAGAGGAGCTGATATCAGTCACATATGATGTAATGTCTGGAGGTTATATTAGTACTGGAGCGTTATAAGAGGGGCTGATATCAGTCACATATGATGTAATGTCTGGAGATTATATCAGTACTGGAGCGTTATAAGAAGGGCTGATATCAGTCACATATGATGTAATGTCTGGAGGTTATATCAGTACTGGAGCGTTATAAGAGGGGCTGATATCAGTCACATATGATGTAATGTCTGGAGGTTATATCAGCACTGGAGCGTTATAAGAGGATGATATCAGTCACATATGATGTAATGTCTGGAGGTTATATCAGTACTGGAGCGTTATAAGAGAGGCTGATATCAGTCACATATGATGTAATGTCTGAACGTTATATCAGTACTGGAGCGTTATAAGAGGAGCTGATATCAGTCACATATGATGTAATGTCTGGAGGTTCTATCAGTACTGGAGCGTTATAAGAGGGGCTGATATCAGTCACATATGGTGTAATGTCTGGAGGTTATATCAGTGCTGGAGCGTTATAAGAGGGGCTGATATCAGTCACATATGGTGTAATGTCTGGGGGTTATATCAGTACTGGAGCGTTATAAGAGGGGCTGATATCAGTCACATATGGTGTAATGTCTGGAGGTTATATCAGTACTGGAGCGTTATAAGAGAGGCTGATATCAGTCACATATGATGTAATGTCTGGAGGTTCTATCAGTACTGGAGCGTTATAAGAGGCTGATATCAGTCACATATGGTGTAATGTCTGGAGGTTATATCAGTACTGGAGCGTTATATGAGGCCAATATCAGTCACATATGGTGTAATGTCTGGGGGTTATATCAGTACTGGAGCGTTATATGAGGCCAATATCAGTCACATATGGTGTAATGTCTGGGGGTTATATCAGTACTGGAGCTTTATAAGAGGCTGATATCAGTCACATATGGTGTAATGTCTGGGGGTTATATCAGTACTGGAGCGTTATAAGAGGCTGATATCAGTCACATATGGTGTAATATCTGGGGGTTATATCAGTACTGGAGCGTTATAAGAGGCTGATATCAGTCACATATGGTGTAATGTCTGGAGGTTATATCAGTACTGGAGCGTTATAAGAGGGGCTGATGTCAGTCACATATGGTGTAATGTCTGGAGGTTATATCAGTACTGGAGCGTTATAAGAGGCTGATATCAGTCACATATGGTGTAATGTCTGGAGGTTATATCAGTACTGGAGCGTTATAAGAGGCTGTTATCAGTCACATATGGTATAATGTCTGGAGGTTATATCAGTACTGGAGCGTTATAAGAGGGGCTGATATCAGTCACATATGATGTAATGTCTGGAGGTTATATCAGTACTGGAGCGTTATAAGAGGCTGATATCAGTCACATATGGTGTAATGTCTGGAGGTTATATCAGTACTGGAGCGTTATAAGAGGCTGATATCAGTCACATATGGTGTAATGTCTGGAGGTTATATCAGTACTGGAGCGTTATAAGAGGAGCTGATATCAGTCACATATGATGTAATGTCTGGAGGTTATATCAGTACTGGAGCGTTATAAGAGGGGCTGATATCAGTCACATATGGTGTAATGTCTGGAGGTTATATCAGTACTGGAGCGTTATAAGAGGAGCTGATATCAGTCACATATGATGTAATGTCTGGAGGTTATATCAGTACTGGAGCCTTATAAGAGGGTCTGATAACAGTCACATATGGAGGTAGGTGATATATAATAGGGGTCATGGGGGAAGTGCAATTTCCACATTTCTTGTTACTTTTCCCAGTAAAGATCGGTATAGTTCGCCTGTCCCTGCTGGAAATGGCTGATAACAGAGAGTAACTACCAGTATTTTCCTATAGGGAGACCTGCAGTCCGGGAGCTGCTGCAGTTGAGCTGTAGCTCCCCCAGGTCTGGTCAGGCTGTGGCCGGTACTGCAGTCTGTGCTGTCCTCCGCCCTGCTGGTTGGGTGTTCCCGGTGCTCGGCGCGGATTGCTGCTCTCCAGGCTGTACTTTTGTAGTAATATTCTGTAATCTTTATAATTAATGATCCTATTTTCTCCTTATTACCCCGGTAATTACAGTCTGCAGCGCGGAGCTTGTACTGACGGTCAGCGCAGCGTCTGCGGATCCTTCTGTCTTTTGCTCTGCACATTTCTTTTTTTTTTCCTAAAGTTGCAGGGTTTTCCAGTCTGCGCTCCGCTCTGTAGTTTGGGGTCACTCAGGGTCCTGGGAAAGCTGGGTGGTCTGATGGTGCTCGGAGTCAGTGGTCCCCCTGTGACGAGCCGGTCGCTGCGTTGTTTCGTCCGTGCGCATCTCCCTCACCAGAGACCTCTCATTATTTAGTCGCCCCTTTATGTGCGGGTGGTGGGGGTCCCCGCGGAGAGGGGTGTTGTGGAGGGGGCTTCCCCGCGGAGATGGGTGGGGTGCGGGGGGGGGGTGTCCCCGCGGAGAGGGGTGTTGCGGAGGGGGCTTCCCCGCGGAGATGGGTGGGGTGTGGGGTGGGGTTTCCCCGCGGAGAGGGGTGGGGCGCGGAGTCACTACTTTCAAGTCCACACTTATTGCAGCAAAACAAACCTCCGTCTCATCTCTCATATCCTCCCAGTCTCACAACCCTAAACAGCTATGCAACACTTTCAATTCCATCCTCTGTCCCCCAGCACCTCCTCCCTCTTCTCTCATCTCAGCTGAAGACTTTGCCTCATTCTTCAAGCAGAAGATTGACACCATCAGACAAAGCTTTTACCTAAAGTCCCCACAGCCCCTCCTCATATCTACTCAATCCTCCTCCTCCAAAACCAGCTTCTCCACTATTACAGAAGATCAAGTTTCCTCTTTACTCTCCAAATCACATCTCGCCACCTGCAAACTTGACGTCCTCCTCCTCCTGGACCTGTTCTCCTCCTCTTCCTCCTCCTTCATATCACCTCCTTACTAACCAAAATCCCACAATGTCTGTCCGCCATCTCATCCTTCTTCTCTGACAGATTTCTAAAACTCAACATGGATAAAACAGAATTCATCATCTTTCCCCCACATGACTCAGCCCCCCATCTGACCTATCCATCAACGTCAATGGCTGCCCACTCTCCCCAGTCCCTCAGGCTCGCTGCCTTGGGGTAACCCTGGACATACAGTGTAATGTAGCGGTAATAAGGGGCCGGGAGCGTTTACCTGTATACTGTATATGTTTCCGTAGCCTGAGATGGTCGTAACTGGATTTATTCAGCTCAGCAAAGAAAGTGACTTTTTTTTTCCCTTCTGGAGCTTCTGTCCCTGTATATACAGTGTGATGATGATATATTATATATATTATTATATATACTCTGGTGGTAATTGTCAGGTTTGGGTGGATGGGGTGTGCTGCGGTTAGCGCTCCTGAATTCTTGCGGCCCCTTTTCTGTGAGGGTCAGTTGCCGTCTTCAGTGAGCGCAGCTCTGTGTAACGTGAATCCTCTCCAGCCGGGGGGCCGGGATCAATAGTAATGAGGCCGATCTCCGGGTCAGGGAGTCCGGCCTGTGTAATGCCTGTTATACCATCCATCAAGCCTCCGCGATGTGGAGAATGCCTTTCAGGGCTCTGGGAAAGCTGGGTGGCCGCTGCTTTGGAGAGCACATGAGGTGGAGATCCAGCTTTTCCAGGAACAGATGAAAGCTGTAGACTAGGATTGTTATTGGCTCGATTGTTTGACACCAATCCTCTGCAGACGCCATATTACTCAGGTGATGGAGAATGTCTTGGATAGAACTCTGAGAATCGCGTGATACAATGTATCCAGATCACAAGGACACTGTAACAATGTCATCTTCTCACCCCCCTAGTCTGAGGATCTGATCAATGTGCAGGCATGGAACGCCTGTGGTGATTGGCTACAATGTATCAGTCTGCCATCCTTCCTTCCTTCAATACGTTTGGTCAGAGCTTTTACAGCAGATTTCCAGGAGATTCCGTCTGTCCGGCGCGGATCTATGCACGGTGCCCGCGTTCTCCAGCTCGGATCTATCCACGGTGCCCGTTTTCTCCAGCTCGGATCTATCCACGGTGCCCGCGTTCTCCGGCTCGGATCTATCCACGGTGCCCGCGTTCTCCGGCTCGGATCTATCCACGGTGCCCGCGTTCTCCGGCTCGGATCTATCCACGGTGCCCGCGTTCTCCGGCTCGGATCTATCCACGGTGCCCGCGTTCTCCGGCTCGGATCTATCCACGGTGCCCGCGTTCTCCAGCACGGATCTATCCACGGTGCCCGCGTTCTCCAGCACGGATCTATCCACAGTGCCCGCGTTCTCCAGCTTGGATCTATCCACGGTGCCCGCTTTCTCCAGCTCGGATCTATCCACGGTGCCCGCGTTCTCCAGCACGGATCTATCCACGGTGCCCGCGTTCTCCAGCACGGATCTATCCACGGTGCCCGCGTTCTCCAGCTCGGATCTATCCACGGTGCCCGCGTTCTCCAGCTTGGATCTATCCACGGTGCCCTCGTTCTCCAGCTCGGATCTATCCACGGTGCCCGCTTTCTCCAGCTCGGATCTATCCACGGTGCCCGCGTTCTCCAGCTTGGATCTATCCACGGTGCCCGCTTTCTCCAGCTCGGATCTATCCACGGTGCCCTCGTTCTCCAGCTCGGATCTATCCACGGTGCCCGCGTTCTCCAGCTCGGATCTATCCACGGTGCCCGCTTTCTCCAGCTCGGATCTATCCACGGTGCCCGCGTTCTCCACCACATCATTGTGTGGACAGGGTGGAGATATCTTGTATTCGTTCACTAGATTTGGGTTCTCATTCTTCGCATTCGTTGTTATCCTTGTAAACAGTTTTCACCTTTCCCTTGTTAAGGCTATGTTCACACTGTTTCTTTTTATGCCATTTGTGGAGCGTAAAGTCCTGCAAAAAGCATTGACAAAATTGTGAAGATTGGAATCGATTCATTTCTGTGCAAAAATAACTTCTGTTTTATTCCTTCAAGTTTTTGAACGTCTTGTAAACTCTTAAATATTGCGATAGATGCCAGAAGTGACCCGTCCATCCTCAGGCGTCTGCCGCGATGCCGCCGCTCAGGACTTCACCATAGACCTCCATGGGAGGATAGATGTGACGCCCACGAGGCTCCAGGGCATTTGTAGGGTATTTTGTAAATGTTTTTGCCGCATGTTCAGTTTTGATTAGTTACGGACCCTGCGAGTCTATGGGTCGGTGAAAACCACTGGCAGCACATGGCCGCCATCAGTGTGTAGTCTGCGGTCAGGCCGTGCGCTGCCTCGATCCTCACGGTGCTCGGAGACGCCTCATTTATTTACTTTATTAAAGGTGCGAATCACTGATGGCAAAAACTGTTCAGCAGCCCGAATATGACGTCTGAACGACGCCCAAGTGTCTTCTGACGCAGTGTGAACACATCCTAAAGCTGATGTCAGGCGGCCGCAGAGTCTCATCCGAGAGAATCTGCCGATGACCCTAATAAGTCTGATGAGTGTCGGCACAGTGGGATCCGCACAGCCGAGTGCCGGCTGATTATTGGGTCACGCTCCGAGTGCGGGCTGATTATTGGGTCACGCTCCGAGTGCGGGCTGATTATTGGGTCACGCTCCGAGTGCGGGCTGATTATTGGGTCACGCTCCGAGTGCGGGCTGATTATTGGGTCACGCTCCGAGTGCCGGCTGATTATTGGGTCACGCTCCGAGTGCCGGCTGATTATTGGGTCACGCCGAGTGCTGGCTGATTATTGGGTCACGCCGAGTGCTGGCTGATTATTGGGTCACGCTCCGAGTGCGGGCTGATTATTGGGTCACGCTCCGAGTGCGGACTGATTATTGGGTCACGCTCCGAGTGCCGGCTGATTATTGGGTCACGCCGAGTGCCGGCTGATTATTGGGTCACGCCGAGTGCTGGCTGATTATTGGGTCACGCTCCGAGTGCGGGCTGATTATTGGGTCACGCTCCGAGTGCCGGCTGATTATTGGGTCACGCTCCGAGTGCGGGCTGATTATTGGGTCACGCTCCGAGTGCGGGCTGATTATTGGGTCACGCCGAGTGCCGGCTGATTATTGGGTCACGCCGAGTGCTGGCTGATTATTGGGTCACGCTCCGAGTGCGGGCTGATTATTGGGTCACGCTCCGAGTGCCGGCTGATTATTGGGTCACGCTCCGAGTGCTGGCTGATTATTGGGTCACGCTCCGAGTGCCGGCTGATTATTGGGTCACGCTCCGAGTGCGGGCTGATTATTGGGTCACGCTCCGAGTGCGGGCTGATTATTGGGTCACGCTCCGAGTGCGGGCTGATTATTGGGTCACGCTCCGAGTGCGGGCTGATTATTGGGTCACGCTCCGAGTGCGGGCTGATTATTGGGTCACGCTCCGAGTGCGGGCTGATTATTGGGTCACGCCGAGTGCGGGCTGATTATTGGGTCACGCTCCAAGTGCGGGCTGATTATTGGGTCACGCTCCGAGTGCGGGCTGATTATTGGGTCACGCTCCGAGTGCGGGCTGATTATTGGGTCACGCTCCGAGTGCGGGCTGATTATTGGGTCACGCTCCGAGTGCTGGCTGATTATTGGGTCACGCTCCGAGTGCGGGCTGATTATTGGGTCACGCTCCAAGTGCGGGCTGATTATTGGGTCACGCTCTGAGTGCCGGCTGATTATTGGGTCACGCTCCGAGTGCCGGCTGATTATAGGGTCACGCTCCGAGTGCCGGCTGATTATTGGGTCACGCTCCGAGTGCGGGCTGATTATTGGGTCACGCTCCGAGTGCGGGCTGATTATTGGGTCACGCCGAGTGCTGGCTGATTATTGGGTCACGCTCCGAGTGCTGGCTGATTATTGGGTCACGCTCCGAGTGCGGGCTGATTATTGGGTCACGCTCCGAGTGCGGGCTGATTATTGGGTCACGCTCCGAGTGCTGGCTGATTATTGGGTCACGCTCCGAGTGCCGGCTGATTATTGGGTCACGCTCCGAGTGCCGGCTGATTATTGGGTCACTCTCCAAGTGCGGGCTGATTATTGGGTCACGCTCCGAGTGCTGGCTGATTATTGGGTCACGCTCCGAGTGCGCGCTGATTATTGGGTCACGCTCCGAGTGCCGGCTGATTATTGGGTCACGCTCCGAGTGCGGGCTGATTATAGGGTCACGCTCCGAGTGCGGGCTGATTATAGGGTCACGCTCCGAGTGCGGGCTGATTATAGGGTCACGCTCCGAGTGCGGGCTGATTATAGGGTCACGCTCCGAGTGCGCGCTGATTATAGGGTCACGCTCCGAGTGCGCGCTGATTATTGGGCCACGCTCCGAGTGCCGGCTGATTATTGGGTCACGCTCCGAGTGCCGGCTGATTATAGGGTCACGCTCCGAGTGCGGGCTGATTATAGGGTCACGCTCCGAGTGCGGGCTGATTATAGGGTCACGCTCCGAGTGCGGGCTGATTATTGGGTCACGCTCCGAGTGCGGGCTGATTATTGGGTCACGCTCCGAGTGCGGGCTGATTATAGGGTCACGCTCCGAGTGCGGGCTGATTATTGGGTCACGCTCCGAGTGCGGGCTGATTATAGGGTCACGCTCCGAGTGCGGGCTGATTATAGGGTCACGCTCCGAGTGCGGGCTGATTATTGGGTCACGCTCCGAGTGCGGGCTGATTATAGGGTCACGCTCCGAGTGCTGGCTGATTATAGGGTCACGCTCCGAGTGCGGGCTGATTATTGGGTCACGCTCCGAGTGCGGGCTGATTATTGGGTCACGCTCCGAGTGCGGGCTGATTATTGGGTCACGCTCCGAGTGCGGGCTGATTATTGGGTCACGCTCCGAGTGCGGGCTGATTATTGGGTCACGCTCCGAGTGCGCGCTGATTATTGGGTCACGCTCCGAGTGCGGGCTGATTATAGGGTCACGCTCCGAGTGCTGGCTGATTATTGGGTCACGCTCCGAGTGCTGGCTGATTATTGGGTCACGCTCCGAGTGCGCGCTGATTATTGGGTCACGCTCCGAGTGCAGGCTGATTATTGGGTCACGCTCCGAGTGCGCGCTGATTATAGGGTCACGCTCCGAGTGCGCGCTGATTATTGGGTCACGCTCCGAGTGCGCGCTGATTATTGGGTCACGCTCCGAGTGCGGGCTGATTATAGGGTCACGCTCCGAGTGCGCGCTGATTATAGGGTCACGCTCCGAGTGCGCGCTGATTATTGGGTCACGCTCCGAGTGCGGGCTGATTATAGGGTCACGCTCCGAGTGCGGGTTGATTATAGGGTCACGCTCCGAGTGCGCGCTGATTATAGGGTCACGCTCCGAGTGCTGGCTGATTATTGGGTCACGCTCCGAGTGCTGGCTGATTATTGGGTCACGCTCCGAGTGCGCGCTGATTATAGGGTCACGCTCCGAGTGCGCGCTGATTATAGGGTCACGCTCCGAGTGCGGGCTGATTATTGGGTCACGCTCCGAGTGCGGGCTGATTATTGGGTCACGCTCCGAGTGCGGGCTGATTATAGGGTCACGCTCCGAGTGCGGGCTGATTATTGGGTCACGCTCCGAGTGCGGGCTGATTATTGGGTCACGCTCCGAGTGCGGGCTGATTATTGGGTCACGCTCCGAGTGCGGGCTGATTATAGGGTCACGCTCCGAGTGCGGGCTGATTATAGGGTCACGCTCCGAGTGCTGGCTGATTATTGGGTCACGCTCCGAGTGCTGGCTGATTATTGGGTCACGCTCCAAGTGCGCGCTGATTATTGGGTCACGCTCCGAGTGCGGGCTGATTATAGGGTCACGCTCCGAGTGCGCGCTGATTATTGGGTCACGCTCCGAGTGCGCGCTGATTATTGGGTCACGCTCCGATTGCGGGCTGATTATAGAGTCACGCTCCGAGTGCGGGCTGATTATAGGGTCACGCTCCGAGTGCGGGCTGATTATAGGGTCACGCTCCGAGTGCGCGCTGATTATTGGGTCACGCTCCGAGTGCGGGCTGATTATAGGGTCACGCTCCGAGTGCGGGCTGATTATAGGGTCACGCTCCGAGTGCGGGCTGATTATTGGGTCACGCTCCGAGTGCGGGCTGATTATAGGGTCACGCTCCGAGTGCGGGCTGATTATAGGGTCACGCTCCGAGTGCTGGCTGATTATTGGGTCACGCTCCGAGTGCGGGCTGATTATTGGGTCACGCTCCGAGTGCGCGCTGATTATTGGGTCACGCTCCGAGTGCGGGCTGATTATAGGGTCACGCTCCGAGTGCGGGCTGATTATAGGGTCACGCTCCGAGTGCGGGCTGATTATAGGGTCACGCTCCGAGTGCGGGCTGATTATAGGGTCACGCTCCGAGTGCGCGCTGATTATAGGGTCACGCTCCGAGTGCGGGCTGATTATTGGGTCACGCTCCGAGTGCGCGCTGATTATTGGGTCACGCTCCGAGTGCCGGCTGATTATTGGGTCACGCTCCGAGTGCGGGCTGATTATAGGGTCACGCTCCGAGTGCGGGCTGATTATAGGGTCACGCTCCGAGTGCGGGCTGATTATAGGGTCACGCTCCGAGTGCGGGCTGATTATAGGGTCACGCTCCGAGTGCGCGCTGATTATAGGGTAACGCTCCGAGTGCGCGCTGATTATTGGGTCACGCTCCGAGTGCCGGCTGATTATTGGGTCACGCTCCGAGTGCCGGCTGATTATAGGGTCACGCTCCGAGTGCGGGCTGATTATAGGGTCACGCTCCGAGTGCGGGCTGATTATAGGGTCACGCTCCGAGTGCGGGCTGATTATTGGGTCACGCTCCGAGTGCGGGCTGATTATTGGGTCACGCTCCGAGTGCGGGCTGATTATAGGGTCACGCTCCGAGTGCGGGCTGATTATTGGGTCACGCTCCGAGTGCGGGCTGATTATAGGGTCACGCTCCGAGTGCGGGCTGATTATAGGGTCACGCTCCGAGTGCGGGCTGATTATTGGGTCACGCTCCGAGTGCGGGCTGATTATAGGGTCACGCTCCGAGTGCTGGCTGATTATTGGGTCACGCTCCGAGTGCGGGCTGATTATTGGGTCACGCTCCGAGTGCGGGCTGATTATTGGGTCACGCTCCGAGTGCGGGCTGATTATAGGGTCACGCTCCGAGTGCGGGCTGATTATTGGGTCACGCTCCGAGTGCGCGCTGATTATTGGGTCACGCTCCGAGTGCGGGCTGATTATAGGGTCACGCTCCGAGTGCTGGCTGATTATTGGGTCACGCTCCGAGTGCTGGCTGATTATTGGGTCACGCTCCGAGTGCGCGCTGATTATTGGGTCACGCTCCGAGTGCGGGCTGATTATTGGGTCACGCTCCGAGTGCGCGCTGATTATAGGGTCACGCTCCGAGTGCGCGCTGATTATTGGGTCACGCTCCGAGTGCGCGCTGATTATTGGGTCACGCTCCGAGTGCGGGCTGATTATAGGGTCACGCTCCGAGTGCGGGCTGATTATAGGGTCACGCTCCGAGTGCGCGCTGATTATTGGGTCACGCTCCGAGTGCGGGCTGATTATAGGGTCACGCTCCGAGTGCGGGTTGATTATAGGGTCACGCTCCGAGTGCGCGCTGATTATAGGGTCACGCTCCGAGTGCGCGCTGATTATTGGGTCACGCTCCGAGTGCGCGCTGATTATAGGGTCACGCTCCGAGTGCGGGCTGATTATAGGGTCACGCTCCGAGTGCGGGCTGATTATTGGGTCACACTCCGAGTGCGGGCTGATTATAGGGTCACGCTCCGAGTGCGGGCTGATTATAGGGTCACGCTCCGAGTGCGGGCTGATTATTGGGTCACGCTCCGAGTGCGGGCTGATTATTGGGTCACGCTCCGAGTGCGGGCTGATTATAGGGTCACGCTCCGAGTGCGGGCTGATTATAGGGTCACGCTCCGAGTGCTGGCTGATTATTGGGTCACGCTCCGAGTGCTGGCTGATTATTGGGTCACGCTCCGAGTGCGCGCTGATTATTGGGTCACGCTCCGAGTGCGGGCTGATTATAGGGTCACGCTCCGAGTGCGCGCTGATTATTGGGTCACGCTCCGAGTGCGCGCTGATTATTGGGTCACGCTCCGAGTGCGGGCTGATTATAGAGTCACGCTCCGAGTGCGGGCTGATTATAGGGTCACGCTCCGAGTGCGGGCTGATTATAGGGTCACGCTCCGAGTGCGCGCTGATTATTGGGTCACGCTCCGAGTGCGGGCTGATTATAGGGTCACGCTCCGAGTGCGGGCTGATTATAGGGTCACGCTCCGAGTGCGGGCTGATTATTGGGTCACGCTCCGAGTGCGGGCTGATTATAGGGTCACGCTCCGAGTGCGGGCTGATTATAGGGTCACGCTCCGAGTGCTGGCTGATTATTGGGTCACGCTCCGAGTGCGGGCTGATTATTGGGTCACGCTCCGAGTGCGCGCTGATTATTGGGTCACGCTCCGAGTGCGGGCTGATTATAGGGTCACGCTCCGAGTGCGGGCTGATTATAGGGTCACGCTCCGAGTGCGGGCTGATTATAGGGTCACGCTCCGAGTGCGGGCTGATTATAGGGTCACGCTCCGAGTGCGCGCTGATTATAGGGTCACGCTCCGAGTGCGGGCTGATTATTGGGTCACGCTCCGAGTGCGGGCTGATTATAGGGTCACGCTCCGAGTGCGGGCTGATTATTGGGTCACGCTCCGAGTGCGGGCTGATTATAGGGTCACGCTCCGAGTGCGCGCTGATTATTGGGTCACGCTCCGAGTGCGCGCTGATTATAGGGTCACGCTCCGAGTGCGCGCTGATTATTGGGTCACGCTCCGAGTGCGCGCTGATTATTGGGTCACGCTCCGAGTGCGGGCTGATTATAGGGTCACGCTCCGAGTGCGGGCTGATTATAGGGTCACGCTCCGAGTGCGCGCTGATTATTGGGTCACGCTCCGAGTGCGGGCTGATTATAGGGTCACGCTCCGAGTGCGGGTTGATTATAGGGTCACGCTCCGAG
Organism: Phyllobates terribilis; assembly: GCF_046119375.1. Taxonomy (NCBI): domain Eukaryota; kingdom Metazoa; phylum Chordata; class Amphibia; order Anura; family Dendrobatidae; genus Phyllobates; species Phyllobates terribilis. Next base: position 170,676,253 of record NW_027362773.1, read on the forward strand.
TGCGGGTTGATTATAGGGTCACGCTCCGAGTGCGCGCTGATTATTGGGTCACGCTCCGAGTGCGCGCTGATTATAGGGTCACGCTCCGAGTGCGGGCTGATTATAGGGTCACGCTCCGAGTGCGGGCTGATTATAGGGTCACGCTCCGAGTGCGCGCTGATTATTGGGTCACGCTCCGAGTGCGGGCTGATTATAGGGTCACGCTCCGAGTGCGGGCTGATTATAGGGTCACGCTCCGAGTGCGGGCTGATTATAGGGTCACGCTCCGAGTGCGGGCTGATTATAGGGTCACGCTCCGAGTGCGCGCTGATTATTGGGTCACGCTCCGAGTGCCGGCTGATTATTGGGTCACGCTCCGAGTGCGGGCTGATTATTGGGTCACGCTCCGAGTGCGGGCTGATTATAGGGTTACGCTCCGAGTGCGGGCTGATTATAGGGTCACGCTCCGAGTGCGGGCTGATTATTGGGTCACGCTCCGAGTGCGCGCTGATTATTGGGTCACGCTCCGAGTGCGGGCTGATTATAGGGTCACGCTCCGAGTGCGGGCTGATTATAGGGTCACGCTCCGAGTGCGGGCTGATTATAGGGTCACGCTCCGAGTGCGGGCTGATTATTGGGTCACGCTCCGAGTGCGCACTGATTATTGGGTCACGCTCCGAGTGCCGGCTGATTATTGGGTCACGCTCCGAGTGCTGGCTGATTATAGGGTCACGCTCCGAGTGCGGGCTGATTATAGGGTCACGCTCCGAGTGCGGGCTGATTATAGGGTCACGCTCCGAGTGCGGGCTGATTATAGGGTCACGCTCCGAGTGCGGGCTGATTATTGGGTCACGCTCCCAGTGCGCGCTGATTATAGGGTCACGCTCCGAGTGCGGGCTGATTATAGGGTCACGCTCCGAGTGCGGGCTGATTATAGGGTCACGCTCCGAGTGCGGGCTGATTATAGGGTCACGCTCCGAGTGCGGGCTGATTATTGGGTCACGCTCCGAGTGCGGGCTGATTATTGGGTCACGCTCCGAGTGCGGGCTGATTATAGGGTCACGCTCCGAGTGCGGGCTGATTATTGGGTCACGCTCCGAGTGCGGGCTGATTATTGGGTCACGCTCCGAGTGCCGGCTGATTATAGGGTCACGCTCCGAGTGCGGGCTGATTATAGGGTCACGCTCAGAGTGCGGGCTGATTATAGGGTCACGCTCCGAGTGCGGGCTGATTATAGGGTCACGCTCCGAGTGCGGGCTGATTATAGGGTCACGCTCCGAGTGCGGGCTGATTATAGGGTCACGCTCCGAGTGCGGGCTGATTATTGGGTCACGCTCCGAGTGCGGGCTGATTATTGGGTCACGCTCCGAGTGCCGGCTGATTATAGGGTCACGCTCCGAGTGCGGGCTGATTATAGGGTCACGCTCAGAGTGCGGGCTGATTATAGGGTCACGCTCGGGCGTGAAGCAGTTTTTTTCCCTCAGGACCGGCTCTGTTCAAGGAAAAAAAATCCGACATTATCAGCGCGGCCCGTGGAATAACATTGGTCCGAGTGCGATCCGACGTATTGTTGGATTGCACAGAAAATATGGTGGTGTGCACGAGCCCTAGCCGTGAGCGGCAGCACAGGGGCTCAGTGGTTAGTACTGTATACAGAGCAGCATGGTGGCTCAGTGGTTAGCACTATAAATGGCGGCTCAATGGTTAGCACTATAAATGGCGGCTCAATGGTTAGTACTGTATGGTGGCTCAATGGTTAGCACTATAAATGGCGGCTCAATGGTTAGCACTATAAATGGTGGCTCAATGGTTAGCACTATAAATGGCGGCGCAGTGGTTAGCACTATAAATGGTGGCTCAGTGGTTAGTACTGTATGGTGGCTCAATGGTTAGCATTATAAATGGCGGCTCAGTGGTTAGTACTGTATGGTGGCTCAATGGTTAGCATTATAAATGGCGGCTCAGTGGTTAGTACTGTATGGTGGCTCAATGGTTAGCATTATAAATGGCGGCTCAGTGGTTAGCACTGTTGCTTTGCAGCGCTGAGGTCCTGGATTCAAATCCCACCAAGGACAGCCTCTGCCAGGACTCTGTTCTCCCCGTGTTTCATGGTTTCCTCTGGGTTCTCCTCTTTCTTCCCGGACCTAGCGGTAGGGGATGTAGATTGTGAGCTCCGATGGGGGCAGTGATGTCTGTGCAGCGCTGTGGTATATGATGGCGCTATATAATCAAGTAGGCCAATAACCCTCTCGGATCGTGCACTTTTCCAGTACGATTTGTAGTTTTACTTTGGATGAATCCGGAGGTGTTGTCATGTGTCGCTCTCTAGTCCCTTCCAGAGCTGCGGCAGACGTTCTCCTGGCTTCTTTGGGTCAGTTTCCTGGCAGCAGAGTCGTCCTGGAGGAGCAGTGGCAGCAGAGTCGTCCTGGAGGAGCAGTGGCAGCGCTGCTTGCGGTCCCATATTTGCCCTCCTGCTATAAATCCGTTTGTGGCTTCTGGTTTCTGTTCTTTATTTTTTAGGTTTTTCTGACGTTTTGCTCTCCTCGCTCCTGAGTGAACCGACCTGAAAGTTCAGTTGTGACTATTGTGTCACCAGGGCGCCGGACCTTGTCCATCCTCCATTAACCCTTCACTTCCTGCACCGCATCATCAGAGCGTTCCTCTAGGTGTATGGCAGACCATGCTGGGGGTAGTAGTGTCGTGGTCCTCCAGTATCTCACTCAGCATCATATGAGTGTACACAGCCCCCCTGCTCTCTCATCTTTACCCTTGGTGCCTGTCCACATTGATAATAAATTAAAGGTAAGACGTAAGGTTGTAGAAGGCGTCCCAGCCCCGCACTCCGTCCCGGCCCCGCACTCCGTCCCGGCCCCGCACTCCGTCCCGGCCCCGCACGCCGTCCCGGCCCCGCACGCCGTCCCGGCCCCGCACGCCGTCCCGGCCCCGCACGCCGTCCCGGCCCCGCACTCCGTCCCGGCCCCGCACGCCGTCCCGGCCCCGCACGCCGTCCCGGCCCCGCACTCCGTCCCGGCCCCGCACTCCGTCCCGGCCCCGCACTCCGTCCCGGCCCCGCACGCCGTCCCGGCCCCGCACGCCGTCCTCCGCACAGTGTCAAGAGCAGGGGGGTGCGGAGACTGTGGCTCACCCCCTTGTGGCATCTACTTCTGTTGCTTATTTGATTATTGGATTTTTCAGTTAAATCTTTTTGAACTTTTTAGAATTTTGGGTTTGTGTTTTGTTTTTTTTAAGTATCTTCTTTCTAAGTTTCTTGTACGGTTGTTTGGGTGCAGGCAGCGAGGGGTTAATGTGTGCGGTGCGGCCGGTGGCATTGGCTGCGGGATGGAGCAGGATGCACTCAGCGCCATCAGATGAGGAAATGCAAGAACGGCTCCAGAACTTTGCCTGTTACCGCAGCAACCGCTGACGTCAGACTCGCAGCAATTAGCTCCTGCGCTCCATTTCTCATCTGCTGAACTTACAGCATTACACAAAGGGGAGAAAGTGCTGACCCTGCGCCCCCCGGCGCCCCCGGTGCCCCCCAGCGCCCTGCAGTAACACCCCGGCCATAAGAAAAAGTTTTTGTTGTTTTTTTTTAAGAAAACTTTTATTATAAGAGTTGATGGTTTTTTTTTTTAAATGTTTGAGCTGTTTTGGAGGTTTTGGAAGCCCCCGGGCTCGTCCCTCCCCGTGCCGTTCTGCTAGCCCCCGGGCTCGTCCCTCCCCGTGCCGTTCTGCTAGCCCCCGGGCTCGTCCCTCCCCGTGCCGTTCTGCTAGCCCCCGGGCTCTTCCCTCCCCGTGCCGTTCTGCTAGCCCCCGGGCTCGTCCTTCCCCGTGCCGTTCTGCTAGACCCCGGGCTCGTCCCTCCCCGTGCCGTTCTGCTAGCCCCCGGGCTCGTCCCTCCCCGTGCCGTTCTGCTAGCCCCCGGGCTCGTCCCTCCCCGTGCCGTTCTGCTAGCCCCCGGGCTCGTCCCTCCCCGTGCCGTTCTGCTAGCCCCCGGGCTCGTCCCTCCCCGTGCCGTTCTGCTAGCCCCCGGGCTCGTCCCTCCCCGTGCCGTTCTGCTAGCCCCCGGGCTCGTCCCTCCCCGTGCCGTTCTGCTAGCCCCCGGGCTCGTCCCTCCCCGTGCCGTTCTGCTAGCCCCCAGGCTCGTCCCTCCCCGTGCCGTTCTGCTAGCCCCCGGGCTCGTCCCTCCCCGTGCCGTTCTGCTAGCCCCCGGGCTCGTCCCTCCCCGTGCCGTTCTGCTAGCCCCCGGGCTCGTCCCTCCCCGTGCCGTTCTGCTAGCCCCCGGGCTCGTCCCTCCCCGTGCCGTTCTGCTAGCCCCCGGGCTCTTCCCTCCCCGTGCCGTTCTGCTAGCCCCCGGGCTCGTCCCTCCCCGTGCCGTTCTGCTAGCCCCCGGGCTCGTCCTTCCCCGTGCCGTTCTGCTAGCCCCCGGGCTCGTCCCTCCCCGTGCCGTTCTGCTAGCCCCCGGGCTCGTCCCTCCCCGTGCCGTTCTGCTAGCCCCCGGGCTCGTCCCTCCCCGTGCCGTTCTGCTAGCCCCCGGGCTCGTCCCTCCCCGTGCCGTTCTGCTAGCCCCCGGGCTCGTCCCTCCCCGTGCCGTTCTGCTAGCCCCCGGGCTCGTCCCTCCCCGTGCCGTTCTGCTAGCCCCCGGGCTCGTCCCTCCCCGTGCCGTTCTGCTAGCCCCCGGGCTCGTCCCTCCCCGTGCCGTTCTGCTAGCCCCCGGGCTCGTCCCTCCCCGTGCCGTTCTGCTAGCCCCCGGGCTCGTCCCTCCCCGTGCCGTTCTGCTAGCCCCCGGGCTCGTCCCTCCCCGTGCCGTTCTGCTAGCCCCCGGGCTCGTCCCTCCCCGTGCCGTTCTGCTAGCCCCCGGGCTCGTCCCTCCCCGTGCCGTTCTGCTAGCCCCCGGGCTCGTCCCTCCCCGTGCCGTTCTGCTAGCCCCCGGGCTCGTCCCTCCCCGTGCCGTTCTTACAGCCCCCGGGCTCGTCCCTCCACGTGCCGTTCTGCTAGCCCCCGGGCTCGTCCCTCCCCGTGCCGTTCTGCTAGCCCCCGGGCTCGTCCCTCCCCGTGCCGTTCTGCTAGCCCCCGGGCTCGTCCCTCCCCGTGCCGTTCTGCTAGCCCCCGGGCTCGTCCCTCCCCGTGCCGTTCTGCTAGCCCCCGGGCTCGTCCCTCCCCGTGCCGTTCTGCTAGCCCCCGGGCTCGTCCCTCCCCGTGCCGTTCTGCTAGCCCCCGGGCTCGTCCCTCCCCGTGCCGTTCTGCTAGCCCCCGGGCTCGTCCCTCCCCGTGCCGTTCTGCTAGCCCCCGGGCTCGTCCCTCCCCGTGCCGTTCTGCTAGCCCCCGGGCTCGTCCTTCCCCGTGCCGTTCTGCTAGACCCCGGGCTCGTCCCTCCCCGTGCCGTTCTGCTAGCCCCCGGGCTCGTCCCTCCCCGTGCCGTTCTGCTAGCCCCCGGGCTCGTCCCTCCCCGTGCCGTTCTGCTAGCCCCCGGGCTCGTCCCTCCCCGTGCCGTTCTGCTAGCCCCCGGGCTCGTCCCTCCCCGTGCCGTTCTGCTAGCCCCCGGGCTCGTCCCTCCCCGTGCCGTTCTGCTAGCCCCCGGGCTCGTCCTTCCCCGTGCCGTTCTGCTAGACCCCGGGCTCGTCCCTCCCCGTGCCGTTCTGCTAGCCCCCGGGCTCGTCCCTCCCCGTGCCGTTCTGCTAGCCCCCGGGCTCGTCCCTCCCCGTGCCGTTCTGCTAGCCCCCGGGCTCGTCCCTCCCCGTGCCGTTCTGCTAGCCCCCGGGCTCGTCCCTCCCCGTGCCGTTCTGCTAGCCCCCGGGCTCGTCCCTCCCCGTGCCGTTCTGCTAGCCCCCGGGCTCGTCCCTCCCCGTGCCGTTCTGCTAGCCCCCGGGCTCGTCCCTCCCCGTGCCGTTCTGCTAGCCCCCGGGCTCGTCCCTCCCCGTGCCGTTCTGCTAGCCCCCGGGCTCGTCCCTCCCCGTGCCGTTCTGCTAGCCCCCGGGCTCGTCCCTCCCCGTGCCGTTCTGCTAGCCCCCGGGCTCGTCCCTCCCCGTGCCGTTCTGCCAGCCCCCGGGCTCGTCCCTCCCCGTGCCGTTCTGCCAGCCCCCGGGCTCGTCCCTCCCCGTGCCGTTCTGCTTCATTGTTTTTGGCCGTCAGGATGATGTCCGCTGCATCACCAATGTTGTGGGTAAAAATCAAGGACCCCTGAGGTCCCCGGTATACGTCCACGTGACCCCATGTGATAATTAGAGGTATTCTCCACTACTGGATAACTCCCCTAATATAAGATTGCCCCCTTATCTCCCATAGCCCTGTGTCCCCCGCCATCTGCTCTGACAGCTGCAGGCGATCATTGGCTGAGGACGGGCTGCAGTGCTCATTGAGTGGCGGAGCCGCGCGGCTCAGGAAGCTTTATTTCCCCTTTATTCTCCCCTGTAACACGGCGTTGTATCGCTTCATTGGATTCTTTGTATTTCTTACTGATATTCATTTATTTTGCAGCTTTTATTTTCCCGCACTCGGGGTCCGAGCTGCTCCAGCCGACGCCACGTGATCCCCCCCTACATCATGTGTGCGGTGACGGCAATCATACCTCATAGTCCAGGTTATCAGGCGCCTGCGTCACCTGCACATTGTACAACGGGAGCGTCGCACCAAAGGCCCGACCACTGCTTAATGCTGCATGGCCTCTCCTCAGGATATGCATCAATCAGCTGACACCCCCCGAAAATCACCAGCCACAGGGGCCGCCAGGAGTGCTCCGATACTGGAGGATCAGTAATGTCTGTACACAGTGACTGCACCAGCAGAATAGTGAGCGCAGCTCTGGGGTATAATACAGGATGTAACTCAGGATCAGTAATGTAATGTATGTACACAGTGACTGCACCAGCAGAATAGTGAGTGCAGCTCTGGAGTATAATACAGGAGGTAACTCAGGATCAGTAATGTAATGTATGTACACAGTGACTGCACCAGCAGAATAGTGAGTGCAGCTCTGGAGTATAATACAGGGTGTAACTCAGGATCAGTAATGTAATGTATGTACACAGTGACTGCACCAGCAGAATAGTGAGTGCAGCTCTGGGGTATAATACAGGATATAGCTCAGGATCAGTAATGTAATGTATGTGCACAGTGACTGCACCAGCAGAATAGTGAGTGCAGCTCTGGAGTATAATACAGGAGGTAACTCAGGATCAGTAATGCAATGTATGTACTCAGTGACTGCACCAGCAGAATAGTGAGTGCAGCTCTGGAGTATAATACAGGATGTAACTCAGGATCAGTAATGTAATGTAAGTACACAGTGACTGCACCAGCAGAATAGTGAGTGCAGCTCTGGAGTATAATACAGGAGGTAACTCAGGATCAGTAATGTAATGTATGTATACAGTGACTGCACCAGCAGAATAGTGACTGCAGCTCTGGAGTATAATACAGGATGTAACTCAGGATCAGTAATGTAATGTAAGTACACAGTGACTGCACCAGCAGAATAGTGAGTGCAGCTCTGGAGTATAATACAGGAGGTAACTCAGGATCAGTAATGTAATGTATGTACACAGTGACTGCACCAGCAGAATAGTGAGTGCAGCTCTGGAGTATAATACAGGATGTAACTCAGGATCAGTAATGTAATGTATGTACACAGTGACTGCACCAGCAGAATAGTGAGTGCAGCTCTGGAGTATAATACAGGAGGTAACTCAGGATCAGTAATGTAATGTATGTACAGAGTGACTGCACCAGCAGAATAGTGAGTGCAGCTCTGGAGTATAATACAGGATGTAACTCTGGATCAGTAATGTAATGTATGTACACAGTGACTCCACCAGCAGAATAGTGAGTGCAGCTCTGGGGTATAATACAGGATGTAACTCAGGATCAGTAATGTAATGTATGTACACAGTGACTGCACCAGCAGAATAGTGAGCGCAGCTCTGGAGTATAATACAGGATGTAACTCCGGATCAGTAATGTAATGTATGTACACAGTGACTGCACCAGCAGAATAGTGAGTGCAGCTCTGGAGTATAATACAGGATGTAACTCAGGATCAGTAATGTAATGTATGTAGACAGTGACTGCACCAGCAGAATAGTGAGTGCAGCTCTGGAGTATAATACAGGATGTAACTCAGGATCAGTAATGTAATGTATGTACACAGTGACTGCACCAGCAGAATAGTGAGTGCAGCTCTGGAGTATAATACAGGATGTAACTCAGGATCAGTAATGTAATGTATGTAGACAGTGACTGCACCAGCAGAATAGTGAGTGCAGCTCTGGAGTATAATACACGATGTAACTCAGGATCAGTAATGTAATGTATGTACACAGTGACTGCATCAGCAGAATAGTGAGTGCAGCTCTGGAGTATAATACAGGAGGTAACTCAGGATCAGTAATGTAATGTATGTACACAGTGACTGCACCAGCAGAATAGTGAGTGCAGCTCTGGAGTATAATACAGGAGGTAACTCGGGATCAGTAATGTAATATATGTACACAGTGACTGCACCAGCAGAATAGTGAGTGCAGCTCTGGAGTATAATACAGGATGTAACTCAGGATCAGTAATGTAATGTATGTACAGAGTGACTGCACCAGCAGAATAGTGAGTGCAGCTCTGGAGTATAATACAGGATGTAACTCAGGATCAGTAATGTAATGTATGTACAGAGTGACTGCACCAGCAGAATAGTGAGTGCAGCTCTGGAGTATAATACAGGATGTAACTCAGGATCAGTAATGTAATGTATGTACACAGTGACTGCACCAGCAGAATAGTGAGTGCAGCTCTGGAGTATAATACAGGAGGTAACTCCGGATCAGTAATGTATGTGCACAGTGACTGCACCAGCAGAATAGTGAGTGCAGCTCTGGAGTATAATACAGGATGTAACTCAGGATCAGTAATGTAATGTATGTACACAGTGACTGCACCAGCAGAATAGTGAGTGCAGCTCTGGAGGATAATACAGGATGTAACTCAGGATCAGTAATGTAATGTATGTACACAGTGACTGCACCAGCAGAATAGTGAGTTCAGCTCTGGGGTATAATACAGGATGTAACTCAGGATCAGTAATGTAATGTATGTACACAGTGACTGCACCAGCAGAATAGTGAGTGCAGCTCTGTAGGATAATACAGGAGGTAACTCAGGATCAGTAATGTAATGTATGTACACAGTGACTGCACCAGCAGAATAGTGAGTGCAGCTCTGGAGTATAATACAGTATGTAACTCAGGATCAGTAAAGTAATGTATGTACACAATGACTGCACCAGCAGAATAGTGAGTGCAGCTCTGGAGTATAATACAGGAGGTAACTCAGGATCAGTAATGTAATGTATGTACACAGTGATTGCACCAGCAGAATAGTGAGTGCAGCTCTGGGGTATAATACTGGATGTAACACAGGATCAGTAATGTAATGTATGTACACAGTGACTGCACCAGCAGAATAGTGAGTGCAGCTCTGGAGTATAATACAGGAGGTAACTCAGGATCAGTAATGTATGTGCACAGTGACTGCACCAGCAGAATAGTGAGTGCAGCTCTGGAGTATAATACAGGATGTAACTCAGGATCAGTAATGTAATGTATGTACACAGTGACTGCACTAGCAGAATAGTGAGTGCAGCTCTGGAGTATAATGCAGGAGGTAACTCAGGATCAGTGATGTAATGTATGTACACAGTGACTGCACAAGCAGAATAGTGAGTGCAGCTCTGGAGTATAATACAGGATGTAACTCAGGATCAGTAATGTAATGTATGTACACAGTGACTGCACCAGCAGAATAGTGAGTTCAGCTCTGGGGTATAATACAGGATGTAACTCAGGATCAGTAATGTAATGTATGTACACAGTTTCTGCACCAGCAGAATAGTGAGTGCAGCTCTGTAGGATAATACAGGAGGTAACTCAGGATCAGTAATGTAATGTATGTACACAGTGACTGCACAGGCAGAATAGTGAGTGCAGCTCTGGAGTATAATACAGGATGTAACTCCGGATCAGTAATGTAATGTATGTACACAGTGACTGCACCAGCAGAATAGTGAGTGCAGCTCTGGAGTATAATACAGGAGGTAACTCGGGATCAGTAATGTAATGTATGTACACAGTGACTGCAGCAGCAGAATAGTGAGTGCAGCTCTGGAGTATAATACAGGAGGTAACTCAGGATCAGTAATGTAATGTATGTACACAGTGACTCCACCAGCAGAATAGTGAGTGCAGCACTGGGGTATAATACAGGATGTAACTCAGGATCAGTAATGTAATGTATATACACAGTGACTGCAGCAGCAGAATAGTGAGTGCAGCTCTGGAATATAATACAGGAGGTAACTCAGGATCAGTAATGTAATGTATGTACACAGTGACTGCACCAGCAGAATAGTGAGTGCAGCTCTGGAGTATAATACAGGAGGTAACTCAGGATCAGTAATGTAATGTATGTACACAGTGACTGCACCAGAAGAATAGTGAGTGCAGCTCTGGGGTATAATACAGGAGGTAACTCAGGATCAGTAATGTAATGTGTGTACACAGTGACTGCACCAGCAGAATAGTGAGTGCAGCTCTGGAGTATAATACAGGATGTAACTCAGGATCAGTAATGTAATGTATGTACACAGTGACTGCACCAGCAGAATAGTGAGTGCAGCTCTGGAGTATAATACAGGAGGTAACTCCGGATCAGTAATGTATGTGCACAGTGACTGCACCAGCAGAATAGTGAGTGCAGCTCTGGAGTATAATACAGGATGTAACTCAGGATCAGTAATGTAATGTATGTACACAGTGACTGCACCAGCAGAATAGTGAGTGCAGCTCTGGAGTATAATACAGGATGTAACTCAGAATCAGTAATGTAATGTATGTACACAGTGACTGCACCAGCAGAATAGTGAGTGCAGCTCTGGAGGATAATACAGGATGTAACTCAGGATCAGTAATGTAATGTATGTACACAGTGACTGCACCAGCAGAATAGTGAGTTCAGCTCTGGAGTATAATACAGGATGTAACTCAGGATCAGTGATGTAATGTATGTACACAGTGAATGCACCAGCAGAATAGTGAGTGCAGCTCTGGAGTATAATACAGGATGTAACTCAGGATCAGTAATGTAATGTATGTACACAGTGACTGCACCAGCAGAATAGTGAGTGCAGCTCTGGAGTATAATACAGGATGTAACTCAGAATCAGTAATGTAATGTATGTACACAGTGACTGCACCAGCAGAATAGTGAGTGCAGCTCTGGAGGATAATACAGGATGTAACTCAGGATCAGTAATGTAATGTATGTACACAGTGACTGCACCAGCAGAATAGTGAGTTCAGCTCTGGGGTATAATACAGGATGTAACTCAGGATCAGTAATGTAATGTATGTACACAGTGACTGCACCAGCAGAATAGTGAGTGCAGCTCTGGAGAATAATACAGGATGTAACTCAGGATCAGTAATGTAATGTATGTACACAGTGACTGCACCAGCAGAATAGTGAGTGCAGCTCTGTAGGATAATACAGGAGGTAACTCAGGATCAGTAATGTAATGTATGTACACAGTGACTGCACCAGCAGAATAGTGAGCGCAGCTCTGGAGTATAATACAAGATGTAACTCCGGATCAGTAATGTAATGTATGCACACAGTGACTGCACCAGCAGAATAGTGAGTGCAGCTCTGGGGTATAATACAGGATGTAACTCAGGATCAGTAATGTAATGTATATACACAGTGACTGCACGAGCAGAATAGTGAGTGCAACTCTGGAGTATAATACAGGAGGTAACTCGGGATCAATAATGTAATGTATGTACACAGTGACTGCACCAGCAGAATAGTGAGCGCAGCTCTGGAGTATAATACAAGATGTAACTCCGGATCAGTAATGTAATGTATGCACACAGTGACTGCACCAGCAGAATAGTGAGTGCAGCTCTGGGGTATAATACAGGATGTAACTCAGGATCAGTAATGTAATGTATATACACAGTGACTGCACCAGCAGAATAGTGAGTGCAGCTCTGGAGTATAACACATAATGTAACTCAGGATCAGTAATGTAATGTATGTACACAGTGACTCCACTAGCAGAATAGTGAGTGCAGCTCTGGAGTATAATACAGGAGGTAACTCAGGATCAGTAATGTAATGTATGTACACAGTGACTGCACCAGCAGAATAGTGAGTGCAGCTCTGGAGTATAATACAGGAGGTAACTCGGGATCAGTAATGTAATGTATGTACACAGTGACTGCACCAGCAGAATACTGAGTGCAGCTCTGGAGTATAATACAGGATGTAACTCAGGATCAGTAATGTAATGTATGTACACAGTGACTGCACCAGCAGAATAGTGAGTGCAGCTCTGGGGTATAATACTGGATGTAACACAGGATCAGTAATGTAATGTATGTACACAGTGACTGCACCAGCAGAATAGTGAGTGCAGCTCTGGGGTATAATACAGGATGTAACTCAGGATCAGTAATGTAATGTATGTACACAGTGACTGCACCAGCAGAATAGTGAGTGCAGCTCTGGAGTATAATACAGGAGGTAACTCAGGATCAGTAATGTATGTGCACAGTGACTGCACCAGCAGAATAGTGAGTGCAGCTCTGGAGTATAATACAGGATGTAACTCAGGATCAGTAATGTAATGTATGTACACAGTGACTGCACCAGCAGAATAGTGAGTGCAGCTCTGGAGTATAGTACAGGATGTAACTCAGGATCAGTAATGTAATGTATGTACACAGTGACTGCACCAGCAGAATAGTGAGTTCAGCTCTGGGGTATAATACAGGATGTAACTCAGGATCAGTAATGTAATGTATGTACACAGTTTCTGCACCAGCAGAATAGTGAGTGCAGCTCTGTAGGATAATACAGGAGGTAACTCAGGATCAGTAATGTATGTACACAGTGACTGCACCAGCAGAATAGTGAGTACAGCTCTGGAGTATAATACAGGATGTAACTCAGGATCAGTAATGTAATGTATGTACACAGTGACTGCACCAGCAGAATAGTGAGTGCAGCTCTGGGGTATAATACAGGAGGTAACTCAGGATCAGTAATGTAATGTATGTACACAGTGACTGCAGCAGCAGAATAGTGAGTGCAGCTCTGGAGTATAATACAGGATGTAACTCAGGATCAGTAATGTAATGTATGTACACAGTGACTGCACCAGCAGAATAGTGAGTGCAGCTCTGGAGTATAATATAGGATGTAACTCAGGATCAGGAAAGTAATGTATGTACACAGTGACTGCACCAGCAGAATAGTGAGTGCAGCTCTGGAGTATAATACAGGAGGTAACTCAGGATCAGTAATGTAATGTACACAGTGACTGCACCAGCAGAATAGTGAGTGCAGCTCTGGAGTATAATACAGGAGGTAACTCAGGATCAGTAATGTAATGTATGTACACAGTGACTGCACCAGCAGAATAGTGAGTGCAGCTCTGGAGTATAATACAGGATGTAACTCAGGATCAGTAATGTAATGTATGTACACAGTGACTGCACCAGCAGAATAGTGAGTGCAGCTCTGGAGTATAATACAGGATGTAACACAGGATCAGTAATGTAATGTACACAGTGACTGCACCAGCAGAATAGTGAGTGCAGCTCTGGAGTATAATACAGGAGGTAACTCAGGATCAGTAATGTAATGTATGTACACAGTGACTGCACCAGCAGAATAGTGAGTGCAGCTCTGGAGTATAATACAGGAGGTAACTCAGGATCAGTAATGTAATGTATGTACACAGTGACTGCACCAGCAGAATAGTGAGTGCAGCTCTGGAGTATAATACAGGATGTAACTCAGGATCAGTAATATAATGTATGTACACAGTGACTGCACCAGCAGAATAGTGAGTGCAGCTCTGGAGTATAATACAGGAGGTAACTCAGGATCAGTAATGTAATGTATGTACACAGTGACTGCACCAGAAGAATAGTGAGTGCAGCTCTGGGGTATAATACAGGAGGTAACTCAGGATCAGTAATGTAATGTATGTACACAGTGACTGCACCAGCAGAATAGTGACTGCAGCTCTGGAGTATAATACAGGAGGTAACTCAGGATCAGTAATGTAATGTATGTACACAGTGACTGCAGCAGCAGAGTAGTGAGTGCAGCTCTGGAGTATAATACAGGAGGTAACTCAGGATCAGTAATGTAATGTATGTACACAGTGACTGCACCAGCAGAATAGTGACTGCAGCTCTGGAGTATAATACAGGAGGTAACTCAGGATCAGTAATGTAATGTATGTACACAGTGACTGCACCAGCAGAATAGTGAGTGCAGCTCTGGAGTATAATACAGGAGGTAACTCAGGATCAGTAATGTAATGTATGTACACAGTGACTGCAGCAGCAGAATAGTGAGTGCAGCTCTGGAGTATAATACAGGAGGTAACTCAGGATCAGTAATGTAATGTATGTACACAGTGACTGCACCAGCAGAATAGTGAGTGCAGCTCTGGAGTATAATACAGGATGTAACTCAGGATCAGTAATGTAATGTATGTACACAGTGACTGCAGCAGCAGAATAGTGAGTGCAGCTCTGGAGTATAATACAGGAGGTAACTCAGGATCAGTAATGTAATGTATGTACACAGTGACTGCAGCAGCAGAATAGTGAGTGCAGCTCTGGAGTATAATACAGGAGGTAACTCAGGATCAGTAATGTAATGTATGTACACAGTGACTGCACCAGCAGAATAGTGCGTGCAGCTCTGGAGTATAATACAGGAGGTAACTCAGGATCAGTAATGTAATGTATGTACACAGTGACTGCAGCAGCAGAATAGTGAGTGCAGCTCTGGAGTATAATACAGGAGGTAACTCAGGATCAGTAATGTAATGTATGTACACAGTGACTGCAGCAGCAGAATAGTGAGTGCAGCTCTGGAGTATAATACAGGAGGTAACTCAGGATCAGTAATGTAATGTATGTACACAGTGACTGCACCAGCAGAATATTGAGTGCAGCTCTGGAGTATAATACAGGAGGTAACTCAGGATCAGTAATGTAATGTATGTACACAGTGTCTGCACCAGCAGAATAGTGAGTGCAGCTCTGGAGTATAATACAGGATGTAACTCAGGATCAGTAATGTAATGTATGTGCACAGTGACTGCAGCAGCAGAATAGTGAGTGCAGCTCTGGAGTATAATACAGGATGTAACTCAGGATCAGTAATGTAATGTATGTACACAGTGACTGCACCAGCAGAATAGTGAGTTCAGCTCTGGGGTATAATACAGGAGGTAACTCCGGATCAGTAATGTATGTTCACAGTGACTGTACCAGCAGAATAGTGAGTGCAGCTCTGGAGTATAATACAGGAGGTAACTCAGTATCAGTGATGTAATGTATGTACACAGTGACTGCACAAGCAGAATAGTGAGTGCAGCTCTGGAGTATAATACAGGATGTAACTCAGGATCAGTAATGTAATGTATGTACACAGTGACTGCACCAGCAGAATAGTGAGTGCAGCTCTGGAGGATAATACAGGATGTAACTCAGGATCAGTAATGTAATGTATGTACACAGTGACTGCACCAGCAGAATAGTGAGTTCAGCTCTGGGGTATAATACAGGATGTAACTCAAGATCAGTAATGTAATGTATGTACACAGTTTCTGCACCAGCATAATAGTGAGTGCAGCTCTGTAGGATAATACAGGATGTAACTCAGGATCAGTAATGTAATGTATGTACACAGTGACTGCACAGCCAGAATAGTGAGTGCAGCTCTGGAGTATAATACAGGAGGTAACTCAGGATCAGTAATGTAATGTATATACACAGTGACTGCACCAGCAGAATAGTGAGTGCAGCTCTGGAGTATAATACAGGAGGTAACTCAGGATCAGTAATGTAATGTATGTACACAGTGACTGCACCAGCAGAATAGTGAGTGCAGCTCTGGAGTATAATACAGGATGTAACTCAGGATCAGTAATGTAATCTATGTACACAGTGACTGCACCAGCAGAATAGTGAGTGCAGCTCTGGAGTATAATACAGGAGGTAACTCCGGATCAGTAATGTAATGTATGTACACAGTGACTGCACCAGCAGAATAGTGAGTGCAGCTCTGGAGTATAATACAGGATGTAACTCCGGATCAGTAATGTAATCTATGTACACAGTGACTGCACCAGCTGAACAGTGAGTGCAGCTCTGGAGTATAATACAGGAGGTAACTCAGGATCAGTAATGTAATGTATGTACACAGTGTCTGCACCAGCAGAATAGTGAGTGCAGCTCTGGAGTATAATACAGGATGTAACTCAGGATCAGTAATGTAATGTATGTACACAGTGACTGCACCAGCAGAATAGTGAGTGCAGCTCTGGAGTATAATACAGGAGGTAACTCCGGATCAGTAATGTATGTTCACAGTGACTGCACCAGCAGAATAGTGAGTGCAGCTCTGGAGTATAATACAGGAGGTAACTCAGTATCAGTGATGTAATGTATGTACACAGTGACTGCACAAGCAGAATAGTGAGTGCAGCTCTGGAGTATAATACAGGATGTAACTCAGGATCAGTAATGTAATGTATGTACACAGTGACTGCACCAGCAGAATAGTGAGTGCAGCTCTGGAGGATAATACAGGATGTAACTCAGGATCAGTAATGTAATGTATGTACACAGTGACTGCACCAGCAGAATAGTGAGTTCAGCTCTGGGGTATAATACAGGATGTAACTCAGGATCAGTAATGTAATGTATGTACACAGTGACTGCACCAGCAGAATAGTGAGTGCAGCTCTGGAGTATAATACAGGATGTAACTCCGGATCAGTAATGTAATGTATGTACACAGTGACTGCACCAGCAGAATAGTGAGTGCAGCTCTGCAGTATAATACAGGAGGTAACTCGGGATCAGTAATGTAATGTATGTACACAGTGACTGCACCAGCAGAATAGTGAGTGCAGCTCTGGAGTATAATACAGGATGTAACTCAGGATCAGTAATGTAATGTATGTACACAGTGACTGCACCAGCAGAATAGTGAGTGCAGCTCTGGGGTATAATACAGGAGGTAACTCAGGATCAGTAATGTAATGTATGTACACAGTGACTGCACCAGCAGAATAGTGAGTGCAGCTCTGGAGTATAATACAGGATGTAACTCAGGATCAGTAATGTAATGTATGTACACAGTGACTGTGCCAGCAGAATAGTGAGTGCAGCTCTGGAGTATAATACAGGATGTAACTCAGGATCAGTAATGTAATGTATGTACACAGTGACTGCACCAGCAGAATAGTGAGTGCAGCTCTGGAGTATAATACAGGAGGTAACTCAGGATCAGTAATGTAATGTATGTACACAGTGACTGCACCAGCAGAATAGTGAGGGCTGCTCTGGAGTATAATACAGGATGTAAGTCCGGATCAGTAATGTAATGTATGTACACAGTGATTGTTCCAGCAGAATAGCGAGTGCAGCTCTGGAGTATAATACAGGATGTAACTCAGGATCAGTAATGTAATGTATGTACACAGTGACTGCACCAGCAGAATAGTGAGTGCAGCTCTGGAGTATAATACAGGATGTAACTCAGGATCAGTAATGTAATGTATGTACACAGTGACTGCACCAGCAGAATAGTGAGTGCAGCTCTGGAGTATAATACAGGATGTAACTCAGGATCAGTAATGTAATGTATGTACACAGTGACTCCACCAGCAGAATAGTAAGTGCAGCTCTGGGGTATAATACAGGATGTAACTCAGGAGCAGTAATGTAATGTATGTACACAGTGACTGCACCAGCAGAATAGTGAGTGCAGCTCTGGAGTATAATACAGGGTGTAACTCAGGATCAGTAATGTAATGTATCTACACAGTGACTGCACCAGCAGAATAGTGAGTGAAGCTCTGGAGTATAATACAGGAGGTAACTCGGGATCAGTAA
This sequence comes from Phyllobates terribilis, assembly GCF_046119375.1. NCBI lineage: Eukaryota > Metazoa > Chordata > Amphibia > Anura > Dendrobatidae > Phyllobates > Phyllobates terribilis. The sequence continues at coordinate 170,694,207 of NW_027362773.1, forward strand.
TGTAATGTATGTACACAGTGACTGCACCAGCAGAATAGTGAGTGCAGCTCTGGAGTATAATACAGGATGTAACTCAGGATCAGTAATGTAATGTATGTACACAGTGACTGCACCAGCAGAATAGTGAGTGCAGCTCTGGAGTATAATACAGGAGGTAACTCAGGATCAGTAATGTAATGTATGTACACAGTGACTGCACCAGCAGAATAGTGAGTGCAGCTCTGGAGTATAATACAGGATGTAACTCAGGATCAGTAATGTAATGTATGTACACAGTGACTGCACCAGCAGAATAGTGAGTGAAGCTCTGGAGTATAATACAGGAGGTAACTCAGGATCAGTAATGTAATGTATGTACACAGTGACTGCACCAGCAGAATAGTGAGTGCAGCTCTGGAGTATAATACAGGAGGTAACTCAGGATCAGTAATGTAATGTATGTACACAGTGACTGCACCAGCAGAATAGTGAGTGCAGCTCTGGAGTATAATACAGGATGTAACTCAGGATCAGTAATGTAATGTATGTACACAGTGACTGCACCAGCAGAATAGTGAGTGAAGCTCTGGAGTATAATACAGGAGGTAACTCAGGATCAGTAATGTAATGTATGTACACAGTGACTGCACCAGCAGAATAGTGAGTGCAGCTCTGGAGTATAATACAGGATGTAACTCAGGATCAGTAATGTAATGTATGTACACAGTGACTGCACCAGCAGAATAGTGAGTGCAGCTCTGGGGTATAATACAGGAGGTAACTCGGGATCAGTAATGTAATGTATGTACACGGTGACTGCACTGATATTGGGGATTACATGTGATTTGGGGGTCAGCGGTGGCGTGTAATAGACACATTGTGTATAATTGCTCTTGTATGTAGCACAGCGCCCCCAGTAGCTTGTTTCATGCCTGTCTTGGTGCATAGGAGAATAGTCTGCAGAATTCTTCTTTCTCCCCTGGGTCTCGTAGTTTCCGGTTCCCCTCATGTTCTGGACGCTCTTGACCTTTAGGTTATATTTGTGTAAATGTGACCTGGGATTGATCTGTGTTTCCGGGACAGATTTCCCAATGTTGTTGTCTCAGGTATGTGCTTCTGTATGTAGTGATGTCCTCCGATTAGACGCCACCATGTGAGCGCTGCTTTGTGTGTGTGCGTTGCTCTCTCTGTGCGTTGCGCGCTCTGTCCCGGGCGTTGCGCGCACTATCCCGTGCGCTCCACAGGCGATTCCAGCAGGTTGGGTTCATTTCCTGCTGTTTAGGATCCTGGGTCTTGGCTCACTGAGTCTTCTTCGTTGCCTCTGTGTCTCGCTCTTTTGCTCTTGTCCTCTGTACTGTTTCTCTTCCAGCGAGCGCAGGGACGATGTCTGGAGGAGACCCGGCCTCTCTCTGCTCCGGCGGTATACGACGCTGCTTTGCCTCTGCAGTGTCCCTGTCCGGGCGGCCGCCCTCGGGTGTGTACAGGGCTCAGTGATTGCTTGTTAGTTACCTTAGTGCACTCCTGCTCTCCTGGCCGCAGCGTCCTCTGTATAATGTGAATACGGCGCTGATATTATACCGCATTAATGAGGCAGAATGTCCTCTGCTGTGGGGTCCCAGCCCAATATGTAGCTGTGCAGTATGACTCCCATCATCTCTCTCCCACTCGGTCTGTATCTGCTGCGCCGTTCATTGAGATGAGTGAAACAGAAGAGGTGGTCGCCGCGGGCTGTGAGGTCGCCGCGGGCTGTGAGGTCGCCGCGGGCTGTGAGGTCGCCGCGGGCTGTGAGGTCGCCGCGGGCTGTGAGGTCGCCGTGGGCTGTGAGGTCGCCGTTTGCTGTGAGGTCGCCGCGGGCTGTGAGGTCGCCGCGGGCTGTGAGGTCGCCGCGGGCTGTGAGGTCGCCGCGGGCTGTGAGGTCGCCGCGGGCTGTGAGGTCGCCGCGGGCCGTGAGGTCGCCGCGGTCTGTGAGGTCGCCGCGGGCTGTGAGGTCGCCGCGGGCTGTGAGGTCGCCGTTTGCTGTGAGGTCGCTGTGGGCTGTGAGGTCGCTGTGAGGTGTGGGCTGTGAGGTCGCCGTGAGGTCGCCGTGGGCTGTGAGGTCGCCGTGGGCTGTGAGGTCGCCGCGGGCTGTGAGGTCGCCGCGGGCTGTGAGGTCGCCGCGGGCTGTGAGGTGCGGGCTGTGAGGTGTGGGCTGTGAGGTGCGGGCTGTGAGGTCGCCGTGGGCTGTGAGGTGCGGGCTGTGAGGTGCGGGCTGTGAGGTCGCTGTGGGCTGTGAGGTGCGGGCTGTGAGGTCGCTGTGGGCTGTGAGGTCGCCGTGAGGTCGCCGTGGGCTGTGAGGTCGCCGTGGGCTGTGAGGTGTGGGCTGTGAGGTCGCCGTGGGCTGTGAGGTCGCTGTGGGCTGTGAGGTCGCCGTGGGCTGTGATGTGGACGTCCCGGCTTGGGTTGTGCACCACTACAACCTTCCCCAGTACATTACTGAATGTTACACTTCACATCCTCTAAAGTCACCAGAAATGGATTAAATGGAGACTGTTGTATATATAATATAATGTGTGATAGAGTCAGTGTGACGTGGGCAGAGGGGCTTGTAAATGGTCTTCTGTCTGGACGTGTATGTTTCATACTGCCCCTGATGAGGGGTCTGTGGGGTCCGGTCGCCCTGGTTTTCCTTCGCCGTCGCGGCTCACCAGTGATCGGAGCCTTTGCTCTTCTGGGATCTGGCGACTCCTCGCCTTCTCACTGATACTTTTCTATCCGTCGCGGCTGCTGAGGATTCTGTGATCAATGTTCTAGAAACTTTCTACGTTGTCTCATAAAATGCTCCGTCCTCCAGTGTAATATAAAGTGTTATATAAGAAGTGTGCGGGGTTATTAGCTAATGTGTTCTGATGTCACTGGTGTGTACGTATATGTACAGGGGCTTGCGAATGTATTCACCTTCTTGGCATTTTTCGTGTTTTGCTACTTCACAACCTGGAATTTCACTGTTTTTTCAGGGTTTCCATCAGTTCATGTAAAGAACATGCCGACAATTGTGAACATTTTGTTTTCTTTTTATTGTGAAGCAAAGAACAAATAGGAGAAAATAACTGTAAACTAAAGTGTGCAAAACTATTCATTCCACTAAAGTCAGTACTTTGTGGAGCCTCCTTTAGCTGCAACTACAGCTGCAGTTGCTTTAGATAAGTCTCTATGAGCTTTCCACATCTTTCCATTCCTCAAGGCAAAACTGCTCCAGCTCCTGCAGGTTAATAATAATAATCTTTATTTTTATATATCGCCAACATATTCCGCAGCGCTTTACATACATTATCATGTTAGGTGTTTCCTCTGGTGAACAGCGATCTAAACGTCTCCATTGGATTAAGGTCTGGGCTGTGACTCCAGAACATTTACACCTTTCCCGTTACTCCACTTGAGTGTTACTTTAGCTTTGGGTCATTGTCTTATTGGAAGGTGAACGTCCGCCCCAATCTCAAATCACTGAGAGACGGAAACAGGTGATGTACACTGCTCAAAACAATACAGGGAACACTGAAACAACAGAGTATAACTCCAAGTAAATGAAACTTCTGTGAAATCAAACTGTCCACTTAGGAAGCAACACTGATTGACAATCAATTTCACCTGCTGTTGTGCAAATGGGATAGACAATAGATGGAAATTATTGGCAATTATCAAGACCCCCTCAATAAAGGAGGGGTTCTGCAGGTGGGGACCACAGACCACATCTCAGTACCAATGCTTTCTGGACGATGTTTTGGTCACTTTTGAATGCTGGTTGTGCTTTCACACTCATGGTATCATGAGACGGACTCTACAACCCACAGAAGTTGCTCAGGTAGTGCAGCTCATCCAGGATGGCACATCAATGCGAGCTGTGGCAAGAAGGTTTGCTGTGTCTGTCAGCGTAGTGTCCAGAGGCTGGAGGCGCTACCAGGAGACAGGCCAGTACACCAGGAGACGTGGAGGGGGCCGTAGAAGGGCAACAACCCAGCAGCAGGACCGCTACCTCCGCCTTTGTGCAAGGAGGAACAGGAGGAGCACTGCCAGAGCCCTGCAAAATGACCTCCAGCAGGCCACAAATGTGCATGTGTCTGCACAAACGGTTAGAAACCGACTCCATGAGGGTGGTATGAGGGCCCGACATCCACAGATGTGGGTTGTGCTCACAGCCCAACACCATGCAGGACGCTTGGCATTTACCACAGAACACCAGGATTGGCAAAGTGGCCACTGGCGCCCTGTGCTCTTCACAGATGAAAGCAGGTTCACACGGAGCACATGTGACAGACGTGACAGAGTCTGGAGACGCCGTGGAGAGCGATCTGCTGTCTGCAACATCCTTCAGCATGACCGGTTTGGCTGTGGGTCAGTAATGGTGTGGGGTGGCATTTCTTTGGAGGGCCGCACAGCCCTCCATGTGCTCTCCAGAGGTAGCCTGACTGCCATTAGGTACCGAGGAGAGATCCTCAGACCCCTTGTGAGACCATATGCTGTTGCGGTTGGCCCTGGGTTCCTCCTAATGCAGGACAATGCCAGACCTCATGTGGCTGGAGTGTGTCAGCAGTTCCTGCAAGATGAAGGCATTGAAGCTATGGACTGGCCGCCCGTTCCCCAGACCTGAATCCGATAGAGCACATCTGGGACATCATGTCTCGCTCCATCCACCAACGTCACGTTGCTCCACAGACTGTCCAGGAGTTGGCGGATGCTTTAGTCCAGGTCTGGGAAGAGATCCCACAGGAGACCATCCGCAACCTCATCAGGAGCATGCCCAGGCGTAGGGAGGTCATACAGGCACGTGGAGGCCACACACAATACTCAGCCTCATCAGGAGCATGCCCAGGCGTTGTAGGGAGGTCATACAGGCACGTGGAGGCCACACACAATACTCAGCCTCATCAGGAGCATGTCCAGGCGTTGTAGGGAGGTCATACAGGCACGTGGAGGCCACACACAATACTCAGCCTCATCAGGAGCATGCCCAGGCGTTGTAGGGAGGTCATACAGGCACGTGGAGGCCACACCCAATACTCAGCCTCATCAGGAGCATGCTCAGGCGTTGTAGGGAGGTCATACAGGCACGTGGAGGCCACACACAATACTCAGCCTCATCAGGAGCGTGCCCAGACGTTGTAGGGAGGTCATACAGGCACGTGGAGGCCACACACAATACTCAGCCTCATCAGGAGCATGCCCAGGCGTTGTAGGGAGGTCATACAGGCACGTGGAGGCCACACACAATACTCAGCCTCATCAGGAGCACGCCCAGGCGTTTTAGGGAGGTCATACAGGCACGTGGAGGCCACACACAATACTCAGCCTCATCAGGAGCATGCCCAGGCGTTGTAGGGAGATCATATAGGCACGTGGAGGCACACACAATACTCAGCCTCATCATGAGCATGCCCAGGCGTTGTAGGGAGGTCATACAGGCACGTGGAGGACACACACAATACTCAGCCTCATCAGGAGCATGCCCAGGCGTTGTAGGGAGGTCATACAGGCACGTGGAGGCCACACACAATACTCAGCCTCATCAGGAGCATGTCCAGGCGTTGTAGGGAGATCATATAGGCACGTGGAGGCCACACACAATACTCAGCCTCATCATGAGCATGCCCAGGCGTTGTAGGGAGGTCATACAGGCACGTGGAGGCCACACACAATACTCAGCCTCATCAGGAGCATGCCCAGGCGTTGTAGGGAGGTCATACAGGCACGTGGAGGCCACACACAATACTCAGCCTCATCAGGAGCACGCCCAGGCGTTGTAGGGAGGTCATACAGGCACGTGGAGGCCACACACAATACTCAGCCTCATCAGGAGCATGCTCAGGCGTTGTAGGGAGGTCATACAGACACGTGGAGGCCACACACAATACTCAGCCTCATCAGGAGCATGCTCAGGCGTTGTAGGGAGGTCATACAGGCACGTGGAGGCCACACACAATACTCAGCCTCATCAGGAGCATGCTCAGGCGTTGTAGGGAGGTCATACAGGCACGTGGAGGCCACACACAATACTCAGCCTCATCAGGAGCATGCCCAGGCGTTGTAGGGAGGTCATACAGGCACGTGGAGGCCACACACAATACTGAGCCTCATCAGGAGCATGCCCAGGCGTTGTAGGGAGGTCATACAGGCACGTGGAGGCCACACACAATACTCAGCCTCATCAGGAGCATGCTCAGGCGTTGTAGGGAGGTCATACAGGCACGTGGAGGCCACACACAATACTCAGCCTCATCAGGAGCATGCTCAGGCGTTGTAGGGAGGTCATACAGGCACGTGGAGGCCACACACAATACTGAGCCTCATCAGGAGCATGCCCAGGCGTTGTAGGGAGGTCATACAGGCACGTGGAGGCCACACACAATACTCAGCCTCATCAGGAGCATGCCCAGGCGTTGTAGGGAGGTCATACAGGCTCGTGGAGGCCACACACAATACTCAGCCTCATCAGGAGCATGCTCAGGCGTTGTAGGGAGGTCATACAGGCTCGTGGAGGCCACACACAATACTCAGCCTCATTGTGACTTGTTTTAAGGACATTACATCACAGTTGGATCGGCCTGTAGTGGGTTTTTCCTCTTTAATTTTGGGGGTGACTCCACATCCAGGCCTCCATTCGTTAATAAATGTGATTTCCATTGATGATTTTTGTGTGATTTTGTTGTCAGCACATTCAGCTTCTACAGAACAAAGTATTCAATGAGAAGATTTCATTCATTCAGATCTCGGAGGGGGGATTTCAGGGGTCCCTTTATTGTTTTGAGCAGTGTAGTAATATATATAGTAATATGGCCGCCCTTCTCCTCAGTGTGATATAGTAATATATATAGTAATATGGCCGCCCTTCTCCTCAGTGTGATATAGTAATATATATAGTAATATGGCCGCCCTCCTCCTCAGTGTGATATAGTAATATATATAGTAATATGGCCGCCCTTCTCCTCAGTGTAATATAGTAATATATATAGTAATATGGCCGCCCTTCTCCTCAGTGCGATATAGTAATATATATAGTAATATGGCCGCCCTTCTCCTCAGTGTGATATAGTAATATATATAGTAATATGGCCGCCCTTCTCCTCAGTGTGATATAGTAATATATATAGTAATATGGCCGCCCTCCTCCTCAGTGTGATATAGTAATATATATAGTAATATGGCCGCTCTCCTCCTCAGTGTGATATAGTAATATATATAGTAATATGACCGCCCTTCTCCTCAGTGTGATATAGTAATATATATAGTAATATGGCCGCCCTTCTCCTCAGTGTGATATAGTAATATATATAGTAATATGACCGCCCTTCTCCTCAGTGTGATATAGTAATATATATAGTAATATGGCCGCCCTTCTCCTCAGTGTGATACAGTAATATATATAGTAATATGGCCGCCCTCCTCCTCAGTGTGATATAGTAATATATATAGTAATATGGCCGCCCTTCTCCTCAGTGTGATATAGTAATATATATAGTAATATGGCCGCCCTTCTCCTCAGTGTGATACAGTAATATATATAGTAATATGGCTGCCCTTCTCCTCAGTGTGATATAGTAATATGGCCGCCCTTCTCCTCAGTGTGATATAGTAATATATATAGTAATATGGCTGCCCTTCTCCTCAGTGTGATATAGTAATATGGCCGCCCTTCTCCTCAGTGTGATATAGTAATATGGCCGCCCTCCTCCTCAGTGTGATATAGTAATATATATAGTAATATGGCCGCCCTTCTCCTCAGTGTGATACAGTAATATATATAGTAATATGGCCGCCCTTCTCCTCAGTGTGATATAGTAATATATATATAGTAATATGACCGCCCTCCTCCTCAGTGTGATATAGTAATATATATAGTAATATGGCCGCCCTCCTCCTCAGTGTGATATAGTAATATATATAGTAATATGGCCGCCCTTCTCCTCAGTGTAATATAGTAATATATATAGTAATATGGCCGCCCTTCTCCTCAGTGCGATATAGTAATATATATAGTAATATGGCCGCCCTTCTCCTCAGTGTAATATAGTAATATATATAGTAATATGGCCGCCCTTCTCCTCAGTGCGATATAGTAATATATATAGTAATATGGCCGCCCTTCTCCTCAGTGTGATATAGTAATATGGCCGCTCTTCTCCTCAGTGTGATATAGTAATATATTTAGTAATATGGCCACCCTTCTCCTCATTGTGATATAGTAATATATATATAGTAATATGGCCGCCCTTCTCCTCTGTGTGATATAGTAATATATATATAGTAATATGGCCGCCCTTCTCCTCAGTGTGATATAGTAATATATATATAGTAATATGGCCGCCCTCCTCCTCAGTGTGATATAGTAATATATATAGTAATATGGCCGCCCTTCTCCTCAGTGTAATATAGTAATATATATAGTAATATGGCCGCCCTTCTCCTCAGTGCGATATAGTAATATATATAGTAATATGGCCGCCCTTCTCCTCAGTGTGATATAGTAATATATATAGTAATATGGCCGCCCTTCTCCTCAGTGTGATATAGTAATATATATAGTAATATGGCCGCCCTCCTCCTCAGTGTGATATAGTAATATATATAGTAATATGGCCGCCCTTCTCAGTGTGATACAGTAATATATATAGTAATATGGCCGCCCTCCTCCTCAGTGTGATATAGTAATATATATAGTAATATGGCCGCCCTTCTCCTCAGTGTGATATAGTAATATATATAGTAATATGGCCGCCCTTCTCCTCAGTGTGATACAGTAATATATATAGTAATATGGCCGCCCTTCTCCTCAGTGTGATACAGTAATATATATAGTAATATGGCTGCCCTTCTCCTCAGTGTGATATAGTAATATGGCCGCCCTTCTCCTCAGTGTGATATAGTAATATGGCCGCCCTCCTCCTCAGTGTGATATAGTAATATATATAGTAATATGGCCGCCCTTCTCCTCAGTGTGATACAGTAATATATATAGTAATATGGCCGCCCTTCTCCTCAGTGTGATATAGTAATATATATAGTAATTTGGCCGCCCTCCTCCTCAGTGTGATATAGTAATATATATATAGTAATATGGCCGCCCTTCTCCTCAGTGTGATATAGGAATATATATAGTAATATGGCCGCCCTCCTCCTCAGTGTGATATAGTAATATATATATATAGTAATATGGCCGCCCTTCTCAGTGTGATATAGTAATATATATAGTAATATGGCCGCCCTTCTCCTCAGTGTGATATAGTAATATATATAGTAATATGGCTGCCCTTCTCCTCAGTGTGATATAGTAATATATATAGTAATATGGCTGCTCTTCTCCTCAGTGTGATATAGTAATATATATAGTAATATGGCTGCTCTTCTCCTCAGTGTGATATAGTAATATATATAGTAATATGGCCGCCCTCCTCCTCAGTGTGATATAGTAATATATATAGTAATATGGCCGCCCTTCTCCTCAGTGTGATATAGTAATATATATAGTAATATGGCTGCTCTTCTCCTCAGTGTGATATAGTAATATATATATAGTAATATGGCTGCCCTCCTCCTCAGTGTCATATAGTAATATATATAGTAATATGGCTGCCCTCCTCCTCAGTGTGATATAGTAATATATATAGTAATATGGCCGCCCTTCTCCTCAGTGTGATACAGTAATATATATAGTAATATGACCGCCCTTCTCCTCAGTGTGATATAGTAATATATATAGTAATATGGCCGCCCTTCTCCTCAGTGTGATACAGTAATATATATAGTAATATGACCGCCCTCCTCCTCAGTGTGATATAGTAATATATATAGTAATATGGCCGCCCTCCTCCTCTGTGTGATATAGTAATATATATATAGTAATATGGCCGCCCTTCTCCTCAGTGTGATATAGTAATATATATAGTAATATGGCCGCCCTTCTCCTCAGTGTGATATAGTAATATATATAGTAATATGGCCGCCCTTCTCCTCAGTGTAATATAGTAATATATATAGTAATATGGCCGCCCTTCTCCTCAGTGCGATATAGTAATATATATAGTAATATGGCCGCCCTTCTCCTCAGTGTGATATAGTAATATATATAGTAATATGGCCGCCCTTCTCCTCAGTGTGATATAGTAATATATATAGTAATATGGCCGCCCTCCTCCTCAGTGTGATATAGTAATATATATAGTAATATGGCCGCCCTTCTCCTCAGTGTGATACAGTAATATATATAGTAATATGGCCGCCCTCCTCCTCAGTGTGATATAGTAATATATATAGTAATATGGCCGCCCTTCTCCTCAGTGTGATATAGTAATATATATAGTAATATGGCCGCCCTTCTCCTCAGTGTGATACAGTAATATATATAGTAATATGGCCGCCCTTCTCCTCAGTGTGATATAGTAATATATATAGTAATATGGCTGCCCTTCTCCTCAGTGTGATATAGTAATATGGCCGCCCTTCTCCTCAGTGTGATATAGTAATATGGCCGCCCTCCTCCTCAGTGTGATATAGTAATATATATAGTAATATGGCCGCCCTTCTCCTCAGTGTGATACAGTAATATATATAGTAATATGGCCGCCCTTCTCCTCAGTGTGATATAGTAATATATATAGTAATTTGGCCGCCCTCCTCCTCAGTGTGATATAGTAATATATATATAGTAATATGGCCGCCCTTCTCCTCAGTGTGATATAGGAATATATATAGTAATATGGCCGCCCTCCTCCTCAGTGTGATATAGTAATATGCCTGCCCTTGTCCTCAGTGTGATATAGTAATATATATAGTAATATGTCTGCCCTTCTCCTTAGTGTGATATAGTAATATATATAGTAATATGGCGGCCCTTCTCCTCAGTGTGATATAGTAATATATATAGTAATATGGCCGCCCTTCTCCTCAGTGCGATATAGTAATATATATAGTAATATGGCCGCCCTCCTCCTCAGTGTGATATAGTAATATGGCCGCCCTTCTCCTCATTGTGATATAGTAATATATTTAGTAATATGGCCACCCTTCTCCTCATTGTGATATAGTAATATATATAGTAATATGGCTGCCCTTCTCCTCAGTGTGATATAGTAGTATATATAGTAATATGGCCGCCCTTCTCCTTAGTGATAATATAGTAATATATATAGTAATATGGCCGCCCTTCTCCTCAGTGTGATATAGTAATATATATAGTAATATGGCCGCCCTTCTCCTCAGTGTGATATAGTAATATATATAGTAATATGGCACCCTTCTCCTCAGTGTGATATAGTAATATATATAGTAATATGGCCGCCCTTCTTCTCAGTGTGATATAGTAATATATATAGTAATATGGACGCCCTTCTCCTCAGTGTGATATAGTAATATATATAGTAATATGGCCGCCCTTCTCCTCTGTGTGATATAGTAATATATATAGTAATATGGCCTCCCTTCTCCTCAGTGTGATATAGTAATATATATAGTAATATGGCCGCCCTCCTCCTCAGTGTGATATAGTAGATATATAGTAATATGGCTGCCCTTCTCCTCAGTGTGATATAGTAATATATATAGTAATATGGCCGCCCTTCTCCTCAGTGTGATATAGTAGATATATAGTAATATGGCCGCCTTTCTCCTCAGTGTGATATAGTAATATATATAGTAATATGGCTGCCCTTCTCCTCATTGTGATATAGTAATATATATAGTAATATGGCTGCTCTTCTCCTCAGTGTGATATAGTAATATATATATAGTAATATGGCCGCCCTTCTCCTCAGTGTGATATAGTAATATATATAGTAATATGGCCGCCCTCCTCCTCAGTGTGATATAGTAATATATATAGTAATATGGCCGCCCTTCTCCTCAGTGTGATATAGTAATATATATAGTAATATGGTTGCCCTTCTCCTCAGTGTGATATAGTAATATATATAGTAATATGGCTGCTCTTCTCCTCAGTGTGATATAGTAATATATATATAGTAATATGGTCGCCCTCCTCCTCAGTGTGATATAGTAATATATATATAGTAATATGGTCGCCCTCCTCCTCAGTGTGATATAGTAATATATATAGTAATATGGCCGCCCTTCTCCTCAGTGTGATATAGTAATATATATAGTAATATGGCCGCCCTTCTCCTCAGTGTGATATAGTAGATATATAGTAATATGGCCGCCTTTCTCCTCAGTGTGATATAGTAATATATATAGTAATATGGCTGCCCTTCTCCTCATTGTGATATAGTAATATATATAGTAATATGGCTGCTCTTCTCCTCAGTGTGATATAGTAATATATATATAGTAATATGGCCGCCCTTCTCCTCAGTGTGATATAGTAATATATATAGTAATATGGCCGCCCTCCTCCTCAGTGTGATATAGTAATATATATAGTAATATGGCCGCCCTTCTCCTCAGTGTGATATAGTAATATATATAGTAATATGGTTGCCCTTCTCCTCAGTGTGATATAGTAATATATATAGTAATATGGCTGCTCTTCTCCTCAGTGTGATATAGTAATATATATATAGTAATATGGTCGCCCTCCTCCTCAGTGTGATATAGTAATATATATATAGTAATATGGTCGCCCTCCTCCTCAGTGTGATATAGTAATATATATAGTAATATGGCCGCCCTTCTCCTCAGTGTGATATAGTAATATATATAGAAATATGGCCGCCCTCCTCCTCAGTGTGATATAGTAATATATATATAGTAATATGGCCGCACTTCTCCTTAGTGTGATGTAGTAATATATATAGTAATATGGCCGCCCTTCTCCTCAGTGTGATATAGTAATATATATATAGTAATATGGCCGCCTTTCTCCTCAGTGTGATATAGTAATATATATAGTAATATGACCGCCCTTCTCCTCAGTGTGATATAGTAATATATATAGTAATATGGCCGCCCTTCTCCTCAGTGTGATACAGTAATATATATAGTAATATGACCGCCCTCCTCCTCAGTGTGATATAGTAATATATATAGTAATATGACCGCCCTCCTCTTCAGTGTGATATAGTAATATGGCCGCCCTTCTCCTCAGTGTGATATAGTAATATATATAGTAATATGACCGCCCTCCTCCTCAGTGTGATATAGTAATATATATAGTAATATGGCCGCCCTCCTCCTCAGTGTGATATAGTAATATATGTAGTAATATGGCCTCCCTTCTCCTCAGTGTGATATAGTAATATATATAGTAATATGGCCGCCCTTCTCCTCAGTGTGATCTAGTAATATATATAGTAATATGGCTGCTCTTCTCCTCAGTGTGATATAGTAATATATATAGTAATATGGCTGCCCTCCTCCTCAGTGTGATATAGTGATATATATAGTAATATGGCCGCCCTTCTCTTCAGTGTGATATAGTAATATATATAGTAATATGGCCGCTCTTCTCCTCAGTGTGATGTAGTAATATATATATAGTAATATGGCCGCCCTTCTCCTCAGTGTGATATAGTAATATATATATAGTAATATGGCCGCCCTTCTCCTCAGTGTGATATAGTAATATATATAGTAATATGGCCGCCCTTCTCCTCAGTGTGATACAGTAATATATATAGTAATATGACCGCCCTCCTCCTCAGTGTGATATAGTAATATATATAGTAATATGGCCGCCCTTCTCCTCAGTGTGATATAGTAATATATATAGTAATATGACCGCCCTCCTCCTCAGTGTGATATAGTAATATATATAGTAATATGGCCGCCCTTCTCCTCAGTGTGATATAGTAATATATATAGTAATATGGCCGCCCTTCTCCTCAGTGTGATACAGTAATATATATAGTAATATGACCGCCCTCCTCCTCAGTGTGATATAGTAATATATATAGTAATATGGCCGCCCTTCTCCTCAGTGTGATATAGTAATATATATAGTAATATGGCTGCTCTTCTCCTCAGTGTGATATAGTAATATATATAGTAATATGGCTGCCCTCCTCCTCAGTGTGATATAGTAATATATATAGTAATATGGCTGCCCTTCTCCTCAGTGTGATATAGTAATATATATAGTAATATGGCAGCCCTTCTCCTCAGTGTGATATAGTAATATATATAGTAATATGGCTGCTCTTCTCCTCAGTGTGATATAGTAATATGGCTGCTCTTCTCCTCAGTGTGATATAGTAATATATATAGTAATATGGCCGCCCTCCTCCTCAGTGTGATATAGTAATATATATAGTAATATGGCCGCCCTTCTCCTCAGTGTGATATAGTAATATATATAGTAATATGGCTGCTCTTCTCCTCAGTGTGATATAGTAATATATATATAGTAATATGGCTGCCCTCCTCCTCAGTGTCATATAGTAATATATATAGTAATATGGCTGCCCTCCTCCTCAGTGTGATATAGTAATATGGCCGCCCTTCTCCTCAGTGTAATACAGTAATATATATAGTAATATGACCGCCCTTCTCCTCAGTGTGATATAGTAATATATATAGTAATATGGCCGCCCTTCTCCTCAGTGTGATACAGTAATATATATAGTAATATGACCGCCCTCCTCCTCAGTGTGATATAGTAATATATATAGTAATATGGCCGCCCTTCTCCTCAGTGTGATATAGTAATATGTATAGTAATATGGCTGCTCTTCTCCTCAGTGTGATATAGTAATATATATAGTAATATGGCTGCCCTCCTCCTCAGTGTGATATAGTAATATATATAGTAATATGGCTGCCCTTCTCTTCAGTGTGATATAGTAATATATATAGTAATATGGCAGCCCTTCTCAGTGTGATATAGTAATATATATAGTAATATGGCTGCTCTTCTCCTCAGTGTCATATAGTAATATATATAGTAATATGGCTGCTCTTCTCCTCAGTGTGATATAGTAATATATATAGTAATATGGCCGCCCTCCTCCTCAGTGTGATATAGTAATATATATAGTAATATGGCCGCCCTTCTCCTCAGTGTGATATAGTAATATATATAGTAATATGGCCGCCCTTCTCCTCAGTGTGATATAGTAATATATATAGTAATATGGCCGCTCTCCTCCTCAGTCTGATATAGTAATGTATATAGTCATATGGCTGCCCTTCTCAGTGTGATATAATAATATATATAGTAATATGGCCGCCCTTCTCCTCAGTGTGATATAGTAATATATATAGTAATATGGCCGCCCTCCTCCTCAGTGTGATTTAGTAATATATATAGTAATATGGCCGCCCTCCTCCTCAGTGTGATATAGTAATATATATATAGTAATATGGCTGCACTTCTCCTCAGTGTGATATAGTAATATATATATAGTAATATGGCCGCCCTCCTCCTCAGTGTGATATAGTAATATGGCCGCCCTTCTCCTCAGTGTGATATAGTAATATATATAGTAATATGGCCGCCCTTCTCCTCAGTGTGATATAGTAATGTATATAGTAATATGGCCGTCCTTCTCCTCAGTGTGATATAGTAATATATATAGTAATATGGCCGCCCTTCTCCTCAGTGTGATATAGTAATGTATATAGTAATATGGCCGTCCTTCTCCTCAGTGTGATATAGTAATATATATAGTAATATGGCCGCCCTCCTCCTCAGTGTGATATAGTAATATATATATATAGTAATATGGCTGCCCGTCTCCTCAGTGTGATATAGTAATATATATATAGTAATATGGCCGCCCTCCTCCTCAGTGTGATATAGTAATATGGCCGCCCTTCTCAGTGTGATATAGTAATATATATAGTAATATGGCCGCCCTTCTCCTCAGTGTGATATAGTAATATATATAGTAATATGGCCGCCCTTCTCCTCAGTGTGATATAGTAATATATATAGTAATATGGCCGCCCTTCTCCTCAGTGTGATATAGTAATATATATAGTATTATGGCCGCCCTTCTCCTCAGTGTGATATAGTAATATATATAGTAATATGGCCGCCCTTCTCCTCAGTGTGATATAGTAATATATATAGTAATATGGCCGCCCTTCTCAGTGTGATATAGTAATATATAGTATTATGGCCGCCCTTCTCCTCGGTGTGATATAGTAATATATATAACAATATGGCCGCCCTTCTCAGTGTGATATAGTAATATATATATAGTAATATGGCCGCCCATCTCCTTAGTTTGATATAGTAATATATATAGTAATATGGCCGCTCTTCTTCTCAGTGTGATATAGTAATATATATAGTAATATGGCCGCCCTCCTCCTCAGTGTGATATAGTAATATATATAGTAATATGGCCGCCCTCCTCCTCTGTGTGATATAGTAATATATATAGTAATATGGCCGCCCTTCTCCTCAGTGTGATATAGTAATATATATAGTAATATGGCCGCCCTCCTCCTCAGTGTGATATAGTAATATATATAGTAATATGGCCGCCCTCCTCCTCTGTGTGATATAGTAATATATATATATAGTAATATGGCCGCCCTCCTCCTCAGTGTGATATAGTAATATATATAGTAATATGGCCGCCCTTCTCCTCAGTGTGATACAGTAATATATATAGTAATATGGCCGCCCTTCTCCTCAGTGTGATATAGTAATATATATAGTAATATGGCCACCCTTCTCCTCAGTGTGATATAGTAATATATATAGTAATATGGCCGCCCTTCTCCTCAGTGTGATATAGTAATATATATAGTAATATGGCCGCCCTTCTCCTCAGTGTGATATAGTAATATGTATAGTAATATGGCCGCCCTTCTCCTTAGTGATAATATAGTAATATATATAGTAATATGGCCGCCCTTCTCCTCAGTGTGATATAGTAATATATATAGTAATATGGCCGCCCTTCTCCTCAGTGTGATATAGTAATATATATAGTAATATGACCGCCCTTCTCCTCAGTGTGATATAGTAATATATATAGTAATATGGCCGCCCTTCTCCTCAGTGTGATATAGTAATATGTATAGTAATATGGCCGCCCTTCTCCTTAGTGATAATATAGTAATATATATAGTAATATGGCCGCCCTTCTCCTCAGTGTGATATAGTAATATATATAGTAATATGGCCGCCCTTCTCCTCAGTGTGATATAGTAATATATATAGTAATATGGCCGCCCTCCTCCTCAGTGTGATATAGTAATATATATAGTAATATGGCCGCCCTTCTCCTCAGTGTAATATAGTAATATATATAGTAATATGGCCGCCCTTCTCCTCAGTGCGATATAGTAATATATATAGTAATATGGCCGCCCTTCTCCTCAGTGTGATATAGTAATATATATAGTAATATGGCCGCCCTTCTCCTCAGTGTGATATAGTAATATATATAGTAATATGGCCGCCCTCCTCCTCAGTGTGATATAGTAATATATATAGTAATATGGCCGCTCTCCTCCTCAGTGTGATATAGTAATATATATAGTAATATGACCGCCCTTCTCCTCAGTGTGATATAGTAATATATATAGTAATATGGCCGCCCTTCTCCTCAGTGTGATATAGTAATATATATAGTAATATGACCGCCCTTCTCCTCAGTGTGATATAGTAATATATATAGTAATATGGCCGCCCTTCTCCTCAGTGTGATACAGTAATATATATAGTAATATGGCCGCCCTCCTCCTCAGTGTGATATAGTAATATATATAGTAATATGGCCGCCCTTCTCCTCAGTGTGATATAGTAATATATATAGTAATATGGCCGCCCTTCTCCTCAGTGTGATACAGTAATATATATAGTAATATGGCTGCCCTTCTCCTCAGTGTGATATAGTAATATGGCCGCCCTTCTCCTCAGTGTGATATAGTAATATATATAGTAATATGGCTGCCCTTCTCCTCAGTGTGATATAGTAATATGGCCGCCCTTCTCCTCAGTGTGATATAGTAATATGGCCGCCCTCCTCCTCAGTGTGATATAGTAATATATATAGTAATATGGCCGCCCTTCTCCTCAGTGTGATACAGTAATATATATAGTAATATGGCCGCCCTTCTCCTCAGTGTGATATAGTAATATATATATAGTAATATGACCGCCCTCCTCCTCAGTGTGATATAGTAATATATATAGTAATATGGCCGCCCTCCTCCTCAGTGTGATATAGTAATATATATAGTAATATGGCCGCCCTTCTCCTCAGTGTAATATAGTAATATATATAGTAATATGGCCGCCCTTCTCCTCAGTGCGATATAGTAATATATATAGTAATATGGCCGCCCTTCTCCTCAGTGTAATATAGTAATATATATAGTAATATGGCCGCCCTTCTCCTCAGTGCGATATAGTAATATATATAGTAATATGGCCGCCCTTCTCCTCAGTGTGATATAGTAATATGGCCGCTCTTCTCCTCAGTGTGATATAGTAATATATTTAGTAATATGGCCACCCTTCTCCTCATTGTGATATAGTAATATATATATAGTAATATGGCCGCCCTTCTCCTCTGTGTGATATAGTAATATATATATAGTAATATGGCCGCCCTTCTCCTCAGTGTGATATAGTAATATATATATAGTAATATGGCCGCCCTCCTCCTCAGTGTGATATAGTAATATATATAGTAATATGGCCGCCCTTCTCCTCAGTGTAATATAGTAATATATATAGTAATATGGCCGCCCTTCTCCTCAGTGCGATATAGTAATATATATAGTAATATGGCCGCCCTTCTCCTCAGTGTGATATAGTAATATATATAGTAATATGGCCGCCCTTCTCCTCAGTGTGATATAGTAATATATATAGTAATATGGCCGCCCTCCTCCTCAGTGTGATATAGTAATATATATAGTAATATGGCCGCCCTTCTCAGTGTGATACAGTAATATATATAGTAATATGGCCGCCCTCCTCCTCAGTGTGATATAGTAATATATATAGTAATATGGCCGCCCTTCTCCTCAGTGTGATATAGTAATATATATAGTAATATGGCCGCCCTTCTCCTCAGTGTGATACAGTAATATATATAGTAATATGGCCGCCCTTCTCCTCAGTGTGATACAGTAATATATATAGTAATATGGCTGCCCTTCTCCTCAGTGTGATATAGTAATATGGCCGCCCTTCTCCTCAGTGTGATATAGTAATATGGCCGCCCTCCTCCTCAGTGTGATATAGTAATATATATAGTAATATGGCCGCCCTTCTCCTCAGTGTGATACAGTAATATATATAGTAATATGGCCGCCCTTCTCCTCAGTGTGATATAGTAATATATATAGTAATTTGGCCGCCCTCCTCCTCAGTGTGATATAGTAATATATATATAGTAATATGGCCGCCCTTCTCCTCAGTGTGATATAGGAATATATATAGTAATATGGCCGCCCTCCTCCTCAGTGTGATATAGTAATATATATATATAGTAATATGGCCGCCCTTCTCAGTGTGATATAGTAATATATATAGTAATATGGCCGCCCTTCTCCTCAGTGTGATATAGTAATATATATAGTAATATGGCTGCCCTTCTCCTCAGTGTGATATAGTAATATATATAGTAATATGGCTGCTCTTCTCCTCAGTGTGATATAGTAATATATATAGTAATATGGCTGCTCTTCTCCTCAGTGTGATATAGTAATATATATAGTAATATGGCCGCCCTCCTCCTCAGTGTGATATAGTAATATATATAGTAATATGGCCGCCCTTCTCCTCAGTGTGATATAGTAATATATATAGTAATATGGCTGCTCTTCTCCTCAGTGTGATATAGTAATATATATATAGTAATATGGCTGCCCTCCTCCTCAGTGTCATATAGTAATATATATAGTAATATGGCTGCCCTCCTCCTCAGTGTGATATAGTAATATATATAGTAATATGGCCGCCCTTCTCCTCAGTGTGATACAGTAATATATATAGTAATATGACCGCCCTTCTCCTCAGTGTGATATAGTAATATATATAGTAATATGGCCGCCCTTCTCCTCAGTGTGATACAGTAATATATATAGTAATATGACCGCCCTCCTCCTCAGTGTGATATAGTAATATATATAGTAATATGGCCGCCCTCCTCCTCTGTGTGATATAGTAATATATATATAGTAATATGGCCGCCCTTCTCCTCAGTGTGATATAGTAATATATATAGTAATATGGCCGCCCTTCTCCTCAGTGTGATATAGTAATATATATAGTAATATGGCCGCCCTTCTCCTCAGTGTAATATAGTAATATATATAGTAATATGGCCGCCCTTCTCCTCAGTGCGATATAGTAATATATATAGTAATATGGCCGCCCTTCTCCTCAGTGTGATATAGTAATATATATAGTAATATGGCCGCCCTTCTCCTCAGTGTGATATAGTAATATATATAGTAATATGGCCGCCCTCCTCCTCAGTGTGATATAGTAATATATATAGTAATATGGCCGCCCTTCTCCTCAGTGTGATACAGTAATATATATAGTAATATGGCCGCCCTCCTCCTCAGTGTGATATAGTAATATATATAGTAATATGGCCGCCCTTCTCCTCAGTGTGATATAGTAATATATATAGTAATATGGCCGCCCTTCTCCTCAGTGTGATACAGTAATATATATAGTAATATGGCCGCCCTTCTCCTCAGTGTGATATAGTAATATATATAGTAATATGGCTGCCCTTCTCCTCAGTGTGATATAGTAATATGGCCGCCCTTCTCCTCAGTGTGATATAGTAATATGGCCGCCCTCCTCCTCAGTGTGATATAGTAATATATATAGTAATATGGCCGCCCTTCTCCTCAGTGTGATACAGTAATATATATAGTAATATGGCCGCCCTTCTCCTCAGTGTGATATAGTAATATATATAGTAATTTGGCCGCCCTCCTCCTCAGTGTGATATAGTAATATATATATAGTAATATGGCCGCCCTTCTCCTCAGTGTGATATAGGAATATATATAGTAATATGGCCGCCCTCCTCCTCAGTGTGATATAGTAATATGCCTGCCCTTGTCCTCAGTGTGATATAGTAATATATATAGTAATATGTCTGCCCTTCTCCTTAGTGTGATATAGTAATATATATAGTAATATGGCGGCCCTTCTCCTCAGTGTGATATAGTAATATATATAGTAATATGGCCGCCCTTCTCCTCAGTGCGATATAGTAATATATATAGTAATATGGCCGCCCTCCTCCTCAGTGTGATATAGTAATATGGCCGCCCTTCTCCTCATTGTGATATAGTAATATATTTAGTAATATGGCCACCCTTCTCCTCATTGTGATATAGTAATATATATAGTAATATGGCTGCCCTTCTCCTCAGTGTGATATAGTAGTATATATAGTAATATGGCCGCCCTTCTCCTTAGTGATAATATAGTAATATATATAGTAATATGGCCGCCCTTCTCCTCAGTGTGATATAGTAATATATATAGTAATATGGCCGCCCTTCTCCTCAGTGTGATATAGTAATATATATAGTAATATGGCACCCTTCTCCTCAGTGTGATATAGTAATATATATAGTAATATGGCCGCCCTTCTTCTCAGTGTGATATAGTAATATATATAGTAATATGGACGCCCTTCTCCTCAGTGTGATATAGTAATATATATAGTAATATGGCCGCCCTTCTCCTCTGTGTGATATAGTAATATATATAGTAATATGGCCTCCCTTCTCCTCAGTGTGATATAGTAATATATATAGTAATATGGCCGCCCTCCTCCTCAGTGTGATATAGTAGATATATAGTAATATGGCTGCCCTTCTCCTCAGTGTGATATAGTAATATATATAGTAATATGGCCGCCCTTCTCCTCAGTGTGATATAGTAGATATATAGTAATATGGCCGCCTTTCTCCTCAGTGTGATATAGTAATATATATAGTAATATGGCTGCCCTTCTCCTCATTGTGATATAGTAATATATATAGTAATATGGCTGCTCTTCTCCTCAGTGTGATATAGTAATATATATATAGTAATATGGCCGCCCTTCTCCTCAGTGTGATATAGTAATATATATAGTAATATGGCCGCCCTCCTCCTCAGTGTGATATAGTAATATATATAGTAATATGGCCGCCCTTCTCCTCAGTGTGATATAGTAATATATATAGTAATATGGTTGCCCTTCTCCTCAGTGTGATATAGTAATATATATAGTAATATGGCTGCTCTTCTCCTCAGTGTGATATAGTAATATATATATAGTAATATGGTCGCCCTCCTCCTCAGTGTGATATAGTAATATATATATAGTAATATGGTCGCCCTCCTCCTCAGTGTGATATAGTAATATATATAGTAATATGGCCGCCCTTCTCCTCAGTGTGATATAGTAATATATATAGTAATATGGCCGCCCTTCTCCTCAGTGTGATATAGTAGATATATAGTAATATGGCCGCCTTTCTCCTCAGTGTGATATAGTAATATATATAGTAATATGGCTGCCCTTCTCCTCATTGTGATATAGTAATATATATAGTAATATGGCTGCTCTTCTCCTCAGTGTGATATAGTAATATATATATAGTAATATGGCCGCCCTTCTCCTCAGTGTGATATAGTAATATATATAGTAATATGGCCGCCCTCCTCCTCAGTGTGATATAGTAATATATATAGTAATATGGCCGCCCTTCTCCTCAGTGTGATATAGTAATATATATAGTAATATGGTTGCCCTTCTCCTCAGTGTGATATAGTAATATATATAGTAATATGGCTGCTCTTCTCCTCAGTGTGATATAGTAATATATATATAGTAATATGGTCGCCCTCCTCCTCAGTGTGATATAGTAATATATATATAGTAATATGGTCGCCCTCCTCCTCAGTGTGATATAGTAATATATATAGTAATATGGCCGCCCTTCTCCTCAGTGTGATATAGTAATATATATAGAAATATGGCCGCCCTCCTCCTCAGTGTGATATAGTAATATATATATAGTAATATGGCCGCACTTCTCCTTAGTGTGATGTAGTAATATATATAGTAATATGGCCGCCCTTCTCCTCAGTGTGATATAGTAATATATATATAGTAATATGGCCGCCTTTCTCCTCAGTGTGATATAGTAATATATATAGTAATATGACCGCCCTTCTCCTCAGTGTGATATAGTAATATATATAGTAATATGGCCGCCCTTCTCCTCAGTGTGATACAGTAATATATATAGTAATATGACCGCCCTCCTCCTCAGTGTGATATAGTAATATATATAGTAATATGACCGCCCTCCTCTTCAGTGTGATATAGTAATATGGCCGCCCTTCTCCTCAGTGTGATATAGTAATATATATAGTAATATGACCGCCCTCCTCCTCAGTGTGATATAGTAATATATATAGTAATATGGCCGCCCTCCTCCTCAGTGTGATATAGTAATATATGTAGTAATATGGCCTCCCTTCTCCTCAGTGTGATATAGTAATATATATAGTAATATGGCCGCCCTTCTCCTCAGTGTGATCTAGTAATATATATAGTAATATGGCTGCTCTTCTCCTCAGTGTGATATAGTAATATATATAGTAATATGGCTGCCCTCCTCCTCAGTGTGATATAGTGATATATATAGTAATATGGCCGCCCTTCTCTTCAGTGTGATATAGTAATATATATAGTAATATGGCCGCTCTTCTCCTCAGTGTGATGTAGTAATATATATATAGTAATATGGCCGCCCTTCTCCTCAGTGTGATATAGTAATATATATATAGTAATATGGCCGCCCTTCTCCTCAGTGTGATATAGTAATATATATAGTAATATGGCCGCCCTTCTCCTCAGTGTGATACAGTAATATATATAGTAATATGACCGCCCTCCTCCTCAGTGTGATATAGTAATATATATAGTAATATGGCCGCCCTTCTCCTCAGTGTGATATAGTAATATATATAGTAATATGACCGCCCTCCTCCTCAGTGTGATATAGTAATATATATAGTAATATGGCCGCCCTTCTCCTCAGTGTGATATAGTAATATATATAGTAATATGGCCGCCCTTCTCCTCAGTGTGATACAGTAATATATATAGTAATATGACCGCCCTCCTCCTCAGTGTGATATAGTAATATATATAGTAATATGGCCGCCCTTCTCCTCAGTGTGATATAGTAATATATATAGTAATATGGCTGCTCTTCTCCTCAGTGTGATATAGTAATATATATAGTAATATGGCTGCCCTCCTCCTCAGTGTGATATAGTAATATATATAGTAATATGGCTGCCCTTCTCCTCAGTGTGATATAGTAATATATATAGTAATATGGCAGCCCTTCTCCTCAGTGTGATATAGTAATATATATAGTAATATGGCTGCTCTTCTCCTCAGTGTGATATAGTAATATGGCTGCTCTTCTCCTCAGTGTGATATAGTAATATATATAGTAATATGGCCGCCCTCCTCCTCAGTGTGATATAGTAATATATATAGTAATATGGCCGCCCTTCTCCTCAGTGTGATATAGTAATATATATAGTAATATGGCTGCTCTTCTCCTCAGTGTGATATAGTAATATATATATAGTAATATGGCTGCCCTCCTCCTCAGTGTCATATAGTAATATATATAGTAATATGGCTGCCCTCCTCCTCAGTGTGATATAGTAATATGGCCGCCCTTCTCCTCAGTGTAATACAGTAATATATATAGTAATATGACCGCCCTTCTCCTCAGTGTGATATAGTAATATATATAGTAATATGGCCGCCCTTCTCCTCAGTGTGATACAGTAATATATATAGTAATATGACCGCCCTCCTCCTCAGTGTGATATAGTAATATATATAGTAATATGGCCGCCCTTCTCCTCAGTGTGATATAGTAATATGTATAGTAATATGGCTGCTCTTCTCCTCAGTGTGATATAGTAATATATATAGTAATATGGCTGCCCTCCTCCTCAGTGTGATATAGTAATATATATAGTAATATGGCTGCCCTTCTCTTCAGTGTGATATAGTAATATATATAGTAATATGGCAGCCCTTCTCAGTGTGATATAGTAATATATATAGTAATATGGCTGCTCTTCTCCTCAGTGTCATATAGTAATATATATAGTAATATGGCTGCTCTTCTCCTCAGTGTGATATAGTAATATATATAGTAATATGGCCGCCCTCCTCCTCAGTGTGATATAGTAATATATATAGTAATATGGCCGCCCTTCTCCTCAGTGTGATATAGTAATATATATAGTAATATGGCCGCCCTTCTCCTCAGTGTGATATAGTAATATATATAGTAATATGGCCGCTCTCCTCCTCAGTCTGATATAGTAATGTATATAGTCATATGGCTGCCCTTCTCAGTGTGATATAATAATATATATAGTAATATGGCCGCCCTTCTCCTCAGTGTGATATAGTAATATATATAGTAATATGGCCGCCCTCCTCCTCAGTGTGATTTAGTAATATATATAGTAATATGGCCGCCCTCCTCCTCAGTGTGATATAGTAATATATATATAGTAATATGGCTGCACTTCTCCTCAGTGTGATATAGTAATATATATATAGTAATATGGCCGCCCTCCTCCTCAGTGTGATATAGTAATATGGCCGCCCTTCTCCTCAGTGTGATATAGTAATATATATAGTAATATGGCCGCCCTTCTCCTCAGTGTGATATAGTAATGTATATAGTAATATGGCCGTCCTTCTCCTCAGTGTGATATAGTAATATATATAGTAATATGGCCGCCCTCCTCCTCAGTGTGATATAGTAATATATATATATAGTAATATGGCTGCCCGTCTCCTCAGTGTGATATAGTAATATATATATAGTAATATGGCCGCCCTCCTCCTCAGTGTGATATAGTAATATGGCCGCCCTTCTCAGTGTGATATAGTAATATATATAGTAATATGGCCGCCCTTCTCCTCAGTGTGATATAGTAATATATATAGTAATATGGCCGCCCTTCTCCTCAGTGTGATATAGTAATATATATAGTAATATGGCCGCCCTTCTCCTCAGTGTGATATAGTAATATATATAGTATTATGGCCGCCCTTCTCCTCAGTGTGATATAGTAATATATATAGTAATATGGCCGCCCTTCTCCTCAGTGTGATATAGTAATATATATAGTAATATGGCCGCCCTTCTCAGTGTGATATAGTAATATATAGTATTATGGCCGCCCTTCTCCTCGGTGTGATATAGTAATATATATAACAATATGGCCGCCCTTCTCAGTGTGATATAGTAATATATATATAGTAATATGGCCGCCCATCTCCTTAGTTTGATATAGTAATATATATAGTAATATGGCCGCTCTTCTTCTCAGTGTGATATAGTAATATATATAGTAATATGGCCGCCCTCCTCCTCAGTGTGATATAGTAATATATATAGTAATATGGCCGCCCTCCTCCTCTGTGTGATATAGTAATATATATAGTAATATGGCCGCCCTTCTCCTCAGTGTGATATAGTAATATATATAGTAATATGGCCGCCCTCCTCCTCAGTGTGATATAGTAATATATATAGTAATATGGCCGCCCTCCTCCTCTGTGTGATATAGTAATATATATATATAGTAATATGGCCGCCCTCCTCCTCAGTGTGATATAGTAATATATATAGTAATATGGCCGCCCTTCTCCTCAGTGTGATACAGTAATATATATAGTAATATGGCCGCCCTTCTCCTCAGTGTGATATAGTAATATATATAGTAATATGGCCACCCTTCTCCTCAGTGTGATATAGTAATATATATAGTAATATGGCCGCCCTTCTCCTCAGTGTGATATAGTAATATATATAGTAATATGGCCGCCCTTCTCCTCAGTGTGATATAGTAATATGTATAGTAATATGGCCGCCCTTCTCCTTAGTGATAATATAGTAATATATATAGTAATATGGCTGCCCTTCTCCTCAGTGTGATATAGTAATATATATAGTAATATGGCCGCCCTTCTCCTCAGTGTGATATAGTAATATATATAGTAATATGACCGCCCTTCTCCTCAGTGTGATATAGTAATATATATAGTAATATGGCCGCCCTTCTCCTCAGTGTGATATAGTAATATGTATAGTAATATGGCCGCCCTTCTCCTTAGTGATAATATAGTAATATATATAGTAATATGGCCGCCCTTCTCCTCAGTGTGATATAGTAATATATATAGTAATATGGCCGCCCTTCTCCTCAGTGTGATATAGTAATATATATAGTAATATGGCCGCCCTTCTCCTCAGTGTGATATAGTAATATATATAGTAATATGGCCGACCTTCTCCTCATTGTGATATAGTAATATATATAGTAATATGGCCGCCCTTCTCCTCAGTATGATATAGTAATATATATAGTAATATGGCCGCCCTTCTCCTCAGTGCGATATAGTAATATATATAGTAATATGGCCGCCCTCCTCCTCAGTGTGATATAGTAATATGGCCGCCCTTCTCCTCAGTGTGATATAGTAATATATTTAGTAATATGGCCACCCTTCTACCCTTCTCCTCATTGTGATATAGTAATATATATAGTAATATGGCCGCCCTTCTCCTTAGTGATAATATAGTAATATATATAGTAATATGGCCGCCCTTCTCCTCAGTGTGATATAATAATATATATAGTAATATGGCCGCCCTTCTCCTCAGTGTGATATAGTAATATATATAGTAATATGGCCGCCCTCCTCCTCAGTGTGATTTAGTAATATATATAGTAATATGGCCGCCCTCCTCCTCAGTGTGATATAGTAATATATATATAGTAATATGGCTGCACTTCTCCTCAGTGTGATATAGTAATATATATATAGTAATATGGCCGCCCTCCTCCTCACTGTGATATAGTAATATGGCCGCCCTTCTCCTCAGTGTGATATAGTAATATATATAGTAATATGGCCGCCCTTCTCCTCAGTGTGATATAGTAATATATATAGTAATATGGCCGTCCTTCTCCTCAGTGTGATATAGTAATATATATAGTAATATGGCCGCCCTCCTCCTCATTGTGATATAGTAATATGGCTGCCCTTCTCCTCAGTGTGATATAGTAATATATATATAGTAATATGGCCGCCCTCCTCCTCAGTGTGATATAGTAATATGGCCGCCCTTCTCAGTGTGATATAGTAATATATATAGTAATATGACCGCCCTTCTCCTCAGTGTGATATAGTAATATATATAGTAATATGGCCGCCCTTCTCCTCAGTGTGATATAGTAATATATATAGTAATATGGCCGCCCTTCTCCTCAGTGTGATATAGTAATATATATAGTAATATGGCCGCCCTTCTCCTCAGTGTGATATAGTAATATATATAGTAATATGGCCGCTCTCCTCCTCAGTCTGATATAGTAATGTATATAGTCATATGGCTGCCCTTCTCAGTGTGATATAATAATATATATAGTAATATGGCCGCCCTTCTCCTCAGTGTGATATAGTAATATATATAGTAATATGGCCGCCCTCCTCCTCAGTGTGATTTAGTAATATATATAGTAATATGGCCGCCCTCCTCCTCAGTGTGATATAGTAATATATATATAGTAATATGGCTGCACTTCTCCTCAGTGTGATATAGTAATATATATATAGTAATATGGCCGCCCTCCTCCTCAGTGTGATATAGTAATATGGCCGCCCTTCTCCTCAGTGTGATATAGTAATATATATAGTAATATGGCCGCCCTTCTCCTCAGTGTGATATAGTAATATATATAGTAATATGGCCGTCCTTCTCCTCAGTGTGATATAGTAATATATATAGTAATATGGCCGCCCTCCTCCTCAGTGTGATATAGTAATATATATATATAGTAATATGGCTGCCCTTCTCCTCAGTGTGATATAGTAATATATATATAGTAATATGGCCGCCCTCCTCCTCAGTGTGATATAGTAATATGGCCGCCCTTCTCAGTGTGATATAGTAATATATATAGTAATATGGCCGCCCTTCTCAGTGTGATATAGTAATATATATAGTAATATGGCCGCCCTTCTCCTCAGTGTGATATAGTAATATATATAGTAATATGGCCGCCCTTCTCCTCAGTGTGATATAGTAATATATATAGTATTATGGCCGCCCTTCTCCTCAGTGTGATATAGTAATATATATAGTAATATGGCCGCCCTTCTCCTCAGTGTGATATAGTAATATATATAGTAATATGGCCGCCCTTCTCAGTGTGATATAGTAATATATAGTATTATGGCCGCCCTTCTCCTCGGTGTGATATAGTAATATATATAACAATATGGCCGCCCTTCTCAGTGTGATATAGTAATATATATATAGTAATATGGCCGCCCATCTCCTCAGTTTGATATAGTAATATATATAGTAATATGGCCGCTCTTCTTCTCAGTGTGATATAGTAATATATATAGTAATATGGCCGCCCTCCTCCTCAGTGTGATATAGTAATATATATAGTAATATGGCCGCCCTCCTCCTCTGTGTGATATAGTAATATATATAGTAATATGGCCGCCCTTCTCCTCAGTGTGATATAGTAATATATATAGTAATATGGCCGCCCTCCTCCTCAGTGTGATATAGTAATATATATAGTAATATGGCCGCCCTCCTCCTCTGTGTGATATAGTAATATATATATATAGTAATATGGCCGCCCTCCTCCTCAGTGTGATATAGTAATATATATAGTAATATGGCCGCCCTCCTCCTCAGTGTGATATAGTAATATATATAGTAATATGGCCGCCCTTCTCCTCAGTGTGATACAGTAATATATATAGTAATATGGCCGCCCTTCTCCTCAGTGTGATATAGTAATATATATAGTAATATGGCCGCCCTTCTCCTCAGTGTGATATAGTAATATATGTAGTAATATGGCCGCCCTTCTCCTCAGTGTGATATAGTAATATATATAGTAATATGGCCGCCCTTCTCCTCAGTGTGATATAGTAATATGTATAGTAATATGGCCGCCCTTCTCCTTAGTGATAATATAGTAATATATATAGTAATATGACCGCCCTCCTCCTCAGTGTGATATAGTAATATATATAGTAATATGGCCGCCCTCCTCCTCTGTGTGATATAGTAATATATATATAGTAATATGGCCGCCCTTCTCCTCAGTGTGATATAGTAATATATATAGTAATATGGCCGCCCTTCTCCTCAGTGTGATATAGTAATATATATAGTAATATGGCCGCCCTTCTCCTCAGTGTAATATAGTAATATATATAGTAATATGGCCGCCCTTCTCCTCAGTGCGATATAGTAATATATATAGTAATATGGCCGCCCTTCTCCTCAGTGTGATATAGTAATATATATAGTAATATGGCCGCCCTTCTCCTCAGTGTGATATAGTAATATATATAGTAATATGGCCGCCCTCCTCCTCAGTGTGATATAGTAATATATATAGTAATATGGCCGCCCTTCTCCTCAGTGTGATACAGTAATATATATAGTAATATGGCCGCCCTCCTCCTCAGTGTGATATAGTAATATATATAGTAATATGGCCGCCCTTCTCCTCAGTGTGATATAGTAATATATATAGTAATATGGCCGCCCTTCTCCTCAGTGTGATACAGTAATATATATAGTAATATGGCCGCCCTTCTCCTCAGTGTGATATAGTAATATATATAGTAATATGGCTGCCCTTCTCCTCAGTGTGATATAGTAATATGGCCGCCCTTCTCCTCAGTGTGATATAGTAATATGGCCGCCCTCCTCCTCAGTGTGATATAGTAATATATATAGTAATATGGCCGCCCTTCTCCTCAGTGTGATACAGTAATATATATAGTAATATGGCCGCCCTTCTCCTCAGTGTGATATAGTAATATATATAGTAATTTGGCCGCCCTCCTCCTCAGTGTGATATAGTAATATATATATAGTAATATGGCCGCCCTTCTCCTCAGTGTGATATAGGAATATATATAGTAATATGGCCGCCCTCCTCCTCAGTGTGATATAGTAATATGCCTGCCCTTGTCCTCAGTGTGATATAGTAATATATATAGTAATATGTCTGCCCTTCTCCTTAGTGTGATATAGTAATATATATAGTAATATGGCGGCCCTTCTCCTCAGTGTGATATAGTAATATATATAGTAATATGGCCGCCCTTCTCCTCAGTGCGATATAGTAATATATATAGTAATATGGCCGCCCTCCTCCTCAGTGTGATATAGTAATATGGCCGCCCTTCTCCTCATTGTGATATAGTAATATATTTAGTAATATGGCCACCCTTCTCCTCATTGTGATATAGTAATATATATAGTAATATGGCTGCCCTTCTCCTCAGTGTGATATAGTAGTATATATAGTAATATGGCCGCCCTTCTCCTTAGTGATAATATAGTAATATATATAGTAATATGGCCGCCCTTCTCCTCAGTGTGATATAGTAATATATATAGTAATATGGCCGCCCTTCTCCTCAGTGTGATATAGTAATATATATAGTAATATGGCACCCTTCTCCTCAGTGTGATATAGTAATATATATAGTAATATGGCCGCCCTTCTTCTCAGTGTGATATAGTAATATATATAGTAATATGGACGCCCTTCTCCTCAGTGTGATATAGTAATATATATAGTAATATGGCCGCCCTTCTCCTCTGTGTGATATAGTAATATATATAGTAATATGGCCTCCCTTCTCCTCAGTGTGATATAGTAATATATATAGTAATATGGCCGCCCTCCTCCTCAGTGTGATATAGTAGATATATAGTAATATGGCTGCCCTTCTCCTCAGTGTGATATAGTAATATATATAGTAATATGGCCGCCCTTCTCCTCAGTGTGATATAGTAATATATATAGTATTATGGCCGCCCTTCTCCTCAGTGTGATATAGTAATATATATAGTAATATGGCCGCCCTTCTCCTCAGTGTGATATAGTAATATATATAGTAATATGGCCGCCCTTCTCAGTGTGATATAGTAATATATAGTATTATGGCCGCCCTTCTCCTCGGTGTGATATAGTAATATATATAACAATATGGCCGCCCTTCTCAGTGTGATATAGTAATATATATATAGTAATATGGCCGCCCATCTCCTCAGTTTGATATAGTAATATATATAGTAATATGGCCGCTCTTCTTCTCAGTGTGATATAGTAATATATATAGTAATATGGCCGCCCTCCTCCTCAGTGTGATATAGTAATATATATAGTAATATGGCCGCCCTCCTCCTCTGTGTGATATAGTAATATATATAGTAATATGGCCGCCCTTCTCCTCAGTGTGATATAGTAATATATATAGTAATATGGCCGCCCTCCTCCTCAGTGTGATATAGTAATATATATAGTAATATGGCCGCCCTCCTCCTCTGTGTGATATAGTAATATATATATATAGTAATATGGCCGCCCTCCTCCTCAGTGTGATATAGTAATATATATAGTAATATGGCCGCCCTCCTCCTCAGTGTGATATAGTAATATATATAGTAATATGGCCGCCCTTCTCCTCAGTGTGATACAGTAATATATATAGTAATATGGCCGCCCTTCTCCTCAGTGTGATATAGTAATATATATAGTAATATGGCCGCCCTTCTCCTCAGTGTGATATAGTAATATATGTAGTAATATGGCCGCCCTTCTCCTCAGTGTGATATAGTAATATATATAGTAATATGGCCGCCCTTCTCCTCAGTGTGATATAGTAATATGTATAGTAATATGGCCGCCCTTCTCCTTAGTGATAATATAGTAATATATATAGTAATATGACCGCCCTCCTCCTCAGTGTGATATAGTAATATATATAGTAATATGGCCGCCCTCCTCCTCTGTGTGATATAGTAATATATATATAGTAATATGGCCGCCCTTCTCCTCAGTGTGATATAGTAATATATATAGTAATATGGCCGCCCTTCTCCTCAGTGTGATATAGTAATATATATAGTAATATGGCCGCCCTTCTCCTCAGTGTAATATAGTAATATATATAGTAATATGGCCGCCCTTCTCCTCAGTGCGATATAGTAATATATATAGTAATATGGCCGCCCTTCTCCTCAGTGTGATATAGTAATATATATAGTAATATGGCCGCCCTTCTCCTCAGTGTGATATAGTAATATATATAGTAATATGGCCGCCCTCCTCCTCAGTGTGATATAGTAATATATATAGTAATATGGCCGCCCTTCTCCTCAGTGTGATACAGTAATATATATAGTAATATGGCCGCCCTCCTCCTCAGTGTGATATAGTAATATATATAGTAATATGGCCGCCCTTCTCCTCAGTGTGATATAGTAATATATATAGTAATATGGCCGCCCTTCTCCTCAGTGTGATACAGTAATATATATAGTAATATGGCCGCCCTTCTCCTCAGTGTGATATAGTAATATATATAGTAATATGGCTGCCCTTCTCCTCAGTGTGATATAGTAATATGGCCGCCCTTCTCCTCAGTGTGATATAGTAATATGGCCGCCCTCCTCCTCAGTGTGATATAGTAATATATATAGTAATATGGCCGCCCTTCTCCTCAGTGTGATACAGTAATATATATAGTAATATGGCCGCCCTTCTCCTCAGTGTGATATAGTAATATATATAGTAATTTGGCCGCCCTCCTCCTCAGTGTGATATAGTAATATATATATAGTAATATGGCCGCCCTTCTCCTCAGTGTGATATAGGAATATATATAGTAATATGGCCGCCCTCCTCCTCAGTGTGATATAGTAATATGCCTGCCCTTGTCCTCAGTGTGATATAGTAATATATATAGTAATATGTCTGCCCTTCTCCTTAGTGTGATATAGTAATATATATAGTAATATGGCGGCCCTTCTCCTCAGTGTGATATAGTAATATATATAGTAATATGGCCGCCCTTCTCCTCAGTGCGATATAGTAATATATATAGTAATATGGCCGCCCTCCTCCTCAGTGTGATATAGTAATATGGCCGCCCTTCTCCTCATTGTGATATAGTAATATATTTAGTAATATGGCCACCCTTCTCCTCATTGTGATATAGTAATATATATAGTAATATGGCTGCCCTTCTCCTCAGTGTGATATAGTAGTATATATAGTAATATGGCCGCCCTTCTCCTTAGTGATAATATAGTAATATATATAGTAATATGGCCGCCCTTCTCCTCAGTGTGATATAGTAATATATATAGTAATATGGCCGCCCTTCTCCTCAGTGTGATATAGTAATATATATAGTAATATGGCACCCTTCTCCTCAGTGTGATATAGTAATATATATAGTAATATGGCCGCCCTTCTTCTCAGTGTGATATAGTAATATATATAGTAATATGGACGCCCTTCTCCTCAGTGTGATATAGTAATATATATAGTAATATGGCCGCCCTTCTCCTCTGTGTGATATAGTAATATATATAGTAATATGGCCTCCCTTCTCCTCAGTGTGATATAGTAATATATATAGTAATATGGCCGCCCTCCTCCTCAGTGTGATATAGTAGATATATAGTAATATGGCTGCCCTTCTCCTCAGTGTGATATAGTAATATATATAGTAATATGGCCGCCCTTCTCCTCAGTGTGATATAGTAGATATATAGTAATATGGCCGCCTTTCTCCTCAGTGTGATATAGTAATATATATAGTAATATGGCTGCCCTTCTCCTCATTGTGATATAGTAATATATATAGTAATATGGCTGCTCTTCTCCTCAGTGTGATATAGTAATATATATATAGTAATATGGCCGCCCTTCTCCTCAGTGTGATATAGTAATATATATAGTAATATGGCCGCCCTCCTCCTCAGTGTGATATAGTAATATATATAGTAATATGGCCGCCCTTCTCCTCAGTGTGATATAGTAATATATATAGTAATATGGTTGCCCTTCTCCTCAGTGTGATATAGTAATATATATAGTAATATGGCTGCTCTTCTCCTCAGTGTGATATAGTAATATATATATAGTAATATGGTCGCCCTCCTCCTCAGTGTGATATAGTAATATATATATAGTAATATGGTCGCCCTCCTCCTCAGTGTGATATAGTAATATATATAGTAATATGGCCGCCCTTCTCCTCAGTGTGATATAGTAATATATATAGTAATATGGCCGCCCTTCTCCTCAGTGTGATATAGTAGATATATAGTAATATGGCCGCCTTTCTCCTCAGTGTGATATAGTAATATATATAGTAATATGGCTGCCCTTCTCCTCATTGTGATATAGTAATATATATAGTAATATGGCTGCTCTTCTCCTCAGTGTGATATAGTAATATATATATAGTAATATGGCCGCCCTTCTCCTCAGTGTGATATAGTAATATATATAGTAATATGGCCGCCCTCCTCCTCAGTGTGATATAGTAATATATATAGTAATATGGCCGCCCTTCTCCTCAGTGTGATATAGTAATATATATAGTAATATGGTTGCCCTTCTCCTCAGTGTGATATAGTAATATATATAGTAATATGGCTGCTCTTCTCCTCAGTGTGATATAGTAATATATATATAGTAATATGGTCGCCCTCCTCCTCAGTGTGATATAGTAATATATATATAGTAATATGGTCGCCCTCCTCCTCAGTGTGATATAGTAATATATATAGTAATATGGCCGCCCTTCTCCTCAGTGTGATATAGTAATATATATAGAAATATGGCCGCCCTCCTCCTCAGTGTGATATAGTAATATATATATAGTAATATGGCCGCACTTCTCCTTAGTGTGATGTAGTAATATATATAGTAATATGGCCGCCCTTCTCCTCAGTGTGATATAGTAATATATATATAGTAATATGGCCGCCTTTCTCCTCAGTGTGATATAGTAATATATATAGTAATATGACCGCCCTTCTCCTCAGTGTGATATAGTAATATATATAGTAATATGGCCGCCCTTCTCCTCAGTGTGATACAGTAATATATATAGTAATATGACCGCCCTCCTCCTCAGTGTGATATAGTAATATATATAGTAATATGACCGCCCTCCTCTTCAGTGTGATATAGTAATATGGCCGCCCTTCTCCTCAGTGTGATATAGTAATATATATAGTAATATGACCGCCCTCCTCCTCAGTGTGATATAGTAATATATATAGTAATATGGCCGCCCTCCTCCTCAGTGTGAT
This sequence comes from Phyllobates terribilis, assembly GCF_046119375.1. NCBI lineage: Eukaryota > Metazoa > Chordata > Amphibia > Anura > Dendrobatidae > Phyllobates > Phyllobates terribilis. Next base: position 170,730,336 of record NW_027362773.1, read on the forward strand.
ATAGTAATATATGTAGTAATATGGCCTCCCTTCTCCTCAGTGTGATATAGTAATATATATAGTAATATGGCCGCCCTTCTCCTCAGTGTGATCTAGTAATATATATAGTAATATGGCTGCTCTTCTCCTCAGTGTGATATAGTAATATATATAGTAATATGGCTGCCCTCCTCCTCAGTGTGATATAGTGATATATATAGTAATATGGCCGCCCTTCTCTTCAGTGTGATATAGTAATATATATAGTAATATGGCCGCTCTTCTCCTCAGTGTGATGTAGTAATATATATATAGTAATATGGCCGCCCTTCTCCTCAGTGTGATATAGTAATATATATATAGTAATATGGCCGCCCTTCTCCTCAGTGTGATATAGTAATATATATAGTAATATGGCCGCCCTTCTCCTCAGTGTGATACAGTAATATATATAGTAATATGACCGCCCTCCTCCTCAGTGTGATATAGTAATATATATAGTAATATGGCCGCCCTTCTCCTCAGTGTGATATAGTAATATATATAGTAATATGACCGCCCTCCTCCTCAGTGTGATATAGTAATATATATAGTAATATGGCCGCCCTTCTCCTCAGTGTGATATAGTAATATATATAGTAATATGGCCGCCCTTCTCCTCAGTGTGATACAGTAATATATATAGTAATATGACCGCCCTCCTCCTCAGTGTGATATAGTAATATATATAGTAATATGGCCGCCCTTCTCCTCAGTGTGATATAGTAATATATATAGTAATATGGCTGCTCTTCTCCTCAGTGTGATATAGTAATATATATAGTAATATGGCTGCCCTCCTCCTCAGTGTGATATAGTAATATATATAGTAATATGGCTGCCCTTCTCCTCAGTGTGATATAGTAATATATATAGTAATATGGCAGCCCTTCTCCTCAGTGTGATATAGTAATATATATAGTAATATGGCTGCTCTTCTCCTCAGTGTGATATAGTAATATGGCTGCTCTTCTCCTCAGTGTGATATAGTAATATATATAGTAATATGGCCGCCCTCCTCCTCAGTGTGATATAGTAATATATATAGTAATATGGCCGCCCTTCTCCTCAGTGTGATATAGTAATATATATAGTAATATGGCTGCTCTTCTCCTCAGTGTGATATAGTAATATATATATAGTAATATGGCTGCCCTCCTCCTCAGTGTCATATAGTAATATATATAGTAATATGGCTGCCCTCCTCCTCAGTGTGATATAGTAATATGGCCGCCCTTCTCCTCAGTGTAATACAGTAATATATATAGTAATATGACCGCCCTTCTCCTCAGTGTGATATAGTAATATATATAGTAATATGGCCGCCCTTCTCCTCAGTGTGATACAGTAATATATATAGTAATATGACCGCCCTCCTCCTCAGTGTGATATAGTAATATATATAGTAATATGGCCGCCCTTCTCCTCAGTGTGATATAGTAATATGTATAGTAATATGGCTGCTCTTCTCCTCAGTGTGATATAGTAATATATATAGTAATATGGCTGCCCTCCTCCTCAGTGTGATATAGTAATATATATAGTAATATGGCTGCCCTTCTCTTCAGTGTGATATAGTAATATATATAGTAATATGGCAGCCCTTCTCAGTGTGATATAGTAATATATATAGTAATATGGCTGCTCTTCTCCTCAGTGTCATATAGTAATATATATAGTAATATGGCTGCTCTTCTCCTCAGTGTGATATAGTAATATATATAGTAATATGGCCGCCCTCCTCCTCAGTGTGATATAGTAATATATATAGTAATATGGCCGCCCTTCTCCTCAGTGTGATATAGTAATATATATAGTAATATGGCCGCCCTTCTCCTCAGTGTGATATAGTAATATATATAGTAATATGGCCGCTCTCCTCCTCAGTCTGATATAGTAATGTATATAGTCATATGGCTGCCCTTCTCAGTGTGATATAATAATATATATAGTAATATGGCCGCCCTTCTCCTCAGTGTGATATAGTAATATATATAGTAATATGGCCGCCCTCCTCCTCAGTGTGATTTAGTAATATATATAGTAATATGGCCGCCCTCCTCCTCAGTGTGATATAGTAATATATATATAGTAATATGGCTGCACTTCTCCTCAGTGTGATATAGTAATATATATATAGTAATATGGCCGCCCTCCTCCTCAGTGTGATATAGTAATATGGCCGCCCTTCTCCTCAGTGTGATATAGTAATATATATAGTAATATGGCCGCCCTTCTCCTCAGTGTGATATAGTAATGTATATAGTAATATGGCCGTCCTTCTCCTCAGTGTGATATAGTAATATATATAGTAATATGGCCGCCCTCCTCCTCAGTGTGATATAGTAATATATATATATAGTAATATGGCTGCCCGTCTCCTCAGTGTGATATAGTAATATATATATAGTAATATGGCCGCCCTCCTCCTCAGTGTGATATAGTAATATGGCCGCCCTTCTCAGTGTGATATAGTAATATATATAGTAATATGGCCGCCCTTCTCCTCAGTGTGATATAGTAATATATATAGTAATATGGCCGCCCTTCTCCTCAGTGTGATATAGTAATATATATAGTAATATGGCCGCCCTTCTCCTCAGTGTGATATAGTAATATATATAGTATTATGGCCGCCCTTCTCCTCAGTGTGATATAGTAATATATATAGTAATATGGCCGCCCTTCTCCTCAGTGTGATATAGTAATATATATAGTAATATGGCCGCCCTTCTCAGTGTGATATAGTAATATATAGTATTATGGCCGCCCTTCTCCTCGGTGTGATATAGTAATATATATAACAATATGGCCGCCCTTCTCAGTGTGATATAGTAATATATATATAGTAATATGGCCGCCCATCTCCTTAGTTTGATATAGTAATATATATAGTAATATGGCCGCTCTTCTTCTCAGTGTGATATAGTAATATATATAGTAATATGGCCGCCCTCCTCCTCAGTGTGATATAGTAATATATATAGTAATATGGCCGCCCTCCTCCTCTGTGTGATATAGTAATATATATAGTAATATGGCCGCCCTTCTCCTCAGTGTGATATAGTAATATATATAGTAATATGGCCGCCCTCCTCCTCAGTGTGATATAGTAATATATATAGTAATATGGCCGCCCTCCTCCTCTGTGTGATATAGTAATATATATATATAGTAATATGGCCGCCCTCCTCCTCAGTGTGATATAGTAATATATATAGTAATATGGCCGCCCTTCTCCTCAGTGTGATACAGTAATATATATAGTAATATGGCCGCCCTTCTCCTCAGTGTGATATAGTAATATATATAGTAATATGGCCACCCTTCTCCTCAGTGTGATATAGTAATATATATAGTAATATGGCCGCCCTTCTCCTCAGTGTGATATAGTAATATATATAGTAATATGGCCGCCCTTCTCCTCAGTGTGATATAGTAATATGTATAGTAATATGGCCGCCCTTCTCCTTAGTGATAATATAGTAATATATATAGTAATATGGCCGCCCTTCTCCTCAGTGTGATATAGTAATATATATAGTAATATGGCCGCCCTTCTCCTCAGTGTGATATAGTAATATATATAGTAATATGACCGCCCTTCTCCTCAGTGTGATATAGTAATATATATAGTAATATGGCCGCCCTTCTCCTCAGTGTGATATAGTAATATGTATAGTAATATGGCCGCCCTTCTCCTTAGTGATAATATAGTAATATATATAGTAATATGGCCGCCCTTCTCCTCAGTGTGATATAGTAATATATATAGTAATATGGCCGCCCTTCTCCTCAGTGTGATATAGTAATATATATAGTAATATGGCCGCCCTTCTCCTCAGTGTGATATAGTAATATATATAGTAATATGGCCGACCTTCTCCTCATTGTGATATAGTAATATATATAGTAATATGGCCGCCCTTCTCCTCAGTATGATATAGTAATATATATAGTAATATGGCCGCCCTTCTCCTCAGTGCGATATAGTAATATATATAGTAATATGGCCGCCCTCCTCCTCAGTGTGATATAGTAATATGGCCGCCCTTCTCCTCAGTGTGATATAGTAATATATTTAGTAATATGGCCACCCTTCTACCCTTCTCCTCATTGTGATATAGTAATATATATAGTAATATGGCCGCCCTTCTCCTTAGTGATAATATAGTAATATATATAGTAATATGGCCGCCCTTCTCCTCAGTGTGATATAATAATATATATAGTAATATGGCCGCCCTTCTCCTCAGTGTGATATAGTAATATATATAGTAATATGGCCGCCCTCCTCCTCAGTGTGATTTAGTAATATATATAGTAATATGGCCGCCCTCCTCCTCAGTGTGATATAGTAATATATATATAGTAATATGGCTGCACTTCTCCTCAGTGTGATATAGTAATATATATATAGTAATATGGCCGCCCTCCTCCTCACTGTGATATAGTAATATGGCCGCCCTTCTCCTCAGTGTGATATAGTAATATATATAGTAATATGGCCGCCCTTCTCCTCAGTGTGATATAGTAATATATATAGTAATATGGCCGTCCTTCTCCTCAGTGTGATATAGTAATATATATAGTAATATGGCCGCCCTCCTCCTCATTGTGATATAGTAATATGGCTGCCCTTCTCCTCAGTGTGATATAGTAATATATATATAGTAATATGGCCGCCCTCCTCCTCAGTGTGATATAGTAATATGGCCGCCCTTCTCAGTGTGATATAGTAATATATATAGTAATATGACCGCCCTTCTCCTCAGTGTGATATAGTAATATATATAGTAATATGGCCGCCCTTCTCCTCAGTGTGATATAGTAATATATATAGTAATATGGCCGCCCTTCTCCTCAGTGTGATATAGTAATATATATAGTAATATGGCCGCCCTTCTCCTCAGTGTGATATAGTAATATATATAGTAATATGGCCGCTCTCCTCCTCAGTCTGATATAGTAATGTATATAGTCATATGGCTGCCCTTCTCAGTGTGATATAATAATATATATAGTAATATGGCCGCCCTTCTCCTCAGTGTGATATAGTAATATATATAGTAATATGGCCGCCCTCCTCCTCAGTGTGATTTAGTAATATATATAGTAATATGGCCGCCCTCCTCCTCAGTGTGATATAGTAATATATATATAGTAATATGGCTGCACTTCTCCTCAGTGTGATATAGTAATATATATATAGTAATATGGCCGCCCTTCTCCTCAGTGTGATATAGTAATATATATAGTAATATGGCCGCCCTTCTCCTCAGTGTGATATAGTAATATATATAGTAATATGGCCGTCCTTCTCCTCAGTGTGATATAGTAATATATATAGTAATATGGCCGCCCTCCTCCTCAGTGTGATATAGTAATATATATATATAGTAATATGGCTGCCCTTCTCCTCAGTGTGATATAGTAATATATATATAGTAATATGGCCGCCCTCCTCCTCAGTGTGATATAGTAATATGGCCGCCCTTCTCAGTGTGATATAGTAATATATATAGTAATATGGCCGCCCTTCTCAGTGTGATATAGTAATATATATAGTAATATGGCCGCCCTTCTCCTCAGTGTGATATAGTAATATATATAGTAATATGGCCGCCCTTCTCCTCAGTGTGATATAGTAATATATATAGTATTATGGCCGCCCTTCTCCTCAGTGTGATATAGTAATATATATAGTAATATGGCCGCCCTTCTCCTCAGTGTGATATAGTAATATATATAGTAATATGGCCGCCCTTCTCAGTGTGATATAGTAATATATAGTATTATGGCCGCCCTTCTCCTCGGTGTGATATAGTAATATATATAACAATATGGCCGCCCTTCTCAGTGTGATATAGTAATATATATATAGTAATATGGCCGCCCATCTCCTCAGTTTGATATAGTAATATATATAGTAATATGGCCGCTCTTCTTCTCAGTGTGATATAGTAATATATATAGTAATATGGCCGCCCTCCTCCTCAGTGTGATATAGTAATATATATAGTAATATGGCCGCCCTCCTCCTCTGTGTGATATAGTAATATATATAGTAATATGGCCGCCCTTCTCCTCAGTGTGATATAGTAATATATATAGTAATATGGCCGCCCTCCTCCTCAGTGTGATATAGTAATATATATAGTAATATGGCCGCCCTCCTCCTCTGTGTGATATAGTAATATATATATATAGTAATATGGCCGCCCTCCTCCTCAGTGTGATATAGTAATATATATAGTAATATGGCCGCCCTCCTCCTCAGTGTGATATAGTAATATATATAGTAATATGGCCGCCCTTCTCCTCAGTGTGATACAGTAATATATATAGTAATATGGCCGCCCTTCTCCTCAGTGTGATATAGTAATATATATAGTAATATGGCCGCCCTTCTCCTCAGTGTGATATAGTAATATATGTAGTAATATGGCCGCCCTTCTCCTCAGTGTGATATAGTAATATATATAGTAATATGGCCGCCCTTCTCCTCAGTGTGATATAGTAATATGTATAGTAATATGGCCGCCCTTCTCCTTAGTGATAATATAGTAATATATATAGTAATATGGCCGCCCTTCTCCTCAGTGTGATATAGTAATATATATAGTAATATGGCCGCCCTTCTCCTCAGTGTGATATAGTAATATATATAGTAATATGACCGCCCTTCTCCTCAGTGTGATATAGTAATATATATAGTAATATGGCCGCCCTTCTCCTCAGTGTGATATAGTAATATGTATAGTAATATGGCCGCCCTTCTCCTTAGTGATAATATAGTAATATATATAGTAATATGGCCGCCCTTCTCCTCAGTGTGATATAGTAATATATATAGTAATATGGCCGCCCTTCTCCTCAGTGTGATATAGTAATATATATAGTAATATGGCCGCCCTTCTCCTCAGTGTGATATAGTAATATATATAGTAATATGGCCGACCTTCTCCTCATTGTGATATAGTAATATATATAGTAATATGGCCGCCCTTCTCCTCAGTATGATATAGTAATATATATAGTAATATGGCCGCCCTTCTCCTCAGTGCGATATAGTAATATATATAGTAATATGGCCGCCCTCCTCCTCAGTGTGATATAGTAATATGGCCGCCCTTCTCCTCAGTGTGATATAGTAATATATTTAGTAATATGGCCACCCTTCTCCTCATTGTGATATAGTAATATATATAGTAATATGGCCGCCCTTCTCCTTAGTGATAATATAGTAATATATATAGTAATATGACCGCCCTTCTCCTCAGTGTGATATAATAATATATATAGTAATATGGCCGCCCTTCTCCTCAGTGTGATATAGTAATATATATAGTAATATGGCCGCCCTCCTCCTCAGTGTGATTTAGTAATATATATAGTAATATGGCCGCCCTCCTCCTCAGTGTGATATAGTAATATATATATAGTAATATGGCTGCACTTCTCCTCAGTGTGATATAGTAATATATATATAGTAATATGGCCGCCCTCCTCCTCAGTGTGATATAGTAATATGGCCGCCCTTCTCCTCAGTGTGATATAGTAATATATATAGTAATATGGCCGCCCTTCTCCTCAGTGTGATATAGTAATATATATAGTAATATGGCCGTCCTTCTCCTCAGTGTGATATAGTAATATGGCCGCCCTCCTCCTCATTGTGATATAGTAATATGGCTGCCCTTCTCCTCAGTGTGATATAGTAATATATATATAGTAATATGGCCGCCCTCCTCCTCAGTGTGATATAGTAATATGGCCGCCCTTCTCAGTGTGATATAGTAATATATATAGTAATATGGCCGCCCTTCTCCTCAGTGTGATATAGTAATATATATAGTAATATGGCCGCCCTTCTCCTCAGTGTGATATAGTAATATATATAGTAATATGGCCGCCCTTCTCCTCAGTGTGATATAGTAATATATATAGTATTATGGCCGCCCTTCTCCTCAGTGTGATATAGTAATATATATAGTAATATGGCCGCCCTTCTCCTCAGTGTGATATAGTAATATATATAGTAATATGGCCGCCCTTCTCAGTGTGATATAGTAATATATAGTATTATGGCCGCCCTTCTCCTCGGTGTGATATAGTAATATATATAACAATATGGCCGCCCTTCTCAGTGTGATATAGTAATATATATATAGTAATATGGCCGCCCATCTCCTCAGTTTGATATAGTAATATATATAGTAATATGGCCGCTCTTCTTCTCAGTGTGATATAGTAATATATATAGTAATATGGCCGCCCTCCTCCTCAGTGTGATATAGTAATATATATAGTAATATGGCCGCCCTCCTCCTCAGTGTGATATAGTAATATATATAGTAATATGGCCGCCCTCCTCCTCTGTGTGATATAGTAATATATATATAGTAATATGGCCGCCCTCCTCCTCAGTGTGATATAGTAATATATATAGTAATATGGCCGCCCTTCTCCTCAGTGTGATACAGTAATATATATAGTAATATGGCCGCCCTTCTCCTCAGTGTGATATAGTAATATATATAGTAATATGGCCACCCTTCTCCTCAGTGTGATATAGTAATATATATAGTAATATGGCCGCCCTTCTCCTCAGTGTGATATAGTAATATATATAGTAATATGGCCGCCCTTCTCCTCAGTGTGATATAGTAATATGTATAGTAATATGGCCGCCCTTCTCCTTAGTGATAATATAGTAATATATATAGTAATATGGCCGCCCTTCTCCTCAGTGTGATATAGTAATATATATAGTAATATGGCCGCCCTTCTCCTCAGTGTGATATAGTAATATATATAGTAATATGACCGCCCTTCTCCTCAGTGTGATATAGTAATATATATAGTAATATGGCCGCCCTTCTCCTCAGTGTGATATAGTAATATGTATAGTAATATGGCCGCCCTTCTCCTTAGTGATAATATAGTAATATATATAGTAATATGGCCGCCCTTCTCCTCAGTGTGATATAGTAATATATATAGTAATATGGCCGCCCTTCTCCTCAGTGTGATATAGTAATATATATAGTAATATGGCCGCCCTTCTCCTCAGTGTGATATAGTAATATATATAGTAATATGGCCGCCCTTCTCCTCAGTGTGATATAGTAATATATATAGTAATATGGCCGCCCTTCTCCTCAGTATGATATAGTAATATATATAGTAATATGGCCGCCCTTCTCCTCAGTGCGATATAGTAATATATATAGTAATATGGCCGCCCTCCTCCTCCTCAGTGTGATATAGTAATATGGCCGCCCTTCTCCTCAGTGTGATATAGTAATATATTTAGTAATATGGCCACCCTTCTCCTCATTGTGATATAGTAATATATATAGTAATATGGCCGCCCTTCTCCTTAGTGATAATATAGTAATATATATAGTAATATGGCCGCCCTTCTCCTCAGTGTGATATAGTAATATATATAGTAATATGGCCGCCCTTCTCCTCAGTGTGATATAGTAATATATATAGTAATATGGCCGCCCTTCTCCTCAGTGTGCTATAGTAATATATATAGTAATATGGCACCCTTCTCCTCAGTGTGATATAGTAATATATATAGTAATATGGCCGCCCTTCTTCTCAGTGTGATATAGTAATATATATAGTAATATGGACGCCCTTCTCCTCAGTGTGATATAGTAATATATATAGTAATATGGCCGCCCTTCTCCTCTGTGTGATATAGTAATATATATAGTAATATGGCCGCCCTTCTCCTCAGTGTGATATAGTAATATATATAGTAATATGGCCGCCCTTCTCCTCTGTGTGATATAGTAGACATATAGTAATATGGCCGCCCTTCTCCTCAGTGTGATATAGTAATATATATAGTAATATGGCTGCCCTTCTCCTCAGTGTGATATAGTAATATATATAGTAATATGGCCGCCCTTCTCCTCAGTGTGATATAGTAGATATATAGTAATATGGCCGCCTTTCTCCTCAGTGTGATATAGTAATATATATAGTAATATGGCTGCCCTTCTCCTCAGTGTGATATAGTAATATATATAGTAATATGGCTGCTCTTCTCCTCAGTGTGATATAGTAATATATATATAGTAATATGGCCGCCCTTCTCCTCAGTGTGATATAGTAATATATATAGTAATATGGCCGCCCTCCTCCTCAGTGTGATATAGTAATATATATAGTAATATGGCCGCCCTTCTCCTCAGTGTGATATAGTAATATATATAGTAATATGGTTGCCCTTCTCCTCAGTGTGATATAGTAATATATATAGTAATATGGCTGCTCTTCTCCTCAGTGTGATATAGTAATATATATATAGTAATATGGTCGCCCTCCTCCTCAGTGTGATATAGTAATATATATATAGTAATATGGTCGCCCTCCTCCTCAGTGTGATATAGTAATATATATAGTAATATGGCCGCCCTTCTCCTCAGTGTGATATAGTAATATATATAGAAATATGGCCGCCCTCCTCCTCAGTGTGATATAGTAATATATATATAGTAATATGGCCGCACTTCTCCTTAGTGTGATGTAGTAATATATATAGTAATATGGCCGCCCTTCTCCTCAGTGTGATATAGTAATATATATATAGTAATATGGCCGCCCTTCTCCTCAGTGTGATATAGTAATATATATAGTAATATGACCGCCCTTCTCCTCAGTGTGATATAGTAATATATATAGTAATATGGCCGCCCTTCTCCTCAGTGTGATACAGTAATATATATAGTAATATGACCGCCCTCCTCCTCAGTGTGATATAGTAATATATATAGTAATATGACCGCCCTCCTCTTCAGTGTGATATAGTAATATGGCCGCCCTTCTCCTCAGTGTGATATAGTAATATATATAGTAATATGACCGCCCTCCTCCTCAGTGTGATATAGTAATATATATAGTAATATGGCCGCCCTCCTCCTCAGTGTGATATAGTAATATATATAGTAATATGGCCGCCCTTCTCCTCAGTGTGATATAGTAATATATATAGTAATATGGCCGCCCTTCTCCTCAGTGTGATCTAGTAATATATATAGTAATATGGCTGCTCTTCTCCTCAGTGTGATATAGTAATATATATAGTAATATGGCTGCCCTCCTCCTCAGTGTGATATAGTGATATATATAGTAATATGGCTGCCCTTCTCTTCAGTGTGATATAGTAATATATATAGTAATATGGCCGCTCTTCTCCTCAGTGTGATGTAGTAATATATATATAGTAATATGGCCGCCCTTCTCCTCAGTGTGATATAGTAATATATATATAGTAATATGGCCGCCCTTCTCCTCAGTGTGATATAGTAATATATATAGTAATATGGCCGCCCTTCTCCTCAGTGTGATACAGTAATATATATAGTAATATGACCGCCCTCCTCCTCAGTGTGATATAGTAATATATATAGTAATATGGCCGCCCTTCTCCTCAGTGTGATATAGTAATATATATAGTAATATGACCGCCCTCCTCCTCAGTGTGATATAGTAATATATATAGTAATATGGCCGCCCTTCTCCTCAGTGTGATACAGTAATATATATAGTAATATGACCGCCCTTCTCCTCAGTGTGATATAGTAATATATATAGTAATATGGCCGCCCTTCTCCTCAGTGTGATACAGTAATATATATAGTAATATGACCGCCCTCCTCCTCAGTGTGATATAGTAATATATATAGTAATATGGCCGCCCTTCTCCTCAGTGTGATATAGTAATATATATAGTAATATGACCGCCCTCCTCCTCAGTGTGATATAGTAATATATATAGTAATATGGCCGCCCTTCTCCTCAGTGTGATACAGTAATATATATAGTAATATGACCGCCCTCCTCCTCAGTGTGATATAGTAATATATATAGTAATATGGCCGCCCTTCTCCTCAGTGTGATACAGTAATATATATAGTAATATGACCGCCCTCCTCCTCAGTGTGATATAGTAATATATATAGTAATATGGCCGCCCTTCTCCTCAGTGTGATATAGTAATATATATAGTAATATGACCGCCCTCCTCCTCAGTGTGATATAGTAATATATATAGTAATATGGCCGCCCTTCTCCTCAGTGTGATATAGTAATATATATAGTAATATGGCTGCTCTTCTCCTCAGTGTGATATAGTAATATATATAGTAATATGGTTGCCCTCCTCCTCAGTGTGATATAGTAATATATATAGTAATATGGCTGCCCTTCTCCTCAGTGTGATATAGTAATATATATAGTAATATGGCAGCCCTTCTCCTCAGTGTGATATAGTAATATATATAGTAATATGGCCGCCCTTCTCCTCAGTGTGATATAGTAATATATATAGTAATATGGCTGCTCTTCTCCTCAGTGTGATATAGTAATATATATAGTAATATGGCTGCTCTTCTCCTCAGTGTGATATAGTAATATATATAGTAATATGGCCGCCCTTCTCCTCAGTGTGATACAGTAATATATATAGTAATATGACCGCCCTTCTCCTCAGTGTGATATAGTAATATATATAGTAATATGGCCGCCCTTCTCCTCAGTGTGATACAGTAATATATATAGTAATATGACCGCCCTCCTCCTCAGTGTGATATAGTAATATATATAGTAATATGGCCGCCCTTCTCCTCAGTGTGATATAGTAATATATATAGTAATATGGCTGCTCTTCTCCTCAGTGTGATATAGTAATATATATAGTAATATGGCTGCCCTCCTCCTCAGTGTGATATAGTAATATATATAGTAATATGGCTGCCCTTCTCAGTGTGATATAGTAATATATATAGTAATATGGCAGCCCTTCTCCTCAGTGTGATATAGTAATATATATAGTAATATGGCTGCTCTTCTCCTCAGTGTGATATAGTAATATATATAGTAATATGGCTGCTCTTCTCCTCAGTGTGATATAGTAATATATATAGTAATATGGCCGCCCTCCTCCTCAGTGTGATATAGTAATATATATAGTAATATGGCCGCCCTTCTCCTCAGTGTGATATAGTAATATATATAGTAATATGGCTGCTCTTCTCCTCAGTGTGATATAGTAATATATATATAGTAATATGGCTGCCCTCCTCCTCAGTGTGATATAGTAATATATATAGTAATATGGCTGCCCTCCTCCTCAGGTTGATATAGTAATATATATAGTAATATGGCCGCCCTTCTCCTCAGTGTGATACAGTAATATATATAGTAATATGACCGCCCTTCTCCTCAGTGTGATATAGTAATATATATAGTAATATGGCCGCCCTTCTCCTCAGTGTGATACAGTAATATATATAGTAATATGACCGCCCTCCTCCTCAGTGTGATATAGTAATATATATAGTAATATGGCCGCCCTTCTCCTCAGTGTGATATAGTAATATATATAGTAATATGGCTGCTCTTCTCCTCAGTGTGATATAGTAATATATATAGTAATATGGCCGCCCTTCTCCTCAGTGTGATACAGTAATATATATAGTAATATGACCGCCCTTCTCCTCAGTGTGATATAGTAATATATATAGTAATATGGCTGCTCTTCTCCTCAGTGTGATATAGTAATATATATAGTAATATGGTTGCCCTCCTCCTCAGTGTGATATAGTAATATATATAGTAATATGGCTGCCCTTCTCCTCAGTGTGATATAGTAATATATATAGTAATATGGCAGCCCTTCTCCTCAGTGTGATATAGTAATATATATAGTAATATGGCCGCCCTTCTCCTCAGTGTGATATAGTAATATATATAGTAATATGGCTGCTCTTCTCCTCAGTGTGATATAGTAATATATATAGTAATATGGCTGCTCTTCTCCTCAGTGTGATATAGTAATATATATAGTAATATGGCCGCCCTTCTCCTCAGTGTGATACAGTAATATATATAGTAATATGACCGCCCTTCTCCTCAGTGTGATATAGTAATATATATAGTAATATGGCCGCCCTTCTCCTCAGTGTGATACAGTAATATATATAGTAATATGACCGCCCTCCTCCTCAGTGTGATATAGTAATATATATAGTAATATGGCCGCCCTTCTCCTCAGTGTGATATAGTAATATATATAGTAATATGGCTGCTCTTCTCCTCAGTGTGATATAGTAATATATATAGTAATATGGCTGCCCTCCTCCTCAGTGTGATATAGTAATATATATAGTAATATGGCTGCCCTTCTCAGTGTGATATAGTAATATATATAGTAATATGGCAGCCCTTCTCCTCAGTGTGATATAGTAATATATATAGTAATATGGCTGCTCTTCTCCTCAGTGTGATATAGTAATATATATAGTAATATGGCTGCTCTTCTCCTCAGTGTGATATAGTAATATATATAGTAATATGGCCGCCCTCCTCCTCAGTGTGATATAGTAATATATATAGTAATATGGCCGCCCTTCTCCTCAGTGTGATATAGTAATATATATAGTAATATGGCTGCTCTTCTCCTCAGTGTGATATAGTAATATATATATAGTAATATGGCTGCCCTCCTCCTCAGTGTGATATAGTAATATATATAGTAATATGGCTGCCCTCCTCCTCAGGTTGATATAGTAATATATATAGTAATATGGCCGCCCTTCTCCTCAGTGTGATACAGTAATATATATAGTAATATGACCGCCCTTCTCCTCAGTGTGATATAGTAATATATATAGTAATATGGCCGCCCTTCTCCTCAGTGTGATACAGTAATATATATAGTAATATGACCGCCCTCCTCCTCAGTGTGATATAGTAATATATATAGTAATATGGCCGCCCTTCTCCTCAGTGTGATATAGTAATATATATAGTAATATGGCTGCTCTTCTCCTCAGTGTGATATAGTAATATATATAGTAATATGGCTGCCCTCCTCCTCAGTGTGATATAGTAATATATATAGTAATATGGCTGCCCTTCTCCTCAGTGTGATATAGTAATATATATAGTAATATGGCAGCCCTTCTCCTCAGTGTGATATAGTAATATGGCTGCTCTTCTCCTCAGTGTGATATAGTAATATATATAGTAATATGGCTGCTCTTCTCCTCAGTGTGATATAGTAATATATATAGTAATATGGCCGCCCTCCTCCTCAGTGTGATATAGTAATATATATAGTAATATGGCCGCCCTTCTCCTCAGTGTGATATAGTAATATATATAGTAATATGGCTGCTCTTCTCCTCAGTGTGATATAGTAATATATATAGTAATATGGCTGCCCTCCTCCTCAGTGTGATATAGTAATATATATAGTAATATGGCTGCCCTTCTCCTCAGTGTGATATAGTAATATATATAGTAATATGGCAGCCCTTCTCCTCAGTGTGATATAGTAATATATATAGTAATATGGCAGCCCTTCTCCTCAGTGTGATATAGTAATATATATAGTAATATGGCCGCTCTTCTCCTCAGTGTGATATAGTAATATATAGTAATATGGCCGCCCTTCTCCTCAGTGTGATACAGTAATATATATAGTAATATGACCGCCCTTCTCCTCAGTGTGATATAGTAATATATATAGTAATATGGCCGCTCTTCTCCTCAGTGTGATATAGTAATATATATAGTAATATGGCCGCCCTTCTCCTCAGTGTGATACAGTAATATATATAGTAATATGACCGCCCTCCTCCTCAGTGTGATATAGTAATATATATAGTAATATGACCGCCCTTCTCCTCAGTGTGATATAGTAATATATATAGTAATATGGCCGCCCTTCTCCTCAGTGTGATATAGTAATATATATAGTAATATGGCCGCCCTTCTCCTCAGTGTGATATAGTAATATATATAGTAATATGACCGCCCTTCTCCTCAGTGTGATATAGTAATATATATAGTAATATGGCCGCCCTTCTCCTCAGTGTGATACAGTAATATATATAGTAATATGGCCGCCCTTCTCCTCAGTGTGATACAGTAATATATATAGTAATATGACCGCCCTCCTCCTCAGTGTGATATAGTAATATATATAGTAATATGACCGCCCTTCTCCTCAGTGTGATATAGTAATATATATAGTAATATGGCCGCCCTTCTCCTCAGTGTGATATAGTAATATATATAGTAATATGGCCGCCCTTCTCCTCAGTGTGATATAGTAATATATATAGTAATATGACCGCCCTTCTCCTCAGTGTGATATAGTAATATATATAGTAATATGGCCGCCCTTCTCCTCAGTGTGATACAGTAATATATATAGTAATATGGCCGCCCTTCTCCTCAGTGTGATATAGTAATATATATAGTAATATGGCTGCTCTTCTCCTCAGTGTGATATAGTAATATATATAGTAATATGGCTGCCCTCCTCCTCAGTGTGATATAGTAATATATATAGTAATATGGCTGCCCTTCTCCTCAGTGTGATATAGTAATATATATAGTAATATGGCTGCCCTTCTCCTCAGTGTGATATAGTAATATATATAGTAATATGGCAGCCCTTCTCCTCAGTGTGATATAGTAATATATATAGTAATATGGCAGCCCTTCTCCTCAGTGTGATATAGTAATATATATAGTAATATGGCCGCCCTTCTCCTCAGTGTGATATAGTAATATATATAGTAATATGGCCGCTCTTCTCCTCAGTGTGATATAGTAATATATATAGTAATATGGCTGCCCTTCTCCTCAGTGTGATATAGTAATATATATAGTAATATGGCCGCCCTTCTCCTCAGTGTGATATAGTAATATATATAGTAATATGGCCGCCCTCCTCCTCAGTGTGATATAGTAATATGGCCGCCCTTCTCCTCAGTGTGATATAGTAATATATATAGTAATATGGCCGCCCTTCTCCTCAGTGTGATATAGTAATATATATAGTAATATGGCCGCCCTTCTCCTCAGTGTGATATAGTAATATATATAGTAATATGGCCGCCCTTCTCCTCAGTGTGATATAGTAATATATATAGTAATATGGCCGCCCTTCTCCTCAGTGTGATATAGTAATATATATAGTAATATGGCCGCCCTCCTCCTCAGTGTGATATAGTAATATATATAGTAATATGGCCGCCCTTCTCAGTGTGATATAGTAATATATATAGTAATATGGCTGCCCTTCTCCTCAGTGATGATATAGTAATATATATAGTGATATGGCCGCCCTCCTCCTCAGTGTGATATAGTAATATATATAGTAATATGGCCGCCCTTCTCCTCAGTGTGATATAGTAATATATATAGTAATATGGCCGCCCTTCTCCTCAGTGTGATATAGTAATATATATAGTAATATGGCCGCCCTTCTCCTCAGTGTGATATAGTAATATATATAGTAATATGGCCGCCCTTCTCCTCAGTGTGATATAGTAATATATATAGTAATATGGCCGCCCTCCTCCTCAGTGTGATATAGTAATATATATAGTAATATGGCCGCCCTTCTCAGTGTGATATAGTAATATATATAGTAATATGGCTGCCCTTCTCCTCAGTGATGATATAGTAATATATATAGTAATATGGCTGCCCTTCTCCTCAGTGATGATATAGTAATATATATAGTGATATGGCCGCCCTCCTCCTCAGTGTGATATAGTAATATATATAGTAATATGGCCGCCCTTCTCCTCAGTGTGATATAGTAATATATATAGTAATATGGCCGCACTTCTCCTCAGTGTGATATAGTAATATGGCCGCCCTTCTCCTCAGTGTGATATAGTAATATATATAGTAATATGGCTGCTCTTCTCAGTGTGATATAGTAATATATATAGTAATATGGCCGCCCTTCTCCTCAGTGTGATATAGTAATATGTATAGTAATATGGCCGCCCTTCTCCTCAGTGTGATATAGTAATATATATAGTAATATGGCCGCCCTTCTCCTTAGTGATAATATAGTAATATATATAGTAATATGGCCGCCCTTCTCCTCAGTGTGATATAGTAATATATATAGTAATATGGCCGCCCTTCTCCTCAGTGTGATATAGTAATATATATAGTAATATGGCCGCCCTTCTCCTTAGTGATAATATAGTAATATATATAGTAATATGACCGCCCTTCTCCTCAGTGTGATATAGTAATATATATAGTAATATGGCCGCCCTTCTCCTCAGTGTGATATAGTAATATATATAGTAATATGGCCGCCCTCCTCCTCAGTGTGATATAGTAATATATATAGTAATATGGCCGCCCTTCTCAGTGTGATATAGTAATATATATAGTAATATGGCTGCCCTTCTCCTCAGTGATGATATAGTAATATATATAGTAATATGGCTGCCCTTCTCCTCAGTGATGATATAGTAATATATATAGTGATATGGCCGCCCTCCTCCTCAGTGTGATATAGTAATATATATAGTAATATGGCCGCCCTTCTCCTCAGTGTGATATAGTAATATGGCCGCACTTCTCCTCAGTGTGATATAGTAATATGGCCGCCCTTCTCCTCAGTGTGATATAGTAATATATATAGTAATATGGCTGCTCTTCTCAGTGTGATATAGTAATATATATAGTAATATGGCCGCCCTTCTCCTCAGTGTGATATAGTAATATGTATAGTAATATGGCCGCCCTCCTCCTCAGTGTGATATAGTAATATATATAGTAATATGGCCGCCCTTCTTCTCAGTAGTGGTCGTGCCCAGCCTCCTCACTTCTGCAGTTCTGGGAATTCTGCACATGGTGTAGTGTGTGCTGTGTAATGTAGTCCTGTGCTGCAGTTCTGTGCGGTTTTGTGCTAATAGTGTTGTGTTGTCATGTGTTGCGGTGCTATGCTGTGCTTCAGTGTAGTGCTGTGCTGCAGTGTCACGTCTCGGTGCTGTGCTGCCGTGCCGTGCAGTGTAGTGCTGTGCTGCGGTGCAATGTAGTGCTGTGGTTCTGTGCTTCTGTTCATTTTAATGTTGTTCTGTGGTTTTGTGCTGTGCTGAGGTTCTGTGCTGCGGTTCTGTTCTGAGCTGAGCTGCGGTGCAGTGTAGTGCTGCGCTGCGGTTCTGTGCTGCAGTGCAGTGCTGTGTTGCGGTTCTGTGCTGCGGTGCAGTGTAGTGCTGTCCTGCGGTTCTGTGCTGCGGTGCAATGTAGTGCTGTGCTGCGGTTCTGTGCTGCGGTGCAGTGTAGTGCTGTGCTGCGGTTCTGTGCTGCGGTGCAGTGTAGTGCTGTGCTGCGGTTCTGTGCTGCGGTGCAATGTAGTGCTGTGGTTCTGTGCTTCTGTTCATTTTAATGTTGTTCTGTGGTTTTGTGCTGTGCTGCGGTTCTGTTCTGAGCTGAGCTGCGGTGCAGTGCAGTGCAGTGCTGTGTTGCGGTTCTGTGCTGCGGTGCAGTGTAGTGCTGTACTGCGGTTCTGTGCTGCGGTGCAATGTAGTGCTGTGCTGCGGTTCTGTGCTGCGGTGCAGTGTAGTGCTGTGCTGCGGTTCTGTGCTGCGGTGCAATGTAGTGCTGTGGTTCTGTGCTTCTGTTCATTTTAATGTTGTTCTGTGGTTTTGTGCTGTGCTGCGGTTTTGTTCTGACCTGAGCTGAGCTGCGGTGCAGTGCAGTGCAGTGCTGTGTTGCGGTTCTGTGCTGCGGTGCAGTGTAGTGCTGTACTGCGGTTCTGTGCTGCGGTGCAATGTAGTGCTGTGCTGCGGTTCTGTGCTGCGGTGCAGTGTAGTGCTGTGCTGCAGTGCAGTGCTGTGTTGCGGTTCTGTGCTGCGGTGCAATGTAGTGCTGTGCTGTGGTTCTGTGCTGCGGTGCAGTGTAGTGCTGTGCTGTGGTTCTGTGCTGCGGTGCAATGTAGTGCTGTGGTTCTGTGCTTCTGTTCATTTTAATGTTGTTCTGTGGTTTTGTGCTGTGCTGCGGTTCTGTTCTGAGCTGAGCTGCGGTGCAGTGCAGTGCTGTGTTGCGGTTCTGTGCTGCGGTGCAGTGTAGTGCTGTACTGCGGTTCTGTGCTGCGGTGCAATGTAGTGCTGTGCTGCGGTTCTGTGCTGCGGTGCAGTGTAGTGCTGTGCTGCGGTTCTGTGCTGCGGTGCAGTGTAGTGCTGTGCTGTGGTTCTGTGCTGCGGTGCAATGTAGTGCTGTGCTGCGGTTCTGTGCTGCGGTGCAGTGTAGTGCTGTGCTGCGGTTCTGTGCTGCGGTGCAGTGTAGTGCTGTGCTGTGGTTCTGTGCTGCGGTGCAATGTAGTGCTGTGGTTCTGTGCTTCTGTTCATTTTAATGTTGTTCTGTGGTTTTGTGCTGTGCTGCGGTTCTGTGCTGCGGTGCTGTGCTGCGGTGCTGTGCTGCCTTTCTTTGCTGTGCTGTCATGCGGTTATGTGCTGTGCTGAGGTGTGGTGTGTTGTGCTACAAGGCAGTGGAAATCTTTCACCTGCTGATGGTTTTTGTATTAAGGAGAGACTGAACAGAGGGGGCGCTGATGAGGGACCGGACACGTGGAGGGGAGAACCCCTGGGAGCACTGGAGGCGATAATGACACAAGGTGCAGCATTAGGGAACGAACTGAGACCAAGCAAGACGGATTTTGAGAAGACATCCTGCTGGAATACCTGGTGACCTACCTGAGAGGGGAAGACAGCTGAGGAGACAGGCAGTAGTGGAGGTGGTAGATCTGGGGCTGAGGAAACAGTAGTGGAAGTGGTAGATCTGTGGCTTAGGAGACAGTCAGCGGTGGTGGAGCTGGGGCTGAGGAGACAGTCAGTAGTGGAGCTGGGGCTGAGGAGACAGTCAGTAGTGGTGAAGCTGGGGCTGAGGAGACAGTCAGCGGTGGTGGAGTTGGGGCTGAGGAAACAGTCAGTAGTGGAGGTGATATAGCTGGGGCTGAGGAAACAGTCAGTAGTGGAGGTGGTAGATCTGGGGCTGAGGAGACAGTAGTGGAGGTGGTAGATCTGTGGCTTACTAGACAGGCAGTAGTGGAGGTGGTAGATCTGGGGCTGAGGAGACAGTCAGTAGTGGATGTGGTAGATCTGGGGCTGAGGAGACAGTAGTGGAAGTGGTAGATCTGTGGCTTAGGAGACAGTCAGCGGTGGTGGAGCTGGGGCTGAGGAGACAGTCAGTAGTGGTGAAGCTGAGGCTGAGGAGACAGTCAGCGGTGGCTGAGTTGGGGCTGAGGAAACAGTCAGTAGTGGAGGTGATATAGCTGGGGCTGAGGAAACAGTCAGTAGTGGAGGTGGTAGATCTGGGGCTGAGGAGACAGTAGTGGAGGTGGTAGATCTGTGGCTTACTAGACAGGCAGTAGTGGAGGTGGTAGATCTGGGGCTGAGGAGACAGTCAGTAGTGGATGTGGTAGATCTGGGGCTGAGGAGACAGTAGTGGAAGTGGTAGATCTGTGGCTTAGGAGACAGTCAGCGGTGGTGGAGCTGGGGCTGAGGAGACAGTCAGCGGTGGTGGAGCTGGGGCTGAGGAGACAGTCAGTAGTGGTGAAGCTGGGGCTGAGGAGACAGTCAACGGTGGTGGAGTTGGGGCTGAGGAGACAGTCAGTAGTGGATGTGATATACCTGGGGCTGAGGAGACAGTCAGTAGTGGAGGTGGTGGAGCTGAGGCTGAGGAGACAGTCAGTAGTGGAGGTGGTGGAGCTGGGGCTGAGGAGACAGTCAGTAGTGGAGGTGGTGGAGCTGGAGCTGAGGAGACAGTTAGTAGTGGAGGTGGTGGAGCTGGGGCTGAGGAGACTGTAGTGGAGGTGGTGGAGCTGAGGAGACAGTTAGTAGTGGAGGTGGTAGATCTGGGGCTGAGGAGACAGTAGTGGAGGTGGTAGATCTGGGGCTCAGGAGACAGTCAGTAGTGGAGGTGGTAGATCTGGGGCTGAGGAGACAGTCAGTAGTGGAGGTGGTGAAGCTGGAGCTGAGGAGACAGTCAGTAGTGGAGGTGGTGGAGCTGGAGCTGAGGAGACAGTTAGTGGAGGTGGTGGAGCTGGGGCTGAGGAGACTGTAGTGGAGGTGGTGGAGCTGAGGAGACAGTTAGTAGTGGAGGTGGTAGATCTGGGGCTCAGGAGACAGTCAGTAGTGGAGGTGGTAGATCTGGGGCTGAGGAGACAGTCAGTAGTGGAGGTGGTGAAGCTGGAGCTGAGGAGACAGTCAGTAGTGGAGGTGGTAGATCTGGGGCTGAGGAGACAGTCAGTAGTGGAGGTGGTAGATCTGTGGCTTAGGAGACAGTCAGCGGTGGTGGAGTTGGGGCTGAGGAGACAGTAGTGGAAGTGGTAGATCTGTGGCTTAGGAGACAGTCAGTAGTGGAGGTGGTAGATCTGGGGCTGAGGAGACAGTCTGTAGTGGAGGTGGTAGATCTGGGGCTGAGGAGACAGTCTGTAGTGGAGGTGATGGAGCTGGGGCTGAGGAGACAGTAGTGGAGGTGGTAGATCTGGGGCAGAGGAGACAGTCAGTAGTGGAGGTGCTGGAGCTGAGGAGACAGTCTGTAGTGGAGGTGGTAGATCTGGGGCTGAGGAGACAGTCTGTAGTGGAGGTGATGGAGCTGGGGCTGAGGAGACAGTAGTGGAGGTGGTAGATCTGGGGCAGAGGAGACAGTCAGTAGTGGAGGTGGTGGGGCTGAGGAGACAGTCAGTAGTGGAGGTGGTGGGGCTGAGGAGACAGTCAGAGGTGGTGGAGCTGGGGCTGAGGAGACAGTCAGTAGTGGAGGTGGTGGGGCTGAGGAGACAGTCAGTAGTGGAGGTGGAGATTGGGCTGAGGAGACAGTCAGTAGTGGAGGTGGTAGATCTGGGGCTGAGGAGACAGTCAGTAGTGGAGGTGGTAGATCTGGGGCTGAGGAGACAGTCAGTAGTGGAGGTGGTAGATCTGGGGCTGAGGAGACAGTCAGTAGTGGAGGTGGTGGGGCTGAGGAGACAGTCAGTAGTGGAGGTGGTGGGGCTGAGGAGACAGTCAGCGGTGGTGGAGCTGGGGCTGAGGAGACAGTCAGCGGTGGTGGAGCTGGGGCTGAGGAGACAGTCAGTAGTGGAGGTGGAGATTGGGCTGAGGAGATAGTCAGTAGTGGAGGTGGTGGGGCTGAGGAGACAGTCAGTAGTGGAGGTGGAGATTGGGCTGAGGAGACAGTCAGTAGTGGAGGTGGAGATTGGGCTGAGGAGATAGTCAGTAGTGGAGGTGGTGGGGCTGAGGAGACAGTCAGTAGTGGAGGTGGTGGGGCTGAGGAGACAGTCAGTAGTGGAGGTGGTGGGGCTGAGGAGACAGTCAGTAGTGGAGGTGGTGGGGCTGAGGAGACAGTCAGTAGTGGAGGTGGTGGGGCTGAGGAGACAGTCAGCGGTGGTGGAGCTGGGGCTGAGGAGACAGTCAGTAGTGGAGGTGGTGGGGCTGAGGAGACAGTCAGTAGTGGAGGTGGTGAAGCTGGAGCTGAGGAGACAGTCAGTAGTGGAGGTGGTAGATCTGGGGCTGAGGAGACAGTCAGTAGTGGAGGTGGTAGATCTGTGGCTTAGGAGACAGTCAGCGGTGGTGGAGTTGGGGCTGAGGAGACAGTAGTGGAAGTGGTAGATCTGTGGCTTAGGAGACAGTCAGTAGTGGAGGTGGTAGATCTGGGGCTGAGGAGACAGTCTGTAGTGGAGGTGGTAGATCTGGGGCTGAGGAGACAGTCTGTAGTGGAGGTGATGGAGCTGGGGCTGAGGAGACAGTAGTGGAGGTGGTAGATCTGGGGCAGAGGAGACAGTCAGTAGTGGAGGTGCTGGAGCTGAGGAGACAGTCTGTAGTGGAGGTGATGGAGCTGGGGCTGAGGAGACAGTCAGTAGTGGAGGTGGTGGGGCTGAGGAGACAGTCAGCAGTGGAGGTGGTAGATCTGGGGCTGAGGAGACAGTCAGTAGTGGAGGTGGTGGGGCTGAGGAGACAGTCAGTAGTGGAGGTGGTGGGGCTGAGGAGACAGTCAGTAGTGGAGGTGGTGGGGCTGAGGAGACAGTCAGCGGTGGTGGAGCTGGGGCTGAGGAGACAGTCAGTAGTGGAGGTGGTGGGGCTGAGGAGACAGTCAGTAGTGGAGGTGGAGATTGGGCTGAGGAGATAGTCAGTAGTGGAGGTGGTGGGGCTGAGGAGACAGTCAGTAGTGGAGGTGGTGGGGCTGAGGAGACAGTCAGTAGTGGAGGTGGTGGGGCTGAGGAGACAGTCAGAGGTGGTGGAGCTGGGGCTGAGGAGACAGTCAGTAGTGGAGGTGGTGGGGCTGAGGAGACAGTCAGTAGTGGAGGTGGAGATTGGGCTGAGGAGACAGTCAGTAGTGGAGGTGGTAGATCTGGGGCTGAGGAGACAGTCAGTAGTGGAGGTGGTAGATCTGGGGCTGAGGAGACAGTCAGTAGTGGAGGTGGTAGATCTGGGGCTGAGGAGACAGTCAGTAGTGGAGGTGGTGGGGCTGAGGAGACAGTCAGTAGTGGAGGTGGTGGGGCTGAGGAGACAGTCAGCGGTGGTGGAGCTGGGGCTGAGGAGACAGTCAGCGGTGGTGGAGCTGGGGCTGAGGAGACAGTCAGTAGTGGAGGTGGAGATTGGGCTGAGGAGATAGTCAGTAGTGGAGGTGGTGGGGCTGAGGAGACAGTCAGTAGTGGAGGTGGTGGGGCTGAGGAGACAGTCAGTAGTGGAGGTGGTGGGGCTGAGGAGACAGTCAGTAGTGGAGGTGGTGGGGCTGAGGAGACAGTCAGTAGTGGAGGTGGTGGGGCTGAGGAGACAGTCAGCGGTGGTGGTGGTGGTGGGGCTGAGGAGACAGTCAGCGGTGGTGGAGCTGGGGCTGAGGAGACAGTCAGTAGTGGAGGTGGTGGGGCTGAGGAGACAGTCAGTAGTGGAGGTGGTAGATCTGTGGCTGAGGAGACAGTCAGCGGTGGTGGAGCTGGGGCTGAGGAGACAGTCAGTAGTGGAGGTGGTGGGGCTGAGGAGACAGTCAGTAGTGGAGGTGGTAGATCTGGGGCTGAGGAGACAGTCAGCGGTGGTGGAGCTGGGGCTGAGGAGACAGTCAGTGGGCTGGCAGCCCCTCCGTTGCCCTCCCCACCCCCCGGCCAGTGTCCAGCTCTTGGTAAAGTGTCACCAGCTTCTTTCACTCAGTAGAACTTTTTGCGCCCTTTGCTGTTGCCTGGTGACTGCTGACGTCAGTGCGGCTGCACAAGAGGCTTTGTGTGTTTATCTGTTCAGGGCACAGCCATCCACACACAGGGGGGGGCACAGCCATCCACACACAGGGGGGGGCACAGCCATCCACACACAGGGGGGGGCACAGCCATCCACACACAGGGGGGGGCACAGCCATCCACACACAGGGGGGGGCACAGCCATCCACACACAGGGGGGGGCACAGCCATCCACACACAGGGGGGGGCACAGCCATCCACACACAGGGGGGGGCACAGCCATCCACACACAGGGGGGGGCACAGCCATCCACACACAGGGGGGGCACAGCCATCCACACACAGGGGGGGGCACAGCCATCCACACACAGGGGGGGCACAGCCATCCACACACAGGGGGGGGCACAGCCATCCACACACAGGGGGGGGCACAGCCATCCACACACAGGGGGGGGGCACAGCCATCCACACACAGGGGGGGGGCACAGCCATCCACACACAGGGGGGGGGCACAGCCATCCACACACAGGGGGGGGGCACAGCCATCCACACACAGGGGGGGGCACAGCCATCCACACACAGGGGGGGCACAGCCATCCACACACAGGGGGGGGCACAGCCATCCACACACAGGGGGGGGCACAGCCATCCACACACAGGGGGGGGGGCACAGCCATCCACACACAGGGGGGGGGGCACAGCCATCCACACACAGGGGGGGGGGCACAGCCATCCACACACAGGGGGGGGCACAGCCATCCACACACAGGGGGGGGCACAGCCATCCACACACAGGGGGGGGGCACAGCCATCCACACACAGGGGGGGGGCACAGCCATCCACACACAGGGGGGGGGCACAGCCATCCACACACAGGGGGGGGGGGGGCTCCTCCAGATCCTCCAGCACAAGCTGCATTCTGACTGCGACAAACTTTAGAAGTCGCCTGGAAAATACTACTGCAGCTTGTGGTGTGAGCTGTGACCTGCAGGCTGTAATTCCTGATGAGTTTATTGTGTTGTCCGGTCCCTGCACAGAGATAATGAGGAGAGATGCAACAATAACTGCAATGTGACCTCACAACAATGTAACAACAATAATGTAACAGTGAACTATAATATCAATGTAACAATAGCAATGTTTGAATAATAACATCACCATATGAATGATCTGCCGCAGAGGATGATTGTATTTTTGAATTGTTGGTTGGATGATGCGATCATCGTGTGAACATGATCTAAACTTGTTTTACTTTTGTAGTTTAATATAAATGATTAGAGTTAATAGCAAATGCTGAGAACTGGAGACTAGAGTTCTACTGCTCCAGGCTGGAAGATAGGAGCCAGCTCCTGAGCCAGCTCCTGAGCCAGCACCTGAGCCAGCACCTGAGCCAGCACCTGAGCCAGCACCTGAGCCAGCTCCTGAGCCCGAACTGACCCGATACTGACCCCGCACAGGACTCCTCAATATCCCACATGAAAGAATTAGATACTGTAGAGGAGAGCTGTATCTAATCCAGCCTTATGTGATACAGTCTGCTGGGCTGTGTATCTAATCCAGCCTTATGTGATACAGTCTGCTGGGCTGTGTATCTAATCCAGCCTTATGTGATACAGTCTGCCGGGCTGTGTATCTAATCCAGCCTTGTGTGATACAGTCTGCTGGGCTGTGTATCTAATCCAGCCTTGTGTGATACAGTCTGCCGGGCTGTGTATCTAATCCAGCCTTATGTGATACAGTCTACTGGGCTGTGTATCTAATCCAGCCTTATGTGATAGTCTGCCAGGCTGTGTATCTAATCCAGCCTTGTGTGATACAGTCTGCTGGGCTGTGTATCTAATCCAGCTTTATGTGATACAGTCTACTGGGCTGTGTATCTAATCCAGCCTTATGTGATAGTCTGCCAGGCTGTGTATCTAATCCAGCCTTGTGTGATACAGTCTGCCGGGCTGTGTATCTAATCCAGCCTTGTGTGATACAGTCTGCCGGGCTGTGTATCTAATCCAGCCTTGTGTGATACAGTCTACCGGGCTGTGTATCTAATCCAGCCTTATGTGATACAGTCTACCGGGCTGTGTATCTAATCCAGCCTTGTGTGATATAGTCTGTCAGGCTGTGTATCTAATCCAGCCTTGTGTGATGCAGTCTGCTGGGCTGTGTATCTAATCCAGCCTTGTGTGATACAGTCTGCTGGGCTGTGTATCTAATCCAGCCTTATGTGATAGTCTGCCAGGCTGTGTATCTAATCCAGCCTTGTGTGATACAGTCTGCTGGGCTGTGTATCTAATCCAGCCTTGTGTGATACAGTCTGCTGGGCTGTGTATCTAATCCAGCCTTGTGTGATACAGTCTACCGGGCTGTGTATCTAATCCAGCCTTGTGTGATACAGTCTGCTGGGCTGTGTATGTAATCCAGCCTTATGTGATAGTCTGCTGGGCTGTGTATCTAATCCTAATATATGTGACCGCAGGTATTACTGTAGATAATAGATACAGCAGCCGGTATCGCCCCGTATA
The DNA here is from genome assembly GCF_046119375.1 of Phyllobates terribilis. Taxonomy (NCBI): domain Eukaryota; kingdom Metazoa; phylum Chordata; class Amphibia; order Anura; family Dendrobatidae; genus Phyllobates; species Phyllobates terribilis. The sequence continues at coordinate 170,757,887 of NW_027362773.1, forward strand.
GGATTAGATACATGGCTCTGGGTTTTGGGGACCCGGTGAAGTTTGCTTTGCTTATGTAAAGTTTCTGCGGCCGCTGACGTCAATGCATTGTTCAGACTTCATTAACCCTCACTTATTTTTGAGTGATTTTGTTTTGTGTCGCTGCTTCCTCTTTGGTGTGAATATGGCGTCGGGGCGCGTACTTGTGGCTTGTACAGGAATCGCTCTGACGTCTGCGGCTCGTGGTGACAATCAAACTAAGGAAATAGTTTCCTCAATCCCCCAATGGTCCTGCGCCCCTCTCCCATCATGGCTTCACCCTGCGACCCCCAGTAATCCCAACTAGAGACCCAATATAAATGTATCATGGCTTCATCTCGTCACTTACAGCCCCTGTCTCCTGCCGCTCCTCTATCTTTAGGGATCTAGAGCTCTGCTCATCCTGAGCCTCCTGATGGAGAATAGAGTTGTGAACTGAGATACACAGTGCATTGTGAAAGTATTTGGCCCCCTTGAACTTTTCTACCTTTTGCCACATTTCTGGCTTCAAATATAAAGATATAAAATTCTAATTTTTTGGGGAAGAATCAACAACAAGTGGGACACAATCGTGAAGTGGAACCAAATTTATTGGATACTTTAAACTTTTTTTAACAAATTAAAAAACTGAATAGTGGGGGGTGCAATATTGTTCGGCCCCTTTACTTTCAGTGCAGAAGTTCAGTGAGGATCTCTGAATGATCCAATGTTCTCCTAAATGACTGGTGATGATACATAGGATCCACCTGTGTGTGATCAAGTCTCCGTATAAATGCACCTGCTCTGTGATAGTCTCATGAAGCATCATGAAGACCAAGGAACACACCAGCAGCTCCCAGATACTGTTGTGGAGAAGTTTAAAGCCGGATTTGGATACAAAAAGATTTCCCAAGTTTTAAACATCTGAAGGAGCAGTGTGCAAGCGATCATATGGAAATGAAAGGAGTATCAGACCCCTGCAAATCTACCAAGACCCGGCCGTCCCTCTAAACTTTCATCTCGAACAAGGAGAAGACTGATCAGAGATGCAGCCAAAAGGCCCATGATCACTCTGGATGAACTGCAGAGATCTACAGCGGAGGTGGGAGAGTCTGTCCATAGGACAACAATCAGTCATACACTGCACAAATCTGGCCTTTATGGAAGAGTGGCAAGAAGAAAGCCATTTCTCAAAGATATCCATAACAAGACTCATTTGAGGTTTGCCACAAGCCACCTGGGAGACACAACAAACATGTGGAATAAGGTGCTCTGGTCAGATTAAACCAAAATCAAACTTTTTTACACCAAACTGTTTGGCATAAAAGCAACACAGCTCATCACCCTCAAAACACCATCCCCACTGTCAAACATGGTGGTGGCAGCATCATGGTTTGGGCCTGCTTTCCTTCAGCAGGGACAGGGAAAAAATTGATGGGAAGATGGACGGAGCCAAATACAGGACCATTCTGGAAGAAAACCTGTTGGAGTCTGCAAAAGACCTGAGACTGGGACGGAGATTTATCTTCCAACAAGACAATGATCCCAAACATAAAGCAAAATCTGCAATGGAATGGTTCAAAAATGAACGTATCCAGGTGTTAGAATGGCCAAGTCAAAGTCCAGACCTGAATCCAATCGAGAATCTGTGGAAAGAGCTGAAAACTGCTGTTCACAAACGCCCTCCATCCAACCTCAATGAGCTCCAGCTGTTCTGCAAGGAAGAATGGGCAAGAATTTCAGCCTCTCGATGTGCAAAACTGATAGAGACATACCCCAAGCGACGTGCAGCTGTAATCGCAGCAAAAGGTGGCGCTACAAAGTATCAACTCAAGTTTTTTTATTTTTTAAAAAAAGTTTAAAATATCCAATAAATTTGGTTCCACTTCACGATTGTGTCCCACTTGTTGTTGATTCTTCCCCCAAAAATTAGAATTTTATATCTTTGTTTGAAGCCAGAAATGTGGCAAAAGGCAGAAAAGTTCAAGGGGAGAAATACTTTCACAATGCACTGTATAATTCTATATACCACTAATGGCGTAGGTATAAGGAGTCCACATGTTGTATTTCCACAGTCTTCATAAGCTTCTGCCAGAGGAGTTTGGCAGCTGCTTATCCTCTCCACTCATGTACTCGGCAGAGACGCATGCTCCTGTGGACGAGGGAGGCCGAAACAATGGCTGCCGGCTATTGAAGGTGTGTTATCCTCTTCTAGATCATGCACACTATGTGGTTGAACGGTGTCCATTCGATATGACATCACCGCTCTCCAGATATCAGTTATATTATACAGCAGTGACATCACCGCTCTCCAGATATCAGTTATATTATACAGCAGTGACATCACCACTCTCCAGATATCAGTTATATTACACAGCAGTGACATCACCGCTCTCCAGATATCAGTTATATTATACAGCAGTGACATCACCGCTCTCCAGATATCAGTTATATTATACAGCAGTGACATCACCGCTCTCCAGATATCAGTTATATTATACAGCAGTGACATCACCGCTCTCCAGATATCAGTTATATTATACAGCAGTGACATCACCGCTCTCCAGATATCAGTTATATTATACAGGAGGTGACATCACCGCTCTCCAGATACCGGTTATATTATACAGCGGTGACATCACCGCTCTCCAGATATCAGTTATATTATACAGCAGTGACATCACCGCTCTCCAGATATCAGTTATATCATACAGCGGTGACATCACCGCTCTCCAGATATTAGTTATATTATACAGCAGTGACATCACCGCTCTCCAGATATCAGTTATATTATACAGCGGTGACATCACCGCTCTCCAGATATCAGTTATATTATACAGCAGTGACATCACCGCTCTCCAGATATCAGTTATATTATACAGCAGTGACATCACCGCTCTCCAGATATCAGTTATATTATACAGCAGTGACATCACCGCTCTCCAGATATCAGTTATATTATACAGCAGTGACATCACCGCTCTCCAGATATCAGTTATATTATACAGCAGTGACATCACCGCTCTCCAGATATCAGTTATATTATACAGGAGGTGACATCACCGCTCTCCAGATACCGGTTATATTATACAGCGGTGACATCACCGCTCTCCAGATATCAGTTATATTATACAGCAGTGACATCACCGCTCTCCAGATATCAGTTATATCATACAGCGGTGACATCACCGCTCTCCAGATATTAGTTATATTATACAGCAGTGACATCACCGCTCTCCAGATATCAGTTATATTATACAGCGGTGACATCACCGCTCTCCAGATATCAGTTATATTATACAGCAGTGACATCACCGCTCTCCAGATATCAGTTATATTATACAGCAGTGACATCACCGCTCTCCAGATATCAGTTATATTATACAGCGGTGACATCACCTCTCTCCAGATATCAGTTATATTACACAGCAGTGACATCACCGCTCTCCAGATATCAGTTATATTATACAGCGGTGACATCACCTCTCTCCAGATATCAGTTATATTACACAGCAGTGACATCACCGCTCTCCAGATATCAGTTATATTATACAGCGGTGACATCACCGCTCTCCAGATATCAGTTATATTATACAGCGGTGACATCACCGCTCCCCAGATATCAGTTATATTATACAGCAATGACATCACCACTCTCCAGATATCAGTTATATTATACAGCGGTGACATCACCACTCTCCAGATATCAGTTATATTATACAGCAGTGACATCACCACTCTCCAGATATCAGTTATATTATACAGCAGTGACATCACCGCTCTCCAGATATCAGTTATATTATACAGCAGTGACATCACCACTCTCCAGATATCAGTTATATTATACAGCGGTGACATCACCGCTCTCCAGATATCAGTTATATTATACAGCGGTGACATCACCGCTCTCCAGATATCGGTTATATTATACAGCGGTGACATCACCGCTCTCCAGATATCAGTTATATTATACAGCAGTGACATCACCACTCTCCAGATATCAGTTATATTATACAGCGGTGACATCACCGCTCTCCAGATATCAGTTATATTATACAGCAGTGACATCACCGCTCTCCAGATATCAGTTATATTACACAGCAGTGACATCACCGCTCTCCAGATATCAGTTATATTATACAGCAGAGACATCACCGCTCTCCAGATATCAGTTATATTATACAGCAGTGACATCACCGCTCTCCAGATATCAGTTATATTATACAGCAGTGACATCACCGCTCCCCAGATATCAGTTATATTATACAGCGGTGACATCACCGCTCTCCAGATATCAGTTATATTATACAGCAGTGACATCACCGCTCTCCAGATATCAGTTATATTACACAGCAGTGACATCACCGCTCTCCAGATATCAGTTATATTATACAGCAGTGACATCACCGCTCCCCAGATATCAGTTATATTATACAGCAGTGACATCACCGCTCTCCAGATATCAGTTATATTATACAGCAGTGACATCACCGCTCTCCAGATATCAGTTATATTATACAGCAGTGACATCACCGCTCTCCAGATATCAGTTATATTATACAGCAGTGACATCACCGCTCTCCAGATATCAGTTATATTATACAGCAGTGACATCACCGCTCTCCAGATATCAGATATATCATACAGCAGTGACATCACCGCTCTCCAGATATCAGATATATCATACAGCGGTGACATCACTGCTCACATCTTGATATGTATTTAGGATTTTTGTTTTGAAGGCTGTGATTTTTCCGCCCCGTGTGCAGCAGATTCTCTTCCGCCGCTCACTTGTGTCCGTTTTTTGCTGGGTTTGTAGTGGTCACTTGTCAGTTTATTCACTGGCAGCGGATTTTGGCTCCGCGCACAAAGGCTGAATTTATGAATGACTTGAGGCTAAATTCTTTTTGCGCGGCCCGGCCTGGTATTACAGAGATGCCTTGTACATCCCATAAGAACAGAATCTAATTTTCTGGCCTGTCAGAGGTGAACGCACCACTCGCCATCCTCGCCTGCTCCTGAATGAAGCCGCTGTTGGGGTTTTTCTATGTTTTCATGTGTGAATCTTACTAAACATACTAGAAAACAACACAATAGATATTTCAGGGCTTTCGGCATTTTCCCCTTGCTGTTACCATCCACTATTATGTTAACCATTGATCTGCCATATTTCTTATTCTTCCTGGCCTGTATTGCCATTCCCATCTACTATTTTGTTTAAGTAAGGGTTTCTGAGGACCCCTTTGCTGTACCTATTTCTTCCTATGTGGATATTTGTGTCTGTAGTACCCCACATACTGTTCCTAGACCTATGTCATGTTGTAACAATTTGTTGTGTACATTCAGGGACCTCTTTACTGTATCTAGCTATATAAATATCTTCAGGAAACCCTCCCTTTACCTATTTCATGGCGTGTGTATTTTGGGATCTTCAGGGACCCCATTGCGGTACCTTTTTGCGTATATTATAGACATTAAGTACCCTAGTTACTGTACCTATTAAAGAGGGCTCACCTCACATGTTGCTTTTCAACAAAAATAATGGGAACCGTGAGAGAAATGAAAAAGCAACATCCAAACCTTAATCTTTCCAACTCTGTTTGCTGGTTCAGGCCTCATTCAGAAGTCCGTTTTTCATCTACATTTTCTCTTTGGTTTTCGCGGCTAAATCACGTACCAATTATAGTCTGTACGTCTTTTCACATGTAAATGTTTTTTTTGTGCTGTCTGTGAAATCAGAGACTAGTCTGTCTTTTTTTTTTTTACTGGCATCATGGCTGACAAGTATCGATACAAGGGTACGAGTCCACGAAAATGTCTAACGGCGGACGGGAGGCATCAGTCCATTTGCTGTCCATGTTCTTCGCTATCTTATTTATTTACCGGAAAAACACTGATGAGACTGTTGGTAAAACTGACCATTGACCCAGCACTGATGACTGTCACGTCCAAAACACTGATGACACTTGGAGCATTTTTTTTTTTGCATGTGTGAATGAGGTCTTAAGTGAATAGATATGTCCCACAATACTGTGGTCTTGTCGGAGCTGCGTGGACAGCAGACTGTGGTGGGCGCCCTTCCTTACTTGTCCTGCTTGTAGAATGCTCTTAAGAGACTCCATTGTGTTGCCTATTTTTTATTTGTGTGTTATGGTCATTAGGGACCTTTTTGCTGTATTCCTAGTTCTTATATATTAGGGTTCTTAGAAACTCTATCCCCGCTCCCATTTCCATTTTCAATAAAAGGGTTTTCATGCACCCAATCACTGCACCATTTCTTATGTGTATATTGGGGTCTTCAGGGACCCCATTAATGTACCTATTTCTTGTGTTTATTATAGGCCGAATGGACTTGATCTGTGCACCTATATACAGTGTGGAAAAAAAGTATTTAGTCAGCCCCCAATTGTGCAAGTTCTCCCTCTTACAAAGATGAGGTCGGCCTGTAATTGACATCATAGGTCGACCTCGACTATGAGAGACAAAATGAGAAAACAAATCCTTAAAATCACATTGTCTGATTTGGAAAGAAATTGTTTTTCAAATTTTGTTAGAAAATAAGTATTTGGTCAATTACAAAAGTTCATCTCGATACTTAGTTATATTTCCTTTGTTGCAATGACAGGGGTGAAACGTTTTCTGTGAGTCTTCACCAGGTTGGCACACACTGTTGCTGGTATGTCGGCCCATTCCTCCATGCAGATCTCCTCTAGAGCAGTGATGTTTTGGGGCTGTCGCTGGACAACACGGACTTTCAACTCCCTCCAAAGGTTTTCTATAGGGTTTAGATCTGGAGACTGGCTAGGCCACTCCAGGACCTTGAAATGCTTCTTATGAAGCCACTCCTTCGTTGCCCTGGCGGTGTGCTTGGGATCATTGTCATGCTGAAAGACCCAGCCACGTTTCATCTTCAATGCCCTTGCTGATGGAAGGAGGTTTGCACTCAAAATCTCACGATACATGGCGCCATTCATTGTTTCATGTACACGGATCAGTCGTCCTCATCCCTTGGCAGAGAAACAGCCCCAAAGCATGATGTTGCCACCCCCATGCTTCACAGTAGGTATGGTGATCTTTGGATGCAACTCAGCATTCTTTCTCTTCCAAACACGACGAGTTGTGTTTCTACCAAACAGTTCTACTTTGGTTTCATCTGACCATATGACATTCTCCCAATACTCTTCTGGATCATCCAAATGCTCTCTAGCAAACTTCAGACGGGCCCGGACATGTAATGGCTTAAGCAGGGGGACACGTCTGGCACTGCAGGATCTGAGTCCCTGGCGGTGTAGTGTGTTACTGATGGTAGCCTGTGTAACGTTGGTCCCAGCTCTCCTATTACCTCGCCTCGCACTATTAGATGTATTATGTAACATAGGAGGCCGGTCAGTGACCGATCAGTGAGCTTTCATAAGAGCATACAGACGAATATGTAAGCACAGCACCAGATAGAGCGCCCCCCACAGGCCGACCCGGAGCACCAGATAGAGCGCCCCCCACAGGCCGACCTGGAGCACCAGATAGAGCGCCCCCCACAGGCCGACCCGGAGCACCAGATAGAGCTCCCCCCACAGGCCGACCCGGAGCACCAGATAGAGCGCCCCCACAGACCGACCCGGAGCACCAGATAGAGCGCCCCCCACAGGCCGACCCAGAGCAACAGATAGAGCTCCCCCCACAGGCCGACCTGAAGCAACAGATAGAGCGCCCCCCACAGGCCGACCTGAAGCACCAGATAGAGCGCCCCCCACAGGCCGACCCGGAGCACCAGATAGAGCTCCCCCCACAGGCCGACCTGAAGCAACAGATAGAGCGCCCCCACAGGCCGACCCGGAGCAACAGCTAGAGCGCCCCCACAGGCCGACCCGGAGCAACAGATAGAGCGCCCCCACAGGCCGACCCGGAGCAACAGATAGAGCGCCCCCCACAGGCCGACCCGGAGCACCAGATAGAGCGCCCCCCACAGGCCGACCCGGAGCACCAGATAAAGCGCCCCCCACAGGCCAACCCGGAGCACCAGATAGAGCTCCCCCCACAGGCTGACCCAGAGCACCAGATAGAGCGCCCCCCACAGGCCGACCCGGAGCAACAGATAGAGCGCCCCCCACAGGCCGACCCGGAGCAACAGATAGAGCGCCCCCCACAGGCCGACCCGGAGCAACAGATAGAGCGCCCCCCACATGCCGACCCGGAGCAACAGATAGAGCTCCCCCCACAGGCCGACCCGGAGCAACAGATAGAGCGCCCCCCACAGGCCGACCCGGAGCAACAGATAGAGCGCCCCCCACAGGCCGACCCGGAGCAACAGATAGAGCGCCCCCCACAGGCCGACCCGGAGCAACAGATAGAGCGCCCCCCACAGGCCGACCCGGAGCACCAGATAGAGCTCCCCCCACAGGCCGACCCGAAGCAACAGATAGAGCGCCCCCCACAGGCCGACCCGGAGCACGAGCATATCATTTTCTCCAAACAGAAAATAATGATTGCACAAGAACCACAGGATGGATTTCACCAGCCCAGGTGTCATATTAATCAGTGTAATGTCGCCCTCCTGACAGTGTATGCGGTTACTGAGCACAATCCTGCCGACAGCTGGGCTTTAAGGTTTTCAGCGATCCCATTGTTGTACATATGTTCTTCTATGCATGTATTGGGGTCTTAGGGGACCCCATTATGTTCCTATATATTGTTGCATACATAAAGGTGCATCTCTCTAAATTAGAATATCATCAAAAAGTTCATTTATTTCAGTTCTTCAATACGAAGAGTGAAACTCCTATATTATATAGAGTCATTACACACAGAGGGATCTATTATATAGAGTCATTACACACAGAGGGATCTATTATATAGAGTCATTACACTCAGAGCGATCTATTATATAGAGTCATTACACACAGAGGGATCTATTATATAGAGTCATTACACACAGAGGGATCTATTATATAGAGTCATTACACACAGAGGGATCTATTATATAGAGTCATTACACACAGAGGGATCTATTATATAGAGTCATTACACACAGAGGGATCTATTCTATAGAGTCATTACACACAGAGGGATCTATTATATAGAGTCATTACACACAGGGATCTATTATATAGAGTCATTACACACAGAGGGATCTATTATATAGAGTCATTACACACAGAGGGATCTATTATATAGAGTCATTACACACAGAGGTATCTATTATATAGAGTCATTACACACAGAGGGATCTATTATATAGAGTCATTACACACATAGGGATCTATTATATAGAGTCATTACACGCAGAGGGATCTATTATATAGAGTCATTACACACAGAGGGATCTATTATATAGAGTCATTACACACAGAGGGATCTATTACATAGAGTCATTACACACAGAGGGATCTATTATATAGAGCCATTACACACCGAGGGATCTATTATATAGAGTCATTACACGCAGAGCGATCTATTATATAGAGTCATTACACGCAGAGCGATCTATTATATAGAGTCATTACACACAGAGCGATCTATTATATAGAGTCATTACACACAGAGGGATCTATTATATAGAGTCATTACACACAGAGGGATCTATTATATAGAGCCATTACACGCAGAGGGATCTATTATATAGAGTCATTACACACAGAGCGATCTATTATATAGAGTCATTACACACAGAGGGATCTATTATATAGAGTCATTACACACAGAGGGATCTATTATATAGAGTCATTACACACAGAGCGATCTATTATATAGAGTAATTACACACAGAGGGATCTATTATATAGAGTCATTACACACAGAGGTATCTATTATATAGAGTCATTACACACAGAGGGATCTATTATATAGAGTCATTACACACATAGGGATCTATTATATAGAGTCATTACACGCAGAGGGATCTATTATATAGAGTCATTACACACAGAGGGATCTATTATATAGAGTCATTACACACAGAGGGATCTATTACATAGAGTCATTACACACAGAGGGATCTATTATATAGAGCCATTACACACCGAGGGATCTATTATATAGAGTCATTACACGCAGAGCGATCTATTATATAGAGTCATTATACGCAGAGGGATCTATTATATAGAGTCATTACACACAGAGGGATCTATTATATAGAGTCATTACACACAGAGGGATCTATTATATAGAGTCATTACACACAGAGCGATCTATTATATAGAGTCATTACACACAGAGGGATCTATTATATAGTCATTACACACAGAGGGATCTATTATGTAGAGCCATTACACACAGAGGGATCTATTATATAGAGTCATTACACACAGAGCGATCTATTATATAGAGGCATTACACACAGAGGGATCTATTATATAGAGTCATTACACACAGAGGGATCTATTATATAGAGTCATTACACACAGAGTGATCTATTATATAGAGTCATTACACACAGAGCGATCTATTATATAGTCATTACACACAGAGGGATCTATTATATAGAGTCATTACACACAGAGGGATCTATTATATAGAGTCATTACACACAGAGCGATCTATTATATAGAGTCATTACACACAGAGGGATCTATTATATAGAGTCATTACACACAGAGGGATCTATTATATAGAGTCATTACACACAGAGGGATCTATTATATAGAGTCATTACACACAGGGATCTATTATATAGAGTCATTACACACAGAGCGATCTATTATATAGAGTCATTACACACAGAGGGATCTATTATATAGAGTCATTACACAGAGGGATCTATTATATAGTCATTACACACAGAGGGATCTATTATATAGAGTCATTAAACACAGAGGGATCTATTATATAGTCATTACACACAGAGGGGTCTATTATATAGAGTCATTACATACAGAGGGATCTATTATATAGAGTCATTACACACAGAGTGATCTATTATATAGAGTCATTACACACAGAGGGGTCTATTATATAGAGTCATTACATACAGAGGGATCTATTATATAGAGTCATTACATACAGAGTGATCTATTATAGAGTCATTACACACAGAGGGATCTATTATATAGAGTCATTACACACAGAGGGATCTATTATATAGAGTCATTACACACAGGGATCTATTATATAGAGTCATTACACACAGAGTGATCTATTATATAGAGTCATTACACGCAGAGGGATCTATTATATAGTCATTACACACAGAGGGATCTATTATATGGAGTCATTACACACAGAGCGATCTATTATATAGAGTCATTACACGCAGAGGGATCTATTATATAGTCATTACACACAGAGGGATCTATTATATGGAGTCATTACACGCAGAGGGATCTATTATATAGAGTCATTACTCGCAGAGGGATCTATTATATAGAATCATTACACGCAGAGTGATCTATTATATAGAGTCATTACACACAGAGGGATCTATTATATAGAGTCATTACACGCAGAGGGATCTATTATATAGAGTCATTACACACAGAGAGATCTATTATATAGAGTCATTACACACAGAGCGATCTATTATATAGAGTCATTACACGGAGAGGGATCTATTATATAGAGTCATTACATACAGAAGGATCTATTATATAGAGTCATTACACACAGAGTGATCTAGTATATAGTCATTACACGCAGAGGGATCTATTATATAGTCATTACACGCAGAGGGATCTATTATATGGAGTCATTACACACAGAGGGATCTATTATATAGAGTCATTACACACAGTGATCTATTATATAGAGTCATTACACACAGAGGGATCTATTATATAGAGTCATTACACACAGAGGGATCTATTATATAGAGTCATTACACACAGAAGGATCTATTATATAGAGTCATTACATACAGAGGGATCTATTATATAGAGTCATTACACACAGGGATCTATTATATAGAGTCATTACATACAGAGGGATCTATTATATAGAGTCATTACACACAGAGGGATCTATTATATAGAGTCATTACATACAGAGGGATCTATTATATAGTCATTACACACAGAGGGGTCTATTATATAGAGTCATTACATACAGAGGGATCTATTATATAGAGTCATTACACACAGAGTGATCTATTATATAGAGTCATTACACACAGAGTGATCTATTATATAGAGTCATTACACACAGAGTGATCTATTATATAGAGTCATTACACACAGAGGGATCTATTATATAGTCATTACACACAGAGGGATCTATTATATAGAGTCATTACACACAGAGGGATCTATTATATAGAGTCATTACACACAGAGGGATCTATTATATAGAGTCATTACACACAGAGGGATCTATTATATAGAGTCATTACACACAGAGGGATCTATTATATAGAGTCATTACACACAGAGGGATCTATTATATAGTGTCATTACACACAGAGGGATCTATTATATAGTCATTACACACAGAGGGATCTATTATATAGAGTCATTACACACAGAGGGATCTATTATATAGAGTCATTACACACAGAGGGATCTATTATAGAGTCATTACACACAGAGGGATCTATTATATAGTGTCATTACATACAGAGGGATCTATTATATAGTCATTACACACAGAGGGATCTATTATATGGAGTCATTACACACAGAGGGATCTATTATATAGAGTCATTACACACAGAGGGGGGCAGTATTATAGTAGTTATATTCTTGTACATAGAAGCCGTATTATAGTAGTTATATTCTTGTACATAGGGAGCAGTATTATAGTAGTTATATTCTTCTACATAGGGGGCAGTATTATAGTAGTTATATTCTTCTACATAGGGGGCAGTATTATAGTAGTTATATTCTTGTACATAGGGGGCAGTATTATAGTAGTTATATTCTTGTACATAGGGAGCAGTATTATAGTAGTTATATTCTTGTACATAGGGGGCAGTATTATAGTAGTTATATTCTTGTACATAGGGGGCAGTATTATAGTAGTTATATTCTTGTACATAGGGGGCAGTATTATAGTAGTTATATTCTTGTACATAGGGGGCAGTATTATAGTAGTTATATTCTTGTACATAGGGGGCAGTATTATAGTAGTCATATTCTTGTACATAGGGGGCAGTATTATAGTAGTTATATTCTTGTACATAGGGGCAGTATTATAGTAGTTATATTCTTGTACATAGGAGCAGTATTATAGTAGTTATATTCTTATACATAGGGGCAGTATTATAGTAGTTATATTCTTGTACATAGGGAGTAGTATTATAGTAGTTATATTCTCGTACATAAGGGGCAGTATTATAGTAGTTATATTCTTGTACATAGGAGGAAGTATTATAGTAGTTATATTCTTGTACATAGGAGCAGTATTATAGTAGTTATATTCTTGTACATAGGAGCAGTATTATAGTAGTTATATTCTCGTACATAAGGGGCAGTATTATAGTAGTTATATTCTTGTACATAGGAGGAAGTATTATAGTAGTTATATTCTTGTACATAGGAGGCAGTATTATAGTAGTTATATTCTTGTACATAGGAGCAGTATTATAGTAGTTATATTCTTGTACATAGGGGGCAGTATTATAGTAGTTATATTCTTGTACATAGGAGCAGTATTATAGTAGTTATATTCTTGTACATAGGAGCAGTATTATAGTAGTTATATTCTTGTACATAGGGGCAGTATTATAGTAGTTATATTCTTGTACATAGGAGCAGTATTATAGTAGTTATATTCTTGTACATAGGGGCAGTATTATAGTAGTTATATTCTTGTACATAGGGAGCAGTATTATAGTAGTTATATTCTTCTACATAGGGGGCAGTATTATAGTAGTTATATTCTTCTACATAGGGGGCAGTATTATAGTAGTTATATTCTTGTACATAGGGGGCAGTATTATAGTAGTTATATTCTTGTACATAGGGAGCAGTATTATAGTAGTTATATTCTTGTACATAGGGGGCAGTATTATAGTAGTTATATTCTTGTACATAGGGGGCAGTATTATAGTAGTTATATTCTTGTACATAGGGGGCAGTATTATAGTAGTTATATTCTTGTACATAGGGGGCAGTATTATAGTAGTTATATTCTTGTACATAGGGGGCAGTATTATAGTAGTCATATTCTTGTACATAGGGGGCAGTATTATAGTAGTTATATTCTTGTACATAGGGGCAGTATTATAGTAGTTATATTCTTGTACATAGGAGCAGTATTATAGTAGTTATATTCTTATACATAGGGGCAGTATTATAGTAGTTATATTCTTGTACATAGGGAGTAGTATTATAGTAGTTATATTCTCGTACATAAGGGGCAGTATTATAGTAGTTATATTCTTGTACATAGGAGGAAGTATTATAGTAGTTATATTCTTGTACATAGGAGCAGTATTATAGTAGTTATATTCTTGTACATAGGAGCAGTATTATAGTAGTTATATTCTCGTACATAAGGGGCAGTATTATAGTAGTTATATTCTTGTACATAGGAGGAAGTATTATAGTAGTTATATTCTTGTACATAGGAGGCAGTATTATAGTAGTTATATTCTTGTACATAGGAGCAGTATTATAGTAGTTATATTCTTGTACATAGGGGGCAGTATTATAGTAGTTATATTCTTGTACATAGGAGCAGTATTATAGTAGTTATATTCTTGTACATAGGGGCAGTATTATAGTAGTTATATTCTTGTACATAGGGGCAGTATTATAGTAGTTATATTCTTGTACATAGGGGCAGTATTATAGTAGTTATATTCTTGTACATAGGAGCAGTATTATAGTAGTTATATTCTTGTACATAGGGGGCAGTATTATAGTAGTTATATTCTTGTACATAGGGGGCAGTATTATAGTAGTTATATTCTTGTACATAGGGGGCAGTATTATAGTAGTTATATTCTTGTACATAGGGGCAGTATTATAGTAGTTATATTCTTGTACATAGGGGGCAGTATTATAGTAGTTATATTCTTGTACATAGGGGCAGTATTATAGTAGTAATATTCTTGTTCATAGGGGCAGTATTATAGTAGTTATATTCTTGTGCATAGGAGCAGTATTATAGTAGTTATATTGTATATAGGAGCAGTATTATAGTAGTATAGTAGTTATATTCTTGTGCATAGGAGCAGTATTATAGTAGTTATATTGTATATAGGAGCAGTATTATAGTAGTTATATTCTTGTACATAGGAGGCAGTATTATAGTAGTTATATTCTTGTACATAGGGGGCAGTATTATAGTAGTTATATTCTTGTACATAGGGGGCAGTATTATAGTAGTTATATTCTTGTACATAGGGGGCAGTATTATAGTAGTTATATTCTTGTACATAGGGGCAGTAATATAGTAGTAATATTCTTGTTCATAGGGGCAGTATTATAGTAGTTATATTCTTGTGCATAGGAGCAGTATTATAGTAGTTATATTCTTGTATATAGGAGCAGTATTATAGTAGTTATATTCTTGTACATAGGAGGCAGTATTATAGTAGTTATATTCTTGTACATAGGGGCAGTATTATAGTAGTTATATTCTTGTACATAGGGGCAGTATTATAGTAGTTATATTCTTGTACATAGGGAGCAGTATTATAGTAGTTATATTCTTGTACATAGGAGCAGTATTATAGTAGTTATATTCTTGTGCATAGGAGCAGTATTATAGTAGTTATATTCTTGTACATAGGAGCAGTATTATAGTAGTTATATTCTTGTACATAGGGAGCAGTATTATAGTAGTTATATTCTTGTACATAGGAGCAGTATTATAGTAGTTATATTCTTGTACATAGGGGCAGTATTATAGTAGTTATATTCTTGTACATAGGAGCAGTATTATAGTAGTTATATTCTTGTACATAGGGAGCAGTATTATAGTAGTTATATTCTTGTACATAGGAGCAGTATTATAGTAGTTATATTCTTGTACATAGGAGCAGTATTATAGTAGTTATATTCTTGTACATAGGGAGCAGTATTATAGTAGTTATATTCTTGTACATAGGAGCAGTATTATAGTAGTTATATTCTTGTACATAGGGGCAGTATTATAGTAGTTTTATTCTTGTACATAGGGGCAGTATTATAGTAGTTATATTCTTGTACATAGGAGCAATATTATAGTAGTTATATTCTTGTACATAGGGAGCAGTATTATAGTAGTTATATTCTTGTACATAGGGAGCAGTATTATAGTAGTTATATTCTTGTACATAGGGGCAGTATTATAGTAGTTATATTCTTGTACATAGGGGCAGTATTATAGTAGTTATATTCTTGTACATAGGAGCAGTATTATAGTAGTTATATTCTTGTACATAGGGGCAGTATTATTGTAGTTATATTCTTGTGCATAGGAGCAGTATTATAGTAGTTATATTCTTGTACATAGGGAGCAGTATTATAGTAGTTATATTCCTGTACATAGGGGCAGTATTATAGTAGTTATATTCTTGTACATAGAGGGCAGTATTATAGTAGTTATATTCTTGTATATAGGGGCAGTATTATAGTAGTTATATTCTTGTATATAGAGGGCAGTATTATAGTAGTTATATTCTTGTACATAGGAGCAGTATTATAGTAGTTATATTCTTGTACATAGGGAGCAGTATTATAGCAGTTATATTCCTGTACATAGGGGCAGTATTATAGTAGTTATATTCTTGTACATAGGAGCAGTATTATAGTAGTTATATTCTTGTACATAGGGGCAGTATTATAGTAGTTATATTCTTGTACATAGGAGCAGTATTATAGTAGTTATATTCTTGTACATAGGGAGCAGTATTATAGTAGTTATATTCCTGTACATAGGGGCAGTATTATAGTAGTTATATTCTTGTACATAGGGGCAGTATTATAGTAGTTATATTCTTGTACATAGGGGCAGTATTATAGTATTTATATTCTTGTACATAGGAGCAGTATTATAGTAGTTATATTCTTGTACATAGGGGCAGTATTATAGTAGTTATATTCTTGTACATAGGGGCAGTATTATAGTAGTAATATTCTTGTTCATAGGGGCAGTATTATAGTAGTTATATTCTTGTACATAGGAGCAGTATTATAGTAGTTATATTCTTGTACATAGGGAGCAGTATTATAGTAGTTATATTCTTGTACATAGGAGCAGTATTATAGTAGTTATATTCTTGTACATAGGAGCAGTATTATAGTAGTTATATTCTTGTACATAGGGAGCAGTATTATAGTAGTTATATTCTTGTACATAGGAGCAGTATTATAGTAGTTATATTCTTGTACATAGGGGCAGTATTATAGTAGTTTTATTCTTGTACATAGGGGCAGTATTATAGTAGTTATATTCTTGTACATAGGAGCAATATTATAGTAGTTATATTCTTGTACATAGGGAGCAGTATTATAGTAGTTATATTCTTGTACATAGGGAGCAGTATTATAGTAGTTATATTCTTGTACATAGGGGCAGTATTATAGTAGTTATATTCTTGTACATAGGGGCAGTATTATAGTAGTTATATTCTTGTACATAGGAGCAGTATTATAGTAGTTATATTCTTGTACATAGGGGCAGTATTATTGTAGTTATATTCTTGTGCATAGGAGCAGTATTATAGTAGTTATATTCTTGTACATAGGGAGCAGTATTATAGTAGTTATATTCCTGTACATAGGGGCAGTATTATAGTAGTTATATTCTTGTACATAGAGGGCAGTATTATAGTAGTTATATTCTTGTATATAGGGGCAGTATTATAGTAGTTATATTCTTGTATATAGAGGGCAGTATTATAGTAGTTATATTCTTGTACATAGGAGCAGTATTATAGTAGTTATATTCTTGTACATAGGGAGCAGTATTATAGCAGTTATATTCCTGTACATAGGGGCAGTATTATAGTAGTTCTATTCTTGTACATAGGAGCAGTATTATAGTAGTTATATTCTTGTACATAGGGGCAGTATTATAGTAGTTATATTCTTGTACATAGGAGCAGTATTATAGTAGTTATATTCTTGTACATAGGGAGCAGTATTATAGTAGTTATATTCCTGTACATAGGGGCAGTATTATAGTAGTTATATTCTTGTACATAGGGGCAGTATTATAGTAGTTATATTCTTGTACATAGGGGCAGTATTATAGTATTTATATTCTTGTACATAGGAGCAGTATTATAGTAGTTATATTCTTGTACATAGGGGCAGTATTATAGTAGTTATATTCTTGTGCATAGGAGCAGTATTATAGTAGTTATATTGTATATAGGAGCAGTATTATAGTAGTTATATTCTTGTACATAGGAGGCAGTATTATAGTAGTTATATTCTTGTACATAGGGGGCAGTATTATAGTAGTTATATTCTTGTACATAGGGGGCAGTATTATAGTAGTTATATTCTTGTACATAGGGGGCAGTATTATAGTAGTTATATTCTTGTACATAGGGGCAGTATTATAGTAGTAATATTCTTGTTCATAGGGGCAGTATTATAGTAGTTATATTCTTGTGCATAGGAGCAGTATTATAGTAGTTATTTTCTTGTATATAGGAGCAGTATTATAGTAATTATATTCTTGTACATAGGAGCAGTATTATAGTAGTTATATTCTTGTACATAGGAGGCAGTATTATAGTAGTTATATTCTTGTACATAGGGGCAGTATTATAGTAGTTATATTCTTGTACATAGGGGCAGTATTATAGTAGTTATATTCTTCTACATAGGAGCAGTATTATAGTAGTTATATTCTTGTACATAGGGGCAGTATTATAGTAATTATATTCTTGTACATAGGAGCAGTATTATAGTAGTTATATTCTTGTACATAGGAGGCAGTATTATAGTAGTTATATTCTTGTACATAGGGGCAGTATTATAGTAGTTATATTCTTGTACATAGGGGCAGTATTATAGTAGTTATATTCTTGTACATAGGGAGCAGTATTATAGTAGTTATATTCTTGTACATAGGAGCAGTATTATAGTAGTTATATTCTTGTACATAGGGGCAGTATTATAGTAGTTATATTCTTGTACATAGGGAGCAGTATTATAGTAGTTATATTCTTGTACATAGGAGCAGTATTATAGTAGTTATATTCTTGTACATAGGAGCAGTATTATAGTAGTTATATTCTTGTACATAGGGAGCAGTATTATAGTAGTTATATTCTTGTACATAGGAGCAGTATTATAGTAGTTATATTCTTGTACATAGGGGCAGTATTATAGTAGTTATATTCTTGTACATAGGGGCAGTATTATAGTAGTTATATTCTTGTACATAGGAGCAGTATTATAGTAGTTATATTCTTGTACATAGGGAGCAGTATTATAGTAGTTATATTCTTGTACATAGGAGGCAGTATTATAGTAGTTATATTCTTGTACATAGGAGCAGTATTATAGTAGTTATATTCTTGTACATAGGAGCAGTATTATAGTAGTTATATTCTTGTACATAGGGGCAGTATTATAGTAGTTATATTCTTGTACATAGGAGCAGTATTATAGTAGTTATATTCTTGTACATAGGGAGCAGTATTATAGTAGTTATATTCTTGTACATAGGAGGCAGTATTATAGTAGTTATATTCTTGTACATAGGAGCAGTATTATAGTAGTTATATTCTTGTACATAGGAGCAGTATTATAGTAGTTATATTCTTGTATATAGGGAGCAGTATTATAGTAGTTATATTCTTGTACATAGGAGCAGTATTATAGTAGTTATATTCTTGTACATAGGGGCAGTATTATAGTAGTTACATTCTTGTACATAGGGGGCAGTATTATAGTAGTTATATTCTTGTACATAGGGGCAGTATTATAGTAGTTATATTCTTGTACATAGGAGCAGTATTATAGTAGTTATATTCTTGTACATAGGGAGCAGTATTATAGTAGTTATATTCTTGTACATAGGGAGCAGTATTATAGTAGTTATATTCTTGTACATAGGGAGCAGTATTATAGTAGTTATATTCTTGTACATAGGAGCAGTATTATAGTAGTTATATTCTTGTACATAGGGGCAGTATTATAGTAGTTATAGTCTTGTACATAGGGGCAGTATTATAGTAGTTATATTCTTGTACATAGGAGCAGTATTATAGTAGTTATATTCTTGTACATAGGGGCAGTATTATTGTAGTTATATTCTTGTGCATAGGAGCAGTATTATAGTAGTTATATTCTTGTACATAGGGAGCAGTATTATAGTAGTTATATTCTTGTACATAGGAGCAGTATTATAGTAGTTATATTCTTGTACATAGGGAGCAGTATTATAGTAGTTATATTCCTGTACATAGGGGCAGTATTATAGTAGTTATATTCTTGTACATAGGAGCAGTATTATAGTAGTTATATTCTTGTACATAGGGGCAGTATTATAGTAGTTATATTCTTGTACATAGGAGCAGTATTATAGTAGTTATATTCTTGTACATAGGGGCAGTATTATAGTAGTTATATTCTTGTACATAGGGAGCAGTATTATAGTAGTTATATTACTGTACATAGGGGCAGTATTATAGTAGTTATATTCTTGTACATAGGGGCAGTATTATAGTAGTTATATTCTTGTACATAGGGGCAGTATTATAGTAGTTATATTCTTGTACATAGGGGCAGTATTATAGTAGTTATATTCTTGTACATAGGGGCAGTATTATAGTAGTTATATTCTTGTACATAGGGAGCAGTATTATAGCAGTTATATTCCTGTACAAAGGGGCAGTATTATAGCAGTTATATTCTTGTACATAGGGGCAGTATTATAGTAGTTATATTCTTGTACATAGGGGCAGTATTATAGTAGTTATATTCTTGTACATAGGGGCAGTATTATAGTAGTAATATTCTTGTTCATAGGGGCAGTATTATAGTAGTTATATTCTTGTGCATAGGAGCAGTATTATACTAGTTATATTGTATATAGGAGCAGTATTATAGTAGTTATATTCTTGTACATAGGGGGCAGTATTATAGTAGTTATATTCTTGTACATAGGGGGCAGTATTATAGTAGTTATATTCTTGTACATAGGGGGCAGTATTATAGTAGTTATATTCTTGTACATAGGGGCAGTATTATAGTAGTAATATTCTTGTACATAGGGGCAGTATTATAGTAGTTATATTCTTGTACATAGGGAGCAGTATTATAGTAGTTATATTCCTGTACATAGGGGCAGTATTATAGTAGTTATATTCTTGTACATAGGGGCAGTATTATAGTAGTTATATTCTTGTACATAGGGGCAGTATTATAGTAGTTATATTCTTGTACATAGGGGCAGTATTATAGTAGTTATATTCTTGTACATAGGGAGCAGTATTATAGTAGTTATATTCTTGTACATAGGGAGCAGTATTATAGTAGTTATATTCCTGTACATAGGGGCAGTATTATAGTAGTTATATTCTTGTACATAGGAGCAGTATTATAGTAGTTATATTCTTGTACATAGGGGCAGTATTATAGTAGTTATATTCTTGTACATAAGAGCAGTATTATAGTAGTTATATTCCTGTACATAGGGGCAGTATTATAGTAGTTATATTCTTGTACATAGGGGCAGTATTATAGTAGTTATATTCTTGTACATAGGGGCAGTATTATAGTAGTTATATTCTTGTACATAGGGGCAGTATTATAGTAGTTATATTCTTGTACATAGGGGCAGTATTATAGTAGTTATATTCTTGTACATAGGGGCAGTATTATAGTAGTTATATTCTTGTACATAGGAGCAGTATTATAGTAGTTATATTCTTGTACATAGGAGCAGTATTATAGTAGTTATATTGTACATAGGGGCAGTATTATATTAGTTATAATCTTGTACATAGGGGCAGTATATTAGTTATATTTTTGTACATAGGAGGCAGTATTATAGTAGTTATATTCTTGTACATAGGAGCAGTATTATAGTAGTTATATTCTTGTACGTAGGGGCAGTATTATAGTAGTTATATTCTTGTACATAGGAGCAGTATTATAGTAGTTATATTCTTGTACATAGGAGCAGTATTATAGTAGTTATATTCTTGTACATAGGAGCAGTATTATAGTAGTTATATTCTTGTACATAGGGGCAGTATTATAGTAGTTATAATCTTGTACATAGGGGCAGTATATTAGTTATATTTTTGTACATAGGAGGCAGTATTATAGTAGTTATACTCTTGTACATAGGGGCAGTATTATAGTAGTTATATTCTTGTACATAGGGGACAGTATTATAGTAGTTATATTCTTGTACATAGGGAGTAGTATTATAGTAGTTATATTCTTGTACATAGGGGCAGTATTATAGTAATTATATTCTTGTACATAGGGGCAGTATTATAGTAGTTATAATCTTGTACATAGGGGCAGTATATTAGGTATATTTTTGTACATAGGGGCAGTATTATAGTAGTTATATTCTTGTACATAGGGGCAGTATTATAGTAGTTATACTCTTGTACATAGGGGCAGTATTATAGTAGTTATATTCTTGTACATAGGGGCAGTATTATAGTAGTTATATTCTTGTACATAGGAGCAGTATTATAGTAGTTATATTCTTGTACATAGGAGCAGTATTATAGTCGTTATATTCTTGTACATAGGAGCAGTATTATAGTCGTTATATTCTTGTACATAGGGGCAGTATTATAGTAGTTATATTCTTGTACATAGGGGCAGTATTATAGTAGTTATATTCTTGTACATAGGGGCAGTATTATAGTAGTTATATTCTTGTACATAGGGGCAGTATTATTGTAGTTATATTCTTGTGCATAGGAGCAGTATTATAGTAGTTATATTCTTGTACATAGGGGCAGTATTATAGTAGTTATATTCTTGTACATAGGGGCAGTATTATAGTAGTTATATTCTTGTACATAGGGGCAGTATTATTGTAGTTATATTCTTGTGCATAGGAGCAGTATTATAGTAGTTATATTCTTGTACATAGGGGCAGTATTATTGTAGTTATATTCTTGTGCATAGGAGCAGTATTATAGTAGTTATATTCTTGTACATAGGGAGCAGTATTATAGTAGTTATATTCCTGTACATAGGGGCAGTATTATAGTAGTTATATTCTTGTACATAGGAGCAGTATTATAGTAGTTATATTCTTGTACATAGGGGCAGTATTATAGTAGTTATATTCTTGTACATAGGGGCAGTATTATAGTAGTTATATTCTTGTACATAGGGGCAGTATTATAGTAGTTATATTCTTGTACATAGGGGCAGTATTATAGTAGTTATATTCTTGTACATAGGAGCAGTATTATAGTAGTTATATTCTTGTACATAGGAGCAGTATTATAGTAGTTATATTCTTGTACATAGGAGCAGTATTATAGTAGTTATATTCTTGTACATAGGAGCAGTATTATAGTAGTTATATTCTTGTACATAGGAGCAGTATTATAGTAGTTATATTCTTGTATATAGGAGCAGTATTATAGTAGTTATATTGTACATAGGGGCAGTATTATATTAGTTATAATCTTGTACATAGGGGCAGTATATTAGTTATTTTTTTGTACATAGGAGGCAGTATTATAGTAGTTATACTCTTGTACATAGGGGCAGTATTATAGTAGTTATATTCTGTACATAGGGGCAGTATTATAGTAGTTATATTCTTGTACATAGGAGCAGTATTATAGTAGTTATATTCTTGTACATAGGAGCAGTATTATAGTAGTTATATTCTTGTACATAGGAGCAGTATTATAGTAGTTATATTCTTGTACATAGGAGCAGTATTATAGTAGTTATATTCTTGTACATAGGAGCAGTATTATAGTAGTTATATTCTTGTACATAGGAGCAGTATTATAGTAATTATATTCTTGTACATAGGGGCAGTATTATAGTAGTTATAATCTTGTACATAGGGGCAGTATATTAGTTATATTTTTGTACATAGGAGGCAGTATTATAGTAGTTATACTCTTGTACATAGGGGCAGTATTATAGTAGTTATATTCTTGTACATAGGGGACAGTATTATAGTAGTTATATTCTTGTACATAGGGAGTAGTATTATAGTAGTTATATTCTTGTACATAGTGTCAGTATTATAGTAGTTATATTCTTGTACATAGGGGCAGTATTATAGTAATTATATTCTTGTACATAGGAGCAGTATTATAGTAGTTATATTCTTCTACATAGGGAGTAGTATTATAGTAGTTATATTCTTGTACATAGGGTCAGTATTATAGTAGTTATATTCTTGTACATAGGGGCAGTATTATAGTAATTATATTCTTGTACATAGGGGCAGTATTATAGTAGTTATAATCTTGTACATAGGGGCAGTATATTAGTTATATTTTTGTACATAGGAGGCAGTATTATAGTAGTTATACTCTTGTACATAGGGGCAGTATTATAGTAGTTATATTCTTGTACATAGGGGACAGTATTATAGTAGTTATATTCTTGTACATAGGGAGTAGTATTATAGTAGTTATATTCTTGTACATAGTGTCAGTATTATAGTAGTTATATTCTTGTACATAGGGACAGTATTATAGTAGTTATATTCTTGTACATAGGGGCAGTATTATAGTAGTTATATTCTTGTACATAGGGGCAGTATTATAGTAGTTATATTCTTGTACATAGGGGCAGTATTATAGTAGTTATATTCTTGTACATAGGAGCAGTATTATAGTAGTTATATTCTTGTACATAGGAGCAGTATTATAGTAGTTATATTCTTGTACATAGGAGCAGTATTATAGTAGTTATATTGTACATAGGGACAGTATTATATTAGTTATAATCTTGTACATAGGGGCAGTATATTAGTTATATTTTTGTACATAGGAGGCAGTATTATAGTAGTTATACTCTTGTACATAGGGGCAGTATTATAGTAGTTATATTCTTGTACATAGGGGCAGTATTATAGTAGTTATATTCTTGTACATAGGAGCAGTATTATAGTAGTTATATTCTTGTACGTAGGGACAGTATTATAGTAGTTATATTCTTGTACGTAGGAGCAGTATTATAGTAGTTATATTCTTGTACATAGGAGCAGTATTATAGTAGTTATATTCTTGTACGTAGGAGCAGTATTATAGTAGTTATATTCTTGTACATAGGAGCAGTATTATAGTAGTTATATTCTTGTACATAGGGGCAGTATATTAGTTATATTTTTGTACATAGGAGGCAGTATTATAGTAGTTATACTCTTGTACATAGGGGCAGTATTATAGTAGTTATATTCTTGTACATAGGAGCAGTATTATAGTAGTTATATTCTTGTACATAGGAGCAGTATTATAGTAGTTATATTCTTGTACGTAGGGACAGTATTATAGTAGTTATATTCTTGTACGTAGGAGCAGTATTATAGTAGTTATATTCTTGTACGTAGGAGCAGTATTATAGTAGTTATATTCTTGTACGTAGGAGCAGTATTATAGTAGTTATATTCTTGTACATAGGAGCAGTATTATCGTAGTTATATTCTTGTACATAGGGGCAGTATTATAGTAGTTATAATCTTGTACATAGGGGCTGTATATTAGTTATATTTTTGTACATAGGAGGCAGTATTATAGTAGTTATACTCTTGTACATAGGGGCAGTATTATAGTAGTTATATTCTTGTACATAGGGGACAGTATTATAGTAGTTATATTCTTGTACATAGGGAGTAGTATTATAGTAGTTATATTCTTGTACATAGGGTCAGTATTATAGTAGTTATATTCTTGTACATAGGGGCAGTATTATAGTAATTATATTCTTGTACATAGGAGCAGTATTTTAGTAGTTATATTCTTGTACATAGGGGCAGTATTATAGTAGTTATATTCTTGTACATAGGGGCAGTATTATAGTAGTTATATTCTTGTACATAGGAGCAGTATTATAGTAGTTATATTCTTGTACATAGGGGCAGTATTATAGTAGTTATATACTTGTACATAGGGGCAGTATTATAGTAGTTATATTCTTGTACATAGGAGCAGTATTATAGTAGTTATATTCTTGTACATAGGGGCAGTATTATATTAGTTATAATCTTGTACATAGGGGCAGTATATTAGTTATATTTTTGTACATAGGAGGCAGTATTATAGTAGTTATACTCTTGTACATAGGGGCAGTATTATAGTAGTTATATTCTTGTACATAGGGGCAGTATTATAGTAGTTATATTCTTGTACATAGGAGCAGTATTATAGTAGTTATATTCTTGTACGTAGGGGCAGTATTATAGTAGTTATATTCTTGTACGTAGGAGCAGTATTATAGTAGTTATATTCTTGTACATAGGAGCAGTATTATAGTAGTTATATTCTTGTACATAGGGGCAGTATATTAGTTATATTTTTGTACATAGGAGGCAGTATTATAGTAGTTATATTCTTGTACATAGGAGCAGTATTATAGTAGTTATATTCTTGTACGTAGGGGCAGTATTATAGTAGTTATATTCTTGTACATAGGAGCAGTATTATAGTATTTATATTCTTGTACATAGGAGCAGTATTATAGTAGTTATATTCTTGTACATAGGAGCAGTATTATAGTAGTTATATTCTTGTACATAGGGGCAGTATTATAGTAGTTATAATCTTGTACATAGGGGCAGTATATTAGTTATATTTTTGTACATAGGAGGCAGTATTATAGTAGTTATACTCTTGTACATAGGGGCAGTATTATAGTAGTTATATTCTTGTACATAGGGGACAGTATTATAGTAGTTATATTCTTGTACATAGGGAGTAGTATTATAGTAGTTATATTCTTGTACATAGGGGCAGTATTATAGTAATTATATTCTTGTACATAGGGGCAGTATTATAGTAGTTATAATCTTGTACATAGGGGCAGTATATTAGTTATATTTTTGTACATAGGGGCAGTATTATAGTAGTTATATTCTTGTACATAGGGGCAGTATTATAGTAGTTATACTCTTGTACATAGGGGCAGTATTATAGTAGTTATATTCTTGTACATAGGGGCAGTATTATAGTAGTTATATTCTTGTACATAGGAGCAGTATTATAGTAGTTATATTCTTGTACATAGGAGCAGTATTATAGTAGTTATATTCTTGTACATAGGAGCAGTATTATAGTCGTTATATTCTTGTACATAGGGGCAGTATTATAGTAGTTATATTCTTGTACATAGGGGCAGTATTATAGTAGTTATATTCTTGTACATAGGGGCAGTATTATAGTAGTTATATTCTTGTACATAGGGGCAGTATTATTGTAGTTATATTCTTGTGCATAGGAGCAGTATTATAGTAGTTATATTCTTGTACATAGGGGCAGTATTATAGTAGTTATATTCTTGTACATAGGGGCAGTATTATAGTAGTTATATTCTTGTACATAGGGGCAGTATTATTGTAGTTATATTCTTGTGCATAGGAGCAGTATTATAGTAGTTATATTCTTGTACATAGGGGCAGTATTATTGTAGTTATATTCTTGTGCATAGGAGCAGTATTATAGTAGTTATATTCTTGTACATAGGGAGCAGTATTATAGTAGTTATATTCCTGTACATAGGGGCAGTATTATAGTAGTTATATTCTTGTACATAGGAGCAGTATTATAGTAGTTATATTCTTGTACATAGGGGCAGTATTATAGTAGTTATATTCTTGTACATAGGGGCAGTATTATAGTAGTTATATTCTTGTACATAGGGGCAGTATTATAGTAGTTATATTCTTGTACATAGGGGCAGTATTATAGTAGTTATATTCTTGTACATAGGAGCAGTATTATAGTAGTTATATTCTTGTACATAGGAGCAGTATTATAGTAGTTATATTCTTGTACATAGGAGCAGTATTATAGTAGTTATATTCTTGTACATAGGAGCAGTATTATAGTAGTTATATTCTTGTACATAGGAGCAGTATTATAGTAGTTATATTCTTGTATATAGGAGCAGTATTATAGTAGTTATATTGTACATAGGGGCAGTATTATATTAGTTATAATCTTGTACATAGGGGCAGTATATTAGTTATTTTTTTGTACATAGGAGGCAGTATTATAGTAGTTATACTCTTGTACATAGGGGCAGTATTATAGTAGTTATATTCTGTACATAGGGGCAGTATTATAGTAGTTATATTCTTGTACATAGGAGCAGTATTATAGTAGTTATATTCTTGTACATAGGAGCAGTATTATAGTAGTTATATTCTTGTACATAGGAGCAGTATTATAGTAGTTATATTCTTGTACATAGGAGCAGTATTATAGTAGTTATATTCTTGTACATAGGAGCAGTATTATAGTAATTATATTCTTGTACATAGGGGCAGTATTATAGTAGTTATAATCTTGTACATAGGGGCAGTATATTAGTTATATTTTTGTACATAGGAGGCAGTATTATAGTAGTTATACTCTTGTACATAGGGGCAGTATTATAGTAGTTATATTCTTGTACATAGGGGACAGTATTATAGTAGTTATATTCTTGTACATAGGGAGTAGTATTATAGTAGTTATATTCTTGTACATAGTGTCAGTATTATAGTAGTTATATTCTTGTACATAGGGGCAGTATTATAGTAATTATATTCTTGTACATAGGAGCAGTATTATAGTAGTTATATTCTTCTACATAGGGAGTAGTATTATAGTAGTTATATTCTTGTACATAGGGTCAGTATTATAGTAGTTATATTCTTGTACATAGGGGCAGTATTATAGTAATTATATTCTTGTACATAGGGGCAGTATTATAGTAGTTATAATCTTGTACATAGGGGCAGTATATTAGTTATATTTTTGTACATAGGAGGCAGTATTATAGTAGTTATACTCTTGTACATAGGGGCAGTATTATAGTAGTTATATTCTTGTACATAGGGGACAGTATTATAGTAGTTATATTCTTGTACATAGGGAGTAGTATTATAGTAGTTATATTCTTGTACATAGTGTCAGTATTATAGTAGTTATATTCTTGTACATAGGGGCAGTATTATAGTAATTATATTCTTGTACATAGGGGCAGTATTATAGTAGTTATAATCTTGTACATAGGGGCAGTATATTAGTTATATTTTTGTACATAGGCAGTATTATAGTAGTTATATTCTTGTACATAGGGAGTAGTATTATAGTAGTTATATTCTTGTACATAGGGAGCAGTATTATAGTAGTTATATTCCTGTACATAGGAGCAGTATTATAGTAGTTATATTCTTGTACATAGGGGCAGTATTATAGTAGTTATATTCTTGTACATAGGAGCAGTATTATAGTAGTTATATTCTTGTACATAGGGACAGTATTATAGTAGTTATATTCTTGTACATAGGGGCAGTATTATAGTAGTTATATTCTTGTACATAGGGGCAGTATTATAGTAGTTATATTCTTGTACATAGGGGCAGTATTATAGTAGTTATATTCTTGTACATAGGAGCAGTATTATAGTAGTTATATTCTTGTACATAGGAGCAGTATTATAGTAGTTATATTCTTGTACATAGGAGCAGTATTATAGTAGTTATATTGTACATAGGGGCAGTATTATATTAGTTATAATCTTGTACATAGGGGCAGTATATTAGTTATATTTTTGTACATAGGAGGCAGTATTATAGTAGTTATACTCTTGTACATAGGGGCAGTATTATAGTAGTTATATTCTTGTACATAGGGGCAGTATTATAGTAGTTATATTCTTGTACATAGGAGCAGTATTATAGTAGTTATATTCTTGTACGTAGGGACAGTATTATAGTAGTTATATTCTTGTACGTAGGAGCAGTATTATAGTAGTTATATTCTTGTACATAGGAGCAGTATTATAGTAGTTATATTCTTGTACATAGGGGCAGTATATTAGTTATATTTTTGTACATAGGATGCAGTATTATAGTAGTTATACTCTTGTACATAGGGGCAGTATTATAGTAGTTATATTCTTGTACATAGGAGCAGTATTATAGTAGTTATATTCTTGTACATAGGAGCAGTATTATAGTAGTTATATTCTTGTACGTAGGGACAGTATTATAGTAGTTATATTCTTGTACGTAGGAGCAGTATTATAGTAGTTATATTCTTGTACATAGGAGCAGTATTATAGTAGTTATATTCTTGTACGTAGGAGCTGTATTATCGTAGTTATATTCTTGTACATAGGGGCAGTATTATAGTAGTTATAATCTTGTACATAGGGGCAGTATATTAGTTATATTTTTGTACATAGGAGGCAGTATTATAGTAGTTATACTCTTGTACATAGGGGCAGTATTATAGTAGTTATATTCTTGTACATAGGGGACAGTATTATAGTAGTTATATTCTTGTACATAGGGAGTAGTATTATAGTAGTTATATTCTTGTACATAGGGTCAGTATTATAGTAGTTATATTCTTGTACATAGGGGCAGTATTATAGTAATTATATTCTTGTACATAGGAGCAGTATTTTAGTAGTTATATTCTTGTACATAGGGGGCAGTATTATAGTAGTTATATTCTTGTACATAGGGAGCAGTATTATAGTAGTTATATTCTTGTACATAGGGGCAGTATTATAGTAGTTATATTCTTGTACATAGGGGCAGTATTATAGTAGTTATATTCTTGTACATAGGGGCAGTATTATAGTAGTTATATTCTTGTACATAGGAGCAGTATTATAGTAGTTATATTCTTGTACATAGGGGCAGTTTTATAGTAGTTATATACTTGTACATAGGGGCAGTATTATAGTAGTTATATTCTTGTACATAGGAGTAGTATTATAGTAGTTATATTCTTGTACATAGGGGCAGTATTATATTAGTTATAATCTTGTACATAGGGGCAGTATATTAGTTATATTTTTGTACATAGGAGGCAGTATTATAGTAGTTATACTCTTGTACATAGGGGCAGTATTATAGTAGTTATATTCTTGTACATAGGGGCAGTATTATAGTAGTTATATTCTTGTACATAGGAGCAGTATTATAGTAGTTATATTCTTGTACGTAGGGGCAGTATTATAGTAGTTATATTCTTGTACGTAGGAGCAGTATTATAGTAGTTATATTCTTGTACATAGGAGCAGTATTATAGTAGTTATATTCTTGTACATAGGAGCAGTATTATAGTAGTTATATTCTTGTACATAGGAGCAGTATTATAGTAGTTATATTCTTGTACATAGGGGCAGTATTATAGTAGTTATAATCTTGTACATAGGGGCAGTATATTAGTTATATTTTTGTACATAGGAGGCAGTATTATAGTAGTTATACTCTTGTACATAGGGGCAGTATTATAGTAGTTATATTCTTGTACATAGGGGACAGTATTATAGTAGTTATATTCTTGTACATAGGGAGTAGTATTATAGTAGTTATATTCTTGTACATAGGGTCAGTATTATAGTAGTTATATTCTTGTACATAGGGGCAGTATTATAGTAGTTATATTCTTGTATATAGGAGCAGTATTATAGTAGTTATATTCTTGTACATAGGAGGCAGTATTATAGTAGTTATATTCTTGTACATAGGGGCAGTATTATAGTAGTTATATTCTTGGACATAGGGGGCAGTATTATAGTAGTTATATTCTTGTACATAGGTGCAGTATTATAGTAGTTATATTCTTGTATATAGGAGCAGTAGTATAGTAGTTATATTCTTGTATATAGCAGCAGTATTATAGTAGTTATATTCTTGTATATAGGAGCAGTATTATAGTAGTTATATTCTTGTACATAGGGGCAGTATTATAGTAGTTATATTCTTGTACATAAGGGGCAGTATTATAGTAGTTATATTCTTGTACATAAGGGGCAGTATTATAGTAGTTATATTCTTGTATATAGGAGCAGTATTATAGTAGTTATATTCTTGTACATAGGAGCAGTATTATAGTAGTTATATTCTTGTACATAGGAGCAGTATTATAGTAGTTATATTCTTGTACATAGGAGCAGTAGTATAGTAGTTATATTCTTGTATATAGGAGCAGTATTATAGTAGTTATATTCTTGTATATAGGAGCAGTAGTATAGTAGTTATATTCTTGTATATAGGAGCAGTAGTATAGTAGTTATATTCTTGTATATAGGAGCAGTAGTATAGTAGTTATTGGTTTTGTGGTTTTGCAGTACTTGTGTGATGTCTGCTCCTGGTTGATTATGAGATGGGCTCAGACTATCCTTGCAGTTTGCTATTCCTGTGTGATAGACTCTTTATTACATCACATTGTCTTTTCCTTATATTGCTTTGTGTTTTTTCCTCTTTTTTATGATACTATGTGATGCTTTTCTTTCTGATCTCCTGGAGCCCCTGCGACCTCTCTATCGGGTTATTTAATCCTCACTTGTCTCAAGGGTCCAGATCTAAAAATACTTGTGTAAGTGTCTGTGTGCCGGGGACCTGCTGATCCGGCTGCCGGACATTTCTTGCATCAGCGCAGACTTGGCGATTGTCCCAGATGCCATCCCTGTGCCAGCTGGATACCCCGTGGCCTCCTGCACCCGGGCTCGTAAATAAAGCATCGCTCCATTCCCCATATAATTAGGTGAATCCCTTAATAACAGTCTTTTCAGTAACTACGTAAGGGAAGTTCTCCGCTGCCCTTTTCTGTTCGGAACTTTTCCACCTGATGTAAAGTCCTCGGTCCTTTATGAACCCTTTGTCTATTGAGAGAGGATGAGAGGGGAAAAATGGGCAAGTGACCTCACGTGGCCATTTAAAAAGTGGTCCTGCGTCCCATCCCCACCATAACCGGGTAGAGGTACAGACCGGCTGTAAAGATCTGTGACCGCGTTCTGCTTGTGTCTTATTGTAGTATCGCAGCAGAGACTCCGGGACTTTTCTGCGGATTTTCCTGGGTCGGATCTTTGCTTGTTTTCTGTGACCGGTGCTGGACTTGCAGGGGGTGAGCGGATTCCTGCGCGGTGTGCAGCATATTACCTTACATGGCCCGCACCCGCCGTCCTGGATGCCGGGCGTAGACCGAGATATCCCCCTCTGCCTGGTGCAGGCGCTCTGCCAGTCTGCTCCGTGCTGTCATCATCCCCTCCTGCGATGAGAATAGGGTGCAGGTGAATTCGCAGGTCCCATGGATGTCTGTGGTGGTATCTGCATCCTGCTCATCAGTAGGGCGGTCACCGTCGTCTGTTGCTTGGAAATGTCCCTCTCCCCCCAGAAGCCTGTGACCCCTCAGGGGGCGGCCTGGCCGATCCATTTTCCAGAGATTTAATAATTTGTTCCCTATTTAATCATTTGTGGGTTGTTTTAAGTCTGATTTTTTTTCGACTGGTGTCAAATTCTTTAAAATGAGCAGCTGGTTGATTGGATTTTGTGCAAGAATAAAAATGCTCTTTATTACATTACTCTTCAAAAAGTTGCAAATGATAAATAGACCGAAAACATTAGGAAACCCCCTAACCCCATCGTAATAACAAGCCTAAAATAAAGGCGGAGATTATAAATGGTGTAAATGAAAAACAGACAAAAATACCAAAGACCATCAGTGTGTAACCTGGTGCCCTCCACATCCTGTCTGTACAATGTGATGGATACATTGTAGACTGTTTATCTGTAAACAGACTCTTAACCCTTAATGGGAACTTTGGCACGCCTCTGTTTTTTTTTTTTTTTTTTTTTGTGTTTTGCTATTTGGGGAGGTTTTAATTGATTGTAGCTCCCTGTGGTCCAAAACTCTTCCTCCTCCTTCCTTATGTCTGGGACTCTTCCTCCTCCTCCCCCCTGGGTTCTGTGTTTTTTTGTTTTTTTTTAATTCTTCAAAATTTTGTTATTGTCTTTTACTTCTCTCCCTTAGCTTCTTAGACTCTTTCTCCCACGGCCCTAACTCCCCGAGCCCTTCCGACTTTAGCCTTCATTCACCTTGGCCTTCCTCCTCAGACGCCTACTCGCCTGCCCTCCCTATTCGCCTGCCCTCCCTACTCGCCTGCCCTCCCTACTCGCCGGGCTCTCCCTCCTCCGGCTCTCTCTATTCGCCTGCCGGCCCTCCCTCCTCCTGCCTCTTCCTTCTCGCCGGCCCTCCCTCCTCCGGCCTCTTCCTACTCGCCGGCCCTCCCTCCTCCGGCCTCTTCCTACTCGCCGGCCCTCCCTCCTCCAGCCTCTTCCTACTCGCCGGCCCTCCCTCCTCCGGCCTCTCCCTACTCGCCGGCCCTCCCTCCTCCGGCCTCTACCTACTCGCCGGCCCTCCCTCCTCCAGCCTCTCCCTACTCGCCGGGCTCGCCCTCCTCCGGCCTCTCCCTACTACTCGCCGGCCCTCCCTCCTCCAGCCTCTCCCTACTACTCACCGGCCCTCCCTCCTCCGGCCTCTCCCTACTACTCGCCGGCCCTCCCTCCTCCGACGTCTCCCTACTACTCGCCGGCCCTCCCTCCTCCTGCCTCTCCCTACTACTCGCCGGCCCTCCCTCCTCCTGCCTCTCCCTACTACTCGCCGGCCCTCCCTCTTCCGGCCTCTCCCTACTCACCGGCCTCTCCCTACTCACCGGCCCTCCCTACTCCAGCCTCTCCCTACTCGCCGGCCCTCCTTCTTATCCTCTTCTTCGTTCTTCTGCTTCTCGTCCTCCTTCTCTTTGTACTCCTTCTCGTCCTCCTGCTTCTCCTCCTTGCCCTCCTTCTGCTCGCTCTCCTCCTTCTGTTTGTCCTCCTCCACCTGCTCCTCATCCACCTGCTCCTCTTCCTCTTCGTCCACCTGCTCTTCTTCCTCCTCGTCCACCTGCTCCTCTTCCTCCTCCTTCTCCTTGTCCTTCTCGTCCTCCTTGTCCTTCTCGTCCTCCTTGTCCTTCTCGTCCTCCTTGTCCTTCTCGTCCTCCTTGTCCTTCTCGTCCTCCTTGTCCTTCTCGTCCTCCTTGTCCTTCTCGTCCTCCTTGTCCTTCTCGTCCTCCTTGTCCTTCTCGTCCTCCTTGTCCTTCTCGTCCTCCTTGTGCTTCTCGTCCTCCTTGTCCTTCTCGTCCTCCTTGTCCTTCTCGTCCTCCTTGTCCTTCTCGTCCTCCTTGTCCTTCTCGTCCTCCTTGTCCTTCTCGTCCTCCTTGTCCTTCTCGTCCTCCTTGTCCTTCTCGTCCTCCTTGTCCTTCTCGTCCTCCTTGTCCTTCTCGTCCTCCTTGTCCTTCTCGTCCTCCTTGTCCTTCTCGTCCTCCTTGTCCTTCTCGTCCTCCTTGTCCTTCTCGTCCTCCTTGTCCTTCTCGTCCTCCTTGTCCTTTTTGTCCTCGTCCTCCTTCTCCTCGTCCTCCTCCTCGTCCTCCTCCTCGTCCTCCTCCTCCTCGTCCTCCTCCTCCTCGTCCTCCTCCTCCTCGTCCTCCTCGTCCTCCTCCTCCTCCTCGTCCTCCTCGTCCTCCTCCTCCTCGTCCTCCTCGTCCTCCTCCCCCTCGTCCTCCTCCTCCTCGTCCTCCTCGTCCTCCTCCCCCTCGTCCTCCTCCCCCTCGTCCTCCTTCGCCTTCCCCCTCCTTCGCCTTCCCCCTCCTTCGCCTTCCCCCTCGTCCTCCTTCGCCTTCCCCCTCGTCCTCCTTCGCCTTCCCCCTCGTCCTCCTTCGCCTTCCCCCTCGTCCTCCTTCGCCTTCCCCCTCGTCCTCCTTCGCCTTCCCCCTCGTCCTCCTGCTCCTCGTCCTCCTTCGCCTTCCCCCTCGTCCTCCTGCTCCTCGTCCTCCTTCGCCTTCCCCCTCGTCCTCCTGCTCCTCGTCCTCCTTCGCCTTCCCCCTCGTCCTCCTTCGCCTTCCCCCTCGTCCTCCTTCGCCTTCCCCCTCGTCCTCCTTCGCCTTCCCCCTCGTCCTCCTTCGCCTTCCCCCTCGTCCTCCTTCGCCTTCCCCCTCGTCCTCCTTCGCCTTCCCCCTCGTCCTCCTTCGCCTTCCCCCTCGTCCTCCTTCGCCTTCCCCCTCGTCCTCCTTCGCCTTCCCCCTCGTCCTCCTTCGCCTTCCCCCTCGTCCTCCTTCGCCTTCCCCCTCGTCCTCCTTCGCCTTCCCCCTCGTCCTCCTTCGCCTTCCCCCTCGTCCTCCTGCGCCTTCCCCCTCGTCCTCCTGCTCCTTCCCCCTCGTCCTCCTGCGCCTTCCCCCTCGTCCTCCTGCGCCTTCCCCCTCGTCCTCCTGCGCCTTCCCCCTCGTCCTCTAGCGCCTTCCCCCTCGTCCTCCTGCTTCTCTTCCTCGTCCTCCTGCTTCTCTTCCTCGTCCTCCTGCTTCTCTTCCTCGTCCTCCTGCTCATCTTCCTCGTCCTCCTGCTCATCTTCCTCGTCCTCCTGCTCATCTTCCTCGTCCTCCTCGTCCTCCTGCTCATCTTCCTCGTCCTCCTGCTCCTCGTCCTCGTCCTCCTGCTTCTCGTCCTCGTCCTCCTGCTTCTCGTCCTCGTCCTCCTGCTTCTCGTCCTCGTCCTCCTGCTTCTCTTCCTCGTCCTCCTGCTTCTCTTCCTCGTCCTCCTGCTTCTCTTCCTCGTCCTCCTGCTCATCTTCCTCGTCCTCCTGCTCATCTTCCTCGTCCTCCTCGTCCTCCTGCTCATCTTCCTCGTCCTCCTGCTCCTCGTCCTCGTCCTCCTGCTTCTTCACCTCGTCCTCCTGCTCCTCCACCTCGTCCTCCTGCTCCTCCAACTCGTCCTCCTCCTGCTGCTCCTCATTTTGCTGCAGCTTCACCCCCCTCCTCCCTTTCTTACCTTATTGTGTATACAGAGGCAGCCGGGAGAGGACACCTTGTGTAAAGTGTCACTTATACATGTGATTATCATTTTCTTGCATGTTTCATCAGAATAACTGTGGTGAATGAAGCTTCATTGGGATTATGAAAAGTCCTTCATCTCCTCTGCCGATCTCTGCTTGCTGTCAGTCCTTCATCCCCTCTGCAGATCTCTGCTTGCTGTCAGTCCTTCATCCCCTCTGCAGATCTCTGCTTGCTGTCAGTCCTTCATCCCCTCTGCAGATCTCTGCTTGCTGTCAGTCCTTCATCCCCTCTGCAGATCTCTGCTTGCTGTCAATTCTTCATCCCCTCTGCTGATCTCTGCTTGCTGTCTGTCGTTCATCGGATCTCGACTTGCTGTCATTCCTTCATCGGATCTCTGCTTGCTGTCAGTCCTTCATCGGATCTCTGCTTGCTGTCAGTCCTTCATCGGATCTCTGCTTGCTGTCAGTCCTTCATCGGATCTCTGCTTGCTGTCAGTCCTTCATCGGATCTCCGCTTGCTGTCAGTCCTTCATCGGATCTCCGCTTGCTGTCAGCCCTTCATCTGATCTCCGCTTGCTGTCAGCCCTTCATCTGATCTCTGCTTGCTGTCAGCCCTTCATCTGATCTCTGCTTGCTGTCAGCCCTTCATCTGATCTCTGCTTGCTGTCAGCCCTTCATCTGATCTCTGCTTGCTGTCAGCCCTTCATCTGATCTCTGCTTGCTGTCAGCCCTTCATCTGATCTCTGCTTGCTGTCAGCCCTTCATCTGATCTCTGCTTGCTGTCAGCCCTTCATCTGATCTCTGCTTGCTGTCAGCCCTTCATCTGATCTCTGCTTGCTGTCAGCCCTTCATCTGATCACTGCTTGCTGTCAGCCCTTCATCTGACCTCTGCTTGCTGTCAGCCCTTCATCTGACCTCTGCTTGCTGTCAGCCCTTCATCTGATCACTGCTTGCTGTCAGCCCTTCATCGGATCACTGCTTGCTGTCAGCCCTTCATCGGATCTCTGCTTGCTGTCAGTCCTTCATCTGACCTCTGCTTGCTGTCAGTCCTTCATCTGACCACTGCTTGCTGTCAGCCCTTCATCTGATCACTGCTTGCTGTCAGCCCTTCATCTGATCACTGCTTGCTGTCAGCCCTTCATCTGATCACTGCTTGCTGTCAGCCCTTCATCGGATCTCTGCTTGCTGTCAGCCCTTCATCGGATCTCTGCTTGCTGTCAGCCCTTCATCGGATCTCTGCTTGCTGTCAGCCCTTCATCTGACCTCTGCTTGCTGTCAGCCCTTCATCTGACCTCTGCTTGCAGTCAGCCCTTCATCTGATCTCTGCTTGCTGTCAGTCTGTGGGAACGTTCTCCATCTGGCAGAGGCAATGATGCAGTTGTCCAGCTGCAGACAGTCCTGAGATGAGCAGGACTCCTGGTTGATACATTTCTGTGGACATTGTAACCAGGGTTATCAGATCCTTTGTTTGTACCAGTCTCTCAGCTGTGTGAGCAGGACTGTGATAGAGAAGTGTTCTCATTCACTGACAGCAAGCAGAGCTCTTGTGAGAGCCGTGTTCATTCTACACCTTGTTGTATATGTCGGGGTGCAGGGACTGGCGGGTGATGATGGGGGACTGGCGGCCGCTTCCCCCTTGTTATCCTCCTTGTTGCTATGGTGGGCTCTTATTGTGTCATGTTTCCATGGTGAATCCTGTGTCCTCCGCTAATGTCTGACCGTGGCGCTCACCTCTGTCTCATCAGCTCCACACAGACTAGAGGGGCACCCCGACCCCAGGGGGCTGTCAGCACGGGGCATGCTCATACATCAGGTGCCGTCACCTATGGGCCTCTCCTACAAGCTTCTGTGCAGTGTTCAGGGGTTCGGTATGAGGACGGCACTGTAATATTATGTGCCCCCCTCACCGGTGGGAACGTAGTGATGTCATTGCTACAATGTTATATCTGGAGAGCAGTGATGTCATCGCTACAATGTTATATCTGGAGAGCAGTGATGTCATCATTACAACGTTATATCAGGACAGACTCACAGCTGTGAGTTGGATACAATTTGTCAGTGTAGATAAGTTGTCAACTTGTGGTCCAGGATAGGAAAGATCAGTGCTGCAGTGTAAAGCTCAGAGCGTCCTCTAGACTAATACATTGTCACAATCCCTCAGCTGTGTGGGCAGGACTAGCGCTAATACATTGTCACAATCCCTCAGCTGTGTGGGCAGGTCTAGCACTAATACATTGTCACAATCCCTCAGCTGTGTGGGCAGGACTAGCACTAATACATTGTCACAATCCCTCAGCTGTGTGGGCAGGACTAGCACTAATACATTGTCACAATCCCTCAGCTGTGTGGGCAGGACTAGCACTAATACATTGTCACAATCCCTCAGCTGTGTGGGCAGGACTAGCACTAATACATTGTCACAATCCCTCAGCTGTGTGGGCAGGTCTAGCACTAATACATTGTCACAATCCCTCAGCTGTGTGGGCAGGACTAGCACTAATACATTGTCACAATCCCTCAGCTGTGTGGGCAGGACTAGCACTAATACATTGTCACAATCCCTCAGCTGTGTGGGCAGGACTAGCACTAATACATTGTCACAATCCCTCAGCTGTGTGGGCAGGACTAGCACGAATACATTGTCACAATCCCTCAGCTGTGTGGGCAGGACTAGCACTAATACATTGTCACAATCCCTCAGCTGTGTGGGCAGGACTAGCACTAATACATTGTCACAATCCCTCAGCTGTGTGGGCAGGACTAGCACTAATACATTGTCACAATCCCTCAGCTGTGTGGGCAGGACTAGCACTAATACATTGTCACAATCCCTCAGCTGTGTGGGCAGGACTAGCACTAATACATTGTCACAATCCCTCAGCTGTGTGGGCAGGACTAGCACTAATACATTGTCACAATCCCTCAGCTGTGTGGGCAGGACTAGCACGAATACATTGTCACAATCCCTCAGCTGTGTGGGCAGGACTAGCACTAATACATTGTCACAATCCCTCAGCTGTGTGGGCAGGACTAGCACTAATACATTGTCACAATCCCTCAGCTGTGTGGGCAGGACTAGCACGAATACATTGTCACAATCCCTCAGCTGTGTGGGCAGGACTAGCACGAATACATTGTCACAATCCCTCAGCTGTGTGGGCAGGACTAGCACGAATACATTGTCACAATCCCTCAGCTGTGTGGGCAGGTCTAGCACTAATACATTGTCACAATCCCTCAGCTGTGTGGGCAGGACTAGCACGAATACATTGTCACAATCCCTCAGCTGTGTGGGCAGGACTAGCACTAATACATTGTCACAATCCCTCAGCTGTGTGGGCAGGATGAGTTTCTGCCTCTGTTTTTATTCACTGACTGCAGCAGAGATTCTGACAGAAGAGCAGTTCCATCCGGGGAGATTTTCCTGAACTTTCTATCCCATAATTGGTTGGTATTTGTAGTCACTGATCAGTGCAGGAGCTGCGCTGCCCACCTGGAAGAGCATCTATTCTAGGGGTATTGCGGCTCAGTGGTCAGCACTGTACTATATATATGTATGGAAGCACAGTGGCTCAGTGGTCAGCACTGTACTATATATATGGAAGCTCAGTGGTTAGCACTGTACTATATATATGGAAACACGGTGGCTCAGTGGTTAGCACTGTACTATATATATGGAAGCTCAGTGGTTAGCACTGTACTATATATATGGAAACACGGTGGCTCAGTGGTTAGCACTGTACTATATATATGGAAGCACAGTGGCTCAGTGGTTAGCACTGTACTATATATATGGAAGCACAGTGGCTCAGTGGTCAGCACTGTACTATATATATGGAAGCACGGTGGCTCAGTGGTTAGCACTGTACTATATATTTGGAAGGACAGTGGCTCAGTGGTTATCACTGTACTATATATATGTAAGCACAGTGGCTCAGTGGTTAGCACTGTACTATATATATGGAAGCACAGTGGCTCAGTGGTCAGCACTGTACTATATATATGGAAGCACAGTGGCTCAGTGGTCAGCACTGTACTATATATATGGAAGCACGGTGGCTCAGTGGTTAGCACTGTACTATATATTTGGAAGCACGGTGGCTCAGTGGTTAGCACTGTACTATATATTTGGAAGCACGGTGGCTCAGTGGTTAGCACTGTACTATATATATGGAAGCACAGTGGCTCAGTGGTTAGCACTGTACTATATATATGGAAGCACGGTGGCTCAGTGGTCAGCACTGTACTATATATGGAAGCACGGTGGCTCAGTGGTCAGCACTGTTCTATATATATGGAAGCACGGTGGCTCAGTGGTCAGCACTGTACTATATATATGGAAGCACAGTGGCTCAGTGGTCAGCACTGTACTATATATATGGAAGCACGGTGGCTCAGTGGTTACCACTGTACTATATATATGGAAGCACGGTGGCTCAGTGGTTAGCACTGTACTATATATTTGGAAGCACAGTGGCTCAGTGGTTAGCACTGTTGCTTTGCAGCACTGGGGTCCTGGATTCAATCCCACCAAGGATGACATCTGCAAGGACTCTGTAGGTTCTCCCCGTGTTTTGTGGGTTTCCTCCGGGTTCTCCGCTTTCCCCCCACATTCCAAAGACTGATGGGGACAGTGATGATGTCTGTACAGCGCTGCGGTATATGATGGCGCTATATAAGCAATGCATAATAAATAAGTCCCTGCTGCCTGTGTAATACGGTTGCTCCCTCCTTTTGTTTAACCCCTTCTATGCTGCGGGCGTTATTCCCAGATTAATATGGAAACTGGAGGCTGTAAAATGTGATGATGTGTTTTCCATGTTGCGCTCGGACTGTGAGAACGGAACATTTGTTACTATGCGCTGATAATATTAACCATTAGTGCAGTGTCCGGAGCGGTGGCAGGTGAGTGTCAGCTCCCAGGGCCAGGGCAGGTTACACCTGTGATCCTCCTCTCTGAGTCCCATGTGTCGGGGCGTCATGTCCGGAGGTGAGAATAGGCTGAAGGTTAGAGATGTGGACGAGCGGATATAGTGATAGATATCATGCCACCTAGTGTCATCACCAGGTACTGCGGCTCCCACCGCTCACTGCAAAACCAATAGCACCGCTGTACTGTAATAAGATGTGAGATCACCGCACTCACTATTCTGCTGTTACATCAGGTCTTATCCTCCAGTCACCTCCAGAGCTGCACTCACTATTCTGCTGTTACATTGTGTCTTATCCTCCAGTCACCTCCAGAGCTGCACTCACTATTCTACTGTTACATCAGGTCTTATCCTCCAGTCACCTCCAGAGCTGCACTCACTATTCTGCAGTTACATCAGGTCTTATCCTCCAGTCACCTCCAGAGCCGCACTCACTATTCTACTGTTACATCAGGTCTTATCCTCCAGTCACCTCCAGAGCTGCAGTCACTATTCTGCTGTTACATCCTGTCTTATCCTCCAGTCACCTCCAGAGCTGCACTCACTATTCTGCTGTTACATCCTGTCTTATCCTTCAGTCACCTCCAGAGCTGCAGGCACTATTCTGCTGTTACATTGTGTCTTATCCTCCAGTCACCTCCAGAGCTGTAGTCACTATTCTGCTGTTACATTGGGTCTTATCCTCCAGTCACCTCCAGAGCTGTACTCACTATTCTACTGTTACATCAGGTCTTATCCTCCAGTCCCCTCCAGAGCTGCAGTCACTATTCTGCTGTTACATCCTGTCTTATCCTCCATTCACCTCCAGAGCTGCAGTCACTATTCTGCTGTTACATCCTGTCTTATCCTCCAGTCACCTCCAGAGCTGCACTCACTATTCTGCTGTTACATCCTGTCTTATCCTTCAGTCACCTCCAGAGCTGCAGGCACTATTCTGCTGTTACATTGGGTCTTATCCTCCAGTCACCTCCAGAGCTGCAGTCACTATTCTGCTGTTACATTGTGTCTTATCCTCCAGTCACCTCCAGAGCTGCAGTCACTATTCTGCTGTTACATTGTGTCTTATCCTCCAGTCACCTCCAGAGCTGTAGTCACTATTCTGCTGTTACATTGGGTCTTATCCTCCAGTCACCTCCAGAGCTGTACTCACTATTCTACTGTTACATCAGGTCTTATCCTCCAGTCACCTCCAGAGCTGCAGTCACTATTCTGCTGTTACATCCTGTCTTATCCTCCAGTCACCTCCAGAGCTGCAGTCACTATTCTGCTGTTACATCCTGTCTTATCCTCCAGTCACCTCCAGAGCTGCACTCACTATTCTGCTGTTACATCCTGTCTTATCCTTCAGTCACCTCCAGAGCTGCAGGCACTATTCTGCTGTTACATTGGGTCTTATCCTCCAGTCACCTCCAGAGCTGCACTCACTATTCTACTGTTACATCAGGTCTTATCCTCCAGTCACCTCCAGAGCTGCAGTCACTATTCTGCTGTTACATCCTGTCTTATCCTCCAGTCACCTCCAGAGCTGCGGTCACTATTCTGCTGTTACATTGGGTCTTATCCTCCAGTCACCTCCAGAGCTGCACTCACTATTCTACTGTTACATCAGGTCTTATCCTCCAGTCACCTCCAGAGCTGCACTCACTATTCTGCTGTTACATCCTGTCTTATCCTCCAGTCACCTCCAGAGCTGCACTCACTATTCTGCTGTTACATCCTGTCTTATCCTCCAGTCACCTCCAGAGCTGCACTCACTATTCTGCTGTTACATCCTGTCTTATCCTCCAGTCACCTCCAGAGCTGCAGTCACTATTCTGCTGTTACATCGTATCTTATCCTCCAGTCACCTCCAGAGCTGCAGTCACTATTCTACTGTTACATCATGTCTTATCCTCCAGTCACCTCCAGAGCTGCTGTGACTATTCTACTGTTACATCATGTCTTATCCTACAGTCACCTCCAGAGCTGCACTCACGTTTCTACTGTTACATCATGTCTTATCCTCCAGTCACCTCCAGAGCTGCACTCACTATTCTGCTGTTACATCATGTCTTATCCTCCAGTCACCTCCAGAGCTGCAGTCACTATTCTGCTGTTACATCTGTCTTATCCTCCAGTCACCTCCAGAGCTGCACTCACTATTCTACTCTTACATAATGTCTTATCCTCCATTCACCTCCAGAGCTGCACTCACTATTCTACTGTTACATCAGGTCTTATCCTTCAGTCA
Source organism: Phyllobates terribilis (assembly GCF_046119375.1). Lineage (NCBI taxonomy): Eukaryota > Metazoa > Chordata > Amphibia > Anura > Dendrobatidae > Phyllobates > Phyllobates terribilis. The sequence continues at coordinate 170,801,682 of NW_027362773.1, forward strand.
CCTCCAAAGCTGCACTCACTATTCTACTATTACATCATGTCTTATCCTCCAGTCACCTCCAGAGCTGCAGTCACTATTCTGCTGTTACATCGTGTCTTATCCTCCAGTCACCTCCAGAGCTGCAGTCACTATTCTGCTGTGACATCATGTCTTATCCTCCAGTCACCTCCAGAGCTGCAGTCACTATTCTGCTGTTACATCATGTCTTATCCTCCAGTCACCTCCAGAGCTGCTGTCAGTATTCTGCTGTTACATCATGTCTTATCCTCCAGTCACCTCCAGAGCTGCGGTCACTATTCTGCTGTTAGATCAGGTCTTGTCCTCCAGTCACCTCCAGAGCTGCGGTCACTATTCTGCTGTTAGATCAGGTCTTGTCCTCCAGTCACCTCCAGAGCTGCACTCACTATTCTGCTGTTACATTGTGTCTTATCCTCCAGTCACCTCCAGAGCTGCGGTCACTATTCTGCCGTTACATTGTGTCTTGTCCTCCAGTCACCTCCAGAGCTGCGGTCACTATTCTGCTGTTACATTGTGTCTTGTCCTCCAGTCACCTCCAGAGCTGCGGTCACTATTCTGCCGTTACATTGTGTCTGATGAGCCGGTCTGCACTCAGTTTCTTCCCATGGTGTCTGAGTGCAGCTCCTCGGTGTCATCCCTCCTGCTGAGATGTTGGATTGATGGCAGCAGTTTGTTCTGAGCAGTCAGGCCAGACGGAGGCTGGAGAGCTGAGCTGAGCAGGCAGCAGGTTTGGGTGTGACTGGAGTACAGGGTCAGCAGCCTCCAGCAGATTGTGTGGACTTACTGGGGGGGCATGGCGTAAGTGTCAGCCCCTGGTCCGCGCTGCTGCTTCACGGCAGTGGATATTTCCTAGAACCATTCATTAGTCCTCGAGCTGCATCTGTTATTTGGGAAGCTGCCCCTTTAAGAGTCAGCAGAGCTCATGCAGCGTATATTCATACAATGTCTGGTGGAAACAGTCAACAAGCAGGCGGTGGCAGCGGATGAAGGATCTTATGGTTTTATGTGTCCTGATGAATAGAGCTGGAAAATTCATGTGAAATGTTCTGGCTGCGCAGAGGGAATGAAGGGGTTAATCAGACCCCAGGACGCCCTTCCCTACAGATGATTACCCTGCGACCCACCAGTCACGGAGGAACTACAACTCCCATCATGTCCTGACCGCTCAGCTCTAGATGCTGTTTGATTGACGTGTCCTGCCCTGTCCCCGGTGAGTGGGATCCGCTCCTCCCCCGCAGAGCCTGGGTGTTACATAGGACTGCAGGAACATGGCGCTCCCTCTGTGCATGGGGCGGCCGATCACCCAGCTTTCCCAGGATCGGTCTGGTTGGGTTTTCAGATACATTGTAACAGCTCCACAGCTCAGCAGGGGGATGTGTGCCGCTGATAGATGACCTCCACTGATACACTGTAACAGCTCCACAGCTCAGCAGGGGGATGTGTACCGCTGATAGATAACCTCCACTGATACACTGTAACAGCTCCACAGCTCAGCAGGGGGATGTGTGCCGCTGATAGATAACCTCCGCTGATACACTGTAACAGCTCCGCAGCTCAGCAGGGGGATGTGTGCCGCTGATAGATAACCTCCGCTGATACACTGTAACAGCTCCGCAGCTCAGCAGGGGGATGTGTGCCGCTGATAGATAACCTCCACTGATACACTGTAACAGCTCAGCAGCTCCGCAGGGGGATGTGTGCCGCTGATAGATAACCTCCGCTGATACACTGTAACAGCTCAGCAGCTCCGCAGGGGGATGTGTGCCGCTGATAGATAACCTCCGCTGATACACTGTAACAGCTCAGCAGCTCAGCAGAGGGATGTGTGCCGCTGATAGATAACCTCCGCTGATACACTGTAACAGCTCCACAGCTCAGCAGGGGGATGTGTGCCGCTGATAGATAACCTCCGCTGATACACTGTAACAGCTCCACAGCTCAGCAGGGGGATGTGTGCCGCTGATAGATAACCTCCACTGATACACTGTAACAGCTCCGCAGGGGGATGTGTGCCGCTGATAGATAACCTCCGCTGATACACTGTAACAGCTCCACAGCTCAGCAGGGGGATGTGTGCCGCTGATAGATGACCTCCGCTGATACACTGTAACAGCTCAGCAGCTCAGCAGGGGGATGTGTGCCGCTGATAGATAACCTCCGCTGATACACTGTAACAGCTCCGCAGCTCAGCAGGGGGATGTGTGCCGCTGATAGATAACCTCCGCTGATACACTGTAACAGCTCCGCAGTTCAGCAGGGGGATGTGTGCCGCTGATAGATAACCTCCACTGATACACTGTAACAGCTCCGCAGGGGGATGTGTGCCGCTGATAGATAACCTCCGCTGATACACTGTAACAGCTCCACAGCTCAGCAGGGGGATGTGTGCCGCTGATAGATGACCTCCGCTGATACACTGTAACAGCTCCGCAGCTCAGCAGGGGGATGTGTGCCGCTGATAGATAACCTCCGCTGATACACTGTAACAGCTCCGCAGTTCAGCAGGGGGATGTGTGCCGCTGATAGATAACCTCCACTGATACACTGTAACAGCTCCGCAGGGGGATGTGTGCCGCTGATAGATAACCTCCGCTGATACACTGTAACAGCTCCACAGCTCAGCAGGGGGATGTGTGCCGCTGATAGATGACCTCCGCTGATACACTGTAACAGCTCAGCAGCTCAGCAGGGGGATGTGTGCCGCTGATAGATAACCTCCGCTGATACACTGTAACAGCTCCGCAGCTCAGCAGGGGGATGTGTGCCTCTGATAGATAACCTCCGCTGATACACTGTAACAGCTCCGCAGCTCAGCAGGGGGATGTGTGCCGCTGATAGATAACCTCCGCTGATACACTGTAACAGCTCCGCAGCTCAGCAGGGGGATGTGTGCCGCTGATAGATGACCTCCGCTGATACACTGTAACAGCTCCGCAGCTCAGCAGGGTGATATGTGCCGCTGATAGATAACCTCCGCTGATACACTGTAACAGCTCCACAGCTCAGCAGGGGGATGTGTGCCGCTGATAGATAACCTCCACTGATACACTGTAACAGCTCCGCAGGGGGATGTGTGCCGCTGATAGATAACCTCCGCTGATACACTGTAACAGCTCCGCAGCTCAGCAGGGGGATGTGTGCCGCTGATAGATAACCTCCACTGATACACTGTAACAGCTCAGCAGGGGGATGTGTGCCTCTGATAGATAACCTCCACTGATACACTGTAACAGCTCCGCAGGGGGATGTGTGCCGCTGATAGATAACCTCCGCTGATACACTGTAACAGCTCAGCAGGGGGATGTGTGCCGCTGATAGATAACCTCCACTGATACACTGTAACAGCTCCGCAGGGGGATGTGTGCCGCTGATAGATAACCTCCACTGATACACTGTAACAGCTCAGCAGGGGGATGTGTGCCGCTGATAGATAACCTCCACTGATACACTGTAACAGCTCAGCAGGGGGATGTGTGCCGCTGATAGATAACCTCCACTGATACACTGTAACAGCTCCGCAGGGGGATGTGTGCCGCTGATAGATAACCTCCACTGATACACTGTAACAGCTCAGCAGGGGGATGTGTGCCGCTGATAGATAACCTCCACTGATACACTGTAACAGCTCCGCAGGGGGATGTGTGCCGCTGATAGATAACCTCCGCTGATACACTGTAACAGCTCAGCAGCTCAGCAGGGGGATGTGTGCCGCTGATAGATAACCTCCGCTGATACACTGTAACAGCTCCGCAGCTCAGCAGGGGGATGTGTGCCGCTGATAGATAACCTCCGCTGATACACTGTAACAGCTCCGCAGCTCAGCAGGGGGATGTGTGCCGCTGATAGATAACCTCCACTGATACACTGTAACAGCTCAGCAGGGGGATGTGTGCCGCTGATAGATAACCTCCACTGATACACTGTAACAGCTCCGCAGGGGGATGTGTGCCGCTGATAGATAACCTCCGCTGATACACTGTAACAGCTCAGCAGCTCAGCAGGGGGATGTGTGCCGCTGATAGATAACCTCCGCTGATACACTGTAACAGCTCCGCAGCTCAGCAGGGGGATGTGTGCCGCTGATAGATAACCTCCGCTGATACACTGTAACAGCTCCGCAGCTCAGCAGGGGGATGTGTACCGCTGATAGATAACCTCCACTGATACACTGTAACAGCTCCACAGCTCAGCAGGGGGATGTGTGCCGCTGATAGATAACCTCCGCTGATACACTGTAACAGCTCCACAGCTCAGCAGGGGGATGTGTGCCGCTGATAGATAACCTCCGCTGATACACTGTAACAGCTCAGCAGCTCAGCAGGGGGATGTGTGCCGCTGATAGATAACCTCCGCTGATACACTGTAACAGCTCCACAGCTCAGCAGGGGGATGTGTGCCGCTGATAGATAACCTCCGCTGATACACTGTAACAGCTCCACAGCTCAGCAGGGGGATGTGTGCCGCTGATAGATAACCTCCGCTGATACACTGTAACAGCTCCACAGCTCAGCAGGGGGATGTGTGCCGCTGATAGATAACCTCCGCTGATACACTGTAACAGCTCAGCAGGGGGATGTATGCCGCTGATAGATAACCTCCGCTGATACACTGTAACAGCTCCGCAGTTCAGCAGGGGGATGTGTGCCGCTGATAGATAACCTCCACTGATACACTGTAACAGCTCCACAGCTCAGCAGGGGGATGTGTGCCGCTGATAGATAACCTCCGCTGATACACTGTAACAGCTCAGCAGCTCAGCAGGGGGATGTGTGCCTCTGATAGATAACCTCCGCTGATACACTGTAACAGCTCCACAGCTCAGCAGGGGGATGTGTGCCGCTGATAGATAACCTCCGCTGATACACTGTAACAGCTCCACAGCTCAGCAGGGGGATGTGTGCCGCTGATAGATAACCTCCGCTGATACACTGTAACAGCTCCACAGCTCAGCAGGGGGATGTGTGCCGCTGATAGATGACCTCCGCTGATACACTGTAACAGCTCCGCAGCTCAGCAGGGGGATGTGTGCCGCTGATAGATAACCTCCGCTGATACACTGTAACAGCTCCACAGCTCAGCAGGGGGATGTGTGCCGCTGATAGATAACCTCCACTGATACACTGTAACAGCTCCGCAGGGGGATGTGTGCCGCTGATAGATAACCTCCGCTGATACACTGTAACAGCTCAGCAGGGGGATGTGTGCCGCTGATAGATAACCTCCGCTGATACACTGTAACAGCTCCACAGCTCCGCAGGGGGATGTGTGCCGCTGATAGATAACCTCCACTGATACACTGTAACAGCTCAGCAGGGGGATGTGTGCCGCTGATAGATAACCTCCACTGATACACTGTAACAGCTCCGCAGGGGGATGTGTGCCGCTGATAGATAACCTCCGCTGATACACTGTAACAGCTCCGCAGGGGGATGTGTGCCGCTGATAGATAACCTCCGCTGATACACTGTAACAGCTCAGCAGAGGGATGTGTGCCGCTGATAGATAACCTCCACTGATACACTGTAACAGCTCCGCAGGGGGATGTGTGCCGCTGATAGATAACCTCCGCTGATACACTGTAACAGCTCCGCAGGGGGATGTGTGCCGCTGATAGATAACCTCCGCTGATACACTGTAACAGCTCCACAGCTCAGCAGGGGGATGTGTGCCGCTGATAGATGACCTCCGCTGATACACTGTAACAGCTCCGCAGCTCAGCAGGGGGATGTGTGCCGCTGATAGATAACCTCCGCTGATACACTGTAACAGCTCCACAGCTCAGCAGGGGGATGTGTGCCGCTGATAGATAACCTCCACTGATACACTGTAACAGCTCCGCAGGGGGATGTGTGCCGCTGATAGATAACCTCCGCTGATACACTGTAACAGCTCAGCAGGGGGATGTGTGCCGCTGATAGATAACCTCCGCTGATACACTGTAACAGCTCCGCAGGGGGATGTGTGCCGCTGATAGATAACCTCCACTGATACACTGTAATAGCTCAGCAGGGGGATGTGTGCCGCTGATAGATAACCTCCACTGATACACTGTAACAGCTCCGCAGGGGGATGTGTGCCGCTGATAGATAACCTCCACTGATACACTGTAACAGCTCCGCAGGGGGATGTGTGCCGCTGATAGATAACCTCCGCTGATACACTGTAACAGCTCCGCAGGGGGATGTGTGCCGCTGATAGATAACCTCCACTGATACACTGTAACAGCTCCGCAGGGGGATGTGTGCCGCTGATAGATAACCTCCGCTGATACACTGTAACAGCTCCGCAGGGGGATGTGTGCCGCTGATAGATAACCTCCGCTGATACACTGTAACAGCTCCACAGCTCAGCAGGGGGATGTGTGCCGCTGATAGATGACCTCCGCTGATACACTGTAACAGCTCCGCAGCTCAGCAGGGGGATGTGTGCCGCTGATAGATAACCTCCGCTGATACACTGTAACAGCTCCACAGCTCAGCAGGGGGATGTGTGCCGCTGATAGATAACCTCCACTGATACACTGTAACAGCTCCGCAGGGGGATGTGTGCCGCTGATAGATAACCTCCGCTGATACACTGTAACAGCTCCGCAGCTCAGCAGGGGGATATGTGCCGCTGATAGATAACCTCCGCTGATACACTGTAACAGCTCCGCAGCTCAGCAGGGGGATATGTGCCGCTGATAGATAACCTCCACTGATACACTGTAAAAGCTCCGCAGCTCAGCAGAGGGATGTGTGCCGCTGATAGATAACCTCCACTGATACACTGTAACAGCTCCGCAGCTCAGCAGAGGGATGTGTGCCGCTGATAGATAACCTCCGCTGATACACTGTAACAGCTCCGCAGCTCAGCAGGGGGATGTGTGCCGCTGATAGATAACCTCCGCTGATACACTGTAACAGCTCCCCAGCTCAGCAGGGGGATATGTGCCGCTGATAGATAACCTCCACTGATACACTGTAAAAGCTCCGCAGCTCAGCAGAGGGATGTGTGCCGCTGATAGATAACCTCCACTGATACACTGTAACAGCTCCGCAGCTCAGCAGAGGGATGTGTGCCGCTGATAGATAACCTCCACTGATACACTGTAACAGCTCCGCAGCTCAGCAGAGGGATGTGTGCCGCTGATAGATAACCTCCACTGATACACTGTAACAGCTCCACAGCTCAGCAGGGGGATGTGTGCCGCTGATAGATAACCTCCGCTGATAAACTGTAACCGCTCCGCAGCTCAGCAGGGGGATGTGTGCCGCTGATAGATAACCTCCGCTGATACACTGTAACAGCTCCGCAGCTCAGCAGGGGGATGTGTGCCGCTGATAGATAACCTCCGCTGATACACTGTAACAGCTCAGCAGGGGGATGTGTGCCGCTGATAGATAACCTCCACTGATACACTGTAACAGCTCCGCAGGGGGATGTGTGCCGCTGATAGATAACCTCCGCTGATACACTGTAACAGCTCCGCAGGGGGATGTGTGCCGCTGATAGATAACCTCCGCTGATACACTGTAACAGCTCAGCAGCTCAGCAGGGGGATGTGTGCCGCTGATAGATAACCTCCGCTGATACACTGTAACAGCTCCGCAGCTCAGCAGGGGGATGTGTGCCGCTGATAGATAACCTCCACTGATACACTGTAACAGCTCCGCAGCTCAGCAGGGGGATGTGTGCCGCTGATAGATAACCTCCACTGATACACTGTAACAGCTCCGCAGGGGGATGTGTGCCGCTGATAGATAACCTCCACTGATACACTGTAACAGCTCCCCAGCTCAGCAGGGGGATGTGTGCCGCTGATAGATAACCTCCACTGATACACTGTAACAGCTCCGCAGGGGGATGTGTGCCGCTGATAGATAACCTCCGCTGATACACTGTAACATCTCCCCAGCTCAGCAGGGGGATGTGTGCCGCTGATAGATAACCTCCGCTGATACACTGTAACAGCTCCACAGCTCAGCAGGGGGATGTGTGCCGCTGATAGATAACCTCCGCTGATACACTGTAACAGCTCAGCAGGGGGATGTGTGCCGCTGATAGATAACCTCCACTGATGCACTGTAACAGCTCAGCAGCTCAGCAGGGGGATGTGTGCCGCTGATAGATAACCTCCGCTGATACACTGTAACAGCTCCGCAGTTCAGCAGGGGGATGTGTGCCGCTGATAGATAACCTCCACTGATACACTGTAACAGCTCCGCAGGGGGATGTGTGCCGCTGATAGATAACCTCCGCTGATACACTGTAACAGCTCAGCAGCTCAGCAGGGGGATGTGTGCCGCTGATAGATAACCTCCGCTGATACACTGTAACAGCTCCGCAGCTCAGCAGGGGGATGTGTGCCGCTGATAGATAACCTCCACTGATACACTGTAACAGCTCCGCAGGGGGATGTGTGCCGCTGATAGATAACCTCCGCTGATACACTGTAACAGCTCAGCAGGGGGATGTGTGCAGCTGATAGATAACCTCCACTGATACACTGTAACAGCTCCGCAGGGGGATGTGTGCCGCTGATAGATAACCTCCACTGATACACTGTAACAGCTCAGCAGGGGGATGTGTGCCGCTGATAGATAACCTCCACTGATACACTGTAACAGCTCCGCAGGGGGATGTGTGCTGCTGATAGATAACCTCCGCTGATACACTGTAACAGCTCCGCAGCTCAGCAGGGGGATGTGTACCGCTGATAGATAACCTCCACTGATACACTGTAACAGCTCCACAGCTCAGCAGGGGGATGTGTGCCGCTGATAGATAACCTCCGCTGATACACTGTAACAGCTCAGCAGCTCAGCAGGGGGATGTGTGCCTCTGATAGATAACCTCCGCTGATACACTGTAACAGCTCCGCAGTTCAGCAGGGGGATGTGTGCCGCTGATAGATAACCTCCACTGATACACTGTAACAGCTCCACAGCTCAGCAGGGGGATGTGTGCCGCTGATAGATAACCTCCGCTGATACACTGTAACAGCTCCACAGCTCAGCAGGGGGATGTGTGCCGCTGATAGATAACCTCCACTGATACACTGTAACAGCTCCACAGCTCAGCAGGGGGATGTGTGCCGCTGATAGATAACCTCCACTGATACACTGTAACAGCTCCACAGCTCAGCAGGGGGATGTGTGCCGCTGATAGATAACCTCCGCTGATACACTGTAACAGCTCAGCAGCTCAGCAGGGGGATGTGTGCCTCTGATAGATAACCTCCGCTGATACACTGTAACAGCTCCGCAGTTCAGCAGGGGGATGTGTGCCGCTGATAGATAACCTCCACTGATACACTGTAACAGCTCCACAGCTCAGCAGGGGGATGTGTGCCGCTGATAGATAACCTCCACTGATACACTGTAACAGCTCCACAGCTCAGCAGGGGGATGTGTGCCGCTGATAGATAACCTCCGCTGATACACTGTAACAGCTCAGCAGGGGGATGTGTGCCTCTGATAGATAACCTCCGCTGATACACTGTAACAGCTCCACAGCTCAGCAGGGGGATGTGTGCCGCTGATAGATAACCTCCGCTGATACACTGTAACAGCTCCACAGCTCAGCAGGGGGATGTGTGCCGCTGATAGATAACCTCCGCTGATACACTGTAACAGCTCCGCAGGGGGATGTGTGCCGCTGATAGATAACCTCCGCTGATACACTGTAACAGCTCCACAGCTCAGCAGGGGGATGTGTGCCGCTGATAGATGACCTCCGCTGATACACTGTAACAGCTCCGCAGCTCAGCAGGGGGATGTGTGCCGCTGATAGATAACCTCCGCTGATACAGTGTAACAGCTCCGCAGCTCAGCAGGGGGATGTGTGCCTCTGATAGATAACCTCCGCTGATACACTGTAACAGCTCCACAGCTCAGCAGGGGGATGTGTGCCGCTGATAGATAACCTCCACTGATACACTGTAACAGCTCAGCAGGGGGATGTGTGCCGCTGATAGATAACCTCCGCTGATACACTGTAACAGCTCAGCAGGGGGATGTGTGCCGCTGATAGATAACCTCCACTGATACACTGTAACAGCTCCGCAGGGGGATGTGTGCCGCTGATAGATAACCTCCACTGATACACTGTAACAGCTCCGCAGGGGGATGTGTGCCGCTGATAGATAACCTCCACTGATACACTGTAACAGCTCAGCAGGGGGATGTGTGCCGCTGATAGATAACCTCCACTGATACACTGTAACAGCTCAGCAGGGGGATGTGTGCCTCTGATAGATAACCTCCACTGATACACTGTAACAGCTCCGCAGCTCAGCAGAGGGATGTGTGCCGCTGATAGATAACCTCCACTGATACACTGTAACAGCTCCGCAGCTCAGCAGAAGGATGTGTGCCGCTGATAGATAACCTCCACTGATACACTGTAACAGCTCCGCAGCTCAGCAGAGGGATGTGTGCCGCTGATAGATAACCTCCACTGATACACTGTAACAGCTCCACAGCTCAGCAGGGGGATGTGTGCCGCTGATAGATAACCTCCGCTGATACACTGTAACAGCTCCACAGCTCAGCAGGGGGATGTGTGCCGCTGATAGATAACCTCCACTGATAAACTGTAACCGCTCCGCAGCTCAGCAGGGGGATGTGTGCCGCTGATAGATAACCTCCGCTGATACACTGTAACAGCTCCGCAGCTCAGCAGGGGGATGTGTGCCGCTGATAGATAACCTCCGCTGATACACTGTAACAGCTCCCCAGCTCAGCAGGGGGATGTGTGCCGCTGATAGATAACCTCCACTGATACACTGTAACAGCTCCGCAGAGGGATGTGTGCCGCTGATAGATAACCTCCGCTGATACACTGTAACATCTCCCCAGCTCAGCAGGGGGATGTGTGCCGCTGATAGATAACCTCCGCTGATGCACTGTAACAGCTCCGCAGCTCAGCAGGGGGATGTGTGCCGCTGATAGATAACCTCCACTGATACACTGTAACAGCTCAGCAGGGGGATGTGTGCCTCTGATAGATAACCTCCGCTGATACACTGTAACAGCTCCGCAGGGGGATGTGTGCCGCTGATAGATAACCTCCGCTGATACACTGTAACAGCTCAGCAGCTCAGCAGGGGGATGTGTGCCGCTGATAGATAACCTCCGCTGATACACTGTAACAGCTCCGCAGCTCAGCAGGGGGATGTGTGCCGCTGATAGATAACCTCCACTGATACACTGTAACAGCTCCGCAGCTCAGCAGGGGGATGTGTGCCGCTGATAGATAACCTCCACTGATACACTGTAACAGCTCCGCAGGGGGATGTGTGCCGCTGATAGATAACCTCCACTGATACACTGTAACAGCTCAGCAGGGGGATGTGTGCCGCTGATAGATAACCTCCACTGATACACTGTAACAGCTCCCCAGCTCAGCAGGGGGATGTGTGCCGCTGATAGATAACCTCCACTGATACACTGTAACAGCTCCGCAGGGGGATGTGTGCCGCTGATAGATAACCTCCGCTGATACACTGTAACATCTCCCCAGCTCAGCAGGGGGATGTGTGCCGCTGATAGATAACCTCCGCTGATACACTGTAACAGCTCCGCAGCTCAGCAGGGGGATGTGTGCCGCTGATAGATAACCTCCGCTGATACACTGTAACATCTCCCCAGCTCAGCAGGGGGATGTGTGCCGCTGATAGATAACCTCCGCTGATGCACTGTAACAGCTCCGCAGCTCAGCAGGGGGATGTGTGCCGCTGATAGATAACCTCCACTGATACACTGTAACAGCTCAGCAGGGGGATGTGTGCCTCTGATAGATAACCTCCGCTGATACACTGTAACAGCTCCGCAGGGGGATGTGTGCCGCTGATAGATAACCTCCGCTGATACACTGTAACAGCTCAGCAGCTCAGCAGGGGGATGTGTGCCGCTGATAGATAACCTCCGCTGATACACTGTAACAGCTCCGCAGCTCAGCAGGGGGATGTGTGCCGCTGATAGATAACCTCCACTGATACACTGTAACAGCTCCGCAGCTCAGCAGGGGGATGTGTGCCGCTGATAGATAACCTCCACTGATACACTGTAACAGCTCCGCAGGGGGATGTGTGCCGCTGATAGATAACCTCCACTGATACACTGTAACAGCTCAGCAGGGGGATGTGTGCCGCTGATAGATAACCTCCACTGATACACTGTAACAGCTCCCCAGCTCAGCAGGGGGATGTGTGCCGCTGATAGATAACCTCCACTGATACACTGTAACAGCTCCGCAGGGGGATGTGTGCCGCTGATAGATAACCTCCGCTGATACACTGTAACATCTCCCCAGCTCAGCAGGGGGATGTGTGCCGCTGATAGATAACCTCCGCTGATACACTGTAACAGCTCCGCAGCTCAGCAGGGGGATGTGTGCCGCTGATAGATAACCTCCGCTGATACACTGTAACAGCTCAGCAGGGGGATGTGTGCCGCTGATAGATAACCTCCACTGATACACTGTAACAGCTCCACAGCTCAGCAGGGGGATGTGTGCCGCTGATAGATAACCTCCACTGATACACTGTAACAGCTCAGCAGGGGGATGTGTGCCGCTGATAGATAACCTCCGCTGATACACTGTAACAGCTCCGCAGCTCAGCAGGGGGATGTGTGCCGCTGATAGATAACCTCCGCTGATACACTGTAACAGCTCAGCAGGGGGATGTGTGCCGCTGATAGATAACCTCCACTGATACACTGTAACAGCTCCACAGCTCAGCAGGGGGATGTGTGCCGCTGATAGATAACCTCCACTGATACACTGTAACAGCTCCACAGCTCAGCAGGGGGATGTGTGCCGCTGATAGATAACCTCCGCTGATACACTGTAACAGCTCCATAGCTCATCAGGGGGATGTGTGCCGCTGATAGATAACCTCCACTGATACACTGTAACAGCTCCGCAGCTCAGCAGGGGGATATGTGCCTCTGATAGATAACCTCCACTGATACACTGTAACAGCTCCACAGCTCAGCAGGGGGATATGTGCCTCTGATAGATAACCTCCGCTGATACACTGTAACAGCTCCGCAGCTCAGCAGGGGGATGTGTGCCGCTGATAGATAACCTCCACTGATACACTGTAACCGCTCCGCAGCTCAGCAGGGGGATGTGTGCCGCTGATAGATAACCTCCACTGATACACTGTAACAGCTCCGCAGCTCAGCAGGGGGATATGTGCCTCTGATAGATAACCTCCGCTGATACACTGTAACAGCTCCGCAGCTCAGCAGGGGGATGTGTACCGCTGATAGATAACCTCCGCTGATACACTGTAACAGCTCCACAGCTCAGCAGAGGGATGTGTGCCGCTGATAGATAACCTCCACTGATGCACTGTAACCGCTCCGCAGCTCAGCAGGGGGATGTGTGCCGCTGATAGATAACCTCCGCTGATACACTGTAACAGCTCCGCAGCTCAGCAGGGGGATGTGTGCCGCTGATAGATAACCTCCGCTGATACACAGTAACAGCTCAGCAGGGGGATGTGTGCCGCTGATAGATAACCTCCACTGATACACTGTAACAGCTCCATAGCTCATCAGGGGGATGTGTGCCGCTGATAGATAACCTCCACTGATACACTGTAACAGCTCCGCAGGGGGATGTGTGCCGCTGATAGATAACCTCCGCTGATACACTGTAACATCTCCCCAGCTCAGCAGGGGGATGTGTGCCGCTGATAGATAACCTCCGCTGATACACTGTAACAGCTCCGCAGCTCAGCAGGGGGATGTGTGCCGCTGATAGATAACCTCCGCTGATACACTGTAACAGCTCAGCAGGGGGATGTGTGCCGCTGATAGATAACCTCCACTGATACACTGTAACAGCTCAGCAGGGGGATGTGTGCCGCTGATAGATAACCTCCACTGATACACTGTAACAGCTCCATAGCTCATCAGGGGGATGTGTGCCGCTGATAGATAACCTCCACTGATACACTGTAACAGCTCCGCAGCTCAGCAGGGGGATATGTGCCTCTGATAGATAACCTCCGCTGATACACTGTAACAGCTCCGCAGCTCAGCAGGGGGATGTGTGCCGCTGATAGATAACCTCCACTGATACACTGTAACCGCTCCGCAGCTCAGCAGGGGGATGTGTGCCGCTGATAGATAACCTCCACTGATACACTGTAACAGCTCCGCAGCTCAGCAGGGGGATGTGTGCCGCTGATAGATAACCTCCGCTGATACACTGTAACAGCTCCGCAGCTCAGCAGGGGGATATGTGCCTCTGATAGATAACCTCCGCTGATACACTGTAACAGCTCCGCAGCTCAGCAGGGGGATGTGTACCGCTGATAGATAACCTCCGCTGATACACTGTAACAGCTCCACAGCTCAGCAGAGGGATGTGTGCCGCTGATAGATAACCTCCACTGATACACTGTAACCGCTCCGCAGCTCAGCAGGGGGATGTGTGCCGCTGATAGATAACCTCCACTGATACACTGTAACAGCTCAGCAGGGGGATGTGTACCGCTGATAGATAACCTCCGCTGATACACTGTAACAGCTCCACAGCTCAGCAGAGGGATGTGTGCCGCTGATAGATAACCTCCACTGATACACTGTAACAGCTCAGTAGGGGGATTTGTGCCGCTGATAGATGACCTCCGCTGATACACTGTAACAGCTCCGCAGCTCAGCAGAGGGATGTGTGCCGCTGATAGATAACCTCCACTGATACACTGTAACCGCTCCGCAGCTCATCAGGGGGATGTGTGCCGCTGATAGATAACCTCCGCTGATACACTGTAACAGCTCCACAGCTCAGCAGAGGGATGTGTGCCGCTGATAGATGACCTCCGCTGATACACTGTAACAGCTCCATAGCTCATCAGGGGGATGTGTGCCGCTGATAGATAACCTCCACTGATACACTGTAACAGCTCCGCAGCTCCGCAAGGGGATGTGTGCCGCTGATAGATAACCTCCGCTGATACACTGTAACCGCTCCGCAGCTCAGCAGGGGGATGTGTGCCGCTGATAGATAACCTCCACTGATACACTGTAACAGCTCAGCAGGGGGATTTGTGCCGCTGATAGATGACCTCCGCTGATACACTGTAACAGCTCCGCAGCTCAGCAGGGGGATGTGTGCCGCTGATAGATAACCTCCACTGATACACTGTAACAGCTCAGCAGGGGGATTTGTGCCGCTGATAGATGACCTCCGCTGATACACTGTAACAGCTCCGCAGCTCCGCAGGGGAATGTGTGCCGCTGATAGATAACCTCCGCTGATACACTGTAACCGCTCCGCAGCTCATCAGGGGGATGTGTGCCGCTGATAGATAACCTCCGCTGATACACTGTAACAGCTCCACAGCTCAGCAGAGGGATGTGTGCCGCTGATAGATAACCTCCACTGATACACTGTAACAGCTCCGCAGTTCAGCAGGGGGATATGTGCCTCTGATAGATAACCTCCGCTGATACACTGTAACAGCTCCGCAGCTCAGCAGGGGGATGTATGCCGCTGATAGATAACCTCCACTGATACACTGTAACAGCTCCGCAGTTCAGCAGGGGGATATGTGCCTCTGATAGATAACCTCCGCTGATACACTGTAACAGCTCCGCAGCTCAGCAGGGGGATGTGTGCCGCTGATAGATAACCTCCACTGATACACTGTAACCGCTCCGCAGCTCAGCAGGGGGATGTGTGCCGCTGATAGATAACCTCCACTTGTACACTGTAACAGCTCAGCAGGGGGATTTGTGCCGCTGATAGATAACCTCCGCTGATACACTGTAACAGCTCCGCAACTCAGCAGAGGGATGTGTGCCGCTGATAGATAACCTCCGCTGATACACTGTAACAGCTCCGCAGCTTAGCAGGGGGATGTGTGCCGCTGATAGATGACCTCCACTGATACACTGTAACAGCTCAGCAGGGGGATTTGTGCCGCTGATAGATAACCTCCGCTGATACACTGTAACAGCTCCGCAGCTCAGCAGAGGGATGTGTGCCGCTGATAGATGACCTCCACTGATACACTGTAACCGCTCCGCAGCTCAGCAGGGGGATGTGTGCCGCTGATAGATAACCTCCACTGATACACTGTAACAGCTCAGCAGGGGGATTTGTGCCGCTGATAGATAACCTCCGCTGATACACTGTAACAGCTCCGCAGCTCAGCAGAGGGATGTGTGCCGCTGATAGATAACCTCCACTGATACACTGTAACAGCTCCGCAGGGGGATGTGTGCCGCTGATAGATAACCTCCGCTGATACACTGTAACAGCTCCGCAGGGGGATGTGTGCCGCTGATAGATAACCTCCGCTGATACACTGTAACAGCTCAGCAGAGGGATGTGTGCCGCTGATAGATAACCTCCACTGATACACTGTAACAGCTCCGCAGGGGGATGTGTGCCGCTGATAGATAACCTCCGCTGATACACTGTAACAGCTCCGCAGGGGGATGTGTGCCGCTGATAGATAACCTCCGCTGATACACTGTAACAGCTCCACAGCTCAGCAGGGGGATGTGTGCCGCTGATAGATGACCTCCGCTGATACACTGTAACAGCTCCGCAGCTCAGCAGGGGGATGTGTGCCGCTGATAGATAACCTCCGCTGATACACTGTAACAGCTCCACAGCTCAGCAGGGGGATGTGTGCCGCTGATAGATAACCTCCACTGATACACTGTAACAGCTCCGCAGGGGGATGTGTGCCGCTGATAGATAACCTCCGCTGATACACTGTAACAGCTCAGCAGGGGGATGTGTGCCGCTGATAGATAACCTCCACTGATACACTGTAACAGCTCCGCAGGGGGATGTGTGCCGCTGATAGATAACCTCCACTGATACACTGTAACAGCTCAGCAGGGGGATGTGTGCCGCTGATAGATAACCTCCACTGATACACTGTAACAGCTCCGCAGGGGGATGTGTGCCGCTGATAGATAACCTCCGCTGATACACTGTAACAGCTCCGCAGGGGGATGTGTGCCGCTGATAGATAACCTCCGCTGATACACTGTAACAGCTCAGCAGAGGGATGTGTGCCGCTGATAGATAACCTCCACTGATACACTGTAACAGCTCCGCAGGGGGATGTGTGCCGCTGATAGATAACCTCCACTGATACACTGTAACAGCTCCGCAGGGGGATGTGTGCCGCTGATAGATAACCTCCACTGATACACTGTAACAGCTCCACAGCTCAGCAGGGGGATGTGTGCCGCTGATAGATAACCTCCGCTGATACACTGTAACAGCTCCACAGCTCAGCAGGGGGATGTGTGCCGCTGATAGATAACCTCCGCTGATAAACTGTAACCGCTCCGCAGCTCAGCAGGGGGATGTGTGCCGCTGATAGATAACCTCCACTGATACACTGTAACAGCTCAGCAGGGGGATTTGTGCCGCTGATAGATGACCTCCGCTGATACACTGTAACAGCTCCGCAGCTCAGCAGGGGGATGTGTGCCGCTGATAGATAACCTCCACTGATACACTGTAACAGCTCAGCAGGGGGATTTGTGCCGCTGATAGATGACCTCCGCTGATACACTGTAACAGCTCCGCAGCTCCGCAGGGGGATGTGTGCCGCTGATAGATAACCTCCGCTGATACACTGTAACCGCTCCGCAGCTCATCAGGGGGATGTGTGCCGCTGATAGATAACCTCCGCTGATACACTGTAACAGCTCCACAGCTCAGCAGAGGGATGTGTGCCGCTGATAGATAACCTCCACTGATACACTGTAACAGCTCCGCAGTTCAGCAGGGGGATATGTGCCTCTGATAGATAACCTCCGCTGATACACTGTAACAGCTCCGCAGCTCAGCAGGGGGATGTATGCCGCTGATAGATAACCTCCACTGATACACTGTAACAGCTCCGCAGTTCAGCAGGGGGATATGTGCCTCTGATAGATAACCTCCGCTGATACACTGTAACAGCTCCGCAGCTCAGCAGGGGGATGTGTGCCGCTGATAGATAACCTCCACTGATACACTGTAACCGCTCCGCAGCTCAGCAGGGGGATGTGTGCCGCTGATAGATAACCTCCACTTGTACACTGTAACAGCTCAGCAGGGGGATTTGTGCCGCTGATAGATAACCTCCGCTGATACACTGTAACAGCTCCGCAGCTCAGCAGAGGGATGTGTGCCGCTGATAGATAACCTCCGCTGATACACTGTAACAGCTCCGCAGCTTAGCAGGGGGATGTGTGCCGCTGATAGATGACCTCCACTGATACACTGTAACAGCTCAGCAGGGGGATTTGTGCCGCTGATAGATAACCTCCGCTGATACACTGTAACAGCTCCGCAGCTCAGCAGAGGGATGTGTGCCGCTGATAGATGACCTCCACTGATACACTGTAACCGCTCCGCAGCTCAGCAGGGGGATGTGTGCCGCTGATAGATAACCTCCACTGATACACTGTAACAGCTCAGCAGGGGGATTTGTGCCGCTGATAGATAACCTCCGCTGATACACTGTAACAGCTCCGCAGCTCAGCAGAGGGATGTGTGCCGCTGATAGATAACCTCCACTGATACACTGTAACAGCTCCGCAGGGGGATGTGTGCCGCTGATAGATAACCTCCGCTGATACACTGTAACAGCTCCGCAGGGGGATGTGTGCCGCTGATAGATAACCTCCGCTGATACACTGTAACAGCTCAGCAGAGGGATGTGTGCCGCTGATAGATAACCTCCACTGATACACTGTAACAGCTCCGCAGGGGGATGTGTGCCGCTGATAGATAACCTCCGCTGATACACTGTAACAGCTCCGCAGGGGGATGTGTGCCGCTGATAGATAACCTCCGCTGATACACTGTAACAGCTCCACAGCTCAGCAGGGGGATGTGTGCCGCTGATAGATGACCTCCGCTGATACACTGTAACAGCTCCGCAGCTCAGCAGGGGGATGTGTGCCGCTGATAGATAACCTCCGCTGATACACTGTAACAGCTCCACAGCTCAGCAGGGGGATGTGTGCCGCTGATAGATAACCTCCACTGATACACTGTAACAGCTCCGCAGGGGGATGTGTGCCGCTGATAGATAACCTCCGCTGATACACTGTAACAGCTCAGCAGGGGGATGTGTGCCGCTGATAGATAACCTCCACTGATACACTGTAACAGCTCCGCAGGGGGATGTGTGCCGCTGATAGATAACCTCCACTGATACACTGTAACAGCTCAGCAGGGGGATGTGTGCCGCTGATAGATAACCTCCACTGATACACTGTAACAGCTCCGCAGGGGGATGTGTGCCGCTGATAGATAACCTCCGCTGATACACTGTAACAGCTCCGCAGGGGGATGTGTGCCGCTGATAGATAACCTCCGCTGATACACTGTAACAGCTCCGCAGGGGGATGTGTGCCGCTGATAGATAACCTCCGCTGATACACTGTAACAGCTCCGCAGGGGGATGTGTGCCGCTGATAGATAACCTCCGCTGATACACTGTAACAGCTCCACAGCTCAGCAGGGGGATGTGTGCCGCTGATAGATGACCTCCGCTGATACACTGTAACAGCTCCGCAGCTCAGCAGGGGGATGTGTGCCGCTGATAGATAACCTCCGCTGATACACTGTAACAGCTCCACAGCTCAGCAGGGGGATGTGTGCCGCTGATAGATAACCTCCACTGATACACTGTAACAGCTCCGCAGCTCAGCAGGGGGATATGTGCCTCTGATAGATAACCTCCGCTGATACACTGTAACAGCTCCGCAGCTCAGCAGGGGGATATGTGCCGCTGATAGATAACCTCCGCTGATACACTGTAACAGCTCCGCAGCTCAGCAGGGGGATATGTGCCGCTGATAGATAACCTCCACTGATACACTGTAAAAGCTCCGCAGCTCAGCAGAGGCATGTGTGCCGCTGATAGATAACCTCCACTGATACACTGTAACAGCTCCACAGCTCAGCAGGGGGATGTGTGCCGCTGATAGATAACCTCCACTGATACACTGTAACAGCTCCGCAGCTCAGCAGAGGGATGTGTGCCGCTGATAGATAACCTCCACTGATACACTGTAACAGCTCCGCAGCTCAGCAGAGGGATGTGTGCCGCTGATAGATAACCTCCACTGATACACTGTAACAGCTCCACAGCTCAGCAGGGGGATGTGTGCCGCTGATAGATAACCTCCGCTGATACACTGTAACAGCTCCACAGCTCAGCAGGGGGATGTGTGCCGCTGATAGATAACCTCCGCTGATAAACTGTAACCGCTCCGCAGCTCAGCAGGGGGATGTGTGCCGCTGATAGATAACCTCCGCTGATACACTGTAACAGCTCCGCAGCTCAGCAGGGGGATGTGTGCCGCTGATAGATAACCTCCACTGATACACTGTAACAGCTCCACAGCTCAGCAGGGGGATGTGTGCCGCTGATAGATAACCTCCGCTGATACACTGTAACAGCTCCGCAGGGGGATGTGTGCCGCTGATAGATAACCTCCGCTGATACACTGTAACAGCTCAGCAGCTCAGCAGGGGGATGTGTGCCGCTGATAGATAACCTCCGCTGATACACTGTAACAGCTCCGCAGCTCAGCAGGGGGATGTGTGCCGCTGATAGATAACCTCCGCTGATACACTGTAACAGCTCCGCAGCTCAGCAGGGGGATGTGTGCCGCTGATAGATAACCTCCACTGATACACTGTAACAGCTCCGCAGCTCAGCAGGGGGATGTGTGCCGCTGATAGATAACCTCCACTGATACACTGTAACAGCTCCGCAGGGGGATGTGTGCCGCTGATAGATAACCTCCACTGATACACTGTAACAGCTCCCCAGCTCAGCAGGGGGATGTGTGCCGCTGATAGATAACCTCCACTGATACACTGTAACAGCTCCGCAGGGGGATGTGTGCCGCTGATAGATAACCTCCGCTGATACACTGTAACATCTCCCCAGCTCAGCAGGGGGATGTGTGCCGCTGATAGATAACCTCCGCTGATACACTGTAACAGCTCCACAGCTCAGCAGGGGGATGTGTGCCGCTGATAGATAACCTCCGCTGATACACTGTAACAGCTCAGCAGGGGGATGTGTGCCGCTGATAGATAACCTCCACTGATGCACTGTAACAGCTCAGCAGCTCAGCAGGGGGATGTGTGCCGCTGATAGATAACCTCCGCTGATACACTGTAACAGCTCCGCAGTTCAGCAGGGGGATGTGTGCCGCTGATAGATAACCTCCACTGATACACTGTAACAGCTCCGCAGGGGGATGTGTGCCGCTGATAGATAACCTCCGCTGATACACTGTAACAGCTCAGCAGCTCAGCAGGGGGATGTGTGCCGCTGATAGATAACCTCCGCTGATACACTGTAACAGCTCCGCAGCTCAGCAGGGGGATGTGTGCCGCTGATAGATAACCTCCACTGATACACTGTAACAGCTCCGCAGGGGGATGTGTGCCGCTGATAGATAACCTCCGCTGATACACTGTAACAGCTCAGCAGGGGGATGTGTGCAGCTGATAGATAACCTCCACTGATACACTGTAACAGCTCCGCAGGGGGATGTGTGCCGCTGATAGATAACCTCCACTGATACACTGTAACAGCTCAGCAGGGGGATGTGTGCCGCTGATAGATAACCTCCACTGATACACTGTAACAGCTCCGCAGGGGGATGTGTGCCGCTGATAGATAACCTCCGCTGATACACTGTAACAGCTCCGCAGCTCAGCAGGGGGATGTGTACCGCTGATAGATAACCTCCACTGATACACTGTAACAGCTCCACAGCTCAGCAGGGGGATGTGTGCCGCTGATAGATAACCTCCACTGATACACTGTAACAGCTCAGCAGCTCAGCAGGGGGATGTGTGCCTCTGATAGATAACCTCCGCTGATACACTGTAACAGCTCCGCAGTTCAGCAGGGGGATGTGTGCCGCTGATAGATAACCTCCACTGATACACTGTAACAGCTCCACAGCTCAGCAGGGGGATGTGTGCCGCTGATAGATAACCTCCGCTGATACACTGTAACAGCTCCGCAGTTCAGCAGGGAGATGTGTGCCGCTGATAGATAACCTCCACTGATACACTGTAACAGCTCCACAGCTCAGCAGGGGGATGTGTGCCGCTGATAGATAACCTCCGCTGATACACTGTAACAGCTCAGCAGCTCAGCAGGGGGATGTGTGCCTCTGATAGATAACCTCCGCTGATACACTGTAACAGCTCCGCAGTTCAGCAGGGGGATGTGTGCCGCTGATAGATAACCTCCACTGATACACTGTAACAGCTCCACAGCTCAGCAGGGGGATGTGTGCCGCTGATAGATAACCTCCGCTGATACACTGTAACAGCTCAGCAGCTCAGCAGGGGGATGTGTGCCTCTGATAGATAACCTCCACTGATACACTGTAACAGCTCCACAGCTCAGCAGGGGGATGTGTGCCGCTGATAGATAACCTCCGCTGATACACTGTAACAGCTCCACAGCTCAGCAGGGGGATGTGTGCCGCTGATAGATAACCTCCGCTGATACACTGTAACAGCTCCGCAGGGGGATGTGTGCCGCTGATAGATAACCTCCGCTGATACACTGTAACAGCTCCACAGCTCAGCAGGGGGATGTGTGCCGCTGATAGATGACCTCCGCTGATACACTGTAACAGCTCCGCAGCTCAGCAGGGGGATGTGTGCCGCTGATAGATAACCTCCGCTGATACAGTGTAACAGCTCCGCAGCTCAGCAGGGGGATGTGTGCCTCTGATAGATAACCTCCGCTGATACACTGTAACAGCTCCACAGCTCAGCAGGGGGATGTGTGCCGCTGATAGATAACCTCCACTGATACACTGTAACAGCTCCGCAGGGGGATGTGTGCCGCTGATAGATAACCTCCGCTGATACACTGTAACAGCTCAGCAGGGGGATGTGTGCCGCTGATAGATAACCTCCACTGATACACTGTAACAGCTCCGCAGGGGGATGTGTGCCGCTGATAGATAACCTCCACTGATACACTGTAACAGCTCCGCAGGGGGATGTGTGCCGCTGATAGATAACCTCCACTGATACACTGTAACAGCTCAGCAGGGGGATGTGTGCCGCTGATAGATAACCTCCACTGATACACTGTAACAGCTCAGCAGGGGGATGTGTGCCTCTGATAGATAACCTCCACTGATACACTGTAACAGCTCCGCAGCTCAGCAGAGGGATGTGTGCCGCTGATAGATAACCTCCACTGATACACTGTAACAGCTCCGCAGCTCAGCAGAAGGATGTGTGCCGCTGATAGATAACCTCCACTGATACACTGTAACAGCTCCGCAGCTCAGCAGAGGGATGTGTGCCGCTGATAGATAACCTCCACTGATACACTGTAACAGCTCCACAGCTCAGCAGGGGGATGTGTGCCGCTGATAGATAACCTCCGCTGATACACTGTAACAGCTCCACAGCTCAGCAGGGGGATGTGTGCCGCTGATAGATAACCTCCCCTGATAAACTGTAACCGCTCCGCAGCTCAGCAGGGGGATGTGTGCCGCTGATAGATAACCTCCGCTGATACACTGTAACAGCTCCGCAGCTCAGCAGGGGGATGTGTGCCGCTGATAGATAACCTCCGCTGATACACTGTAACAGCTCCCCAGCTCAGCAGGGGGATGTGTGCCGCTGATAGATAACCTCCACTGATACACTGTAACAGCTCCGCAGAGGGATGTGTGCCGCTGATAGATAACCTCCGCTGATACACTGTAACATCTCCCCAGCTCAGCAGGGGGATGTGTGCCGCTGATAGATAACCTCCGCTGATGCACTGTAACAGCTCCGCAGCTCAGCAGGGGGATGTGTGCCGCTGATAGATAACCTCCACTGATACACTGTAACAGCTCAGCAGGGGGATGTGTGCCTCTGATAGATAACCTCCGCTGATACACTGTAACAGCTCCGCAGGGGGATGTGTGCCGCTGATAGATAACCTCCGCTGATACACTGTAACAGCTCAGCAGCTCAGCAGGGGGATGTGTGCCGCTGATAGATAACCTCCGCTGATACACTGTAACAGCTCCGCAGCTCAGCAGGGGGATGTGTGCCGCTGATAGATAACCTCCACTGATACACTGTAACAGCTCCGCAGCTCAGCAGGGGGATGTGTGCCGCTGATAGATAACCTCCACTGATACACTGTAACAGCTCCGCAGGGGGATGTGTGCCGCTGATAGATAACCTCCACTGATACACTGTAACAGCTCAGCAGGGGGATGTGTGCCGCTGATAGATAACCTCCACTGATACACTGTAACAGCTCCCCAGCTCAGCAGGGGGATGTGTGCCGCTGATAGATAACCTCCACTGATACACTGTAACAGCTCCGCAGGGGGATGTGTGCCGCTGATAGATAACCTCCGCTGATACACTGTAACATCTCCCCAGCTCAGCAGGGGGATGTGTGCCGCTGATAGATAACCTCCGCTGATACACTGTAACAGCTCCGCAGCTCAGCAGGGGGATGTGTGCCGCTGATAGATAACCTCCGCTGATACACTGTAACATCTCCCCAGCTCAGCAGGGGGATGTGTGCCGCTGATAGATAACCTCCGCTGATGCACTGTAACAGCTCCGCAGCTCAGCAGGGGGATGTGTGCCGCTGATAGATAACCTCCACTGATACACTGTAACAGCTCAGCAGGGGGATGTGTGCCTCTGATAGATAACCTCCGCTGATACACTGTAACAGCTCCGCAGGGGGATGTGTGCCGCTGATAGATAACCTCCGCTGATACACTGTAACAGCTCAGCAGCTCAGCAGGGGGATGTGTGCCGCTGATAGATAACCTCCGCTGATACACTGTAACAGCTCCGCAGCTCAGCAGGGGGATGTGTGCCGCTGATAGATAACCTCCACTGATACACTGTAACAGCTCCGCAGCTCAGCAGGGGGATGTGTGCCGCTGATAGATAACCTCCACTGATACACTGTAACAGCTCCGCAGGGGGATGTGTGCCGCTGATAGATAACCTCCACTGATACACTGTAACAGCTCAGCAGGGGGATGTGTGCCGCTGATAGATAACCTCCACTGATACACTGTAACAGCTCCCCAGCTCAGCAGGGGGATGTGTGCCGCTGATAGATAACCTCCACTGATACACTGTAACAGCTCCGCAGGGGGATGTGTGCCGCTGATAGATAACCTCCGCTGATACACTGTAACATCTCCCCAGCTCAGCAGGGGGATGTGTGCCGCTGATAGATAACCTCCGCTGATACACTGTAACAGCTCCGCAGCTCAGCAGGGGGATGTGTGCCGCTGATAGATAACCTCCGCTGATACACTGTAACAGCTCAGCAGGGGGATGTGTGCCGCTGATAGATAACCTCCACTGATACACTGTAACAGCTCCACAGCTCAGCAGGGGGATGTGTGCCGCTGATAGATAACCTCCACTGATACACTGTAACAGCTCAGCAGGGGGATGTGTGCCGCTGATAGATAACCTCCGCTGATACACTGTAACAGCTCCGCAGCTCAGCAGGGGGATGTGTGCCGCTGATAGATAACCTCCGCTGATACACTGTAACAGCTCAGCAGGGGGATGTGTGCCGCTGATAGATAACCTCCGCTGATACACTGTAACAGCTCAGCAGGGGGATGTGTACCGCTGATAGATAACCTCCGCTGATACACTGTAACAGCTCCACAGCTCAGCAGGGGGATGTGTGCCGCTGATAGATAACCTCCACTGATACACTGTAACAGCTCCACAGCTCAGCAGGGGGATGTGTGCCGCTGATAGATAACCTCCGCTGATACACTGTAACAGCTCCATAGCTCATCAGGGGGATGTGTGCCGCTGATAGATAACCTCCACTGATACACTGTAACAGCTCCGCAGCTCAGCAGTGGGATATGTGCCTCTGATAGATAACCTCCACTGATACACTGTAACAGCTCCACAGCTCAGCAGGGGGATATGTGCCTCTGATAGATAACCTCCGCTGATACACTGTAACAGCTCCGCAGCTCAGCAGGGGGATGTGTGCCGCTGATAGATAACCTCCACTGATACACTGTAACCGCTCCGCAGCTCAGCAGGGGGATGTGTGCCGCTGATAGATAACCTCCGCTGATACACTGTAACAGCTCCGCAGCTCAGCAGGGGGATGTGTACCGCTGATAGATAACCTCCGCTGATACACTGTAACAGCTCCACAGCTCAGCAGAGGGATGTGTGCCGCTGATAGATAACCTCCACTGATACACTGTAACCGCTCCGCAGCTCAGCAGGGGGATGTGTGCCGCTGATAGATGACCTCCACTGATGCACTGTAACCGCTCCGCAGCTCAGCAGGGGGATGTGTGCCGCTGATAGATAACCTCCGCTGATACACTGTAACAGCTCCGCAGCTCAGCAGGGGGATGTGTGCCGCTGATAGATAACCTCCGCTGATACACTGTAACAGCTCAGCAGGGGGATGTGTGCCGCTGATAGATAACCTCCACTGATACACTGTAACAGCTCCATAGCTCATCAGGGGGATGTGTGCCGCTGATAGATAACCTCCACTGATACACTGTAACAGCTCCGCAGGGGGATGTGTGCCGCTGATAGATAACCTCCCCTGATACACTGTAACATCTCCCCAGCTCAGCAGGGGGATGTGTGCCGCTGATAGATAACCTCCGCTGATACACTGTAACAGCTCCGCAGCTCAGCAGGGGGATGTGTGCCGCTGATAGATAACCTCCGCTGATACACTGTAACAGCTCAGCAGGGGGATGTGTGCCGCTGATAGATAACCTCCACTGATACACTGTAACAGCTCCATAGCTCATCAGGGGGATGTGTGCCGCTGATAGATAACCTCCACTGATACACTGTAACAGCTCCGCAGCTCAGCAGGGGGATATGTGCCTCTGATAGATAACCTCCGCTGATACACTGTAACAGCTCCGCAGCTCAGCAGGGGGATGTGTGCCGCTGATAGATAACCTCCACTGATACACTGTAACAGCTCCGCAGCTCAGCAGGGGGATGTGTGCCGCTGATAGATAACCTCCACTGATACACTGTAACAGCTCCGCAGGGGGATGTGTGCCGCTGATAGATAACCTCCACTGATACACTGTAACAGCTCAGCAGGGGGATGTGTGCCGCTGATAGATAACCTCCACTGATACACTGTAACAGCTCCCCAGCTCAGCAGGGGGATGTGTGCCGCTGATAGATAACCTCCACTGATACACTGTAACAGCTCCGCAGGGGGATGTGTGCCGCTGATAGATAACCTCCGCTGATACACTGTAACATCTCCCCAGCTCAGCAGGGGGATGTGTGCCGCTGATAGATAACCTCCGCTGATACACTGTAACAGCTCCGCAGCTCAGCAGGGGGATGTGTGCCGCTGATAGATAACCTCCGCTGATACACTGTAACATCTCCCCAGCTCAGCAGGGGGATGTGTGCCGCTGATAGATAACCTCCGCTGATACACTGTAACAGCTCCGCAGGGGGATGTGTGCCGCTGATAGATAACCTCCACTGATACACTGTAACAGCTCCACAGCTCAGCAGGGGGATGTGTGCCGCTGATAGATAACCTCCACTGATACACTGTAACAGCTCAGCAGGGGGATGTGTGCCGCTGATAGATAACCTCCGCTGATACACTGTAACAGCTCCGCAGCTCAGCAGGGGGATGTGTGCCGCTGATAGATAACCTCCGCTGATACACTGTAACAGCTCAGCAGGGGGATGTGTGCCGCTGATAGATAACCTCCACTGATACACTGTAACAGCTCCACAGCTCAGCAGGGGGATGTGTGCCGCTGATAGATAACCTCCGCTGATACACTGTAACAGCTCCATAGCTCATCAGGGGGATGTGTGCCGCTGATAGATAACCTCCACTGATACACTGTAACAGCTCCGCAGCTCAGCAGGGGGATATGTGCCTCTGATAGATAACCTCCGCTGATACACTGTAACAGCTCCGCAGCTCAGCAGGGGGATGTGTACCGCTGATAGATAACCTCCGCTGATACACTGTAACAGCTCCACAGCTCAGCAGAGGGATGTGTGCCGCTGATAGATAACCTCCACTGATGCACTGTAACCGCTCCGCAGCTCAGCAGGGGGATGTGTGCCGCTGATAGATAACCTCCGCTGATACACTGTAACAGCTCCGCAGCTCAGCAGGGGGATGTGTGCCGCTGATAGATAACCTCCGCTGATACACTGTAACAGCTCAGCAGGGGGATGTGTGCCGCTGATAGATAACCTCCACTGATACACTGTAACAGCTCCATAGCTCATCAGGGGGATGTGTGCCGCTGATAGATAACCTCCACTGATACACTGTAACAGCTCCGCAGGGGGATGTGTGCCGCTGATAGATAACCTCCGCTGATACACTGTAACATCTCCCCAGCTCAGCAGGGGGATGTGTGCCGCTGATAGATAACCTCCGCTGATACACTGTAACAGCTCCGCAGCTCAGCAGGGGGATGTGTGCCGCTGATAGATAACCTCCGCTGATACACTGTAACAGCTCAGCAGGGGGATGTGTGCCGCTGATAGATAACCTCCACTGATACACTGTAACAGCTCAGCAGGGGGATGTGTGCCGCTGATAGATAACCTCCACTGATACACTGTAACAGCTCCATAGCTCATCAGGGGGATGTGTGCCGCTGATAGATAACCTCCACTGATACACTGTAACAGCTCCGCAGCTCAGCAGGGGGATATGTGCCTCTGATAGATAACCTCCGCTGATACACTGTAACAGCTCCGCAGCTCAGCAGGGGGATGTGTGCCGCTGATAGATAACCTCCACTGATACACTGTAACCGCTCCGCAGCTCAGCAGGGGGATGTGTGCCGCTGATAGATAACCTCCACTGATACACTGTAACAGCTCCGCAGCTCAGCAGGGGGATGTGTGCCGCTGATAGATAACCTCCGCTGATACACTGTAACAGCTCAGCAGGGGGATGTGTGCCGCTGATAGATAACCTCCACTGATACACTGTAACAGCTCCATAGCTCATCAGGGGGATGTGTGCCGCTGATAGATAACCTCCACTGATACACTGTAACAGCTCCGCAGCTCAGCAGGGGGATATGTGCCTCTGATAGATAACCTCCGCTGATACACTGTAACAGCTCCGCAGCTCAGCAGGGGGATGTGTGCCGCTGATAGATAACCTCCACTGATACACTGTAACAGCTCCGCAGCTCAGCAGGGGGATGTGTGCCGCTGATAGATAACCTCCACTGATACACTGTAACAGCTCCGCAGGGGGATGTGTGCCGCTGATAGATAACCTCCACTGATACACTGTAACAGCTCAGCAGGGGGATGTGTGCCGCTGATAGATAACCTCCACTGATACACTGTAACAGCTCCCCAGCTCAGCAGGGGGATGTGTGCCGCTGATAGATAACCTCCACTGATACACTGTAACAGCTCCGCAGGGGGATGTGTGCCGCTGATAGATAACCTCCGCTGATACACTGTAACATCTCCCCAGCTCAGCAGGGGGATGTGTGCCGCTGATAGATAACCTCCGCTGATACACTGTAACAGCTCCGCAGCTCAGCAGGGGGATGTGTGCCGCTGATAGATAACCTCCGCTGATACACTGTAACAGCTCAGCAGGGGGATGTGTGCCGCTGATAGATAACCTCCACTGATACACTGTAACAGCTCCACAGCTCAGCAGGGGGATGTGTGCCGCTGATAGATAACCTCCACTGATACACTGTAACAGCTCAGCAGGGGGATGTGTGCCGCTGATAGATAACCTCCGCTGATACACTGTAACAGCTCCGCAGCTCAGCAGGGGGATGTGTGCCGCTGATAGATAACCTCCGCTGATACACTGTAACAGCTCAGCAGGGGGATGTGTGCCGCTGATAGATAACCTCCACTGATACACTGTAACAGCTCCACAGCTCAGCAGGGGGATGTGTGCCGCTGATAGATAACCTCCGCTGATACACTGTAACAGCTCCATAGCTCATCAGGGGGATGTGTGCCGCTGATAGATAACCTCCACTGATACACTGTAACAGCTCCATAGCTCATCAGGGGGATGTGTGCCGCTGATAGATAACCTCCACTGATACACTGTAACAGCTCCGCAGCTCAGCAGGGGGATATGTGCCTCTGATAGATAACCTCCGCTGATACACTGTAACAGCTCCGCAGCTCAGCAGGGGGATGTGTGCCGCTGATAGATAACCTCCACTGATACACTGTAACAGCTCCGCAGCTCAGCAGGGGGATGTGTGCCGCTGATAGATAACCTCCACTGATACACTGTAACAGCTCCGCAGGGGGATGTGTGCCGCTGATAGATAACCTCCACTGATACACTGTAACAGCTCAGCAGGGGGATGTGTGCCGCTGATAGATAACCTCCACTGATACACTGTAACAGCTCCCCAGCTCAGCAGGGGGATGTGTGCCGCTGATAGATAACCTCCACTGATACACTGTAACAGCTCCGCAGGGGGATGTGTGCCGCTGATAGATAACCTCCGCTGATACACTGTAACATCTCCCCAGCTCAGCAGGGGGATGTGTGCCGCTGATAGATAACCTCCGCTGATACACTGTAACAGCTCCGCAGCTCAGCAGGGGGATGTGTGCCGCTGATAGATAACCTCCGCTGATACACTGTAACAGCTCAGCAGGGGGATGTGTGCCGCTGATAGATAACCTCCACTGATACACTGTAACAGCTCCACAGCTCAGCAGGGGGATGTGTGCCGCTGATAGATAACCTCCACTGATACACTGTAACAGCTCAGCAGGGGGATGTGTGCCGCTGATAGATAACCTCCGCTGATACACTGTAACAGCTCCGCAGCTCAGCAGGGGGATGTGTGCCGCTGATAGATAACCTCCGCTGATACACTGTAACAGCTCAGCAGGGGGATGTGTGCCGCTGATAGATAACCTCCACTGATACACTGTAACAGCTCCACAGCTCAGCAGGGGGATGTGTGCCGCTGATAGATAACCTCCGCTGATACACTGTAACAGCTCCATAGCTCATCAGGGGGATGTGTGCCGCTGATAGATAACCTCCACTGATACACTGTAACAGCTCCGCAGCTCAGCAGTGGGATATGTGCCTCTGATAGATAACCTCCACTGATACACTGTAACAGCTCCACAGCTCAGCAGGGGGATATGTGCCTCTGATAGATAACCTCCGCTGATACACTGTAACAGCTCCGCAGCTCAGCAGGGGGATGTGTGCCGCTGATAGATAACCTCCACTGATACACTGTAACCGCTCCGCAGCTCAGCAGGGGGATGTGTGCCGCTGATAGATAACCTCCACTGATAACACTATAACAGCTCCGCAGCTCAGCAGGGGGATATGTGCCTCTGATAGATAACCTCCGCTGATACACTGTAACAGCTCCGCAGCTCAGCAGGGGGATGTGTACCGCTGATAGATAACCTCCGCTGATACACTGTAACAGCTCCACAGCTCAGCAGAGGGATGTGTGCCGCTGATAGATAACCTCCACTGATGCACTGTAACCGCTCCGCAGCTCAGCAGGGGGATGTGTGCCGCTGATAGATAACCTCCGCTGATACACTGTAACAGCTCCGCAGCTCAGCAGGGGGATGTGTGCCGCTGATAGATAACCTCCGCTGATACACTGTAACAGCTCAGCAGGGGGATGTGTGCCGCTGATAGATAACCTCCACTGATACACTGTAACAGCTCCATAGCTCATCAGGGGGATGTGTGCCGCTGATAGATAACCTCCACTGATACACTGTAACAGCTCCGCAGGGGGATGTGTGCCGCTGATAGATAACCTCCGCTGATACACTGTAACATCTCCCCAGCTCAGCAGGGGGATGTGTGCCGCTGATAGATAACCTCCGCTGATACACTGTAACAGCTCCGCAGCTCAGCAGGGGGATGTGTGCCGCTGATAGATAACCTCCGCTGATACACTGTAACAGCTCAGCAGGGGGATGTGTGCCGCTGATAGATAACCTCCACTGATACACTGTAACAGCTCCATAGCTCATCAGGGGGATGTGTGCCGCTGATAGATAACCTCCACTGATACACTGTAACAGCTCCGCAGCTCAGCAGGGGGATATGTGCCTCTGATAGATAACCTCCGCTGATACACTGTAACAGCTCCGCAGCTCAGCAGGGGGATGTGTGCCGCTGATAGATAACCTCCACTGATACACTGTAACCGCTCCGCAGCTCAGCAGGGGGATGTGTGCCGCTGATAGATAACCTCCACTGATACACTGTAACAGCTCCGCAGCTCAGCAGGGGGATGTGTGCCGCTGATAGATAACCTCCGCTGATACACTGTAACAGCTCCGCAGCTCAGCAGGGGGATATGTGCCTCTGATAGATAACCTCCGCTGATACACTGTAACAGCTCCGCAGCTCAGCAGGGGGATGTGTACCGCTGATAGATAACCTCCGCTGATACACTGTAACAGCTCCACAGCTCAGCAGAGGGATGTGTGCCGCTGATAGATAACCTCCACTGATACACTGTAACCGCTCCGCAGCTCAGCAGGGGGATGTGTGCCGCTGATAGATAACCTCCACTGATACACTGTAACAGCTCAGCAGGGGGATGTGTACCGCTGATAGATAACCTCCGCTGATACACTGTAACAGCTCCACAGCTCAGCAGAGGGATGTGTGCCGCTGATAGATAACCTCCACTGATACACTGTAACAGCTCAGTAGGGGGATTTGTGCCGCTGATAGATGACCTCCGCTGATACACTGTAACAGCTCCGCAGCTCAGCAGAGGGATGTGTGCCGCTGATAGATAACCTCCACTGATACACTGTAACCGCTCCGCAGCTCATCAGGGGGATGTGTGCCGCTGATAGATAACCTCCGCTGATACACTGTAACAGCTCCACAGCTCAGCAGAGGGATGTGTGCCGCTGATAGATGACCTCCGCTGATACACTGTAACAGCTCCATAGCTCATCAGGGGGATGTGTGCCGCTGATAGATAACCTCCACTGATACACTGTAACAGCTCCGCAAGGGGATGTGTGCCGCTGATAGATAACCTCCGCTGATACACTGTAACCGCTCCGCAGCTCAGCAGGGGGATGTGTGCCGCTGATAGATAACCTCCACTGATACACTGTAACAGCTCAGCAGGGGGATTTGTGCCGCTGATAGATGACCTCCGCTGATACACTGTAACAGCTCCGCAGCTCAGCAGGGGGATGTGTGCCGCTGATAGATAACCTCCACTGATACACTGTAACAGCTCAGCAGGGGGATTTGTGCCGCTGATAGATGACCTCCGCTGATACACTGTAACAGCTCCGCAGCTCCGCAGGGGGATGTGTGCCGCTGATAGATAACCTCCGCTGATACACTGTAACCGCTCCGCAGCTCATCAGGGGGATGTGTGCCGCTGATAGATAACCTCCGCTGATACACTGTAACAGCTCCACAGCTCAGCAGAGGGATGTGTGCCGCTGATAGATAACCTCCACTGATACACTGTAACAGCTCCGCAGTTCAGCAGGGGGATATGTGCCTCTGATAGATAACCTCCGCTGATACACTGTAACAGCTCCGCAGCTCAGCAGGGGGATGTATGCCGCTGATAGATAACCTCCACTGATACACTGTAACAGCTCCGCAGTTCAGCAGGGGGATATGTGCCTCTGATAGATAACCTCCGCTGATACACTGTAACAGCTCCGCAGCTCAGCAGGGGGATGTGTGCCGCTGATAGATAACCTCCACTGATACACTGTAACCGCTCCGCAGCTCAGCAGGGGGATGTGTGCCGCTGATAGATAACCTCCACTTGTACACTGTAACAGCTCAGCAGGGGGATTTGTGCCGCTGATAGATAACCTCCGCTGATACACTGTAACAGCTCCGCAGCTCAGCAGAGGGATGTGTGCCGCTGATAGATAACCTCCGCTGATACACTGTAACAGCTCCGCAGCTTAGCAGGGGGATGTGTGCCGCTGATAGATGACCTCCACTGATACACTGTAACAGCTCAGCAGGGGGATTTGTGCCGCTGATAGATAACCTCCGCTGATACACTGTAACAGCTCCGCAGCTCAGCAGAGGGATGTGTGCCGCTGATAGATGACCTCCACTGATACACTGTAACCGCTCCGCAGCTCAGCAGGGGGATGTGTGCCGCTGATAGATAACCTCCACTGATACACTGTAACAGCTCAGCAGGGGGATTTGTGCCGCTGATAGATAACCTCCGCTGATACACTGTAACAGCTCCGCAGCTCAGCAGAGGGATGTGTGCCGCTGATAGATAACCTCCACTGATACACTGTAACAGCTCAGCAGGGGGATTTGTGCCGCTGATAGATGACCTCCGCTGATACACTGTAACAGCTCCGCAGCTCAGCAGGGGGATGTGTGCCGCTGATAGATAACCTCCGCTGATACACTGTAACCGCTCCGCAGCTCAGCAGGGGGATGTGTGCCGCTGATAGATAACCTCCACTGATACACTGTAACAGCTCAGCAGGGGGATTTGTGCCGCTGATAGATAACCTCCCCTGATACACTGTAACAGCTCCGCAGCACAGCAGAGGGATGTGTGCCGCTGATAGATAACCTCCACTGATACACTGTAACCGCTCCGCAGCTCATCAGGGGGATGTGTGCCGCTGATAGATAACCTCCGCTGATACACTGTAACAGCTCCGCAGCTCAGCAGGGGGATGTGTGCCGCTGATAGATGACCTCCACTGATACACTGTAACAGCTCAGCAGGGGGATTTGTGCCGCTGATAGATAACCTCCACTGATACACTGTAACAGCTCAGCAGGGGGATGTGTACCGCTGATAGATAACCTCCGCTGATACACTGTAACAGCTCCACAGCTCAGCAGAGGGATGTGTGCCGCTGATAGATAACCTCCGCTGATACACTGTAACAGCTCCGCAGCTTAGCAGGGGGATGTGTGCCGCTGATAGATGACCTCCACTGATACACTGTAACAGCTCAGCAGGGGGATTTGTGCCGCTGATAGATAACCTCCGCTGATACACTGTAACAGCTCCGCAGCTCAGCAGAGGGATGTGTGCCGCTGATAGATGACCTCCACTGATACACTGTAACCGCTCCGCAGCTCAGCAGGGGGATGTGTGCCGCTGATAGATAACCTCCACTGATACACTGTAACAGCTCAGCAGGGGGATTTGTGCCGCTGATAGATAACCTCCGCTGATACACTGTAACAGCTCCGCAGCACAGCAGAGGGATGTGTGCCGCTGATAGATAACCTCCACTGATACACTGTAACCGCTCAGCAGGGGGATTTGTGCCGCTGATAGATGACCTCCGCTGATACACTGTAACAGCTCCGCAGCTCAGCAGGGGGATGTGTGCCGCTGATAGATAACCTCCGCTGATACACTGTAACCGCTCCGCAGCTCAGCAGGGGGATGTGTGCCGCTGATAACCTCCACTGATACACTGTAACAGCTCAGCAGGGGGATTTGTGCCGCTGATAGATAACCTCCGCTGATACACTGTAACAGCTCCGCAGCACAGCAGAGGGATGTGTGCCGCTGATAGATAACCTCCACTGATACACTGTAACCGCTCCGCAGCTCATCAGGGGGATGTGTGCCGCTGATAGATAACCTCCGCTGATACACTGTAACAGCTCCGCAGCTCAGCAGGGGGATGTGTGCCGCTGATAGATGACCTCCGCTGATACACTGTAACAGCTCCACAGCTCAGCAGAGGGATGTGTGCCGCTGATAGATAACCTCCACTGATACACTGTAACCGCTCCGCAGCTCAGCAGGGGGATGTGTGCCTCTGATAGATAACCTCCGCTGATACACTGTAACAGCTCCGCAGCTCAGCAGGGGGATGTGTGCCGCTGATAGATAACCTCCGCTGATACACTGTAACAGCTCCGCAGCTCAGCAGGGGATGTGTGCCGCTGATACACTGTAACAGCTCAGCAGGGGGATGTGTGCCGCTGATAGATAACCTCCACTGATACACTGTAACAGCTCCGCAGCTCAGCAGGGGGATGTGTGCCGCTGATAGATAACCTCCGCTGATACACTGTAACAGCTCAGCAGGGGGATGTGTGCCGCTGATAGATAACCTCCACTGATACACTGTAACAGCTCCCCAGCTCAGCAGAGGGATATGTGCCGCTGATAGATTACCTCCGCTGATACACTGTAACAGCTCCGCAGCTCAGCAGGGGGATGTGTGCCGCTGATAGATGACCTCCGCTGATACACTGTAACAGCTCAGCCGGGGGATGTGTGCCGCTGATAGATAACCTCCGCTGATACACTGTAACAGCTCCGCAGCTCAGCAGGGGGATATGTGCCGCTGATAGATGACCTACGCTGATACACTGTAACAGCTCCGCAGCTCAGCAGGGGGATGTGTGCCTCTGATAGATAACCTCCGCTGATACACTGTAACAGCTCCACAGGGGGATGTGTGCCTCTGATAGATGACCTCCGCTGATACACTGTAACAGCTCCACAGGGAGATGTGTGCCGCTGATAGATAACCTCCGCTGATACACTGTAACAGCTCCACAGGGAGATGTGTGCCGCTGATAGATAACCTCCGCTGATACACTGTAACAGCTCCACAGGGAGATGTGTGCCGCTGATAGATAACCTCCGCTGATACACTGTAACAGCTCAGCAGGGGGATGTGTGCCGCTGATAGATAACCTCCACTGATACACTGTAACAAGCATATCAGCTTTGATCAGTTGTACAGGGTCTGGACAATCGTCTGTTAGGCTGATACATTGGGACAAACTTAGGACAGGAGACCAGACTGTCACAAACCCTCAGCTGTAAGGAGCATTGCTTCAGGAAGGGTTCGCAGTGAGGGGCCTCGCTGGCCTCGCTTCCTGGAGGTTCCTCCGTGTTGAGCCTCGCTTCCTGGAGGTTTCTCCGTGTTGAGCCTCGCTTCCTGGAGGTTTCTCCGTGTTGAGCCTCGCTTCCTGGAGGTTCCTCCGTGTTGAGCCTCGCTTCCTGGACGTTCCTCCGTGTTGAGCCTCGCTTCCTGGAGGTTCCTCCGTGTTGAGCCTCGCTTCCTGGAGGTTCCTCCGTGTTGAGCCTCGCTTCCTGGAGGTTCCTCCGTGTTGAGCCTCGCTTCCTGGAGGTTCCTCCGTGTTGAGCCTCGCTTCCTGGAGGTTCCTCCGTGTTGAGCCTCGCTTCCTGGACGTTCCTCCGTGTTGAGCCTCGCTTCCTGGACGTTCCTCCGTGTTGAGCCTCGCTTCCTGGAAGTTCCTCCGTGTTGAGCCTCACTTCCTGGACGTTCCTCCGTGTTGAGCCTCGCTTCCTGGAGGTTCCTCCGTGTTGAGCCTCGCTTCCTGGAGGTTCCTCCGTGTTGAGCC
The DNA here is from genome assembly GCF_046119375.1 of Phyllobates terribilis. Taxonomy (NCBI): domain Eukaryota; kingdom Metazoa; phylum Chordata; class Amphibia; order Anura; family Dendrobatidae; genus Phyllobates; species Phyllobates terribilis. Next base: position 170,839,108 of record NW_027362773.1, read on the forward strand.
TCGCTTCCTGGAAGTTCCTCCGTGTTGAGCCTCGCTTCCTGGAGGTTCCTCCGTGTTGAGCCTCGCTTCCTGGACGTTCCTCCGTGTTGAGCCTCGCTTCCTGGAAGTTCCTCCGTGTTGAGCCTCGCTTCCTGGACGTTCCTCCGTGTTGAGCCTCGCTTCCTGGAAGTTCCTCCGTGTTGAGCCTCGCTTCCTGGACGTTCCTCCGTGTTGAGCCTCGCTTCCTGGAGGTTCCTCCGTGTTGAGCCTCGCTTCCTGTAGTTAATGGACGCTTGTTCGCAGCTGCAGACTCGCTACAGTGTTGCATTGTTTTCTGTCCTCGCACTGATACTAAATCGCTGAGAAGTTTCCTAATTTGTTTTGTTTCTCTCATTTCAGATGATTCTGTGGGACTGGGATTTCAAGCAGTGGTACAAGCCCCAGTATCAGGTGAGCGCTCCGATGTGCTGTCCTCCAGTCACCTCCAGAGCTGCACTCACTATTCTCCTGTTACATTGTGTCTTATCCTTCAGTCACCTCCAGAGCTGCAGTCACTATTCTGTTGTTACATCAGGTCTTATCCTCCAGTCACCTCCAGAGCTGCAGTCACTATTCTGCTGTTACATCATGTCTTATCCTCCAGTCACCTCCAGAGCTGCAGTCACTATTCTCCTGTTACATTGTGTCTTATCCTTCAGTCACCTCCAGAGCTGCAGTCACTATTCTGCGATCACATTATGTCTTATCCTCCAGTCACCTCCAGAGCTGCAGTCACTATTCTGCTGTTACATTGTGTCTTATCCTCCAGTCACCTCCAGAGCTGCATTCACTATTCTGCGATCACATTATGTCTTATCCTCCAGTCACCTCCAGAGCTGCATTCACTATTCTGCGATCACATTGTGTCTTATCCTCCAGTCGCCTCCAGAGCTGCACTCACTATTCTGCTCTTACATTGTGTCTTGTCCTCCAGTCTCCTCCAGAGCTACACTCACTATTCTGTTGTTACATCAGGTCTTATCCTCCAGTCGCCTCCAGAGCTGCACTCACCATTCTGCTGTTACATTGTGTCTTATCCTCCAGTCACCTCCAGAGCTGCAGTCACTATTTTGCTGTTACATTGTGTCTTATCCTCCAGTCACCTCCAGAGCTGCAGTCACTATTCTGCTGTTACATTGTGTCTTATCCTCCAGTCACCTCCAGAGCTGCAGGCACTATTCTACTGTTACATTGTGTCTTATCCTCCAGTCACCTCCAGAGCTGCAGTCGCTATTCTGCTGTTACATTGTGTCTTATCCTCCAGTCACCTCCAGAGCTGCAGGCACTATTCTACTGTTACATTGTGTCTTATCCTCCAGTCACCTCCAGAGCTGCAGTCACTATTCTGCTGCTACATCATGTCTTATACTCCAGTCTCCTCCAGAGCTGCAGTCACTATTCTGCTGTTACATCAGGTCTTATCCTCCAGTCACCTCCAGAGCTGCAGCTAGGATATTATTGGTTTCTTCTTTTCGCCCCGCTGTGGCAGATGTGGGGGTGAGGGGGACGGGGTACATTGTGGCGGCTGGGCTCACTCTGTGTCTCTTCTTGTAGAGCTCCGGCGGTGGGAATGGCGTGGACCTGTCTGTCCTGAACGAGGCGCGGAATCTGGTGTCGGAGCTCCTGGTGGATCCGTCTCTGTCCCCGCAGGTCGTGTCCTCGCTGCGCAGCATTAACAGCCTTATGGGGGCGTTCTCGGGCTCATGCAGACCCAAAGTCAACCCGTTCACCCCCTTCCCCGGTTTCTACCCCTGCACTGAGGAGGACGATGAAGCTGAGGACCGAGGGGAGAGGAAGTTCCACAAGGTAAAGGTGCCCTCCCTTAAAGGGAAAGAAGTCATGACTTATATAGAGCAGGTGAAATAAGTATTGGACACGTCACTAATGTTCTCAGTAAATCTACTGGTAAAGGTGCTATTGACATGAGATTCTCCCCAGGTGTCGGTAACAACCCGTCCGATCCACACAGGAAAGAAATCCCCATAGATCCAGAAATGATGTGTAATAATGAGAGATGACACCGGGAGACGCACTGATCACGTTACTGACATGTAATTGATACTTTGTATAAAAGCCTTTGCTGGTGATGAAGCTCCACGATTCCTCCTGTATGGAGAAACTAGTCGCAGGCATTGCTCAGGTGGGATTTTGGCCCTTTCTTCTACACAAACACTCGTCACATCCTGAAGCTTCTGTGGCTCCTTCTATGAACTCCGAGCTTTCGTTCCTTCCATATATTTTCTCTTGGATTCAGGTCCGGTGATCGGCTCGGCCGTTCTAGCAGATTTATTTTCTGACACCAGTTGATACTTTCCTCGGCCGTGTGTTTGGGATCACTGTCCTGCTCACCTTCTGATGGCCCCCGATTTCCTTCTCCGATGCGTCCTGGCTCCTCGGTGGCTCGCGATGGTGTAAAAGGACCTGCTGAGACGTCATGGAAAGTCCTTTTACACCACCGCGAGCTGCCGGCAGCCAGGACGCACCGTTCAGGAGACCGGAGGTCATCAGAAGGCGAGTATAATATTTATTTATTATTTTATTCTTTTTTTACAGGTTCTATGGCACCCGGGTCCTGAGGAGAGTCTCCTGTCCTCCACACCCCGGCACCATCCGCACATTGAACGCATGGATTCTGCATGTACAGATGCAGGGATGCGGATTCCGTGCGGTCCAATGCAAGTCAATGGCGGCGAAAACGCCGCGTGTCCATGAAATTAATGGACGTGCTGTGGATTTTTCCGCAATGATAATCTGCAGTGGAAATTACCGCAGCATGTGCACAGCGGATTATCATTGGGGAACATAGCAGACAACTTAACACTCGTTTTTAATGCATTTTCGCAGCAGAAACACAATAAATCTGCATAGTGGGCACACGGCCTTAATGTGCGATCCAGCTCAAAAGAAAGGAGGCCGCGCCCGCAAATAGGAGCATGTTCACACTGACTAAAAACAGGCGAAGCCTAAGACAGAAGCAAAATGTATTAAATGCCTTCTGTAACAGCAACAATGTATAGAAAGAACAATGAGAAGGAGGAAAACAATCAGGATGGTCCTGACCACTATCCTGCGTCACAGAGACATCAGTGTGAACAAGGGCCGAACATGGACACTGCAAGAGGAGCATTATAAGGAGGTTATATCAGCACTGGAACATTATAAGAGGGGCTGATATCAGTCACATATGGTGTAATGTCTGGAGGTTATATCAGTACTGGAGCGTTATAACAGGGGCTGATATCAGTCACATATGATGTAATGTCTGGAGGTTATATCAGTACTGGAGCGTTATAAGAGGCTGATATCAGTCACATATGATGTAATGTCTGGGGGTTATATCAGTACTGGAGCGTTATAAGAGGCTGATATCAGTCACATATGATGTAATGTCTGGAGGTTATATCAGTACTGGAGCGTTATAAGAGGAGCTGATATCAGTCACATATGGTGTAATGTCTGGAAGTTATATCAGTACTGGAGCGTTATAAGAGGGGCTGATATCAGTCACATATGATGTAATGTCTGGAGGTTATATCAGTACTGGAGCGTTATAAGAGGAGCTGATATCAGTCACATATGGTGTAATGTCTGGAGGTTATATCAGTACTGGAGCGTTATAAGAGGGGCTGATATCAGTCACATATGGTGTAATGTCTGGAGGTTATATCAGTACTGGAGCGTTATAAGAGGGGCTGATATCAGTCACATATGATGTAATGTCTGGAGGTTATATCAGTACTGGAGCGTTATAAGAGGGGCTGATATCAGTCACATATGGTGTAATGTCTGCAGGTTATATCAGTACTGGAGCGTTATAAGAGGGGCTGATATCAGTCACATATGATGTAATGTCTGGAGGTTATATCAGTACTGGAGCGTTATAAGAGGAGCTGATATCAGTCACATATGGTGTAATGTCTGGAGGTTATATCAGTACTGGAGCGTTATAAGAGGAGCTGATATCAGTCACATATGGTGTAATGTCTGGAGGTTATATCAGTACTGGAGCGTTATAAGAGGCTGATATCAGTCACATATGATGTAATGTCTGGAGGTTATATCAGTACTGGAGCGTTATAAGAGGCTGATATCAGTCACATATGATGTAATGTCTGGAGGTTATATCAGTACTGGAGCGTTATAAGAGGCTGATATCAGTCACATATGGTGTAATGTCTGGAGGTTATATCAGTACTGGAGCGTTATAAGAGGCTGATATCAGTCACATATGGTGTAATGTATGGGGGTTATATCAGTACTGGAGCGTTATAAGAGGGGCTGATATCAGTCTCATATGATGTAATGTCTGGAGGTTATATCAGTACTGGAGCGTTATAAGAGGCTGATATCAGTCACATATGATGTAATGTCTGGGGGTTATATCAGTACTGGAGCGTTATAAGAGGCTGATATCAGTCACATATGATGTAATGTCTGGGGGTTATATCAGTACTGGAGCGTTATAAGAGGCTGATATCAGTCACATATGATGTAATGTCTGGAGGTTATATCAGTACTGGAGCGTTATAAGAGGGGCTGATATCAGTCACATATGATGTAATGTCTGGAGGTTATATCAGTACTGGAGCGTTATAAGAGGGGCTGATATCAGTCACATATGGTGTAATGTCTGGAGGTTATATCAGTACTGGAGCGTTATAAGAGGGGCTGATATCAGTCACATATGATGTAATGTCTGGAGGTTATATCAGTACTTGAGCGTTATAAGAGGAGCTGATATCAGTCACATATGGTGTAATGTCTGGAGGTTATATCAGTACTGGAGCGTTATAAGAGGCTGATGTCCGTCACATATGGTGTAATGTCTGGAGGTTATATCATTACTGGAGCGTTATAAGAGGCTGATATCAGTCACATATGGTGTAATGTCTGGAGGTTAAATCAGTACTGGAGCGTTATAAGAGGGGCTGATATCAGTCACATATGGTGTAATGTCTGGAGGTTATATCAGTACTGGAGCGTTATAAGAGGCTGATATCAGTCACATATGGTGTAATGTCTGGAGGTTATATCAGTACTGGAGCGTTATAAGAGGCTGATATCAGTCACATATGGTGTAATGTCTGGAGGTTATATCAGTGCTGGAGCGTTATAAGAGGGGCTGATATCAGTCACATATGGTGTAATGTCTGGAGGTTATATCAGTACTGGAGCGTTATAAGAGGCTGATATCAGTCACATATGGTGTAATGTCTGGAGGTTATATCAGTACTGGAGCGTTATAAGAGGGGCTGATATCAGTCACATATGGTGTAATGTGTGGAGGTTATATCATTACTGGAGCGTTATAAGGGGCTGATATCAGTCACATATGATGTAATGTCTGGAGGTTATATCAGTACTGGAGCGTTATAAGAGGGGCTGATATCAGTCACATATGATGTAATGTCTGGAGGTTATATCAGTACTGGAGCGTTATAAGAGGGGCTGATATCAGTCACACATGATGTAATGTCTGGAGGTTATATCAGTACTGGAGCGTTATAAGAGGAGCTGATATCAGTCACATATGGTGTAATGTCTGGAGGTTATATCAGTACTGGAGCGTTATAAGAGAGGCTGATATCAGTCACATATGGTGTAATGTCTGGAGGTTATATCAGTACTAGAGCTTTATAAGAGGGGCTGATATCAGTCACATATGATGTAATGTCTGGAGGTTATATCAGTGCTGGAGCGTTATAAGAGGGGCTGATATCAGTCACATATGGTGTAATGTCTGGAGGTTATATCAGTACTGGAGCGTTATAAGAGGGGCTGATATCAGTCACATATGGTGTAATGTCTGGAGGTTATATCAGTACTGGAGCGTTATAAGAGGGGCTGATATCAGTCACATATGGTGTAATGTCTGGAGGTTATATCAGTACTGGAGCGTTATAAGAGGGGCTGATATCAGTCACATATGGTGTAATGTCTGGAGGTTATATCAGTACTGGAGCGTTATAAGAGGGGCTGATATCAGTCACACATGATGTAATGTCTGGAGGTTATATCAGTACTGGAGCGTTATAAGAGGAGCTGATATCAGTCACATATGGTGTAATGTCTGGAGGTTATATCAGTACTGGAGTGTTATAAGAGGGGCTGATATCAGCCACATATGATGTAATGTCTGGAGGTTATATCAGTACTGGAGCGTTATAAGAGGGGCTGATATCAGTCACACATGATGTAATGTCTGGAGGTTATATCAGTACTGGAGCGTTATAAGAGGAGCTGATATCAGTCACATATGGTGTATTGTCTGGAGGTTATATCAGTACTGGAGCGTTATAAGAGGGGCTGATATAAGTCACATATGGTGTAATGTCTGGAGGTTATATCAGTACTGGAGCGTTATAAGAGGGGCTGATATCAGTCACATATGGTGTAATGTCTGGAGGTTATATCAGTACTGGAGCGTTATAAGAGGAGCTGATATCAGTCACATATGATGTAATGTCTGGAGGTTATATCAGTACTGGAGCGTTATAAGAGGGGCTGATATCAGTCACATATGGTGTAATGTCTGGAGGTTATATCAGTACTGGAGCGTTATAAGAGGGGCTGATATCAGTCACATATGGTGTAATGTCTGGAGGTTATATCAGTACTGGAGCGTTATAAGAGGGGCTGATATCAGTCACATATGGTGTAATGTCTGGAGGTTATATCAGTACTGGAGCGTTATAAGAGGCTGATATCAGTCACATATGGTGTAATGTCTGGAGGTTATATCAGTACTGGAAAGTTATAAGAGGAGCTGTTATCAGTCACATATGGTGTAATGTCTGCAGGTTATATCAGTACTGGAGCGTTATAGGAGGGGCTGATATCAGTCACATATGATGTAATGTCTGGAGGTTATATCAGTACTGGAGCGTTATAAGAGGGGCTGATATCAGTCACATATGGTGTAATGTCTGCAGGTTATATCAGTACTGGAGCGTTATAGGAGGGGCTGATATCAGTCACATATGGTGTAATGTCTGGAGGTTATATCAGTACTGGAGCGTTATAAGATGCTGATATCAGTCACATATGGTGTAATGTCTGGAGGTTATATCAGTACTGGAGCGTTATAAGAGGCTGATATCAGTACTGGAGCGTTATAAGAGGGGCTGATATCAGTCACATCTGGTGTAATGTCTGGAGGTTATATCAGTACTGGAGCTTTATAAGAGGGGCTGATATCAGTCACATATGATGTAATGTCTGGAGGTTATATCCGTACTGGAGCGTTACAAGAGGCTGATATCAGTCACATATGATGTAATGTCTGGAGGTTATATCAGTACTGGAGCGTTATAAGAGGGGCTGATATCAGTCACATATGATGTAATGTCTGGAGGTTATATCAGTACTGGAGCGTTATAAGAGGCTGATATCAGTCACACATTATGTAATGTCTGGAGGATATATCAGTACTGGAGCGTTATAAGAGGGGCTGATATCAGTCACATATGGTGTAATGTCTGGAGGTTATATCAGTACTGGAGCGTTATATGAGGCTGATATTAGTCACACATTATGTAATGTCTGGAGGATATATCAGTACTGGAGCGTTATAAGAGGGGCTGATATCAGTCACATATGCTGTAATGTCTGGAGGTTATATCAGTACTGGAGCGTTATAAGAGGCTGATATCAGTCATATATGGTGTAATGTCTGGAGGTTATATCAGTACTGGAGCGTTATAAGAGGGTCTGATATCAGTCACATATGATGTAATGTCTGGAGGTTATATCAGTACTGGAGCGTTATAAGAGGCTGATATCAGTCATATATGGTGTAATGTCTGGAGGTTATATCAGTACTGGAGCGTTATATGAGGCTGATATCAGTCACATATGGTGTAATGTCTGGAGGTTATATCAGTACTGGAGCGTTATATGAGGCTGATATCAGTCACATATGGTGTAATGTTTGGAGGTTATATCAGTATTGGAGCGTTATAAGAGGCTGATATCAGTCACATATGATGTAATGTCTGGAGGTTATATTAGTACTGGAGCGTTATAAGAGGCTGATATCAGTCACATGTGGTGTAATGTCTGGAGGTTATATCAGTACTGGAGCGTTATAAGAGGGGCTGATATCAGTCACATATGATGTAATGTCTGGAGGTTATATCAGTACTGGAGCGTTATAAGAGGGGCTGATATCAGTCACATATGGTGTAATGTCTGGAGGTTATATCAGTACTGGAGCGTTATATGAGGCTGATATCAGTCACACATTATGTAATGTCTGGAGGATATATCAGTACTGGAGCGTTATAAGAGGGGCTGATATCAGTCACATATGCTGTAATGTCTGGAGGTTATATCAGTACTGGAGCGTTATAAGAGGCTGATATCAGTCATATATGGTGTAATGTCTGGAGGTTATATCAGTACTGGAGCGTTATAAGAGGGTCTGATATCAGTCACATATGATGTAATGTCTGGAGGTTATATCAGTACTGGAGCGTTATATGAGGCTGATATCAGTCACATATGGTGTAATGTTTGGAGGTTATATCAGTATTGGAGCGTTATAAGAGGAGCTGATATCAGTCACATATGATGTAATGTCTGGAGGTTATATTAGTACTGGAGCGTTATAAGAGGCTGATATCAGTCACATGTGGTGTAATATCTGGAGGTTATATCAGTACTGGAGCGTTATAAGAGGCTGATATCAGTCACATATGATGTAATTTCTGGAGGTTATATCAGTACTGGAGCGTTATAAGAGGCTGATATCAGTCACATATGATGTAATTTCTGGAGGTTATATCAGTACTGGAGCTTTATAAGAGGGGCTGATATCAGTCACATATGGTGTAATGTCTGGAGGTTATATCAGTACTGGAGCGTTATAAGAGGAGCTGATATCAGTCACATATGGTGTAATGTCTGGAGGTTATATCAGTACTGGAGCGTTATAAGAGGGGCTGATATCAGTCACATATGATTTAATGTCTGGAGGTTATATCAGTACTGGAGCGTTATAAGAGGCTGATATCAGTCACATATGATGTAATGTCTGGACGTTATATCAGTACTGGAGCTTTATAAGAGGGGCTGATATCAGTCACATATGATGTAATGTCTGGAGGTTATATCCGTACTGGAGCGCTATAAGAGGGGCTGATATCAGTCACATATGGTGTAACGTCTGGAGGTTATATCAGTACTGGAGCGTTATAAGAGGGGCTGATATCAGTCACATATGGTGTAATGTCTGGAGGTTATATCAGTACTGGAGCGTTATAAGAGGGGCTGATATCAGTCACATGGTGTAATGTCTGGAGGTTATATCAGTACTGGAGCGTTATAAGAGGGGCTGATATCAGTCACATGGTGTAATGTCTGGAGGTTATATCAGTACTGGAGCGTTATAAGAGGCTGATATCAGTCACATATAGTGTAATTTCTGGAGGTTATATCAGTACTGGAGCGTTATAAGAGGGGCTGATATCAGTCACATATGATGTAATGTCTGGAGGTTATATCAGTACTGGAGCGTTATAAGAGGGGCTGATATCAGTCACATATGGTGTAATGTCTGGAGGTTATATCTGTACTGGAGCATTATAAGAGGGTCTGATATCAGTCACATATGGTGTAATGTCTGGAGGTTATATCAGTACTGGAGCATTATAAGAGGGGCTGATATCAGTCACATATGGTGTAATGTGTGGAGGTTATATCAGTACTGGAGCGTTATAAGAGGGGCTGATATCAGTCACATATGGTGTAATGTCTGGAGGTTATATCAGTACTGGATCGTTATAAGAGGCTGATATCAGTCCCATATGGTGTAATGTCTGGAGGTTATATCAGTACTGGAGCGTTATAAGAGGCTGATATCAGTCACATATGGTGTAATGTCTGGAGGTTATATCAGTACTGGAGCGTTATAAGAGGGGCTGATATCAGTCACATATGATGTAATGTTTGGAGGTTATATCAGTACTGGAGCGTTAAAAGAGGCTGATATCAGTCACATATGATGTAATGTCTGGAGGTTATATCAGTACTGGAGCGTTATAAGAGGGGCTGATATCAGTCACATATGGTGTAATGTCTGGAGGTTATATCAGTACTGGAGCGTTAAAAGAGGCTGATATCAGTCACATATGATGTAATGTCTGGAGGTTATATCAGTACTGGAGCGTTATAAGAGGGTCTGATATCAGTCACATATGGTGTAATGTCTGGAGGTTATATCAGTACTGGAGCGTTATAAGAGGGGTTGATATCAGTCACATATGATGTAATGTCTGGAGGTTATATCAGTACTGGAGCGTTATAAGAGGAGCTGATATCAGTCACATATGATGTAATGTCTGGAGGTTATATCAGTACTGGAGCATTATAAGAGGCTGATATCAGTCACATATGATGTAATGTCTGGAGGTTATATCAGTACTGGAGCTTTATAAGAGGCTGATATCAGTCACATATGGTGTAATGTCTGGAGGTTATATCAGTACTGGAGCGTTATAAGAGGCTGATATCAGTCACATATGGTGTAATGTCTGGAGGTTATATCAGTACTGGAGCGTTATAAGAGGAGCTGATATCAGTCACATATGATGTAATGTCTGGAGGTTATATCAGTACTGGAGCGTTAAAAGAGGCTGATATCAGTCACATATGGTGTAGTGTCTGGAGGTTATATCAGTACTGGAGCGTTATATGAGGGGCTGATATCAGTCACATGGTGTAATGTCTGGAGGTTATATCAGTACTGGAGCGTTATAAGAGGGGCTGATATCAGTCACATGGTGTAATGTCTGGAGGTTATATCAGTACTGGAGCGTTATAAGAGGGGCTGATATCAGTCACATGGTGTAATGTCAGGAGGTTATATCAGTACTGGAGCGTTATAAGAGGGGCTGATATCAGTCACATGGTGTAATGTCTGGAGGTTATATCAGTACTGGAGCGTTATAAGAGGGGCTGATATCAGTCACATGGTGTAATGTCTGGAGGTTATATCAGTACTGGAGCGTTATAAGAGGCTGATATCAGTCACATATGTAATGTCTGGAGGTTATATCAGTACTGGAGCGTTATAAGAGGGGCTGATATCAGTCACATGGTGTAATGTCTGGAGGTTATATCAGTACTGGAGCGTTATAAGAGGCTGATATCAGTCACATATGTAATGTCTGGAGGTTATATCAGTACTGGAGCGTTATAAGAGGGGCTGATATCATTCACATGGTGTAATGTTTGGAGGTTATGTCAGTACTGGAGCGTTATAAGAGGCTGATATCAATCACATATGGTGCAATGTCTGGAGGTTATATCAGTACTGGAGCGTTATAAGAGGCTGATATCAGTCACATATTGTGTAATGTCTGGAGGTTATATCAGTACTGGAGCGTTATAAGAGGCTGATATCAGACACATATGGTGTAATGTCGGGAGGTTATATCAGTACTGGAGCGTTATAAGAGGGGCTGATATCAGTCACATATGATGTAATGTCTGGAGGTTATATCAGTACTGGAGCGTTATAAGAGGGGCTGATATCAGTCACATATGATGTAATGTCTGGAGGTTATATCAGTACTGGAGCGTTATATGAGGCTGATATCAGTCACATATGGTGTAATGTCTGGAGGTTATATCAGTACTGGAGCGTTATAAGAGGTGCTGATATCAGTCACATATGGTGTAATGTCTGGAGGTTATATCAGTACTGGAGCGTTATAAGAGGGGCTGATATCAGTCACATATGGTGTAATGTCTGGAGGTTATATCAGTACTGGAGCGTTATAAGAGGGGCTGATATCAGTCACATATGGTGTAATGTCTGGAGGTTATATCAGTACTGGAGCGTTATAAGAGGCTGATATCAGTCACATATGATGTAATGTCTGGAGGTTATATCAGTACTGGAGCGTTATAAGAGGGGCTGATATCAGTCACATGGTGTAATGTCTGGAGGTTATATCAGTACTGGAGCGTTCTAAGAGGGGCTGATATCAGTCACATGGTGTAATGTCTGGAGGTTATATCAGTACTGGAGCGTTATAAGAGGCTGATATCAATCACATATGGTGCAATGTCTGGAGGTTATATCAGTACTGGAGCGTTATAAGAGGCTGATATCAGTCACATATGTAATGTCTGGAGGTTATATCAGTACTGGAGCGTTATAAGAGGGGCTGATATCAGTCACATGGTGTAATGTTTGGAGGTTATATCAGTACTGGAGCGTTATAAGAGGCTGATATCAATCACATATGGTGCAATTTCTGGAGGTTATATCAGTACTGGAGCGTTATAAGAGGCTGATATCAGTCACATATGATGTAATGTCTGGAGGTTATATCAGTACTGGAGCGTTATAAGAGGAGCTGATATCAGTCACATATGATGTAATGTCTGGAGGTTATATCAGTACTGGAGCGTTATAAGAGGCTGATATCAGTCACATATGATGTAATGTCTGGAGGTTATATTAGTACTGGAGCGTTATAAGAGGGGCTTATATCAGTCACATATGGTGTAATATCTGGAGGTTATATCAATACTGGAGCTTTATAAGAGGCTGATATCAGTCACATATGATGTAATGTCTGGAGGTTATATCAGTGCTGGAGCGTTATAAGAGGGGCTGATATCAGTCACATATGCTGTAATGTCTGGAGGTTATATCAGTACTGGAGCGTTATAAGAGGCTGATATCAGTCATATATGGTGTAATGTCTGGAGGTTATATCAGTACTGGAGCGTTATAAGAGGGTCTGATATCAGTCACATATGATGTAATGTCTGAAGGTTATATCAGTACTGGAGCGTTATATGAGGCTGATATCAGTCACATATGGTGTAATGTTTGGAGGTTATATCAGTACTGGAGCGTTATAAGAGGGTCTGATATCAGTCACATATGATGTAATGTCTGAAGGTTATATCAGTACTGGAGCGTTATATGAGGCTGATATCAGTCACATATGGTGTAATGTCTGGAGGTTATATCAGTACTGGAGGGTTATAAGAGGCTGATATCAGTCACATATGATGTAATGTCTGGAGGTTATATCAGTACTGGAGCTTTATAAGAGGGTCTGATATCAGTCACATCTGGTGTAATGTCTGGAGGTTATATCAGTACTGGAGCTTTATAAGAGGGGCTGATATCAGTCACATATGATGTAATGTCTGGAGGTTATATCCGTACTGGAGCGTTACAAGAGGCTGATATCAGTCACATATGATGTAATGTCTGGAGGTTATATCAGTACTGGAGCGTTATATGAGGCTGATATCAGTCACACATTATGTAATGTCTGGAGGATATATCAGTACTGGAGCGTTATAAGAGGGGCTGATATCAGTCACATATGATGTAATGTCTGGAGGTTATATCAGTACTGGAGCGTTATAAGAGGGGCTGATATCAGTCACATATGGTGTAATGTCTGGAGGTTATATCAGTACTGGAGCGTTATAAGAGGAGCTGATATCAGTCACATATGATGTAATGTCTGGAGGTTATATTAGTACTGGAGCGTTATAAGAGGGGCTGATATCAGTCACATGGTGTAATGTCTGGAGGTTATATTAGTACTGGAGCGTTATAAGAGGGGCTGATATCAGTCACATATGGTGTAATGTCTGGAGGTTATATCAGTACTGGAACGTTATAAGAGGCTGATATCAGTCCCATATGGTGTAATGTCTGGAGGTTATATCAGTACTGGAGCGTTATAAGAGGCTGATATCAGTCACATATGATGTATTGTCTGGAGGTTATATCAGTACTGGATCGTTATAAGAGGCTGATATCAGTCCCATATGGTGTAATGTCTGGAGGTTATATCAGTACTGGAGCGTTATAAGAGGCTGATATCAGTCACATATGGTGTAATGTCTGGAGGTTATATCAGTACTGGAACGTTATAAGAGGCTGATATCAGTCACATATGGTGTAATGTCTGGAGGTTATATCAGTACTGGAGCGTTATAAGAGGCTGATATCAGTCACATATGGTGTAATGTCTGGAGGTTATATCAGTACTGGAGCGTTATAAGAGGGGCTGATATCAGTCACATATGATGTAATGTTTGGAGGTTATATCAGTACTGAAGCTTTATAAGAGGGGCTGATATCAGTCACATATGGTGTAATGTCTGGAGGTTATATCAGTACTGGAGCGTTATAAGAGGCTGATATCAGTCACATATGATGTAATGTCTGGAGGTTATATCAGCACTGGAGCGTTAAAAGAGGCTGATATCAGTCACATATGATGTAATGTCTGGAGGTTATATCAGTACTGGAGCGTTATAAGAGGGGCTGATATCAGTCACATATGGTGTAATGTCTGGAGGTTATATCAGTACTGGAGCGTTATAAGAGGGGTTGATATCAGTCACATATGATGTAATGTCTGGAGGTTATATCAGTACTGGAGCGTTATAAGAGGAGCTGATATCAGTCACATATGGTGTAATGTCTGGAGGTTATATCAGTACTGGAGCGTTATAAGAGGCTGATATCAGTCACATATGGTGTAATGTCTGGGGGTTCTATCAGTACTGGAGCGTAATAAGAGGGGCTGATATCAGTCACATATGGTGTAATGTCTGGAGGTTATATCAGTACTGGAGCGTTATAAGAGGCTGATATCAGTCACATATGATGTAATGTCTGGAGGTTATATCAGTACTGGATCGTTATAAGAGGCTGATATCAGTCACATATGATGTAATGTCTGGAGGTTATATCAGTACTGGAGCATTATAAGAGGCTGATATCAATCACAAATGGTGCAATGTCTGGAGGTTATATCAGTACTGGAGCGTTATAAGAGGGGCTGATATCAGTCACATGGTGTAATGTCTGGAGGTTATATCAGTACTGGAGCGTTATAAGAGGGGCTGATATCAGTCACATGGTGTAATGTCAGGAGGTTATATCAGTACTGGAGCGTTATAAGAGGGGCTGATATCAGTCACATGGTGTAATGTCTGGAGGTTATATCAGTACTGGAGCGTTATAAGAGGGGCTGATATCAGTCACATGGTGTAATGTCTGGAGGTTATATCAGTACTGGAGCGTTATAAGAGGCTGATATCAATCACATATGGTGCAATGTCTGGAGGTTATATCAGTACTGGAGCGTTATAAGAGGCTGATATCAGTCACATATTGTGTAATGTCTGGAGGTTATATCCGTACTGGAGCGTTATAAGAGGCTGATATCAGTCACATATGTAATGTCTGGAGGTTATATCAGTACTGGAGCGTTATAAGAGGCTGATATCAGTCACATATGGTGTAATGTCGGGAGGTTATATCAGTACTGGAGCGTTATAAGAGGGGCTGATATCAGTCACATATGATGTAATGTCTGGAGGTTATATCAGTACTGGAGCGTTATAAGAGGGGCTGATATCAGTCACATATGATGTAATGTCTGGAGGTTATATCAGTACTGGAGCGTTATAAGAGGGGCTGATATCAGTCACATATGGTGTAATTTCTGGAGGTTATATCAGTACTGGAGCGTTATAAGAGGCTGATATCAGTCACATATGATGTAATGTCTGGGGGTTATATCAGCACTGGAGCGTTATAAGAGGGGCTGATATCAGTCACATATGGTGTAATATCTGGAGGTTATATCAGTACTGGAGCTTTATAAGAGGCTGATATCAGTCACATATGATGTAATGTCTGGAGGTTATATCAGTACTGGAGCGTTATAAGAGGGGCTGATATCAGTCACATATGGTGTAATATCTGGAGGTTATATCAGTACTGGAGCTTTATAAGAGGCTGATATCAGTCACATATGATGTAATGTCTGGAGGTTATATCAGTGCTGGAGCGTTATAAGAGGGGCTGATATCAGTCACATATGGTGTAATGTCTGGAGGTTATATCAGTACTGGAGCTTTATAAGAGGGGCTGATATCAGTCACATATGTTGTAATGTCTGGGGGTTATATCAGCACTGGAGCGTTATAAGAGGGGCTGATATCAGTCACATATGGTGTAATATCTGGAGGTTATATCAGTACTGGAGCTTTATAAGAGGCTGATATCAGTCACATATGATGTAATGTCTGGAGGTTATATCAGTGCTGGAGCGTTATAAGAGGGGCTGATATCAGTCACATATGGTGTAATGTCTGGAGGTTATATCAGTACTGGAGCGTTATATGAGGCTGATATCAGTCACACATTATGTAATGTCTGGAGGATATATCAGTACTGGAGCGTTATAAGAGGGGCTGATATCAGTCACATATTCTGTAATGTCTGGAGGTTATATCAGTACTGGAGCGTTATAAGAGGCTGATATCAGTCATATATGGTGTAATGTCTGGAGGTTATATCAGTACTGGAGCTTTATAAGAGGGGCTGATATCAGTCACATATGATGTAATGTCTGGAGGTTATATCCGTACTGGAGCGTTATAAGAGGGGCTGATATCAGTCACATATGATGTAATGTCTGGAGGTTATATCAGTACTGGAGCGTTATAAGAGGCTGATATCAGTCACATATGATGTAATGTCTGGAGGTTATATCAGTACTGGAGCGTTATAAGAGGGGCTGATATCAGTCACATATGATGTAATGTCTGGAGGTTATATCAGTACTGGAGCTTTATAAGAGGGTCTGATATCAGTCACATCTGGTGTAATGTCTGGAGGTTATATCAGTACTGGAGCTTTATAAGTGGGGCTGATATCAGTCACATATGATGTAATGTCTGGAGGTTATATCCGTACTGGAGCGTTATAAGAGGGGCTGATATCAGTCACATATGATGTAATGTCTGGAGGTTATATCAGTACTGGAGCGTTATAAGAGGCTGATATCAGTCACACATTATGTAATGTCTGGAGGATATATCAGTACTGGAGCGTTATAAGAGGGGCTGATATCAGTCACATATGGTGTAATGTCTGGAGGTTATATCAGTACTGGAGCGTTATATGAGGCTGATATCAGTCACACATTATGTAATGTCTGGAGGATATATCAGTACTGGAGCGTTATAAGAGGGGCTGATATCAGTCACATATGCTGTAATGTCTGGAGGTTATATCAGTACTGGAGCGTTATAAGAGGGTCTGATATCAGTCACATATGATGTAATGTCTGGAGGTTATATCAGTACTGGAGCGTTATATGAGGCTGATATCAGTCACATATGGTGTAATGTTTGGAGGTTATATCAGTATTGGAGCGTTATAAGAGGAGCTGATATCAGTCACATATGATGTAATGTCTGGAGGTTATATTAGTACTGGAGCGTTATAAGAGGCTGATATCAGTCACATGTGGTGTAATGTCTGGAGGTTATATCAGTACTGGAGCGTTATAAGAGGGGCTGATATCAGTCACATATGATGTAATGTCTGGAGGTTTTATCAGTACTGGAGCGTTATAAGAGGGGCTGATATCAGTCACATATGGTGTAATGTCTGGAGGTTATATCAGTACTGGAGCGTTATATGAGGCTGATATCAGTCACACATTATGTAATGTCTGGAGGATATATCAGTACTGGAGCGTTATAAGAGGGGCTGATATCAGTCATATATGGTGTAATGTCTGGAGGTTATATCAGTACTGGAGCGTTATAAGAGGGTCTGATATCAGTCACATATGATGTAATGTCTGGAGGTTATATCAGTACTGGAGCGTTATATGAGGCTGATATCAGTCACATATGGTGTAATGTTTGGAGGTTATATCAGTATTGGAGCGTTATAAGAGGAGCTGATATCAGTCACATATGATGTAATGTCTGGAGGTTATATTAGTACTGGAGCGTTATAAGAGGCTGATATCAGTCACATGTGGTGTAATATCTGGAGGTTATATCAGTACTGGAGCGTTATAAGAGGCTGATATCAGTCACATATGATGTAATTTCTGGAGGTTATATCAGTACTGGAGCGTTATAAGAGGCTGATATCAGTCACATATGATGTAATTTCTGGAGGTTATATCAGTACTGGAGCTTTATAAGAGGGGCTGATATCAGTCACATATGGTGTAATGTCTGGAGGTTATATCAGTACTGGAGCGTTATAAGAGGAGCTGATATCAGTCACATATGGTGTAATGTCTGGAGGTTATATCAGTACTGGAGCGTTATAAGAGGGGCTGATATCAGTCACATATGATGTAATGTCTGGAGGTTATATCAGTACTGGAGCGTTATAAGAGGCTGATATCAGTCACATATGATGTAATGTCTGGACGTTATATCAGTACTGGAGCTTTATAAGAGGGGCTGATATCAGTCACATATGATGTAATGTCTGGAGGTTATATCAGTACTGGAGCGCTATAAGAGGGGCTGATATCAGTCACATATGGTGTAACGTCTGGAGGTTATATCAGTACTGGAGCGTTATAAGAGGGGCTGATATCAGTCACATATGGTGTAATGTCTGGAGGTTATATCAGTACTGGAGCGTTATAAGAGGGGCTGATATCAGTCACATGGTGTAATGTCTGGAGGTTATATCAGTACTGGAGCGTTATAAGAGGGGCTGATATCAGTCACATGGTGTAATGTCTGGAGGTGATATCAGTACTGGAGCGTTAGAAGAGGCTGATATCAGTCACATATAGTGTAATGTCTGGAGGTTATATCAGTACTGGAGCGTTATAAGAGGCTGATATCGGTCACATATGGTGTAATGTCTGGAGGTTATATCAGTACTGGAGCGTTATAAGAGGGGCTGATATCAGTCACATATGATGTAATGTCTGGAGGTTATATCAGTACTGGAGCGTTATAAGAGGCTGATATCGGTCACATATGGTGTAATGTCTGGAGGTTATATCAGTACTGGAGCGTTATAAGAGGGGCTGATATCAGTCACATATGGTGTAATGTCTGGAGGTTATATCTGTACTGGAGCATTATAAGAGGGTCTGATATCAGTCACATATGGTGTAATGTCTGGAGGTTATATCAGTACTGGAGCATTATAAGAGGGGCTGATATCAGTCACATATGGTGTAATGTGTGGAGGTTATATCAGTACTGGAGCGTTATAAGAGGGGCTGATATCAGTCACATATGGTGTAATGTCTGGAGGTTATATCAGTACTGGATCGTTATAAGAGGCTGATATCAGTCCCATATGGTGTAATGTCTGGAGGTTATATCAGTACTGGAGCGTTATAAGAGGCTGATATCAGTCACATATGGTGTAATGTCTGGAGGTTATATCAGTACTGGAGCGTTATAAGAGGCTGATATCAGTCACATATGATGTAATGTCTGGGGGTTATATCAGTACTGGAGCATTATAAGAGGCTGATATCAATCACAAATGGTGCAATGTCTGGAGGTTATATCAGTACTGGAGCGTTATAAGAGGAGCTGATATCAGTCACATATGATGTAATGTCTGGAGGTTATATCAGTACTGGAGCGTTAAAAGAGGCTGATATCAGTCACATATGGTGTAATGTCTGGAGGTTATATCAGTACTGGAGCGTTATAAGAGGGGCTGATATCAGTCACATGGTGTAATATCTGGAGGTTATATCAGTACTGGAGCGTTATAAGAGGGGCTGATATCAGTCACATGGTGTAATGTCTGGAGGTTATATCAGTACTGGAGCGTTATAAGAGGCTGATATCAGTCACATATGTAATGTCTGGAGGTTATATCAGTACTGGAGCGTTATAAGAGGGGCTGATATCAGTCACATGGTGTAATATTTGGAGGTTATATCAGTACTGGAGCGTTATAAGAGGCTGATATCAATCACATATGGTGCAATGTCTGGAGGTTATATCAGTACTGGAGCGTTATAAGAGGCTGATATCAGTCACATATTGTGTAATGTCTGGAGGTTATATCAGTACTGGAGCGTTATAAGAGGCTGATATCAGTCACATATGTAATGTCTGGAGGTTATATCAGTACTGGAGCGTTATAAGAGGCTGATATCAGTCACATATGGTGTAATGTCGGGAGGTTATATCAGTACTGGAGCGTTATAAGAGGGGCTGATATCAGTCACATATGATGTAATGTCTGGAGGTTATATCAGTACTGGAGCGTTATAAGAGGGGCTGATATCAGTCACATATGATGTAATGTCTGGAGGTTATATCAGTACTGGAGCGTTATAAGAGGGGCTGATATCAGTCACATATGGTGTAATGTCTGGAGGTTATATCAGCACTGGAGCGTTATAAGAGGGGCTGATATCAGTCACATATGGTGTAATATCTGGAGGTTATATCAGTACTGGAGCGTTATAAGAGGCTGATATCAGTCATATATGGTGTAATGTCTGGAGGTTATATCAGTACTGGAGCGTTATAAGAGGCTGATATCAGTCATATATGGTGTAATGTCTGGAGGTTATATCAGTACTGGAGCGTTATAAGAAGGTCTGATATCAGTCACATATGATGTAATGTCTGGAGGTTATATCAGTACTGGAGCGTTATATGAGGCTGATATCAGTCACATATGGTGTAATGTTTGGAGGTTATATCAGTATTGGAGCGTTATAAAAGAGCCCGATATCAGTTACATATGGTGTAATGTCTGGAGGTTATATCAGTACTGGAGGGTTATAAGAGGCTGATATCAGTCATATATGGTGTAATGTCTGGAGGTTATATCAGTACTGGAGCGTTATAAGAGGGTCTGATATCAGTCACATATGATGTAATGTCTGGAGGTTATATCAGTAATGGAGCGTTATATGAGGCTGATATCAGTCACATATGGTGTAATGTTTGGAGGTTATATCAGTATTGGAGCGTTATAAGAGGAGCTGATATCAGTCACATATGATGTAATGTCTGGAGGTTATATTAGTACTGGAGCGTTATAAGAGGCTGTTATCAGTCACATGTGGTGTAATGTCTGGAGGTTATATCAGTACTGGAGCGTTATATGAGGCTGATATCAGTCACACATTATGTAATGTCTGGAGTTTATATCAGTACTGGAGCGTTATAAGAGGGGCTGATATCAGTCACATATGCTGTAATGTCTGGAGGTTATATCAGTACTGGAGCGTTATAAGAGGCTGATATCAGTCATATATGGTGTAATGTCTGGAGGTTATATCAGTACTGGAGCGTTATAAGAGGGTCTGATATCAGTCACATATGATGTAATGTCTGGAGGATATATCAGTACTGGAGCGTTATAAGAGGGGCTGATATCAGTCACATATGCTGTAATGTCTGGAGGTTATATCAGTACTGGAGCGTTATAAGAGGCTGATTTCAGTCATATATGGTGTAATGTCTGGAGGTTATATCAGTACTGGAGCGTTATAAGAGGGTCTGATATCAGTCACATATGATGTAATGCCTGGAGGTTATATCAGTACTGGAGCGTTATATGAGGCTGATATCAGTCACATATGGTGTAATGTTTGGAGGTTATATCAGTATTGGAGCGTTATAAGAGGAGCTGATATCAGTCACATATGATGTAATGTCTGGAGGTTATATTAGTACTGGAGCGTTATAAGAGGCTGATATCAGTCACATGTGGTGTAATATCTGGAGGTTATATCAGTACTGGAGCGTTATAAGAGGCTGATATCAGTCACATATGATGTAATTTCTGGAGGTTATATCAGTACTGGAGCGTTATAAGAGGCTGATATCAGTCACATATGATGTAATTTCTGGAGGTTATATCAATACTGGAGCGTTATAAGAGGCTGATATCAGTCACATATGGTGTAATGTCTGGAGGTTATATCAGTACTGGAGCTTTATAAGAGGGGCTGATATCAGTCACATATGGTGTAATGTCTGGAGGTTATATCAGTACTGGAGCGTTATAAGAGGGGCTGATATCAGTCACATATGATGTAATGTCTGGAGGTTATATCAGTACTGGAGCGTTATATGAGGCTGATATCAGTCACATATGGTGTAATGTCTGGAGGTTATATCAGTACTGGAGCGTTATAAGAGGGGCTGATATCAGTCACATGGTGTAATGTCTGGAGGTTATATCAGTACTGGAGCGTTATAAGAGGGGCTGATATCAGTCACATGGTGTAATGTCTGGAGGTTATATCAGTACTGGAGCGTTATAAGAGGCTGATATCAGTCACATATGTAATGTCTGGAGGTTATATCAGTACTGGAGCGTTATAAGAGGGGCTGATATCAGTCACATGGTGTAATGTCTGGAGGTTATATCAGTACTGGAGCGTTATAAGAGGCTGATATCAATCACATATGGTGCAATGTCTGGAGGTTATATCAGTACTGGAGCGTTATAAGAGGCTGATATCAGTCACATATGTAATGTCTGGAGGTTATATCAGTACTGGAGCGTTATAAGAGGGGCTGATATCAGTCACATGGTGTAATGTTTGGAGGTTATATCAGTACTGGAGCGTTATAAGAGGCTGATATCAATCACATATGGTGCAATGTCTGGAGGTTATATCAGTACTGGAGCGTTATAAGAGGCTGATATCAGTCACATATGATGTAATGTCTGGAGGTTATATCAGTACTGGAGCGTTATAAGAGGAGCTGATATCAGTCACATATGATGTAATGTCTGGAGGTTATATCAGTACTGGAGCGTTATAAGAGGCTGATATCAGTCACATATGGTGTAATGTCGGGAGGTTATATCAGTACTGGAGCGTTATAAGAGGGGCTGATATCAGTCACATATGATGTAATGTCTGGAGGTTATATCAGTACTGGAGCGTTATAAGAGGGGCTGATATCAGTCACATGGTGTAATGTCAGGAGGTTATATCAGTACTGGAGCGTTATAAGAGGGGCTGATATCAGTCACATGGTGTAATGTCTGGAGGTTATATCAGTACTGGAGCGTTATAAGAGGGGCTGATATCAGTCACATGGTGTAATGTCTGGAGGTTATATCAGTACTGGAGCGTTATAAGAGGCTGATATCAGTCACATATGTAATGTCTGGAGGTTATATCAGTACTGGAGCGTTATAAGATGGGCTGATATCAGTCACATGGTGTAATGTTTGGAGGTTATATCAGTACTGGAGCGTTATAAGAGGCTGATATCAATCACATATGGTGCAATGTCTGGAGGTTATATCAGTACTGGAGCGTTATAAGAGGCTGATATCAGTCACATATTGTGTAATGTCTGGAGGTTATATCAGTACTGGAGCGTTATAAGAGGCTGATATCAGTCACATATGTAATGTCTGGAGGTTATATCAGTACTGGAGCGTTATAAGAGGCTGATATCAGTCACATATGGTGTAATGTCGGGAGGTTATATCAGTACTGGAGCGTTATAAGAGGGTCTGATATCAGTCACATATGATGTAATGCCTGGAGGTTATATCAGTACTGGAGCGTTATATGAGGCTGATATCAGTCACATATGGTGTAATGTCTGGAGGTTATATCAGTACTGGAGCGTTATAAGAGGGGCTGATATCAGTCACATATGATGTAATGTCTGGAGGTTATATCAGTACTGGAGCGTTATAAGAGGGGCTGATATCAGTCACATATGGTGTAATGTCTGGAGGTTATATCAGCACTGGAGCGTTATAAGAGGGGCTGATATCAGTCACATATGGTGTAATATCTGGAGGTTATATCAGTACTGGAGCTTTATAAGAGGCTGATATCAGTCACATATGATGTAATGTCTGGAGGTTATATCAGTGCTGGAGCGTTATAAGAGGGGCTGATATCAGTCACATATGGTGTAATGTCTGGAGGTTATATCAGTACTGGAGCGTTATATGAGGCTGATATCAGTCACACATTATGTAATGTCTGGAGGATATATCAGTACTGGAGCGTTATAAGAGGGGCTGATATCAGTCACATATGCTGTAATGTCTGGAGGTTATATCAGTACTGGAGCGTTATAAGAGGCTGATATCAGTCATATATGGTGTAATGTCTGGAGGTTATATCAGTACTGGAGCGTTATAAGAGGGTCTGATATCAGTCACATATGATGTAATGTCTGGAGGTTATATCAGTACTGGAGCGTTATAAAAGAGGCCGATATCAGTCACATATGGTGTAATGTCTGGAGGTTATATCAGTACTGGAGGGTTATAAGAGGCTGATATCAGTCATATATGGTGTAATGTCTGGAGGTTATATCAGTACTGGAGGGTTATAAGAGGCTGATATCAGTCACATATGGTGTAATGTCTGGAGGTTATATCAGTACTGGAGCGTTATAAGAGGGTCTGATATCAGTCACATATGATGTAATGTCTGGAGGTTATATCAGTAATGGAGCGTTATATGAGGCTGATATCAGTCACATATGGTGTAATGTTTGGAGGTTATATCAGTATTGGAGCGTTATAAGAGGAGCTGATATCAGTCACATATGATGTAATGTCTGGAGGTTATATTAGTACTGGAGCGTTATAAGAGGCTGATATCAGTCACATGTGGTGTAATGTCTGGAGGTTATATCAGTACTGGAGCGTTATAAGAGGGTCTGATATCAGTCACATATGATGTAATGTCTGGAGGTTATATCAGTACTGGAGCGTTATAAGAGGCTGATATCAGTCACATATGATGTAATGTCTGGAGGTTATATCAGTACTGGAGCGTTATAAGAGGCTGATATCAGTCACTTATGGTGTAATGTCTGGAGGTTATATCAGTACTGGAGCGTTATAAGAGGGTCTGATATCAGTCACATATGATGTAATGTCTGGAGGTTATATCAGTACTGGAGCGTTATATGAGGCTGATATCAGTCACATATGGTGTAATGTCTGGAGGTTATATCAGTACTGGAGCGTTATAAGAGGCTGATATCAGTCACATATGATGTAATGTCTGGGGGTTATATCAGTACTGGAGCATTATAAGAGGCTGATATCAATCACAAATGGTGCAATGTCTGGAGGTTATATCAGTACTGGAGCGTTATAAGAGGCTGATATCAGTCACATATGTAATGTCTGGAGGTTATATCAGTACTGGAGCGTTATAAGAGGCTGATATCAGTCACATATGTAATGTTTGGAGGTTATATCAGTATTGGAGCGTTATAAGAGGAGCTGATATCAGTCACATATGATGTAATGTCTGGAGGTTATATTAGTACTGGAGCGTTATAAGAGGCTGATATCAGTCACATGTGGTGTAATATCTGGAGGTTATATCAGTACTGGAGCGTTATAAGAGGCTGATATCAGTCACATATGATGTAATTTCTGGAGGTTATATCAGTAATGGAGCGTTATATGAGGCTGATATCAGTCACATGGTGTAATGTCTGGAGGTTATATCAGTACTGGAGCGTTATAAGAGGGGCTGATATCAGTCACATGGTGTAATGTCTGGAGGTTATATCAGTACTGGAGCGTTATAAGAGGCTGATATCAGTCACATATGTAATGTCTGGAGGTTATATCAGTACTGGAGCGTTATAAGAGGGGCTGATATCAGTCACATGGTGTAATGTTTGGAGGTTATATCAGTACTGGAGCGTTATAAGAGGCTGATATCAATCACATATGGTGCAATGTCTGGAGGTTATATCAGTACTGGAGCGTTATAAGAGGCTGATATCAGTCACATATGGTGTAATGTCGGGAGGTTATATCAGTACTGGAGCGTTATAAGAGGGGCTGATATCAGTCACATATGATGTAATGTCTGGAGGTTATATCAGTACTGGAGCGTTATAAGAGGGGCTGATATCAGTCACATATGATGTAATGTCTGGAGGTTATATCAGTACTGGAGCGTTATAAGAGGGGCTGATATCAGTCACATATGGTGTAATGTCTGGAGGTTATATCAGCACTGGAGCGTTATAAGAGGGGCTGATATCAGTCACATATGGTGTAATATCTGGAGGTTATATCAGTACTGGAGCGTTATAAGAGGGTCTGATATCAGTCACATATGATGTAATGTCTGGAGGTTATATCAGTACTGGAGCGTTATATGAGGCTGATATCAGTCACATATGGTGTAATGTTTGGAGGTTATATCAGTATTGGAGCGTTATAAAAGAGGCCGATATCAGTCACATATGGTGTAATGTCTGGAGGTTATATCAGTACTGGAGGGTTATAAGAGGCTGATATCAGTCATATATGGTGTAATGTCTGGAGGTTATATCAGTACTGGAGCGTTATAAGAGGGTCTGATATCAGTCACATATGATGTAATGTCTGGAGGTTATATCAGTAATGGAGCGTTATATGAGGCTGATATCAGTCACATATGGTGTAATGTTTGGAGGTTATATCAGTATTGGAGCGTTATAAGAGGAGCTGATATCAGTCACATATGATGTAATGTCTGGAGGTTATATTAGTACTGGAGCGTTATAAGAGGCTGATATCAGTCACATGTGGTGTAATGTCTGGAGGTTATATCAGTACTGGAGCGTTATATGAGGCTGATATCAGTCACACATTATGTAATGTCTGGAGTTTATATCAGTACTGGAGCGTTATAAGAGGGGCTGATATCAGTCACATATGCTGTAATGTCTGGAGGTTATATCAGTACTGGAGCGTTATAAGAGGCTGATATCAGTCATATATGGTGTAATGTCTGGAGGTTATATCAGTACTGGAGCGTTATAAGAGGGTCTGATATCAGTCACATATGATGTAATGTCTGGAGGATATATCAGTACTGGAGCGTTATAAGAGGGGCTGATATCAGTCACATATGCTGTAATGTCTGGAGGTTATATCAGTACTGGAGCGTTATAAGAGGCTGATATCAGTCATATATGGTGTAATGTCTGGAGGTTATATCCGTACTGGAGCGTTATAAGAGGGTCTGATATCAGTCACATATGATGTAATGCCTGGAGGTTATATCAGTACTGGAGCGTTATATGAGGCTGATATCAGTCACATATGGTGTAATGTTTGGAGGTTATATCAGTATTGGAGCGTTATAAGAGGAGCTGATATCAGTCACATATGATGTAATGTCTGGAGGTTATATTAGTACTGGAGCGTTATAAGAGGCTGATATCAGTCACATGTGGTGTAATATCTGGAGGTTATATCAGTACTGGAGCGTTATAAGAGGCTGATATCAGTCACATATGATGTAATTTCTGGAGGTTATATCAGTACTGGAGCGTTATAAGAGGCTGATATCAGTCACATATGATGTAATTTCTGGAGGTTATATCAATACTGGAGCGTTATAAGAGGCTGATATCAGTCACATATGGTGTAATGTCTGGAGGTTATATCAGTACTGGAGCTTTATAAGAGGGGCTGATATCAGTCACATATGGTGTAATGTCTGGAGGTTATATCAGTACTGGAGCGTTATAAGAGGGGCTGATATCAGTCACATATGATGTAATGTCTGGAGGTTATATCAGTACTGGAGCGTTATATGAGGCTGATATCAGTCACATATGGTGTAATGTCTGGAGGTTATATCAGTACTGGAGCGTTATAAGAGGGGCTGATATCAGTCACATGGTGTAATGTCTGGAGGTTATATCAGTACTGGAGCGTTATAAGAGGGGCTGATATCAGTCACATGGTGTAATGTCTGGAGGTTATATCAGTACTGGAGCGTTATAAGAGGCTGATATCAGTCACATATGTAATGTCTGGAGGTTATATCAGTACTGGAGCGTTATAAGAGGGGCTGATATCAGTCACATGGTGTAATGTCTGGAGGTTATATCAGTACTGGAGCGTTATAAGAGGCTGATATCAATCACATATGGTGCAATGTCTGGAGGTTATATCAGTACTGGAGCGTTATAAGAGGCTGATATCAGTCACATATGTAATGTCTGGAGGTTATATCAGTACTTGAGCGTTATAAGAGGGGCTGATATCAGTCACATGGTGTAATGTTTGGAGGTTATATCAGTACTGGAGCGTTATAAGAGGCTGATATCAATCACATATGGTGCAATGTCTGGAGGTTATATCAGTACTGGAGCGTTATAAGAGGCTGATATCAGTCACATATGATGTAATGTCTGGAGGTTATATCAGTACTGGAGCGTTATAAGAGGAGCTGATATCAGTCACATATGATGTAATGTCTGGAGGTTATATCAGTACTGGAGCGTTATAAGAGGCTGATATCAGTCACATATGGTGTAATGTCGGGAGGTTATATCAGTACTGGAGCGTTATAAGAGGGGCTGATATCAGTCACATATGATGTAATGTCTGGAGGTTATATTAGTACTGGAGCGTTATAAGAGGGGCTGATATCAGTCACATGGTGTAATGTCTGGAGGTTATATCAGTACTGGAGCGTTATAAGAGGGGCTGATATCAGTCACATATGATGTAATGTCTGGAGGTTATATTAGTACTGGAGCGTTATAAGAGGGGCTGATATCAGTCACATGGTGTAATGTCTGGAGGTTATATCAGTACTGGAGCGTTATAAGAGGGGCTGATATCAGTCACATGGTGTAATGTCAGGAGGTTATATCAGTACTGGAGCGTTATAAGAGGGGCTGATATCAGTCACATGGTGTAATGTCTGGAGGTTATATCAGTACTGGAGCGTTATAAGAGGGGCTGATATCAGTCACATGGTGTAATGTCTGGAGGTTATATCAGTACTGGAGCGTTATAAGAGGCTGATATCAGTCACATATGTAATGTCTGGAGGTTATATCAGTACTGGAGCGTTATAAGAGGGGCTGATATCAGTCACATGGTGTAATGTTTGGAGGTTATATCAGTACTGGAGCGTTATAAGAGGCTGATATCAATCACATATGGTGCAATGTCTGGAGGTTATATCAGTACTGGAGCGTTATAAGAGGCTGATATCAGTCACATATTGTGTAATGTCTGGAGGTTATATCAGTACTGGAGCGTTATAAGAGGCTGATATCAGTCACATATGTAATGTCTGGAGGTTATATCAGTACTGGAGCGTTATAAGAGGCTGATATCAGTCACATATGGTGTAATGTCGGGAGGTTATATCAGTACTGGAGCGTTATAAGAGGGGCTGATATCAGTCACATATGATGTAATGTCTGGAGGTTATATCAGTACTGGAGCGTTATAAGAGGGGCTGATATCAGTCACATATGATGTAATGTCTGGAGGTTATATCAGTACTGGAGCGTTATAAGAGGGGCTGATATCAGTCACATATGGTGTAATGTCTGGAGGTTATATCAGCACTGGAGCGTTATAAGAGGGGCTGATATCAGTCACATATGGTGTAATATCTGGAGGTTATATCAGTACTGGAGCTTTATAAGAGGATGATATCAGTCACATATGATGTAATGTCTGGAGGTTATATCAGTGCTGGAGCGTTATAAGAGGGGCTGATATCAGTCACATATGGTGTAATGTCTGGAGGTTATATCAGTACTGGAGCGTTATATGAGGCTGATATCAGTCACACATTATGTAATGTCTGGAGGATATATCAGTACTGGAGCGTTATAAGAGGGGCTGATATCAGTCACATATGCTGTAATGTCTGGAGGTTATATCAGTACTGGAGCGTTATAAGAGGCTGATATCAGTCATATATGGTGTAATGTCTGGAGGTTATATCAGTACTGGAGCGTTATAAGAGGGTCTGATATCAGTCACATATGATGTAATGTCTGGAGGTTATATCAGTACTGGAGCGTTATATGAGGCTGATATCAGTCACATATGGTGTAATGTTTGGAGGTTATATCAGTATTGGA
This sequence comes from Phyllobates terribilis, assembly GCF_046119375.1. Taxonomy (NCBI): domain Eukaryota; kingdom Metazoa; phylum Chordata; class Amphibia; order Anura; family Dendrobatidae; genus Phyllobates; species Phyllobates terribilis. The sequence goes on from NW_027362773.1 coordinate 170,868,802, forward strand.
GCGTTATAAAAGAGGCCGATATCAGTCACATATGGTGTAATGTCTGGAGGTTATATCAGTACTGGAGGGTTATAAGAGGCTGATATCAGTCATATATGGTGTAATGTCTGGAGGTTATATCAGTACTGGAGCGTTATATGAGGCTGATATCAGTCACATATGGTGTAATGTTTGGAGGTTATATCAGTATTGGAGCGTTATAAGAGGAGCTGATATCAGTCACATATGATGTAATGTCTGGAGGTTATATTAGTACTGGAGCGTTATAAGAGGCTGATATCAGTCACATGTGGTGTAATATCTGGAGGTTATATCAGTACTGGAGCGTTATAAGAGGCTGATATCAGTCACATATGATGTAATTTCTGGAGGTTATATCAGTACTGGAGCGTTATAAGAGGCTGATATCAGTCACATATGATGTAATTTCTGGAGGTTATATCAGTACTGGAGCGTTATACGAGGCTGATATCAGTCACATATGGTGTAATGTCTGGAGGTTATATCAGTACTGGAGCTTTATAAGAGGGGCTGATATCAGTCACATATGGTGTAATGTCTGGAGGTTATATCAGTACTGGAGCGTTATAAGAGGGGCTGATATCAGTCACATATGATGTAATGTCTGGAGGTTATATCAGTACTGGAGCGTTATATGAGGCTGATATCAGTCACATATGGTGTAATGTCTGGAGGTTATATCAGTACTGGAGCGTTATAAGAGGGGCTGATATCAGTCACATGGTGTAATGTCTGGAGGTTATATCAGTACTGGAGCGTTATAAGAGGGGCTGATATCAGTCACATGGTGTAATGTTTGGAGGTTATATCAGTACTGGAGCGTTATAAGAGGCTGATATCAATCACATATGGTGCAATGTCTGGAGGTTATATCAGTACTGGAGCGTTATAAGAGGCTGATATCAGTCACATATGATGTAATGTCTGGAGGTTATATCAGTACTGGAGCGTTATAAGAGGAGCTGATATCAGTCACATATGATGTAATGTCTGGAGGTTATATCAGTACTGGAGCGTTATAAGAGGCTGATATCAGTCACATATGGTGTAATGTCGGGAGGTTATATCAGTACTGGAGCGTTATAAGAGGGGCTGATATCAGTCACATATGATGTAATGTCTGGAGGTTATATTAGTACTGGAGCGTTATAAGAGGGGCTGATATCAGTCACATGGTGTAATATCTGGAGGTTATATCAGTACTGGAGCTTTATAAGAGGCTGATATCAGTCACATATGATGTAATGTCTGGAGGTTATATCAGTGCTGGAGCGTTATAAGAGGGGCTGATATCAGTCACATATGGTGTAATGTCTGGAGGTTATATCAGTACTGGAGCGTTATATGAGGCTGATATCAGTCACATATGATGTAATGTCTGGAGGATATATCAGTACTGGAGCGTTATAAGAGGGGCTGATATCAGTCACATATGCTGTAATGTCTGGAGGTTATATCAGTACTGGAGCGTTATAAGAGGCTGATATCAGTCATATATGGTGTAATGTCTGGAGGTTATATCAGTACTGGAGCGTTATAAGAGGGTCTGATATCAGTCACATATGATGTAATGTCTGGAGGTTATATCAGTACTGGAGCGTTATATGAGGCTGATATCAGTCACATATGGTGTAATGTTTGGAGGTTATATCAGTATTGGAGCGTTATAAGAGAGGCCGATATCAGTCACATATGGTGTAATGTCTGGAGGTTATATCAGTACTGGAGGGTTATAAGAGGCTGATATCAGTCACATATGATGTAATGTCTGGAGGTTATATCAGTACTGGAGCGTTATAAGAGGGGCTGATATCAGTCACATATGATATAATGTCTGGAGGTTATATCAGTACTGGAGCTTTATAAGAGGGTCTGATATCAGTCACATCTGGTGTAATGTCTGGAGGTTATATCAGTACTGGAGCTTTATAAGAGTGGCTGATATCAGTCACATATGATGTAATGTCTGGAGGTTATATCCGTACTGGAGCGTTACAAGAGGCTGATATCAGTCACACATTATGTAATGTCTGGAGGATATATCAGTACTGGAGCGTTATAAGAGGGGCTGATATCAGTCACATATGATGTAATGTCTGGAGGTTATATCAGTACTGGAGCGTTATAAGAGGGACTGATATCAGTCACATATGGTGTAATGTCTGGAGGTTATATCAGTACTGGAGCGTTATAAGAGGAGCTGATATCAGTCACATATGGTGTAATGTCTGGAGGTTATATCAGTACTGAAGCGTTATAAGAGGGGCTGATTTCAGTCACATATGATGTAATGTCTGGGGTTATATCAGTACTGGAGCGTTATAAGAGGGGCTGATATCAGTCACATATGATGTAATGTCTGGAGGTTATATCAGTACTGGAGCGTTATAAGAGGCTGATATCAGTCACATATGGTGTAATGTCTGGAGGTTATATCAGTACTGGAGCGTTATAAGAGGGGCTGATATCAGTCACATATGGTGTAATGTCTGGAGGTTATATCAGTACTGGAGCGTTATAAGAGGGGCTGATATCAGTCACATATGGTGTAATGTCTGGAGGTTATATCAGTACTGGAGCGTTATAAGAGGGGCTGATATCAGTCACATATGGTGTAATGTCTGGAGGTTATATCAGTACTGGAGCGTTATAAGAGGCTGATATCAGTCACATATGATGTAATGTCTGGAGGTTATATCAGTACTGGAGCGTTATAAGAGGGGCTGATATCAGTCACATGGTGTAATGTTTGGAGGTTATATCAGTACTGGAGCGTTATAAGAGGGGCTGATATCAGTCACATGGTGTAATGTCTGGAGGTTATATCAGTACTGGAGCGTTATAAGAGGCTGATATCAGTCACATATAGTGTAATGTCTGGAGGTTATATCAGTACTGGAGCGTTATAATAGGCTGATATCGGTCACATATGGTGTAATGTCTGTAGGTTATATCAGTACTGGAGCGTTATAAGAGGGGCTGATATCAGTCACATATGATGTAATGTCTGGAGGTTATATCAGTACTGGAGCGTTATAAGAGGAGCTGATATCAGTCACATATGGTGTAATGTCTGGAGGTTATATCAGTACTGGAGCATTATAAGAGGGTCTGATATCAGTCACATATGGTGTAATGTCTGGAGGTTATATCAGTACTGGAGCATTTTAAGAGGGGCTGATATCAGTCACATATGGTGTAATGTGTGGAGGTTATATCAGTACTGGAGCGTTATAAGAGGGGCTGATATCAGTCACATATGGTGTAATGTCTGGAGGTTATATCAGTACTGGATCGTTATAAGAGGCTGATATCAGTCCCATATGGTGTAATGTCTGGAGGTTATATCAGTACTGGAGCGTTATAAGAGGAGCTGATATCAGTCACATATGGTGTAATGTCTGGAGGTTATATCAGTACTGGAGCATTATAAGAGGGGCTGATATCAGTCACATATGGTGTAATGTGTGGAGGTTATATCAGTACTGGAGCGTTATAAGAGGGGCTGATATCAGTCACATATGATGTAATGTCTGGAGGTTATATCAGTACTGGATCGTTATAAGAGGCTGATATCAGTCACATATTGTGTAATGTCTGGAGGTTATATCAGTACTGGAGCGTTATAAGAGGCTGTTATCAGTCACATATGTAATGTCTGGAGGTTATATCAGTACTGGAGCGTTATAAGAGGGGCTGATATCAGTCACATGGTGTAATGTTTGGAGGTTATATCAGTACTGGAGCGTTATAAGAGGCTGATATCAGTCACATATGATGTAATGTCTGGAGGTTATATCAGTACTGGAGCGTTATAAGAGGCTGATATCAGTCACATATGGTGTAATGTCGGGAGGTTATATCAGTACTGGAGCGTTATAAGAGGGGCTGATATCAGTCACATATGATGTAATGTCTGGAGGTTATATCAGTACTGGAGCGTTATAAGAGGGGCTGATATCAGTCACATATGGTGTAATGTCTGGAGGTTATATCAGCACTGGAGCGTTATAAGAGGGGCTGATATCAGTCACATATGGTGTAATATCTGGAGGTTATATCAGTACTGGAGCTTTATAAGAGGCTGATATCAGTCACATATGATGTAATGTCTGGAGGTTATATCAGTACTGGAGCGTTATAAGAGGCTGATATCAGTCATATATGGTGTAATGTCTGGAGGTTATATCAGTACTGGAGCGTTATATGAGGCTGATATCAGTCACACATTATGTAATGTCTTGAGGTTATATCAGTACTGGAGCGTTATAAGAGGGGCTGATATCAGTCACATATGCTGTAATGTCTGGAGGTTATATCAGTACTGGAGCGTTATAAGAGGCTGATATCAGTCATATATGGTGTAATGTCTGGAGGTTATATCAGTACTGGAGCGTTATAAGAGGGTCTGATATCAGTCACATATGATGTAATGTCTGGAGGTTATATCAGTACTGGAGCGTTATAAGAGGCTGATATCAGTCATATATGGTGTAATGTCTGGAGGTTATATCAGTACTGGAGCGTTATAAGAGGCTGATATCAGTCATATATTGTGTAATGTCTGGAGGTTATATCAGTACTGGAGCGTTATAAGAGGGTCTGATATCAGTCACATATGATGTAATGTCTGGAGGTTATATCAGTACTGGAGCGTTATATGAGGCTGATATCAGTCACATATGATGTAATGTCTGGAGGTTATATCAGTACTGGAGCGTTATAAGAGGGGCTGATATCAGTCACATATGATGTAATGTCTGGAGGTTATATCAGTACTGGAGCTTTATAAGAGGGTCTGATATCAGTCACATCTGGTGTAATGTCTGGAGGTTATATCAGTACTGGAGCTTTATAAGAGGGGCTGATATCAGTCACATATGATGTAATGTCTGGAGGTTATATCAGTACTGGAGCGTTATAAGAGGGGCTGATATCAGTCACATATGATGTAATGTCTGGAGGTTATATCAGTACTGGAGCGTTATAAGAGGGGCTGATATCAGTCACATATGGTGTAATGTCTGGAGGTTATATCAGTACTGGAGCGTTATAAGAGGAGCTGATATCAGTCACATATGATGTAATGTCTGGAGGTTATATTAGTACTGGAGCGTTATAAGAGGCTGATATCAGTCACATGTGGTGTAATGTCTGGAGGTTATATCAGTACTGGAGCATTATAAGAGGCTGATATCAGTCACATATGATGTAATTTCTGGAGGTTATATCAGTACTGGAGCTTTATAAGAGGGGCTGATATCAGTCACATATGGTGTAATGTCTGGAGGTTATATCAGTACTGGAGCATTATAAGAGGGGCTGATATCAGTCACATATGGTGTAATGTGTGGAGGTTATATCAGTACTGGAGCGTTATAAGAGGGGCTGATATCAGTCACATATGGTGTAATGTCTGGAGGTTATATCAGTACTGGAGCGTTAGAAGAGGCTGATATCAGTCACATATGGTGTAATGTCTGGAGGTTATATCAGTACTGGAACGTTATAAGAGGGTCTGATATCAGTCACATATGATGTAATGTCTGGAGGTTATATCAGTACTGGAGCGTTATATGAGGCTGATATCAGTCACATATGGTGTAATGTCTGGAGGTTATATCAGTACTGGAGCGTTATAAGAGGCTGATATCAGTCACATATGGTGTAATGTCTGGAGGTTATATCAGTACTTGAGCGTTATAAGAGGCTGATATCAGTCACATATGATGTAATGTCTGGGGGTTATATCAGTACTGGAGCATTATAAGAGGCTGATATCAATCACAAATGGTGCAATGTCTGGAGGTTATATCAGTACTGGAGCATTATAAGAGGAGCTGATATCAGTCACATATGATGTAATGTCTGGAGGTTATATCAGTACTGGAGCGTTAAAAGAGGCTGATATCAGTCACATATGGTGTAGTGTCTGGGGGTTATATGAGTACTGGAGCGTTATAAGAGGGGCTGATATCAGTCACATATGGTGTAATGTCTGGAGGTTATATCAGTACTGGAGCGTTATAAGAGGGGCTGATATCAGTCACATGGTGTAATGTCTGGAGGTTATATCAGTACTGGAGCGTTATAAGAGGGGCTGATATCAGTCACATGGTGTAATGTCTGGAGGTTATATCAGTACTGGAGCGTTATAAGAGGCTGATATCAGTCACATATTGTGTAATGTCTGGAGGTTATATCAGTACTGGAGCGTTATAAGAGGCTGATATCAGTCACATATGTAATGTCTGGAGGTTATATCAGTACTGGAGCGTTATAAGAGGGGCTGATATCAGTCACATGGTGTAATGTTTGGAGGTTATATCAGTACTGGAGCGTTATAAGAGGCTGATATCAGTCACATATGATGTAATGTCTGGAGGTTATATCAGTACTGGAGCGTTATAAGAGGCTGATATCAGTCACATATGGTGTAATGTCGGGAGGTTATATCAGTACTGGAGCGTTATAAGAGGGGCTGATATCAGTCACATATGGTGTAATGTCTGGAGGTGATATCAGTCGCATATGGTGTAATATCTGGAGGTTATATCAGTACTGGAGCTTTATAAGAGGCTGATATCAGTCACATATGATGTAATGTCTGGAGGTTATATCAGTGCTGGAGCGTTATAAGAGGGGCTGATATCAGTCACATATGGTGTAATGTCTGGAGGTTATATCAGTACTGGAGCGTTATATGAGGCTGATATCAGTCACACATTATGTAATGTCTGGAGGTTATATCAGTACTGGAGCATTATAAGAGGCTGATATCAGTCACATATGATGTAATGTCTGGAGGTTATATCAGTACTGGAGCTTTATAAGAGGGACTGATATCAGTCACATATGATGTAATGTCTGGAGGTTATATCAGTACTGGAGCGTTATAAGAGGCTGATATCAGTCATATATGGTGTAATGTCTGGAGGTTATATCAGTACTGGAGCGTTATAAGAGGCTGATATCAGTCATATATGGTGTAATGTCTGGAGGTTATATCAGTACTGGAGCGTTATAAGAGGAGCTGATATCAGTCACATATGATGTAATGTCTGGAGGTTATATTAGTACTGGAGTGTTATAAGAGGCTGATATCAGTCACATGTGGTGTAATGTCTGGAGGTTATATCAGTACTGGAGCGTTATAAGAGGCTGATATCAGTCACATATGATGTAATTTCTGGAGGTTATATCAGTACTGGAGCGTTATAAGAGGCTGATATCAGTCACATATGATGTAATTTCTGGAGGTTATATCAGTACTGGAGCTTTATAAGAGGGGCTGATATCAGTCACATATGGTGTAATGTCTGGAGGTTATATCAGTACTGGAGCGTTATAAGAGGAGCTGATATCAGTCACATATGGTGTAATGTCTGGAGGTTATATCAGTACTGGAGCATTATAAGAGGGGCTGATATCAGTCACATATGATGTAATGTCTGGGGTTATATCAGTACTGGAGCGTTATAAGAGGGGCTGATATCAGTCACATATGGTGTAATGTCTGGAGGTTATATCAGTACTGGAGCGTTATAAGAGGCTGATATCAGTCACATATGGTGTAATGTCTGGAGGTTATATCAGTACTGGAGCGTTATAAGAGGGGCTGATATCAGTCACATATGGTATAATGTCTGGAGGTTATATCAGTACTGGAGCGTTATAAGAGGAGCTGATATCAGTCACATATGATGTAATGTCTGGAGGTTATATCAGTACTGGAGCGTTAAAAGAGGCTGATATCAGTCACATATGGTGTAGTGTCTGGAGGTTATATCAGTACTGGAGCGTTATAAGAGGGGCTGATATCAGTCACATATGGTGTAATGTCTGGAGGTTATATCAGTACTGGAGCGTTATAAGAGGGGCTGATATCAGTCACATATGGTGTAATGTCTGGAGGGTATATCAGTACTGGAGCGTTATAAGAGGGGCTGATATCAGTCACATATGATGTAATGTCTGGAGGTTATATCAGTACTGGAGCGTTATAAGAGGAGCTGATATCAGTCACATATGATGTAATGTCTGGAGGTTATATCAATATTGGAGCGTTATAAGAGGGGCTGATATCAGTCACATATGATGTAATGTCTGGAGGTTATATCAGTACTGGAGCATTATAAGAGGGGCTGATATCAGTCACATATGATGTAATGTCTGGAGGTTATATCAGTACTGGAGCGTTATAAGAGGGGCTGATATCAGTCACATATGGTGTAATGTCTGGAGGTTATATCAGTACTGGAGCGTTATAAGAGGGGCTGATATCAGTCACATATGATGTAATGTCTGGAGGTTATATCAGTACTGGAGCATTATAAGAAGCTGATATCAGTCACATATGATGTAATGTCTGAAGGTTATATCAGTACTGGAGCATTATAAGAGGCTGATATCAGTCACATATGATGTAATGTCTGGAGGTTATATCAGTACTGGAGCGTTATAAGAGGGGCTGATATCAGTCACATATGATGTAATGTCTGGAGGTTATATCAGTACTGGAGCGTTATAAGAGGGGCTGATATCAGTCACACATGGTGTAATGTCTGGAGGTTATATCAGTACTGGAGCGTTATAAGAAGCTGATATCAGTCACATATGATGTAATGTCTGAAGGTTATATCAGTACTGGAGCGTTATAAGAGGCTGATATCAGTCACATATGATGTAATGTCTGGAGGTTATATCAGTACTGGAGCGTTATAAGAGGGGCTGATATCAGTCACATATGATGTAATGTCTGGAGGTTATATCAGTACTGGAGCGTTATAAGAGGGGCTGATATCAGTCACACATGGTGTAATGTCTGGAGGTTATATCAGTACTGGAGCGTTATAAGAGGCTGATATCAGTCACATGATGTAATGTCTGGGGGTTATATCAGTACTGGAGCGTTATAAGAGGGGCTGATATCAGTCACATATGGTGTAATGTCTGGAGGGTATATCAGTACTGGAGCGTTATAAGAGGGGCTGATATCAGTCACATATGATGTAATGTCTGGAGGTTAAATCAGTACTGGAGCGTTATAAGAGGAGCTGATATCAGTCACATATGATGTAATGTCTGGAGGTTATATCAGTATTGGAGCGTTATAAGAGGGGCTGATATCAGTCACATATGATGTAATGTCTGGAGGTTATATCAGTACTGGAGCATTATAAGAGGGGCTGATATCAGTCACATATGATGTAATGTCTGGAGGTTATATCAGTACTGGAGCGTTATAAGAGGAGCTGATATCAGTCACATATGTTGTAATGTCTGGAGGTTATATCAGTACTGGAGCGTTATAAGAGGGGCTGATATCAGTCACATATGATGTAATGTCTGGAGGTTATATCAGTACTGGAGCGTTATAAGAGGGGCTGATATCAGTCACATATGATGTAATGTCTGGAGGTTATATCAGTACTGGAGCGTTATAAGAAGCTGATATCAGTCACATATGATGTAATGTCTGAAGGTTATATCAGTACTGGAGCATTATAAGAGGCTGATATCAGTCACATATGATGTAATGTCTGGAGGTTATATCAGTACTGGAGCGTTATAAGAGGGGCTGATATCAGTCACATATGATGTAATGTCTGGAGGTTATATCAGTACTGGAGCGTTATAAGAGGGGCTGATATCAGTCACATATGGTGTAATGTCTGGAGGTTATATCAGTACTGGAGCATTATAAGTAGTGTTGAGCGATACCTTCCGATATCAGGAAATATCGGATCGGATTGGATCAGACCGATACCCAAAAAGTATCGGATATCGCCGATTCCGATACCCAATGCAAGTCAATGGGACACAAATATCGGAATGAAAATAAACCCTTTCTTTCCTTGTAGGTTAATTCTACATGAAGGAAAACAACTAAGAATAATGTAGAATGACATGAAAAGCCGGCAATTCATCAGCGGCATACACCGGTACCCGACAATTTACAACAGAAAGAATAGAGCATCACACATAGATTAGATAGATAGAAACATGTCAGTCACATATATAAGAAGTACAGTGACAGTGTTGATTACTGTACTTGTCATTTAGTATTAAAATAAAGGATTTATTATTAAAAAAATTGGCGTGGGGTTCCCCGTAATTTTAGTCTCTAGCGGAGGTTAAGCAGACGGCTGGGGCAGATGTTTGAAGCCTGGGAAGGGGGTAATACCCACAGAGCTTCCCAGGCTACTAATATCAGCCCCCAGCTGAATACATAGCCTTTACTAGCTATTAAAATGGGGTACCCCCCAAAAAAAATAACGTGGGGTCCCCCCTAATTTAATAGCTAGCAAAGGCTAGGCAGACAGCTGGGGGCTGATATTAATAGCCCAGGAAGGGTGCCATGAATATTGGCCCCCTCCCAGGCTAGAAACACCAGCCGTCAGCCGCCCCAGAAATGGCGCATTCATAGGATGCGCCAATTCTGGCACTTAGCCTCGCTCTTCCACGCTGCCCTGGTGCGGTGGCAGTGGGGTAATAGGGCTGGGGTTGATGTCAGAGCCAGCTGCCATGAAGCCCAGGTTAGTAATGATGGGCGTCTATAAGACACCCCCATTACTAACCTACAAAGTGTTAAAAAGAAAAAACACACTACACCCAGAAAAAAATAATTTATTTGAAATAAAACACACCATTTTATTTAATTCTTAGTTTACTAAAAATAATATTTACCTGTCCACGTTCCTGCGCTGATCTCCCATGCACAGCTGTCACATCTGGAGATGGTGACAGCTGTCATGGCTGCTGTAAGCTCACGCTGCCGGGAACACGTCCGCTCCCGGCAGCGGGAGCCACTGACTGAGGTCACCGGAGTGCATTCAGTCAGCGCAGCTCCGGAGACCTCCTTTACGGCACTGCTGTACCGTGGGAATTTCTCACGATACAGCAGGGCCGTAAAGGAGCTAACCGGAGCAGCGCTGCCTGAACTCCGGTGAACCCTTACGGCCCCGTCATTCTAGCGGCGGCAGCGGTTCAGAGCGGTCACATTCTATGTGGCTGCTCTGAACTGGAGATCTTCGTGGGACACTCGTGGACTACTACGGAGGGGTAAGGATAAGGTTGTGGTTTATTATTTTATATTTTATTACAGGAGATCGATGGCTTCGGGGAATTAGGTGTCTAGGTGAGTATAGGTGTCGTTTTTTATTTTTTACTTTATTTTAGGTGGCGATCGGCGGGGACAGGTAATGTATGAACTAATTTATTGTAGGTAACCACTGGCCACCAATGACATGTATTTAAAATTTATTGGGGACACAGTAGGGCAATTTATATAGCAGGATCAGGCTGATGGGAACTACTGCTCCCATCGAGCTGATCCTGCTGGCACGAGTGGACGGGGGACAGACATAGGCCGATGGGAGTAGTAGTGTCACATCGGCCTATGTCTGCCTGCACGCACACATCGCAGACATCGCACAGACACAGCGCACACCCGCACACATCGCACACACACCCCGCACACACACCGCACACACACACACCGCACACACACCCCGCACACACACCCCGCACACACACCCCGCACACACACACACACCCCGCACACACACACACACCCGCACACACACCGCACACACCCGCACACACACCCGCACACACACTAATCATGACGGGTCTGGGAGGTGAGGCTGACCTGTGCGGCCGTGGGAAAGTTGATGTGAGTTCATGCAGTCAAGCATGAACTCAAATGAACCCTCTGAGGGGACCACGGCGACTTCAAATGAACAGCTGATCAGCATCACCTGATACCTCAGCTGTTCATTTGAAATAACCGGCGGGAAAGCGCAGCACAGAACGGGAAAGCCGGCGGTGAAGTCTTTTCATTGCCGGCTTCCCCGCCCGGGTCCTTCACTCCTTGGTGCTGCGCTCCCCGCCCGGTCCTAGCTTACGATCGGGATGGGAGGTGGCGAGGGGAGCGGAGGATCGGGGTGGGAGGCTGCGGGGAAGCAGTATGGGGCTGTGTGATTGTTTAAAAGCCGGCGGCTTTATACCGCCCACCGGCTTTTAAACAATCAGGAGAATTCTCCCCCGCTGGGATGGCATTCTGATGACAGGCTGGATCTCAGCTGAGCGCTGCCATCCAACTTGTCATCCTTCAGAGACACTGCAGAGCGCAGGCATTATGGGAACTTCCGATTCCGGTATCCGATATTGTCAAAGTATCGGAATTAAGTATCGGAATTCCGATACCGCGAATATCGGCCGATACCCGATATTACAGTATCGGAATGCTCAACACTAATTATAAGAGGGGCTGATATCAGTCACATATGGTGTAATGTCTGGAGGTTATATCAGTACTGGAGCGTTCTAAGAGGGGCTGATATCAGTCACATATGATGTAATGTCTGGAGGTTATATCAGTACTGGAGAGTTATAAGAGGAGCTGATATCAGTCACATATGATGTAATGTCTGGAGGTTATATCAGTACTGGAGCGTTATAAGAGGGGTTGATATCAGTCACATATGGTGTAATGTCTGGAGGTTATATCAGTACTGGAGCGTTATTAGAGGAGCTGATATCAGTCACATATGATGTAATGTCTGGAGGTTATATCAGTACTGGAGCGTTCTAAGAGGGGCTGATATCAGTCACATATGATGTAATGTCTGGAGGTTATATCAGTACTGGAGCGTTATAAGAGGGGCTGATATCAGTCACATATGGTGTAATGTCTGGAGGTTATATCAGTGCTGGAGCGTTATAAGAGGCTGATATCAGTCACATATGATGTAATGTCTGGAGGTTATATCAGTACTGGAGCGTTATAAGATGGGCTGATATCAGTCACATATGATGTAATGTCTGGAGGTTATATCAGTACTGGAGCGTTATAAGAGGGGTTGATATCAGTCACATATGGTGTAATGTCTGGAGGTTATATCAGTACTGGAGCGTTATTAGAGGAGCTGATATCAGTCACATATGATGTAATGTCTGGAGGTTATATCAGTACTGGAGCGTTCTAAGAGGGGCTGATATCAGTCACATATGGTGTAATGTCTGGAGGTTATATCAGTACTGGAGGGTTATAAGAGGCTGATATCAGTCACATATGGTGTAATGTCTGGAGGTTATATCAGTGCTGGAGCGTTATAAGAGGCTGATATCAGTCACATATGATGTAATGTCTGGAGGTTATATCAGTACTGGAGCGTTATAAGATGGGCTGATATCAGTCACATATGGTGTAATGTCTGGAGGTTATATCAGTACTGGAGGGTTATAAGAGGGGTTGATATCAGTCACATATGGTGTAATGTCTGGAGGTTATATCAGTACTGGAGCGTTATTAGAGGAGCTGATATCAGTTACATATGATGTAATGTCTGGAGGTTATATCAGTACTGGAGCGTTCTAAGAGGGGCTGATATCAGTCACATATGATGTAATGTCTGGAGGTTATATCAGTACTGGAGCGTTATAAGAGGCTGATATCAGTCACATATGGTGTAATGTCTGGGGGCTATATCAGTACTGGAGCGTTATAAGAGGCTGATATCAGTCACATATGATGTAATGTCTGGAGGTTATATAAGTACTGGAGCTTTATAAGAGGGGCTGATATCCGTAACATATGGTGTAATGTCTGGAGGTTATATCAGTACTGGAGCATTATAAGAGGCTGATATCAGTCACATATGATATAATGTCTGGAGGTTATATCAGTACTGGAGCGTTATAAGAGGGGCTGATATCAGTCACATATGGTGTAATGTCTGGAGGTTATATCAGTACTTGAGTGTTATAAGAGGGGCTGATATCAATCACATATGATGTAATGTCTGGATGTTATATCAGTGCTGGAACGATATATGAGGAGCTGATATCAGTCACATATGGTGTAATGTCTGGAGGTTATATCAGTACTGGAGCGTTATAAGAGGAGCTGATATCAGTTACATATGATGTAATGTCTGGAGGGTATATCAGTACTGGAGCGTTATAAGAGGGGCTGATATCAGTCACATACGATGTAATGTCTGGGGGTTATATCAGTACTGGAGCGTTATAAGAGGGGTTGATATCAGTCACATATGGTGTAATGTCTGGAGGTTATATCAGTACTGGAGCGTTATAAGAGGAGCTGAAATCAGTTACATATGATGTAATGTCTGGAGGGTATATCAGTACTGGAGCGTTATAAGAGGGGCTGATATCAGTCACATACGATGTAATGTCTGGGGGTTATATCAGTACTGGAGCGTTCTAAGAGGGGTTGATATCAGTCACATATGATGTAATGTCTGGAGGTTATATCAGTACTGGAGCGTTATAAGAGGCTGATATCAGTCACCTATGGTGTAATGTCTGGGGGTTATATCAGTACTGGAGCGTTATAAGAGGCTGATATCAGTCACATATGATGTAATGTCTGGAAGTTATATAAGTACTGGAGCTTTATAAGAGGGGCTGATAACCGTTACATATGGTGTAATGTCTGGAGGTTATATCAGTACTGGAGCATTATAAGAGGCTGATATCAGTCACATATGATGTAATGTCTGGAGGTTATATCAGTACTGGAGCGTTATAAGAGGAGCTGATATCAGTCACATATGGTGTAATGTCTGGAGGTTATATCCGTACTGGAGCGTTATAAGAGGGGCTGATATCAGTCACATATGGTGTAATGTCTGGAGGTTATATCAGTACTTGAATGTTATAAGAGGCTGATATCAGTCACATATGATGTAATGTCTGGAGGTTATATCAGTACTGGAGCGTTATAAGAGGAGCTGATATCAGTCACATATGGTGTAATGTCTGGAGGTTATATCCGTACTGGAGCGTTATAAGAGGGGCTGATATCAGTCACATATGATGTAATGTCTGGAGGTTATATCAGTACTGGAGCATTATAAGAGGAGCTGATATCAGTCACATATGTTGTAATGTCTGGAGGTTATATAAGTGCTGGAGCGTTATAAGAGGGGCTGATATCAGTCACATATGGTGTAATGTCTGGAGGTTATATCACTACTTGAGTGTTATAAGAGGCTGATATCAGTCACATATGGTGTAATGTCTGGAGGTTATATCAGTACTGGAGCGTTATAAGAGGAGCTGATATCAGTCACATATGGTGTAATGTCTGGAGGTTATATCCGTACTGGAGCGTTATAAGAGGGGCTGATATCAGTCACATATGATGTAATGTCTGGAGGTTATATCAGTACTGGAGCATTATAAGAGGAGCTGATATCAGTCACATATGTTGTAATGTCTGGAGGTTATATCAGTGCTGGAGCGTTATAAGAGGGGCTGATATCAGTCACATATGGTGTAATGTCTGGAGGTTATATCACTACTTGAGTGTTATAAGAGGCTGATATCAGTCACATATGGTGTAATGTCTGGAGGTTATATCAGTACTGGAGCGTTATAAGAGGAGCTGATATCAGTCACATATGGTGTAATGTCTGGAGGTTATATCCGTACTGGAGCGTTATAAGAGGGGCTGATATCAGTCACATATGATGTAATGTCTGGAGGTTATATCAGTACTGGAGCATTATAAGAGGAGCTGATATCAGTCACATATGGTGTAATGTCTGGAGGTTATATCAGTACTGGAGCGTTCTAAGAGGGGCTGATATCAGTCACATATGGTGTAATGTCTGGAGGTTATATCAGTACTGGAGCGTTATAAGAGGAGCTGAAATCAGTTACATATGATGTAATGTCTGGAGGGTATATCAGTACTGGAGCGTTATAAGAGGGGCTGATATCAGTAACATACGATGTAATGTCTGGGGGTTATATCAGTACTGGAGCGTTCTAAGAGGGGTTGATATCAGTCACATATGATGTAATGTCTGGAGGTTATATCAGTACTGGAGCGTTATAAGAGGCTGATATCAGTCACCTATGGTGTAATGTCTGGGGGTTATATCAGTACTGGAGCGTTATAAGAGGCTGATATCAGTCACATATGATATAATGTCTGGAGGTTATATCAGTACTGGAGCGTTATAAGAGGGGCTGATATCAGTCACATATGGTGTAATGTCTGGAGGTTATATCAGTACTGGAGCATTATAAGAGGCTGATATCAGTCACATATGATATAATGTCTGGAGGTTATATAAGTACTGGAGCTTTATAAGAGGGGCTGATATCCGTTACATATGGTGTAATGTCTGGAGGTTATATCAGTACTGGAGCATTATAAGAGGCTGATATCAGTCACATATGATATAATGTCTGGAGGTTATATCAGTACTGGAGCGTTATAAGAGGGGCTGATATCAGTCACATATGGTGTAATGTCTGGAGGTTATATCAGTACTTGAGTGTTATAAGAGGCTGATATCAGTCACATATGATGTAATGTCTGGAGGTTATATCAGTACTGGAGCGTTATAAGAGGAGCTGATATCAGTCACATATGATATAATGCCTGGAGGTTATATCCGTACTGGAGCGTTATAAGAGGGACTGATATCAGTCACATATGATGTAATGTCTGGAGGTTATATCAGTACTGGAGCATTATAAGAGGAGCTGATATCAGTCACATATGTTGTAATGTCTGGAGGTTATATCAGTGCTGGAGCGTTATAAGAGGGGCTGATATCAGACACATATGGTGTAATGTCTGGAGGTTATATCACTACTTGAGTGTTATAAGAGGCTGATATCAGTCACATATGGTGTAATGTCTGGAGGTTATATCAGTACTGGAGCGTTATAAGAGGAGCTGATATCAGTCACATATGGTGTAATGTCTGGAGGTTATATCCGTACTGGAGCGTTATAAGAGGGGCTGATATCAGTCACATATGATGTAATGTCTGGAGGTTATATCAGTACTGGAGCATTATAAGAGGAGCTGATATCAGTCACATATGGTGTAATGTCTGGAGGTTATATCAGTACTGGAGCGTTATAAGAGGGGCTGATATCAGTCACATATGTTGTAATGTCTGGAGGTTATATCGGTACTAGAGCGTTATAAGAGGCTGATATCAGTCACATATGGTGTAATGTCTGGAGGTTATATCAGTACTGAAGCGTTATAAGAGGGGCTGATATCAGTCACATATGGTGTAATGTCTGGAGGTTATATCAGTACTGGAGCGTTATAAGAGGGGCTGATATCAGTCACATATGGTGTAATGTCTGGAGGTTATATCAGTACTGAAGCGTTATAAGAGGGGCTGATATCAGTCACATATGGTGTAATGTCTGGAGGTTATATCAGTACTGGAGCGTTATAAGAGGGGCTGATATCAGTCACATATGATGTAATTTCTGGAGGTTATATCAGTACTGGAGCGTTATAAGAGGAGCTGATATCAGTCACATATGATGTAATGTCTGGAGGTTATATCAGTACTGGAGCGTTATAAGAGGCTGATATCAGTCACATATGGTGTAATGTCTGGAGGTTATATCAGTACTGAAGCGTTATAAGAGGGGCTGATATCAGTCACATATGGTGTAATGTCTGGAGGTTATATCAGTACTTGAGCGTTATAAGAGGCTGATATCAGTCACATATGGTGTAATGTCTGGAGGTTATATCAGTACTGGAGCGTTCTAAGAGGGGCTGATATCAGTCACATATGGTGTAATGTCTGGAGGTTATATCAGTACTGGAGGGTTATAAGAGGCTGATATCAGTCACATATGGTGTAATGTCTGGAGGTTATATCAGTACTGGAGCGTTATAAGAGGAGCTGATATCAGTCACATATGGTGTAATGTCTGGAGGTTATATCCGTACTGGAGCGTTATAAGAGGGGCTGATATCAGTCACATATGATGTAATGTCTGGAGGTTATATCAGTACTGAAGCATTATAAGAGGAGCTGATATCAGTCACATATGGTGTAATGTCTGGAGGTTATATCAGTACTGGAGCGTTATAAGAGGGGCTGATATCAGTCACATATGTTGTAATGTCTGGAGGTTATATCGGTACTAGAGCGTTATAAGAGGCTGATATCAGTCACATATGGTGTAATGTCTGGAGGTTATATCAGTACTGAAGCGTTATAAGAGGGGCTGATATCAGTCACATATGGTGTAATGTCTGGAGGTTATATCAGTACTGGAGCGTTATAAGAGGGGCTGATATCAGTCACATATGGTGTAATGTCTGGAGGTTATATCAGTACTGAAGCGTTATAAGAGGGGCTGATATCAGTCACATATGGTGTAATGTCTGGAGGTTATATCAGTACTGGAGCGTTATAAGAGGGGCTGATATCAGTCACATATGATGTAATTTCTGGAGGTTATATCAGTACTGGAGCGTTATAAGAGGAGCTGATATCAGTCACATATGATGTAATGTCTGGAGGTTATATCAGTACTGGAGCGTTATAAGAGGCTGATATCAGTCACATATGGTGTAATGTCTGGAGGTTATATCAGTACTGAAGCGTTATAAGAGGGGCTGATATCAGTCACATATGGTGTAATGTCTGGAGGTTATATCAGTACTTGAGCGTTATAAGAGGCTGATATCAGTCACATATGGTGTAATGTCTGGAGGTTATATCAGTACTGGAGCGTTCTAAGAGGGGCTGATATCAGTCACATATGGTGTAATGTCTGGAGGTTATATCAGTACTGGAGGGTTATAAGAGGCTGATATCAGTCACATATGGTGTAATGTCTGGAGGTTATATCAGTGCTGGAGCGTTATAAGAGGCTGATATCAGTCACATATGATGTAATGTCTGGAGGTTATATCAGTACTGGAGCGTTATAAGATGGGCTGATATCAGTCACATATGGTGTAATGTCTGGAGGTTATATCAGTACTGGAGGGTTATAAGAGGGGTTGATATCAGTCACATATGGTGTAATGTCTGGAGGTTATATCAGTACTGGAGCGTTATTAGAGGAGCTGATATCAGTCACATATGATGTAATGTCTGGAGGTTATATCAGTACTGGAGCGTTCTAAGAGGGGCTGATATCAGTCACATATGATGTAATGTCTGGAGGTTATATCAGTACTGGAGCGTTATAAGAGGCTGATATCAGTCACATATGGTGTAATGTCTGGGGGTTATATCAGTACTGGAGCGTTATAAGAGGCTGATATCAGTCACATATGATGTAATGTCTGGAGGTTATATAAGTACTGGAGCTTTATAAGAGGGGCTGATATCCGTAACATATGGTGTAATGTCTGGAGGTTATATCAGTACTGGAGCATTATAAGAGGCTGATATCAGTCACATATGATATAATGCCTGGAGGTTATATCAGTACTGGAGCGTTATAAGAGGGGCTGATATCAGTCACATATGGTGTAATGTCTGGAGGTTATATCAGTACTTGAGTGTTATAAGAGGGGCTGATATCAATCACATATGATGTAATGTCTGGATGTTATATCAGTGCTGGAACGATATATGAGGAGCTGATATCAGTCACATATGGTGTAATGTCTGGAGGTTATATTAGTACTGGAGCTTTATAAGAGGAGCTGATATCAGTCACATATGGTGTAATGTCTGGAGGTTATATCAGTACTGGAGCGATATATGAGGAGCTGATATCAGTCACATATGGTGTAATGTCTGGAGGTTATATCAGTACTGGAGCGTTATAAGAGGGGCTGATATCAGTCACATATCGTGTAATGTCTGGAGGTTATATCAGTACTGGAGAGTTATAAGAGGGGCTGATATCAGTCACATATGATGTAATGTCTGGAGGTTATATCAGTACTGGAGCGTTATAAGAGGAGCTGATATCAGTCACATATGGTGTAATGTCTGGAGGTTATATTAGTACTGGAGCTTTATAAGAGGAGCTGATATCAGTCACATATGGTGTAATGTCTGGAGGTTATATCAGTACTGGAGCGATATATGAGGAGCTGATATCAGTCACATATGGTGTAATGTCTGGAGGTTATATCAGTACTGGAGCGTTATAAGAGGGGCTGATATCAGTCACATATCGTGTAATGTCTGGAGGTTATATCAGTACTGGAGAGTTATAAGAGGGGCTGATATCAGTCACATATGATGTAATGTCTGGAGGTTATATCAGTACTGGAGCATTATAAGAGGAGCTGATATCAGTCACATATGTTGTAATGTCTGGAGGTTATATCAGTACTGGAGCGTTATAAGAGGGGCTGATATCAGTCACATATGGTGTAATGTCTGGAGGTTATATCAGTACTGGAGCGTTATAAGAGGGGCTGATATCAGTCACATATGGTGTAATGTCTGGAGGTTATATCAGTACTGGAGCGTTCTAAGAGGGGCTGATATCAGTCACATATGGTGTAATGTCTGGAGGGTATATCAGTACTGGAGCGTTATAAGAGGCGCTGATATCAGTTACATATGGTGTAATGTCTGGAGGTTATATCAGTGCTGGAGCGTTATAAGAGGCTGATATCAGTTACATATGATGTAATGTCTGGAGGTTATATCAGTACTGGAGCGTTATAAGAGGAGCTGATATCAGTCACATATGGTGTAATGTCTGGAGGTTATATCAGTACTGGAGCGTTATAAGAGGGGTTGATATCAGTCACATATGGTGTAATGTCTGGAGGTTATATCAGTACTGGAGCGTTATAAGAGGAGCTGAAATCAGTTACATATGATGTAATGTCTGGAGGGTATATCAGTACTGGAGCGTTATAAGAGGGGCTGATATCAGTCACATACGATGTAATGTCTGGGGGTTATATCAGTACTGGAGCGTTCTAAGAGGGGTTGATATCAGTCACATATGATGTAATGTCTGGAGGTTATATCATTACTGGAGCGTTATAAGAGGCTGATATCAGTCACCTATGGTGTCATGTCTGGAGATTATATCAGTACTGGAGCGTTATAAGAGAGGCTGATATCAGTTACATATGATGTAATGTCTGGAGGTTATATCAGTACTGGAACGTTATAAGAAGGGCTGATAGTTACATATGATGTAATGTCTGGAGGTTATATCAGTACTGGAGCGTTAGAAGAGGGGCTGATATCAGTCACATATGGTGTAATGTCTGGAGGTTATATCACTACTTGAGTGTTATAAGAGGCTGATATCAGTCACATATGGTGTAATGTCTGGAGGTTATATCAGTACTGGAGCGTTATAAGAGGAGCTGATATCAGTCACATATGGTGTAATGTCTGGAGGTTATATCCGTACTGGAGCGTTATAAGAGGGGCTGATATCAGTCACATATGATGTAATGTCTGGAGGTTATATCAGTACTGGAGCATTATAAGAGGAGCTGATATCAGTCACATATGTTGTAATGTCTGGAGGTTATATCAGTGCTGGAGCGTTATAAGAGGGGCTGATATCAGTCACATATGGTGTAATGTCTGGAGGTTATATCACTACTTGAGTGTTATAAGAGGCTGATATCAGTCACATATGGTGTAATGTCTGGAGGTTATATCAGTACTGGAGCGTTATAAGAGGAGCTGATATCAGTCACATATGGTGTAATGTCTGGAGGTTATATCCGTACTGGAGCGTTATAAGAGGGGCTGATATCAGTCACATATGATGTAATGTCTGGAGGTTATATCAGTACTGGAGCATTATAAGAGGAGCTGATATCAGTCACATATGGTGTAATGTCTGGAGGTTATATCAGTACTGGAGCGTTCTAAGAGGGGCTGATATCAGTCACATATGGTGTAATGTCTGGAGGTTATATCAGTACTGGAGCGTTATAAGAGGAGCTGATATCAGTTACATATGATGTAATGTCTGGAGGGTATATCAGTACTGGAGCGTTATAAGAGGGGCTGATATCAGTCACATACGATGTAATGTCTGGGGGTTATATCAGTACTGGAGCGTTATAAGAGGGGTTGATATCAGTCACATATGGTGTAATGTCTGGAGGTTATATCAGTACTGGAACTTTATAAGAGGAGCTGAAATCAGTTACATATGATGTAATGTCTGGAGGGTATATCAGTACTGGAGCGTTATAAGAGGGGCTGATATCAGTCACATACGATGTAATGTCTGGGGGTTATATCAGTACTGGAGCGTTCTAAGAGGGGTTGATATCAGTCACATATGATGTAATGTCTGGAGGTTATATCAGTACTGGAGCGTTATAAGAGGCTGATATCAGTCACATATGATGTAATGTCTGGAAGTTATATAAGTACTGGAGCTTTATAAGAGGGGCTGATATCCGTTACATATGGTGTAATGTCTGGAGGTTATATCAGTACTGGAGCATTATAAGAGGCTGATATCAGTCACATATGATATAATGTCTGGAGGTTATATCAGTACTGGAGCGTTATAAGAGGGGCTGATATCAGTCACATATGGTGTAATGTCTGGAGGTTATATCAGTACTTGAGTGTTATAAGAGGCTGATATCAGTCACATATGATGTAATGTCTGGAGGTTATATCAGTACTGGAGCGTTATAAGAGGAGCTGATATCAGTCACATATGGTGTAATGTCTGGAGGTTATATCCGTACTGGAGCGTTATAAGAGGAGCTGATATCAGTCACATATGTTGTAATGTCTGGAGGTTATATCAGTGCTGGAGCGTTATAAGAGGGGCTGATATCAGTCACATATGGTGTAATGTCTGGAGGTTATATCACTACTTGAGTGTTATACGAGGCTGATATCAGTCACATATGGTGTAATGTCTGGAGGTTATATCAGTACTGGAGCGTTATAAGAGGAGCTGATATCAGTCACATATGGTGTAATGTCTGGAGGTTATATCCGTACTGGAGCGTTATAAGAGGGGCTGATATCAGTCACATATGATGTAATGTCTGGAGGTTATATCAGTACTGGAGCATTATAAGAGGAGCTGATATCAGTCACATATGTTGTAATGTCTGGAGGTTATATCAGTACTAGAGCGTTATAAGAGGCTGATATCAGTCACATATGGTGTAATGTCTGGAGGTTATATCAGTACTGAAGCGTTATAAGAGGGGCTGATATCAGTCACATATGGTGTAATGTCTGGAGGTTATATCAGTACTGGAGCGTTATAAGAGGCTGATATCAGTCACATATGGTGTAATGTCTGGAGGTTATATCAGTACTGAAGCGTTATAAGAGGGGCTGATATCAGTCACATATGGTGTAATGTCTGGAGGTTATATCAGTACTGGAGCGTTATAAGAGGGGCTGATATCAGTCACATATGATGTAATTTCTGGAGGTTATATCAGTACTGGAGCGTTATAAGAGGAGCTGATATCAGTCACATATGATGTAATGTCTGGAGGTTATATCAGTACTGGAGCGTTATAAGAGGCTGATATCAGTCACATATGGTGTAATGTCTGGAGGTTATATCAGTACTGAAGCGTTATAAGAGGGGCTGATATCAGTCACATATGGTGTAATGTCTGGAGGTTATATCAGTACTTGAGCGTTATAAGAGGCTGATATCAGTCACATATGGTGTAATGTCTGGAGGTTATATCAGTACTGGAGCGTTATAAGAGGGGCTGATATCAGTCACATATGGTGTAATGTCTGGAGGTTATATCAGTACTGGAGCGTTATAAGAGGGTCTGATATCAGTCACATATGGTGTAATGTCTGGAGGTTATATCAGTACTGGAGCATTATAAGAGAGGCTGATATCAGTCACATATGATGTAATGTCTGGGGGTTATATCAGTACTGGAGCGTTATAAGAGGGGCTGATATCAGTCACATATGGTGTAATGTCTGGAGGTTATATCAGTACTGGAGCGTTATATGAGGAGCTGATATCAGTCACATATGGTGTAATGTCTGGAGGTTATATCAGTACTGGAGCGTTATAAGAGGCTGATATCAGTCACATATGGTGTAATGTCTGGAGGTTATATCAGTACTGAAGCGTTATAAGAGGGGCTGATATCAGTCACATATGGTGTAATGTCTGGAGGTTATATCAGTACTGGAGCGTTATAAGAGGCTGATATCAGTCACATATGGTGTAATGTCTGGAGGTTATATCAGTACTGGAGCGTTATAAGAGGCTGATATCAGTCACATATGATATAATGTCTGGAGGTTATATCAGTACTGGAGCGTTATAAGAGGCTGATATCAGTCACATATGGTGTAATGTCTGGAGGTTATATCAGTACTGGAGCATTATAAGAGGGGCTGATATCAGTCACATATGGTGTAATGTCTGGAGGTTATATCAGTACTGGAGCATTATAAGAAGGGCTGATATCAGTCACATATGGTGTAATGTCTGGAGGTTATATCAGTACTGGAGCGTTATAAGAGGGGCTGATCTCAGTCACATATGGTGTAATGTCTGGAGGTTATATCAGTACTGGAGCGTTATAGTAGGCTGATATCAGTCACATATGATGTCATGTCTGGAGATTATATCAGTACTGGAGCGTTATAAGAGAGGCTGATATCAGTTACATATGATGTAATGTCTGGAGGTTATATCAGTACTGGAACGTTATAAGAAGGGCTGATAGTTACATATGATGTAATGTCTGGAGGTTATATCAGTACTGGAGCGTTATAAGAGGGGCTGATATCAGTCACATATGATGTAATGTCTGGAGGTTATATCAGTACTGGAGCGTTATAAGAGGGGCTGATATCAGTCACATATGATGTAATGTCTGGAGGATATATCAGTACTGGAGCGTTATAATAGGCTGATATCAGTCACATATGATGTCATGTCTGGAGGTTATATTAGTACTGAAGCGTTATAAGAGGGGCTGATATCAGTCACATATGATGTAATGTCTGGAGGATATATCAGTAATGGAGCGTTATAAGAGGGGCTGATATCACTTACATATGGTGTAATGTCTGGAGGTTATATCAGTACTGGAGCGTTATAAGAGGAGCTGATATCAGTCACATATGGTGTAATGTCTGGAGGTTATATCAGTGCTGGAGCGTTATAAGAGGCTGATATCAGTCACATATGGTGTAATGTCTGGAGGTTATATCAGTGCTGGAGCGTTATAAGAGACTGATATCAGTCACATATGGTGTAATGTCTGGAGGTTATATCAGTGCTGGAGCGTTATAAGAGGCTGATATCAGTCATATATGGTGTAATGTCTGGAGGTTATATCAGTGCTGGAGCGTTATAAGAGGCTGATATCAGTCACATATGATGTAATGTCTGGAGGTTATATCAGTACTGGAGCGTTATAAGAGGGGCTGATATCAGTCACATATGGTGTAATGTCTGGAAGTTATATCTGTACTGGAGCGTTATAAGAGGGGCTGATATCAGTCACATATGATGTAATGTCTGGAGGTTATATCAGTACTGGAGCTTTATAAGAGGGTGATATCAGTCACATATGGTGTAATGTCTGGAGGTTATATCAGTACTGGAGAGTTATAAGAGGAGCTGATATCAGTCACATATGATGTAATGTCTGGAGGTTATATCAGTACTGGAGCGTTATAAGAGGGGCTGATATCAGTCACATATGATGTAATGTCTGGAGGTTATATCAGTACTGGAGAGTTATAAGACGCTGATATCAGTCACATATGGTGTAATGTCTGGAGGTTATATCAGTACTGGAGCGTTATAAGACGCTGATATCAGTCACATATGGTGTAATGTCTGGGGGTTATATCAGTACTGGAGCTTTATAAGAGGGGCTGATATCAGTCACATATGGTGTAATGTCTGGAGGTTATATCAGTACTGGAGCATTATAAGAGGGGCTGATATCAGTCACATATGGTGTAATGTCTTGAAGTTATATCAGTACTGGAGAGTTATAAGAGGCTGATATCAGTCACATATGATGTAATGTCTGGAGGTTATATCAGTACTGGAGCGTTATAAGAGGAGCTGATATCAGTCACATATGGTGTAATGTCTTGAAGTTATATCAGTACTGGAGAGTTAGAAGAGGCTGATATCCGTCACATATGGTGTAATGTCTGGAGGTTATATCAGTACTGGAGCATTTTAAGAGGGGCTGATATCAGTCACATATGATGTAATGTCTGTAGGTTATATCAGTACTGGAGCGTTATAAGAGGCTGATATCCGTCACATATGGTGTAATGTCTGGAGGTTATATCAGTACTGGAGCGTTATAAGAGGCTGATATCAGTCACATATGATGTAATGTCTGGACGTTATATCAGTGCTGGAGCGTTATAAGAGGGGCTGATATCAGTCACATATCGTGTAATGTCTGGAGGTTATATCAGTACTGGAGAGTTATAAGAGGGGCTGATATCAGTCACATATGATGTAATGTCTGGAGGTTATATCTGTACTGGAGCGTTATAAGAGGGGCTGATATCAGTCACATATGGTGTAATGTCTGGAGGTTATATCAGTACTGGAGCGTTATAAGAGGCTGATATCACTCACATATGGTGTAATGTCTGGAGGTTATATCAGTACTGGAGCGTTCTAAGAGGGGCTGATATCAGTCACATATGGTGTAATGTCTGGAGGGTATATCAGTACTGGAGCGTTATAAGAGGCTGATATCAGTCACATATGATGTAATGTCTGGAGGTTATATCAGTACTGGAGCGTTATAAGAGGAGCTGATATCAGTCACATATGGTGTAATGTCTGGAGGTTATATCAGTACTGGAGCGTTCTAAGAGGGGCTGATATCAGTCACATATGGTGTAATGTCTGGAGGTTATATCAGTACTGGAGCGTTATAAGAGGAGCTGATATCAGTTACATATGATGTAATGTCTGGAGGGTATATCAGTACTGGAGCGTTATAAGAGGCTGATATCAGTCACATATGATATAATGTCTGGAGGTTATATCAGTACTGGAGCGTTATAAGAGGCTGATATCAGTCACATATGGTGTAATGTCTGGAGGTTATATCAGTACTGGAGCATTATAAGAGGGGCTGATATCAGTCACATATGGTGTAATGTCTGGAGGTTATATCAGTACTGGAGCATTATAAGAGGGGCTGATATCAGTCACATATGGTGTAATGTCTGGAGGTTATATCAGTACTGGAGCATTATAAGAAGGGCTGATATCAGTCACATATGGTGTAATGTCTGGAGGTTATATCAGTACTGGAGCGTTATAAGAGGGGCTGATATCAGTCACATATGGTGTAATGTCTGGAGGTTATATCAGTACTGGAGCGTTATAAGAGGCTGATATCAGTCACATATGATGTCATGTCTGGAGATTATATCAGTACTGGAGCGTTATAAGAGAGGCTGATATCAGTTACATATGATGTATTGTCTGGAGGTTATATCAGTACTGGAACGTTATAAGAAGGGCTGATAGTTACATATGATGTAATGTCTGGAGGTTATATCAGTACTGGAGCGTTATAAGAGGGGCTGATATCAGTCACATATGATGTAATGTCTGGAGGTTATATCAGTACTGGAGCGTTATAAGAGGGACTGATATCAGTCACATATGATGTAATGTCTGGAGGATATATCAGTACTGGAGCGTTATAATAGGCTGATATCAGTCACATATGATGTCATGTCTGGAGGTTATATTAGTACTGAAGCGTTATAAGAGGGGCTGATATCAGTCACATATGATGTAATGTCTGGAGGATATATCAGTAATGGAGCGTTATAAGAGGGGCTGATATCACTTACATATGGTGTAATGTCTGGAGGTTATATCAGTACTGGAGCGTTATAAGAGGCTGATATCAGTCACATATGGTGTAATGTCTGGAGGTTATATCAGTGCTGGAGCGTTATAAGAGGCTGATATCAGTCACATATGGTGTAATGTCTGAAGGTTATATCAGTGCTGGAGCGTTATAAGAGACTGATATCAGTCACATATGGTGTAATGTCTGGAGGTTATATCAGTGCTGGAGCGTTATAAGAGGCTGATATCAGTCACATATGGTGTAATGTCTGGAGGTTATATCAGTGCTGGAGCGTTATAAGAGGCTGATATCAGTCACATATGATGTAATGTCTGGAGGTTATATCAGTACTGGAGCGTTATAAGAGGGGCTGATATCAGTCACATATGGTGTAATGTCTGGAAGTTATATCTGTACTGGAGCGTTATAAGAGGGGCTGATATCAGTCACATATGATGTAATGTCTGGAGGTTATATCAGTACTGGAGCGTTATAAGAGGAGCTGATATCAGTCACATATGATGTAATGTCTGGAGGTTATATCAGTACTGGAGCATTATAAGAGGGGCTGATATCAGTCACATATGATGTAATGTCTGGAGGTTATATCAGTACTGGAGAGTTATAAGACGCTGATATCAGTCACATATGGTGTAATGTCTGGAGGTTATATCAGTACTGGAGCGTTATAAGACGCTGATATCAGTCACATATGGTGTAATGTCTGGGGGTTATATCAGTACTGGAGCTTTATAAGAGGGGCTGATATCAGTCACATATGGTGTAATGTCTGGAGGTTATATCAGTACTGGAGCATTATAAGAGGGGCTGATATCAGTCACATATGGTGTAATGTCTTGAAGTTATATCAGTACTGGAGAGTTATAAGAGGCTGATATCAGTCACATATGATGTAATGTCTGGAGGTTATATCAGTACTGGAGCGTTATAAGAGGAGCTGATATCAGTCACATATGGTGTAATGTCTTGAAGTTATATCAGTACTGGAGAGTTATAAGAGGCTGATATCCGTCACATATGGTGTAATGTCTGGAGGTTATATCAGTACTGGAGCATTATAAGAGGGGCTGATATCAGTCACATATGATGTAATGTCTGGAGGTTATATCAGTACTGGAGCGTTATAAGAGGGGCTGATATCAGTCACATATGATGTAATGTCTGTAGGTTATATCAGTACTGGAGCGTTATAAGAGGCTGATATCCGTCACATATGGTGTAATGTCTGGAGGTTATATCAGTACTGGAGCGTTATAAGAGGGGCTGATATCAGTCACATATGGTGTAATGTCTGGAGGTTATATCAGTACTGGAGCGTTATAAGAGGGGCTGATATCAGTCACATATGGTGTAATGTCTGGAGGTTATATCAGTACTGGAGCGTTATAAGAGGGGCTGATATCAGTCACATATGATGTAATGTCTGTAGGTTATATCAGTACTGGAGCGTTATAAGAGGGGCTGATATCAGTCACATATGGTGTAATGTCTGGAGGTTATATCAGTACTGGAGCGTTCTAAGAGGGGCTGATATCAGTCACATATGGTGTAATGTCTGGAGGGTATATCAGTACTGGAGCGTTATAAGAGGCTGATATCAGTCACATATGATGTAATGTCTGGAGGTTATATCAGTACTGGAGCGTTATAAGAGGAGGTGATATCAGTCACATATGGTGTAATGTCTGGAGGTTATATCAGTACTGGAGCGTTCTAAGAGGGGCTGATATCAGTCACATATGGTGTAATGTCTGGAGGTTATATCAGTACTGGAGCGTTATAAGAGGAGCTGATATCAGTTACATATGATGTAATGTCTGGAGGGTATATCAGTACTGGAGCGTTATAAGAGGGGCTGATATCAGTCACATACGATGTAATGTCTGGGGGTTATATCAGTACTGGAGCGTTATAAGAGGGGTTGATATCAGTCACATATGATGTAATGTCTGGAGGTTATATCAGTACTGGAGCGTTATAAGAGGCTGATATCAGTCACATATGGTGTAATGTCTGGAGGTTATATCAGTACTGGAGCGTTATAAGAGGAGCTGATATCAGTCACATATGGTGTAATGTCTGGAGGTTATATCAGTACTGGAGCGTTATAAGAGGCTAATATCAGTCACATATGGTGTAATGTCTGGAGGTTATATCAGTACTGGAGCGTTATAAGAGGGGCTGATATCAGTCACATATGGTGTAATGTCTGGAGGTTATATCAGTACTGGAGCGTTATAAGAGGAGCTGATATCAGTCACATATGGTGTAATGTCTGGAGGTTATATCAGTACTGGAGCGTTATAAGAGGAGCTGAAATCAGTTACATATGATGTAATGTCTGGAGGGTATATCAGTACTGGAGCGTTATAAGAGGGGCTGATATCAGTCACATATGGTGTAATGTCTGGAGGTTATATCAGTACTGGAGCGTTATAAGAGGGGTTGATATCAGTCACATATGATGTAATGTCTGGAGGTTATATCAGTACTGGAGCGTTATAAGAGGCTGATATCAGTCACCTATGGTGTAATGTCTGGGGGTTATATCAGTACTGGAGCGTTATAAAAGGCTGATATCAGTCACATATGATGTAATGTCTGGAAGTTATATAAGTACTGGAGCTTTATAAGAGGGGCTGATATCCGTTACATATGGTGTAATGTCTGGAGGTTATATCAGTACTGGAGCATTATAAGAGGCTGATATCAGTCACATATGATATAATGTCTGGAGGTTATATCAGTGCTGGAGCGTTATAAGAGGCTGATATCAGTCACATATGATGTAATGTCTGGAGGTTATATCAGTGCTGGAGCGTTAAAAGAGGCTGATATCAGTCACATATGGTGTAATGTCTGGAGGTTATATCAGTACTTGAGTGTTATAAGAGGCTGATATCAGTCACATATGATATAATGTCTGGAGGTTATATCAGTGCTGGAGCGTTATAAGAGGCCGATATCAGTCACATATGATGTAATGTCTGGAGGTTATATCAGTACTTGAGTGTTATAAGAGGCTGATATCAGTCACATGATATAATGTCTGGAGGTTATATCAGTGCTGGAGCGTTATAAGAGGCTGATATCAGTCACATATGGTGTAATGTCTGGAGGTTATATCAGTACTTGAGTGTTATAAGAGGCTGATATCAGTCACATATGATGTAATGTCAGGAGGTTATATCAGTACTGGAGCTTTATAAGAGGAGCTGATATCAGTCACATATGGTGTAATGTCTGGAGGTTATATCAGTACTGGAGCGTTATAAGAGGAGCTGATATCAGTCACATATGGTGTAATGTCTGGAGGTTATATCAGTACTGGAGCGTTATATGAGGAGCTGATATCAGTTACATATGGTGTAATGTCTGGAGGTTATATCAGTACTGGAGCGTTATAAGAGGCTGATATCAGTCACATATGATGTAATGTCTGTAGGTTATATCAGTACTGGAGCGTTATAAGAGGCTGATATCCGTCACATATGGTGTAATGTCTGGAGGTTATATCAGTACTGGAGCGTTATAAGAGGCTGATATCAGTCACATATGATGTAATGTCTGTAGGTTATATCAGTACTGGAGCGTTATAAGAGGCTGATATCCGTCACATATGGTGTAATGTCTGGAGGTTATATCAGTACTGGAGCATTATAAGAGGAGCTGATATCAGTCACATATGTTGTAATGTCTGGAGGTTATATCAGTACTGGAGCGTTATAAGAGGCTGATATCAGTCACATATGGTGTAATGTCTGGAGGTTATATCAGTACTGAAGCGTTATAAGAGGGGCTGATATCAGTCACATATGGTGTAATGTCTGGAGGTTATATCAGTACTGGAGCGTTATATGAGGAGCTGATATCAGTTACATATGATGTAATGTCTGGAGGTTATATCAGTACTGGAGAGTTATAAGACGCTGATATCAGTCACATATGGTGTAATGTCTGGAGGTTATATCAGTACTGGAGCGTTATAAGACGCTGATATCAGTCACATATGGTGTAATGTCTGGGGGTTATATCAGTACTGGAGCTTTATAAGAGGGGCTGATATCAGTCACATATGGTGTAATGTCTGGAGGTTATATCAGTACTGGAGCATTATAAGAGGGGCTGATATCAGTCACATATGGTGTAATGTCTTGAAGTTATATCAGTACTGGAGAGTTATAAGAGGCTGATATCAGTCACATATGATGTAATGTCTGGAGGTTATATCAGTACTGGAGCGTTATAAGAGGAGCTGATATCAGTCACATATGGTGTAATGTCTTGAAGTTATATCAGTACTGGAGAGTTATAAGAGGCTGATATCCGTCACATATGGTGTAATGTCTGGAGGTTATATCAGTACTGGAGCATTATAAGAGGGGCTGATATCAGTCACATATGATGTAATGTCTGGAGGTTATATCAGTACTGGAGCGTTATAAGAGGGGCTGATATCAGTCACATATGATGTAATGTCTGTAGGTTATATCAGTACTGGAGCGTTATAAGAGGCTGATATCCGTCACATATGGTGTAATGTCTGGAGGTTATATCAGTACTGGAGCGTTATAAGAGGGGCTGATATCAGTCACATATGGTGTAATGTCTGGAGGTTATATCAGTACTGGAGCGTTATAAGAGGGGCTGATATCAGTCACATATGGTGTAATGTCTGGAGGTTATATCAGTACTGGAGCGTTATAAGAGGGGCTGATATCAGTCACATATGATGTAATGTCTGTAGGTTATATCAGTACTGGAGCGTTATAAGAGGGGCTGATATCAGTCACATATGGTGTAATGTCTGGAGGTTATATCAGTACTGGAGCGTTCTAAGAGGGGCTGATATCAGTCACATATGGTGTAATGTCTGGAGGGTATATCAGTACTGGAGCGTTATAAGAGGCTGATATCAGTCACATATGATGTAATGTCTGGAGGTTATATCAGTACTGGAGCGTTATAAGAGGAGGTGATATCAGTCACATATGGTGTAATGTCTGGAGGTTATATCAGTACTGGAGCGTTCTAAGAGGGGCTGATATCAGTCACATATGGTGTAATGTCTGGAGGTTATATCAGTACTGGAGCGTTATAAGAGGAGCTGATATCAGTTACATATGATGTAATGTCTGGAGGGTATATCAGTACTGGAGCGTTATAAGAGGGGCTGATATCAGTCACATACGATGTAATGTCTGGGGGTTATATCAGTACTGGAGCGTTATAAGAGGGGTTGATATCAGTCACATATGATGTAATGTCTGGAGGTTATATCAGTACTGGAGCGTTATAAGAGGCTGATATCAGTCACATATGGTGTAATGTCTGGAGGTTATATCAGTACTGGAGCGTTATAAGAGGAGCTGATATCAGTCACATATGGTGTAATGTCTGGAGGTTATATCAGTACTGGAGCGTTATAAGAGGCTAATATCAGTCACATATGGTGTAATGTCTGGAGGTTATATCAGTACTGGAGCGTTATAAGAGGGGCTGATATCAGTCACATATGGTGTAATGTCTGGAGGTTATATCAGTACTGGAGCGTTATAAGAGGAGCTGATATCAGTCACATATGGTGTAATGTCTGGAGGTTATATCAGTACTGGAGCGTTATAAGAGGAGCTGAAATCAGTTACATATGATGTAATGTCTGGAGGGTATATCAGTACTGGAGCGTTATAAGAGGGGCTGATATCAGTCACATATGGTGTAATGTCTGGAGGTTATATCAGTACTGGAGCGTTATAAGAGGGGTTGATATCAGTCACATATGATGTAATGTCTGGAGGTTATATCAGTACTGGAGCGTTATAAGAGGCTGATATCAGTCACCTATGGTGTAATGTCTGGGGGTTATATCAGTACTGGAGCGTTATAAAAGGCTGATATCAGTCACATATGATGTAATGTCTGGAAGTTATATAAGTACTGGAGCTTTATAAGAGGGGCTGATATCCGTTACATATGGTGTAATGTCTGGAGGTTATATCAGTACTGGAGCATTATAAGAGGCTGATATCAGTCACATATGATATAATGTCTGGAGGTTATATCAGTGCTGGAGCGTTATAAGAGGCTGATATCAGTCACATATGATGTAATGTCTGGAGGTTATATCAGTGCTGGAGCGTTAAAAGAGGCTGATATCAGTCACATATGGTGTAATGTCTGGAGGTTATATCAGTACTTGAGTGTTATAAGAGGCTGATATCAGTCACATATGATATAATGTCTGGAGGTTATATCAGTGCTGGAGCGTTATAAGAGGCCGATATCAGTCACATATGATGTAATGTCTGGAGGTTATATCAGTACTTGAGTGTTATAAGAGGCTGATATCAGTCACATGATATAATGTCTGGAGGTTATATCAGTGCTGGAGCGTTATAAGAGGCTGATATCAGTCACATATGGTGTAATGTCTGGAGGTTATATCAGTACTTGAGTGTTATAAGAGGCTGATATCAGTCACATATGATGTAATGTCAGGAGGTTATATCAGTACTGGAGCTTTATAAGAGGAGCTGATATCAGTCACATATGGTGTAATGTCTGGAGGTTATATCAGTACTGGAGCGTTATAAGAGGAGCTGATATCAGTCACATATGGTGTAATGTCTGGAGGTTATATCAGTACTGGAGCGTTATATGAGGAGCTGATATCAGTTACATATGGTGTAATGTCTGGAGGTTATATCAGTACTGGAGCGTTATAAGAGGCTGATATCAGTCACATATGATGTAATGTCTGTAGGTTATATCAGTACTGGAGCGTTATAAGAGGCTGATATCCGTCACATATGGTGTAATGTCTGGAGGTTATATCAGTACTGGAGCGTTATAAGAGGCTGATATCAGTCACATATGATGTAATGTCTGTAGGTTATATCAGTACTGGAGCGTTATAAGAGGCTGATATCCGTCACATATGGTGTAATGTCTGGAGGTTATATCAGTACTGAAGCGTTATAAGAGGGGCTGATATCAGTCACATATGGTGTAATGTCTGGAGGTTATATCAGTACTGGAGCGTTATATGAGGAGCTGATATCAGTTACATATGATGTAATGTCTGGAGGTTATATCAGTACTGGAGAGTTATAAGACGCTGATATCAGTCACATATGGTGTAATGTCTGGAGGTTATATCAGTACTTGAGTGTTATAAGAGGCTGATATCAGTCACATATGATGTAATGTCAGGAGGTTATATCAGTACTGGAGCTTTATAAGAGGAGCTGATATCAGTCACATATGGTGTAATGTCTGGAGGTTATATCAGTACTGGAGCGTTATAAGAGGAGCTGATATCAGTCACATATGGTGTAATGTCTGGAGGTTATATCAGTACTGGAGCGTTATATGAGGAGCTGATATCAGTTACATATGGTGTAATGTCTGGAGGTTATATCAGTACTGGAGCGTTATAAGAGGCTGATATCAGTCACATATGATGTAATGTCTGTAGGTTATATCAGTACTGGAGCGTTATAAGAGGCTGATATCCGTCACATATGGTGTAATGTCTGGAGGTTATATCAGTACTGGAGCGTTATAAGAGGCTGATATCAGTCACATATGATGTAATGTCTGGAGGTTATATCAGTGCTGGAGCGTTATAAGAGGCCGATATCAGTCACATATGATGTAATGTCTGGAGGTTATATCAGTACTTGAGTGTTATAAGAGGCTGATATCAGTCACATGATATAATGTCTGGAGGTTATATCAGTGCTGGAGCGTTATAAGAGGCTGATATCAGTCACATATGGTGTAATGTCTGGAGGTTATATCAGTACTTGAGTGTTATAAGAGGCTGATATCAGTCACATATGATGTAATGTCAGGAGGTTATATCAGTACTGGAGCTTTATAAGAGGAGCTGATATCAGTCACATATGGTGTAATGTCTGGAGGTTATATCAGTACTGGAGCGTTATAAGAGGAGCTGATATCAGTCACATATGGTGTAATGTCTGGAGGTTATATCAGTACTGGAGCGTTATATGAGGAGCTGATATCAGTTACATATGGTGTAATGTCTGGAGGTTATATCAGTACTGGAGCGTTATAAGAGGCTGATATCAGTCACATATGATGTAATGTCTGTAGGTTATATCAGTACTGGAGCGTTATAAGAGGCTGATATCCGTCACATATGGTGTAATGTCTGGAGGTTATATCAGTACTGGAGCGTTATAAGAGGCTGATATCAGTCACATATGATGTAATGTCTGTAGGTTATATCAGTACTGGAGCGTTATAAGAGGCTGATATCCGTCACATATGGTGTAATGTCTGGAGGTTATATCAGTACTGGAGCATTATAAGAGGAGCTGATATCAGTCACATATGTTGTAATGTCTGGAGGTTATATCAGTACTGGAGCGTTATAAGAGGCTGATATCAGTCACATATGGTGTAATGTCTGGAGGTTATATCAGTACTGAAGCGTTATAAGAGGGGCTGATATCAGTCACATATGGTGTAATGTCTGGAGGTTATATCAGTACTGGAGCGTTATATGAGGAGCTGATATCAGTTACATATGGTGTAATGTCTGGAGGTTATATCAGTACTGGAGCGTTATAAGAGGCTGATATCAGTCACATATGATGTAATGTCTGTAGGTTATATCAGTACTGGAGCGTTATAAGAGGCTGATATCCGTCACATATGGTGTAATGTCTGGAGGTTATATCAGTACTGGAGCGTTATAAGAGGCTGATATCAGTCACATATGATGTAATGTCTGGACGTTATATCAGTGCTGGAGCGTTATAAGAGGGGCTGATATCAGTCACATATCGTGTAATGTCTGGAGGTTATATCAGTACTGGAGAGTTATAAGAGGGGCTGATATCAGTCACATATGATGTAATGTCTGGAGGTTATATCAGTACTGGAGCGTTATAAGAGGGGCTGATATCAGTCACATATGGTGTAATGTCTGGAGGTTATATCAGTACTGGAGCGTTATAAGAGGGGCTGATATCAGTCACATATGGTGTAATGTCTGGAGGTTATATCAGTACTGGAGCGTTATAAGAGGGGCTGATATCAGTCACATATGATGTAATGTCTGTAGGTTATATCAGTACTGGAGCGTTATAAGAGGGGCTGATATCAGTCACATATGGTGTAATGTCTGGAGGTTATATCAGTACTGGAGCGTTCTAAGAGGGGCTGATATCAGTCACATATGGTGTAATGTCTGGAGGGTATATCAGTACTGGAGCGTTATAAGAGGCTGATATCAGTCACATATGATGTAATGTCTGGAGGTTATATCAGTACTGGAGCGTTATAAGAGGAGGTGATATCAGTCACATATGGTGTAATGTCTGGAGGTTATATCAGTACTGGAGCGTTCTAAGAGGGGCTGATATCAGTCACATATGGTGTAATGTCTGGAGGTTATATCAGTACTGGAGCGTTATAAGAGGAGCTGATATCAGTTACATATGATGTAATGTCTGGAGGGTATATCAGTACTGGAGCGTTATAAGAGGGGCTGATATCAGTCACATACGATGTAATGTCTGGGGGTTATATCAGTACTGGAGCGTTATAAGAGGGGTTGATATCAGTCACATATGATGTAATGTCTGGAGGTTATATCAGTACTGGAGCGTTATAAGAGGCTGATATCAGTCACATATGGTGTAATGTCTGGAGGTTATATCAGTACTGGAGCGTTATAAGAGGAGCTGATATCAGTCACATATGGTGTAATGTCTGGAGGTTATATCAGTACTGGAGCGTTATAAGAGGCTAATATCAGTCACATATGGTGTAATGTCTGGAGGTTATATCAGTACTGGAGCGTTATAAGAGGGGCTGATATCAGTCACATATGGTGTAATGTCTGGAGGTTATATCAGTACTGGAGCGTTATAAGAGGAGCTGATATCAGTCACATATGGTGTAATGTCTGGAGGTTATATCAGTACTGGAGCGTTATAAGAGGAGCTGAAATCAGTTACATATGATGTAATGTCTGGAGGGTATATCAGTACTGGAGCGTTATAAGAGGGGCTGATATCAGTCACATATGGTGTAATGTCTGGAGGTTATATCAGTACTGGAGCGTTATAAGAGGGGTTGATATCAGTCACATATGATGTAATGTCTGGAGGTTATATCAGTACTGGAGCGTTATAAGAGGCTGATATCAGTCACCTATGGTGTAATGTCTGGGGGTTATATCAGTACTGGAGCGTTATAAAAGGCTGATATCAGTCACATATGATGTAATGTCTGGAAGTTATATAAGTACTGGAGCTTTATAAGAGGGGCTGATATCCGTTACATATGGTGTAATGTCTGGAGGTTATATCAGTACTGGAGCATTATAAGAGGCTGATATCAGTCACATATGATATAATGTCTGGAGGTTATATCAGTGCTGGAGCGTTATAAGAGGCTGATATCAGTCACATATGATGTAATGTCTGGAGGTTATATCAGTGCTGGAGCGTTAAAAGAGGCTGATATCAGTCACATATGGTGTAATGTCTGGAGGTTATATCAGTACTTGAGTGTTATAAGAGGCTGATATCAGTCACATATGATATAATGTCTGGAGGTTATATCAGTGCTGGAGCGTTATAAGAGGCCGATATCAGTCACATATGATGTAATGTCTGGAGGTTATATCAGTACTTGAGTGTTATAAGAGGCTGATATCAGTCACATGATATAATGTCTGGAGGTTATATCAGTGCTGGAGCGTTATAAGAGGCTGATATCAGTCACATATGGTGTAATGTCTGGAGGTTATATCAGTACTTGAGTGTTATAAGAGGCTGATATCAGTCACATATGATGTAATGTCAGGAGGTTATATCAGTACTGGAGCTTTATAAGAGGAGCTGATATCAGTCACATATGGTGTAATGTCTGGAGGTTATATCAGTACTGGAGCGTTATAAGAGGAGCTGATATCAGTCACATATGGTGTAATGTCTGGAGGTTATATCCGTACTGGAGCGTTATAAGAGGGGCTGATATCAGTCACATATGATGTAATGTCTGGAGGTTATATCAGTACTGGAGCATTATAAGAGGAGCTGATATCAGTCACATATGTTGTAATGTCTGGAGGTTATATCAGTACTGGAGCGTTATAAGAGGCTGATATCAGTCACATATGATGTAATGTCTGGAGGTTATATCAGTGCTGGAGCGTTAAAAGAGGCTGATATCAGTCACATATGGTGTAATGTCTGGAGGTTATATCAGTACTTGAGTGTTATAAGAGGCTGATATCAGTCACATATGATATAATGTCTGGAGGTTATATCAGTGCTGGAGCGTTATAAGAGGCCGATATCAGTCACATATGATGTAATGTCTGGAGGTTATATCAGTACTTGAGTGTTATAAGAGGCTGATATCAGTCACATGATATAATGTCTGGAGGTTATATCAGTGCTGGAGCGTTATAAGAGGCTGATATCAGTCACATATGGTGTAATGTCTGGAGGTTATATCAGTACTTGAGTGTTATAAGAGGCTGATATCAGTCACATATGATGTAATGTCAGGAGGTTATATCAGTACTGGAGCTTTATAAGAGGAGCTGATATCAGTCACATATGGTGTAATGTCTGGAGGTTATATCAGTACTGGAGCGTTATAAGAGGAGCTGATATCAGTCACATATGGTGTAATGTCTGGAGGTTATATCCGTACTGGAGCGTTATAAGAGGGGCTGATATCAGTCACATATGATGTAATGTCTGGAGGTTATATCAGTACTGGAGCATTATAAGAGGAGCTGATATCAGTCACATATGTTGTAATGTCTGGAGGTTATATCAGTACTGGAGCGTTATAAGAGGCTGATATCAGTCACATATGGTGTAATGTCTGGAGGTTATATCAGTACTGAAGCGTTATAAGAGGGGCTGATATCAGTCACATATGGTGTAATGTCTGGAGGTTATATCAGTACTGGAGCGTTATATGAGGAGCTGATATCAGTTACATATGGTGTAATGTCTGGAGGTTATATCAGTACTGGAGCGTTATAAGAGGCTGATATCAGTCACATATGATGTAATGTCTGGAGGTTATATCAGTGCTGGAGCGTTATAAGAGGGGCTGATATCAGTCACATATGGTGTAATGTCTGGAGGTTATATCAGTACTGGAGCGTTATAAGAGGCTGATATCAGTCACATATGGTGTAATGTCTGGAGGTTATATCAGTATTGGAGCGTTATAAGAGGGGCTGATATCAGTCACATATGGTGTAATGTCTGGAGGTTATATCAGTACTGGAGCGTTATAAGAGGGGCTGATATCAGTCACATATGGTGTAATGTCTGGAGGTTATATCAGTACTGGAGCATTATAAGAGAGGCTGATATCAGTCACATATGATGTAATGTCTGGGGGTTATATCAGTACTGGAGCGTTATAAGAGGGGCTGATATCAGTCACATATGGTGTAATGTCTGGAGGTTATATCAGTACTGGAGCGTTATAAGAGGCTGATATCAGTCACATATGGTGTAATGTCTGGAGGTTATATCAGTACTGGAGCGTTATATGAGGAGCTGATATCAGTCACATATGGTGTAATGTCTGGAGGTTATATCAGTACTGGAGCGTTATAAGAGGCTGATATCAGTCACATATGGTGTAATTTCTGGAGGTTATATCAGTACTGAAGCGTTATAAGAGGGGCTGATATCAGTCACATATGGTGTAATGTCTGGAGGTTATATCAGTACTGGAGCGTTATAAGAGGCTGATATCAGTCACATATGGTGTAATGTCTGGAGGTTATATCAGTACTGGAGCGTTATAAGAGGGGCTGATATCAGTCACATATGGTGTAATGTCTGGAGGTTATATCAGTACTGGAGCGTTATAAGAGGGGCTGATATCAGTCACATATGGTGTAATGTCTGGAGGTTATATCAGTACTGGAGCATTATAAGAGAGGCTGATATCAGTCACATATGATGTAATGTCTGGGGGTTATATCCGTACTGGAGCGTTATAAGAGGGGCTGATATCAGTCACATATGGTGTAATGTCTGGAGGTTATATCAGTACTGGAGCGTTATAAGAGGCTGATATCAGTCACATATGGTGTAATGTCTGGAGGTTATATCAGTACTGGAGCGTTATAAGAGGCTGATATCAGTCACATATGGTGTAATGTCTGGAGGTTATATCAGTACTGAAGCGTTATAAGAGGGGCTGATATCAGTCACATATGGTGTAATGTCTGGAGGTTATATCAGTACTGGAGCGTTATAAGAGGCTGATATCAGTCACATATGGTGTAATGTCTGGAGGTTATATCAGTACTGGAGCATTATAAGAGGGGCTGATATCAGTCACATATGGTGTAATGTCTGGAGGTTATATCAGTACTGGAGCATTATAAGAGGGGCTGATATCAGTCACATATGGTGTAATGTCTGGAGGTTATATCAGTACTGGAGCATTATAAGAAGGGCTGATATCAGTCACATATGGTGTAATGTCTGGAGGTTATATCAGTACTGGAGCGTTATAAGAGGCTGATATCAGTCACATATGGTGTAATGTCTGGAGGTTATATCAGTACTGGAGCGTTATAAGAGGCTGATATCAGTCACATATGATGTCATGTCTAGAGATTATATCAGTACTGGAGCGTTATAAGAGAGGCTGATATCAGTTACATATGATGTAATGTCTGGAGGTTATATCAGTACTGGAACGTTATAAGAAGGGCTGATATCAGTTACATATGATGTAATGTCTGGAGGTTATATCAGTACTGGAACGTTATAAGAGGGGCTGATATCAGTCACATATGGTGTAATGTCTGGAGGTTACATCAGTACTGGAGCGTTATAAGAGGCTGATATCAGTCACATATGATGTCATGTCTGGAGATTATATCAGTACTGGAGCGTTATAAGAGAGGCTGATATCAGTTACATATGATGTAATGTCTGGAGGTTATATCAGTACTGGAACGTTATAAGAAGGGCTGATATCAGTTACATATGATGTAATGTCTGGAGGTTATATCAGTACTGGAGCGTTATAAGAGGGGCTGATATCAGTCACATATGATGTAATGTCTGGAGGTTATATCAGTACTGGAGCGTTATAAGAGGGGCTGATATCAGTCACATATGATGTAATGTCTGGAGGATATATCAGTACTGGAGCGTTATAATAGGCTGATATCAGTCACATATGATGTCATGTCTGGAGGTTATATTAGTACTGAAGCGTTATAAGAGGGGCTGATATCAGTCACATATGATGTAATGTCTGGAGGTTATATCAGTACTGGAGCGTTAAAAGAGGCTGATATCAGTCACATATGATGTAATGTCTGGAGGATATATCAGTAATGGAGCGTTATAAGAGGGGCTGATATCACTTACATATGGTGTAATGTCTGGAGGTTATATCAGTACTGGAGTGTTATAAGAGGCTGATATCAGTCACATATGATGTAATGTCTGGAGGTTATATCAGTACTGGAGCGTTATAAGAGGGGCTGATATCAGTCACATATGTAATGTCTGGAGGTTATATCAGTACTTGAGCGTTATAAGAGGCTGATATCAGTCACATATGGTGTAATGTCTGGAGGTTATATCAGTACTGGAGCGTTATAAAAGGCTGATATCAGTCACATATGATGTAATGTCTGGAGGTTATATCAGTACTGGAGCGTTATAAGAGGCTGATATCAGTCACATATGATGTAATGTCTGGAGGTTATATCAGTACTGGAGCGTTATAAGAGGCTGATATCAGTCACATATGGTGTAATGTCTGGAGGTTATATCAGTACTGGAGCGTTATAAGAGGCTGATATCAGTCACATATGGTGTAATGTCTGGAGGTTATATCAGTACTGGAGCTTTATAAGAGGGGCTGATATCAGTCACATATGATGTAATGTCTGGAGGTTATATCAGTACTGGAGCGTTTTAAGAGGGGCTGATATCAGTCACATATGATGTAATGTCTGGAGGTTATATCAGTACTGGAGCGTTATAAGAGGGGCTGATATCAGTCACATATGGTGTAATGTCTGGAAGTTATATCTGTACTGGAGCGTTATAAGAGGGGCTGATATCAGTCACATAAGATGTAATGTCTGGA
Organism: Phyllobates terribilis; assembly: GCF_046119375.1. Lineage (NCBI taxonomy): Eukaryota > Metazoa > Chordata > Amphibia > Anura > Dendrobatidae > Phyllobates > Phyllobates terribilis. Next base: position 170,911,586 of record NW_027362773.1, read on the forward strand.
GGTTATATCAGTACTGGAGCTTTATAAGAGGGTGATATCAGTCACATATGATGTAATTTCTGGAGGTTATATCATTACGGGAGCGTTATAAGAGGAGCTGATATCAGTCACATCTGATGTAATGTCTGGAGGTTATATCAGTACTGGAGCGTTATAAGAAGGGCTGATATCAGTCACATATGATGTAATGTCTGGAGGTTATATCAGTGCTGGAGCGTTATAAGAGGAGCTGATATCAGTCCCATATGGTGTAATGTCTGGAGGTTATATCAGTACTGGAGCATTATAAGAGGGGCTGATATCAGTCACATATGATGTAATGTCTGGAGGTTATGTCAGTACTGGAGAGTTATAAGACGCTGATATCAGTCACATATGGTGTAATGTCTGGAGGTTATATCAGTACTGGAGCGTTATAAGACGCTAATATCAGTCACATGGTGTAATGTCTGGAGGTTATATCAGTACTGGAGCGTTATAAGAGGCTGATATCAGTCACATATGGTGTAATTTCTGGAGGTTATATCAGTACTGGAACGTTATAAGAGGCTCATAACAGTCACATATGGTGTAATATCTGGAGGTTATATCAGTACTGGAGCGTTATAAGAGGCTGATATCAGTCACATATGATGCAATGTCTGGGGGTTATATCAGTACTGGAGCGTTATAAGAGGCTGATATCAGTCACATATGATGTAATGTCTGGGGGTTATATCAGTACTGGAGCGTTATAAGATGCTCATAACAGTCACATATGGTGTAATGTCTGGAGGGTATATCAGTACTGGAGCGTTATAAGAGGGGCTGATATCAGTCACATATGGTGTAATGTCTGGAGGTTATATCAGTACTGGAGCTTTATAAGAGGCTGATATCAGTCACATATGATGTAATGTCTGGGGGTTACATCAGTACTGGAGCGTTATAAGAGGCTGATATCAGTCACATATGGTGTAATGTCTGGAGGTTATATCAGTACTGGAGCGTTATAAGAGAGGCTGATATCAGTCACATATGGTGTAATGTCTGGAGGTTATATCAGTACTGGAGCGTTATAAGAGAGGCTGATATCAGTCACATATGATGTAATGTCTGGGGGTTATATCAGTACTGGAGCGTTATAAGAGGGGCTGATATCAGTCACATATGTAATGTCTGGAGGTTATATCAGTACTGGAGCGTTATAAGAGGGGCTGATATCAGTCACATATGATGTAATGTCTGGAGGTTATATCAGTACTGGAGAGTTATAAGAGGGGCTGATATCAGTCACATATGGTGTAATGTCTGGACGTTATATCAGTACTGGAGCTTTATAAGAGGCTGATATCAGTCACATATGATGTAATGCCTGGGGGTTACATCGGTACTGGAGCGTTATAAGAGGCTGATATCAGTCACATATGGTGTAATGTCTGGAGGTTATATCAGTACTGGAGCGTTATAAGAGAGGCTGATATCAGTCACATATGATGTAATGTCTGGGGGTTATATCAGTACTGGAGCGTTATCAGAGGGGCTGATATCAGTCACATATGTAATGTCTGGAGGTTATATCAGTACTGGAGCGTTATAAGAGGCTGATATCAGTCACATATGGTGTAATGTCTGGAGGTTATATCAGTACTGGAGTGTTATAAGAGGCTGATATCAGTCACATATGGTGTAATGTCTGGAGGTTATATCAGTACTGGAGCGTTATAAGAGAGGCTGATATCAGTCACATATGATGTAATGTCTGGAGGTTATATCAGTACTGGAGCGTTATAAAAGGCTGATATCAGTCACATATGATGTAATGTCTGGAGGTTATATCAGTACTGGAGCGTTATAAGAGGCTGATATCAGTCACATATGATGTAATGTCTGGAGGTTATATCAGTACTGGAGCGTTATAAGAGGCTGATATCAGTCACATATGGTGTAATGTCTGGAGGTTATATCAGTACTGGAGCGTTATAAGAGGCTGATATCAGTCACATATGGTGTAATGTCTGGAGGTTATATCAGTACTGGAGCTTTATAAGAGGGGCTGATATCAGTCACATATGATGTAATGTCTGGAGGTTATATCAGTACTGGAGCGTTTTAAGAGGGGCTGATATCAGTCACATATGGTGTAATGTCTGGAGGTTATATCAGTACTGGAGCGTTATAAGAGGGGCTGATATCAGTCACATAGGGTGTAATGTCTGGAGGTTATATCAGTACTGGAGCGTTATAAGAGGGGCTGATATCAGTCACATATGGTGTAATGTCTGGAGGTTATATCAGTACTGGAGCGTTATAAGAGGCTGATATCAGTCACATATGATGCAATGTCTGGGGGTTATATCAGTACTGGAGCGTTATAAGAGGCTGATATCAGTCACATATGATGTAATGTCTGGGGGTTATATCAGTACTGGAGCGTTATAAGATGCTCATAACAGTCACATATGGTGTAATGTCTGGAGGGTATATCAGTACTGGAGCGTTATAAGAGGGGCTGATATCAGTCACATATGGTGTAATGTCTGGAGGTTATATCAGTACTGGAGCTTTATAAGAGGCTGATATCAGTCACATATGATGTAATGTCTGGGGGTTACATCAGTACTGGAGCGTTATAAGAGGCTGATATCAGTCACATATGGTGTAATGTCTGGAGGTTATATCAGTACTGGAGCGTTATAAGAGAGGCTGATATCAGTCACATATGGTGTAATGTCTGGAGGTTATATCAGTACTGGAGCGTTATAAGAGAGGCTGATATCAGTCACATATGATGTAATGTCTGGGGGTTATATCAGTACTGGAGCGTTATAAGAGGGGCTGATATCAGTCACATATGTAATGTCTGGAGGTTATATCAGTACTGGAGCATTATAAGAGGGGCTGATATCAGTCACATATGATGTAATGTCTGGAGGTTATATCAGTACTGGAGAGTTATAAGAGGGGCTGATATCAGTCACATATGGTGTAATGTCTGGACGTTATATCAGTACTGGAGCTTTATAAGAGGCTGATATCAGTCACATATGGTGTAATGTCTGGAGGTTATATCAGTACTGGAGCGTTATAAGAGATGCTGATATCAGTCACATATGATGTAATGTCTGGGGGTTATATCAGTACTGGAGCGTTATAAGAGGGGCTGATATCAGTCACATATGTAATGTCTGGAGGTTATATCAGTACTGGAGCGTTATAAGAGGCTGATATCAGTTACATATGATGTAATGTCTGGAGGTTATATCAGTACTGGAGCGTTATAAGAGGGGCTGATATCAGTTACATATGATGTAATGTCTGGAGGTTATATCAGTACTGGAGCGTTATAAGAGAGGCTGATATCAGTCACATATGATGTAATGTCTGGAGGTTATATCAGTACTGGAGCGTTATAAGAGGGGCTGATATCAGTCACATATGATGTAATGTCTGGAGGTTATATCAGTACTGGAGCGTTATAAGAGGCTGATATCAGTCACATATGGTGTAATGTCTGGAGGTCATATCAGTACTGGAGCGTTATAAGAGGGGCTGATATCAGTCACATATGTGTAATGTCTGGAGATTATATCAGTACTGGAACGTTATAAGAGGGGCTGATATCAGTCACATATGATGTAATGTCTGGAGGTTATATCAGTACTGGAGCGTTATATGAGGCTGATATCAGTCACATATGGTGTAATCTCTGGAGGTTATATCAGTACTGGAACGTTATAAGAGGGGCTGATATCAGTCACATATGATGTAATGTCTGGAGGTTATATCAGTACTGGAGCGTTATAAGAGGGGCTGATATCAGTCACATATGGTGTAATCTCTGGAGATTATATCAGTACTGGAGCGTTATATGAGGCTGATATCCGTCACATATGGTGTAATGTCTGGAGGTTATATCAGTACTGGAGCGTTATAAGAGGCTGATATCCGTCACATATGGTGTAATGTCTGGAGGTTATATCAGTACTGGAGCGTTATAAGAGGCTGATATCAGTCACATATGGTGTAATCTCTGGAGGTTATATCAGTACTGGAACGTTATAAGAGGGGCTGATATCAGTCACATATGATGTAATGTCTGGAGGTTATATCAGTACTGGAGCGTTATAAGAGGGGCTGATATCAGTCGCATATGATGTAATGTCTGGAGGTTATATCAGTACTGGAGCGTTATAAGAGGGGCTGATATCAGTCACATATGGTGTAATGTCTGGAGGTTATATCAGTACTGGAGCTTTATAAGAGGCTGATATCAGTCACATATGATGTAATGCCTGGGGGTTACATCGGTACTGGAGCGTTATAAGAGGCTGATATCAGTCACATATGATGTAATGCCTGGGGGTTACATCGGTACTGGAGCGTTATAAGAGGCTGATATCAGTCACATATGGTGTAATGTCTGGAGGTTATATCAGTACTGGAGCGTTATAAGAGGCTGATATCAGTCACATATGGTGTAATGTCTGGAGGTTATATCAGTACTGAAGCGTTATAAGAGGCTGATATCAGTCACATATGGTGTAATGTCTGGAGGTTATATCAGTACTGGAGCGTTATAAGAGGGGCTGATATCCGTCACATATGGTGTAATGTCTGGAGGTTATATCAGTACTGGAGCGTTATAAGAGGGGCTGATATCAGTCACATGATGTAATGTCTGGGGGTTATATCAGTACTGGAGCGTTATAAGAGGGGCTGATATCAGTCACATATGGTGTAATGTCTGGAGGTTATATCAGTACTGGAGCGTTATAAGAGGGGCTGATATCAGTCACATGATGTAATGTCTGGGGGTTATATCAGTACTGGAGCGTTATAAGAGGGGCTGATATCAGTCACATATGGTGTAATGTCTGGAGGTTATATCAGTACTGGAGCGTTATAAGAGGGGCTGATATCAGTCACATGATGTAATGTCTGGGGGTTATATCAGTACTGGAGCGTTATAAGAGGGGCTGATATCAGTCACATATTGTGTAATGTCTGGAGGTTATGTCAGTACTGGAGCGTTATAAGAGGCTGATATCAGTCACATATGGTGTAATGTCTGGAGGTTATATCAGTGCTGGAGCGTTATAAGAGGCTGATATCAGTCACATATGGTGTAATGTCTGGAGGTTATATCAGTACTGGAGCGTTATAAGAGGGGCTGATATCAGTCACATATTGTGTAATGTCTGGAGGTTATATCAGTACTGGAGCGTTATAAGAGGGGCTGATATCAGTCACATATTGTGTAATGTCTGGAGGTTATGTCAGTACTGGAGCGTTATAAGAGGCTGATATAAGTCACATATGGTGTAATGTCTGGAGGTTATATCAGTGCTGGAGCGTTATAAGAGGCTGATATCCGTCACATATGATGTAATGTCTGGAGGTTATATCAGTACTGAAGCGTTATAAGAGGAGCTGATATCAGTCACATATGATGTAATGTCTGGAGGTTATATCAGTACTGGAGCGTTATAAGAGGCTGATATCAGTCACATATGGTGTAATGTCTGGAGGTTATATCAGTACTGGAGCTTTATAAGAGGCTAATATCAGTCACATATGGTGTAATATCTGGAGGTTATATCAGTACTGGAGCGTTATAAAAGGCTGATATCTGTCACATATGATGTAATGTCTGGAGGTTATATCAGTACTGGAGCGTTATAAGAGGCTGATATCAGTCACATATGGTGTAATATCTGGAGGTTATATCAGTACTGGAGCGTTATAAGAGGCTGATATCAGTCACATATGGTGTAATGTCTGGAGGTCATATCAGTACTGGAGCGTTATAAGAGGAGCTGATATCAGTCAGATATGGTGTAATGTCTGGAGGTTATATCAGTACTGGAGCGTTATAAGAGGGGCTGATATCAGTCACATATGGTGTAATGTCTGGAAGTTATATCAGTACTGGAGCGTTATAAGAGGAGCTGATATCAGTCACATGATGTAATGTCTGGGGGTTATATCAGTACTGGAGCGTTATAAGAGGGGCTGATATCAGTCACATATGGTGTAATGTCTGGAGGTTATATCAGTACTGGAGCGTTATAAGAGGGGCTGATATCAGTCACATAATGTAATGTCTGGGGGTTATATCAGTACTGGAGCATTATAAGAGGGGCTGATATCAGTCACATGATGTAATGTCTGGGGGTTATATCAGTACTGGAGCGTTATAAGAATGGCTGATATCAGTCACATATGGTGTAATGTCTGGAGGTTATATCAGTACTGGAGCGTTATAAGAGGGGCTGATATCAGTCACATATGGTGTAATGTCTGGAGGTTATATCAGTACTGGAGCGTTATAAGAGGGGCTGATATCAGTCACATATGGTGTAATGTCTGGAGGTTATATCAGTACTGGAGCGTTATAAGAGGGGCTGATATCAGTCACATATGGTGTAATGTCTGGAGGTTATATCAGTACTGGAGCGTTATAAGAGGCTGATATCAGTCACATATCGTGTAATGTCTGGAGGTTATATCAGTTATGGAGCGTTATAAGAGGAGCTGATATCAGTCACATATGGTGTAATGTCTGGAGGTTATATCAGTGCTGGAGCGTTATAAGAGGCTGATATCCGTCACATATGATGTAATGTCTGGAGGTTATATCAGTACTGGAGCGTTATAAAAGGCTGATATCAGTCACATATGGTGTAATGTCTGGAGGTTATATCAGTACTGGAGCGTTATAAGAGGGGCTGATATCAGTCACATATGGTGTAATATCTGGAGGTTATATCAGTACTGGAGCGTTATAAGAGGCTGATATCAGTCACATATGGTGTAATGTCTGGAGGTTATATCAGTACTGGAGCGTTATAAGAGGGGCTGATATCAGTCACATATGGTGTAATATCTGGAGGTTATATCAGTGCTGGAGCGTTATAAGAGGCTGATATCAGTCACATATGGTGTAATGTCTGGAGGTTATATCAGTACTGGAGGGTTATAAGAGAGGCTGATATCAGTCACAAATGATGTAATGTCTGGAGGTTATATCAGTGCTGGAGCGTTATAAGAGGCTGATATCAGTCACATATGGTGTAATGTCTGGAGGTTATATCAGTGCTGGAGCGTTATAAGAGGCTGATATCAGTCACATATGGTGTAAAGTCTGGAGGTTATATCAGTACTGGAGCGTTATAAGAGGCTGATATCAGTCACATATGATGTAATGTCTGGAGGTTATATCAGTACTGGAGCGTTATAAGAGGCTGATATCAGTCACATATGGTGTAATGTCTGGAGGTTATATCAGTGCTGGAGCGTTATAAGAGGCTGATATCCGTCACATATGATGTAATGTCTGGAGGTTATATCAGTACTGAAGCGTTATAAGAGGAGCTGATATCAGTCACATATGATGTAATGTCTGGAGGCTATATCAGTACTGGAGCGTTATTAGAGGCTGATATCAGTCACATATGGTGTAATGTCTGGAGGTTATCTCAGTACTGGAGCGTTATAAGAGACTGATATCAGTCACATATGGTGTAATATCTGGAGGTTATATCAGTACTGGAGCGTTATAAGAGGCTGATATCAGTCACATATGATGTAATGTCTGGAGGTTATATCAGTACTGGAGCGTTATAAGAGAGGCTGATATCAGTCACATGATGTAATGTCTGGGGGTTATATCAGTACTGGAGCGTTATAAGAGGGGCTGATATCAGTCACATATGGTGTAATGTCTGGAGGTTATATCAGTACTGGAGCGTTATAAGAGGGGCTGATATCAGTCACATATGATGTAATGTCTGGAGGTTATATCAGTACTGGAGCGTTATAAGAGGCTGATATCAGTCACATATGATGTAATGTCTGGGGGTTATATCAGTACTGGAGCGTTATAAGAAGGGCTGATATCAGTCACATATGGTGTAATGTCTGGAGGTTATATCAGTACTGGAGCGTTATAAGAGGGGCTGATATCAGTCACATATGGTGTAATGTCTGGAGGTTATATCAGTACTGGAGCGTTATAAGAGGGGCTGATATCAGTCACATATGGTGTAATGTCTGGAGGTTATATCAGTACTGGAGCGTTATAAGAGGGGCTGATATCAGTCACATGATGTAATGTCTGGGAGTTATATCAGTACTGGAGCGTTATAAGAGAGGCTGATATCAGTTACATATGGTGTAATGTCTGGAGGTTATTTCAGTACTGGAGCGTTATAAGAGGGGCTGATATCAGTCACATGATGTAATGTCTGGGGGTTATATCAGTACTGGAGCATTATAAGAGGGGCTGATATCAGTCACATATGATGTAATGTCTGGAGGTTATATCAGTACTGGAGCGTTATAAGAGGGGCTGATATCAGTCACATATGGTGTAATGTCTGGAGGTTATATCAGTACTGGAGCGTTATAAGAGGGGCTGATATCAGTCACATGATGTAATGTCTGGGAGTTATATCAGTACTGAAGCGTTATATGAGGCTGATATCAGTCACATATGGTGTAATGTCTGGGGGTTATATCAGTACTGGAGCGTTATAAGAGGGGCTGATATCAGTCACATATGATGTAATGTCTGGAGGTTATATCAGTACTGGAGCGTTATAAGAGGAGCTGATATCAGTCACATATGATGTAATGTCTGGAGGTTATATCAGTACTGGAGCGTTATAAGAGGGGCTGATATCAGTCACATATGATGTAATGTCTGGAGGTTATATCAGTATTGGAGCGTTAAAAGAGGAGCTGATATCAGTCACATATGATGTAATGTCTGGAGGTTATATCAGTACTGGAGCGTTATATGAGGCTGATATCAGTCACATATGGTGTAATGTCTGGGGGTTATATCAGTACTGGAGCGTTATAAGAGGGGCTGATATCAGTCACATATGGTGTAATGTCTGGGGGTTATATCAGTACTGGAGCGTTATAAGAGGGGCTGATATCAGTCACATGATGTAATGTCTGGGGGTTATATCAGTACTGGAGCGTTATAAGAGGGGCTGATATCAGTCACATATGGTGTAATGTCTGGAGGTTATATCAGTACTGGAGCGTTATAAGAGGGGCTGATATCAGTCACATGATGTAATGTCTGGGGGTTATATCAGTACTGGAGCGTTATAAGAGGGGCTGATATCAGTCACATATGGTGTAATGTCTGGAGGTTATATCAGTACTGGAGCGTTATAAGAGGGGCTGATATCAGTCACATGATGTAATGTCTGGGGGTTATATCAGTATTGGAGCGTTTTAAGAGGAGCTGATATCAGTCATATATGGTGTAATGTCTGGAGGTTATAAGAGGGGCTGATATCAGTCACATATGATGTAATGTATGGAGGTTATATCAGTACTGGAGCGTTATAAGAGGGGCTGATATCAGTCACATATGGTGTAATGTCTGGAGGTTATATCAGTGCTGGAGCGTTATAAGAGGCTGATATCAGTCACATATGGTGTAATGTCTGGAGGTTATATCAGTGCTGGAGCGTTATAAGAGGCTGATATCAGTCACATATGGTGTAATGTCTGGAGGTTATATCAGTACTGGAGCGTTATAAGAGAGGCTGATATCAGTCACATATGATGTAATGTCTGGAGGTTATATCAGTACTGGAGCGTTATAAGAGGGGCTGATATCAGTCACATGATTTAATGTCTGGGGGTTATATCAGTACTGGAGCGTTATAAGAGGGGCTGATATCAGTCACATATGGTGTAATGTCTGGAGGTTATATCAGTACTGGAGCGTTATAAGAGGGGCTGATATCAGTCACATATGGTGTAATGTCTGGAGGTTATATCAGTACTGGAGCGTTATAAGAGGGGCTGATATCAGTCACATATGGTGTAATGTCTGGAGGTTATATCAGTACTGGAGCGTTATAAGAGGAGCTGATATCAGTCACATATGATGTTATGTCTGGAGGTTATATCAGTACTGGAGCGTTATAAGAGGGGCTGATATCAGTCACATATGGTGTAATGTCTGGAGGTTATATCAGTACTGGAGCGTTATAAGAGGAGCTGATATCAGTCACATATGATGTAATGTCTGGAGGTTATATCAGTACTGGAGCGTTATAAGAGGGGCTGATATCAGTCACATATGATGTAATGTCTGGAGGTTATATCAGTACTGGAGCGTTATAAGAGGGGCTGATATCAGTCACATATGATGTAATGTCTGGAGGTTATATCAGTACTGGAGCGTTATAAGAGGGGCTGATATCAGTCACATATGATGTAATGTCTGGAGGTTATATCAGTACTGGAGCGTTATAAGAGGGGCTGATATCAGTCACATATGATGTAATGTCTGGAGGTTATATCAGTACTGGAGCGTTATAAGAGGAGCTGATATCAGTCACATATGATGTAATGTCTGGAGGTTATATCAGTGCTGGAGCGTTATAAGAGGGGCTGATATCAGTCACATATGATGTAATGTCTGGAAGTTATATCAGTACTGGAGCGTTATAAGAGGGGCTGATATCAGTCACATATGATGTAATGTCTGGAGGTTATATCAGTACTGGAGCGTTATAAGAGGAGCTGATATCAGTCACATATGATGTAATGTCTGGAGGTTATATCAGTGCTGGAGCGTTATAAGAGGGGCTGATATCAGTCACATATGGTGTAATGTCTGGAGGTTATATCAGTACTGGAGCGTTATAAGAAGGGCTGATATCAGTCATATATGGTGTAATGTCTGGAGGTTATATCAGTACTGGAAAGTTATAAGAGGCTGATATCAGTCACATATGGTGTAATGTCTGGAGGTTATATCAGTACTGGAGCGTTATAAGAAGGGCTGATATCAGTCACATATGGTGTAATGTCTGGAGGTTATATCAGTACTGGAGCGTTATAAAAGGCTGATATCAGTCACATATGGTGTAATGTCTGGAGGTTATATCAGTACTGGAGCGTTATAAGAGGGGCTGATATCAGTCACATATGGTGTAATGTCTGGAGGTTATATCAGTACTGGAGCGTTATAAGAGGGGCTGATATCAGTCACATATGATGTAATGTCTGGAGGTTATATCAGTACTGGAGCGTTATAAGAGGAGCTGATATCAGTCACATATGATGTAATGTCTGGAGGTTATATCAGTACTGGAAAGTTATAAGAGGCTGATATCAGTCACATATGGTGTAATGTCTGGAGGTTATATCAGTACTGGAGCGTTATAAGAAGGGCTGATATCAGTCACATATGGTGTAATGTCTGGAGGTTATATCAGTACTGGAAAGTTATAAGAGGCTGATATCAGTCACATATGGTGTAATGTCTGGGGGTTATATCAGTATTGGAGCGTTATAAGAGGAGCTGATATCAGTCACATATGATGTAATGTCTGGAGGTTATATCAGTACTGGAGCGTTATATGAGGCTGATATCAGTCACATATGGTGTAATGTCTGGGGGTTATATCAGTACTGAAGCGTTATAAGAGGGGCTGATATCAGTCACATATGGTGTAATGTCTGGGGGTTATATCAGTACTGGAGCGTTATAAGAGGGGCTGATATCAGTCACATGATGTAATGTCTGGGGGTTATATCAGTACTGGAGCGTTATAAGAGGGGCTGATATCAGTCACATATGGTGTAATGTCTGGAGGTTATATCAGTACTGGAGCGTTATAAGAGGGGCTGATATCAGTCACATGATGTAATGTCTGGGGGTTATATCAGTATTGGAGCGTTTTAAGAGGGGCTGATATCAGTCACATATGATGTAATGTCTGGAGGATATATCAGTACTGGAGCGTTATAAGAGGGGCTGATATCAGTCACATATGTTGTAATGTCTGGGGGTTATATCAGTATTGGAGCGTTATAAGAGGGGCTGATATCAGTCACATATGGTGTAATGTCTGGAGGTTATATCAGTACTGGAGCGTTATAAGAGGGGCTGATATCAGTCACATATGGTGTAATGTCTGGAGGTTATATCAGTACTGGAGCGTTCTAAGAGGCTGATATCAGTCATATATGGTGTAATGTCTGGAGGTTATATCAGTACTGGAGCGTTATAAGAGGAGCTGATATCAGTCATATATGGTGTAATGTCTGGAGCGTTATAAGAGGGGCTGATATCAGTCACATATGATGTAATGTCTGGAAGTTATATCAGTACTGGAGCGTTATAAGAGGGGCTGATATCAGTCACATATGATGTAATGTCTGGAGGTTATATCAGTACTGGAGCGTTATAAGAGGAGCTGATATCAGTCACATATGATGTAATGTCTGGAGGTTATATCAGTGCTGGAGCGTTATAAGAGAGGCTGATATCAGTCACATATGGTGTAATGTCTGGAGGTTATATCAGTACTGGAGCGTTATAAGAGGAGCTGATATCAGTCATATATGGTGTAATGTCTGGAGGTTATAAGAGGGGCTGATATCAGTCACATATGATGTAATGTATGGAGGTTATATCAGTACTGGAGCGTTATAAGAGGGGCTGATATCAGTCACATATGGTGTAATGTCTGGAGGTTATATCAGTGCTGGAGCGTTATAAGAGGCTGATATCAGTCACATATGGTGTAATGTCTGGAGGTTATATCAGTGCTGGAGCGTTATAAGAGGCTGATATCAGTCACATATGGTGTAATGTCTGGAGGTTATATCAGTACTGGAGCGTTATAAGAGAGGCTGATATCAGTCACATATGATGTAATGTCTGGAGGTTATATCAGTACTGGAGCGTTATAAGAGGAGCTGATATCAGTCACATATGATGTAATGTCTGGAGGTTATATCAGTACTGGAGCGTTATAAGAGGGGCTGATATCAGTCACATATGGTGTAATGTCTGGAGGTTATATCAGTACTGGAGCGTTATAAGAGGGGCTGATATCAGTCACATATGGTGTAATGTCTGGAGGTTATATCAGTACTGGAGCGTTATAAGAGGGGCTGATATCAGTCACATGATGTAATGTCTGGGGGTTATATCAGTACTGGAGCGTTATCAGAGGGGCTGATATCAGTCACATATGGTGTAATGTCTGGGGGTTATATCAGTACTGGAGCGTTATAAGAGGGGCTGATATCAGTCACATATGGTGTAATGTCTGGAGGTTATATCAGTACTGGAGCGTTATAAGAGGGGCTGATATCAGTCACATATGGTGTAATGTCTGGAGGTTATATCAGTACTGGAGCGTTATAAGAGGAGCTGATATCAGTCACATATGATGTTATGTCTGGAGGTTATATCAGTACTGGAGCGTTATAAGAGGGGCTGATATCAGTCACATATGGTGTAATGTCTGGAGGTTATATCAGTACTGGAGCGTTATAAGAGGAGCTGATATCAGTCACATATGATGTAATGTCTGGAGGTTATATCAGTACTGGAGCGTTATAAGAGGGGCTGATATCAGTCACATATGATGTAATGTCTGGAGGTTATATCAGTACTGGAGCGTTATAAGAGGGGCTGATATCAGTCACATATGATGTAATGTCTGGAGGTTATATCTGTACTGGAGCGTTATAAGAGGGGCTGATATCAGTCACATATGATGTAATGTCTGGAGGTTATATCAGTACTGGAGCGTTATAAGAGGGGCTGATATCAGTCACATATGATGTAATGTCTGGAGGTTATATCAGTACTGGAGCGTTATAAGAGGAGCTGATATCAGTCACATATGATGTAATGTCTGGAGGTTATATCAGTGCTGGAGCGTTATAAGAGGGGCTGATATCAGTCACATATGATGTAATGTCTGGAAGTTATATCAGTACTGGAGCGTTATAAGAGGGGCTGATATCAGTCACATATGATGTAATGTCTGGAGGTTATATCAGTACTGGAGCGTTATAAGAGGAGCTGATATCAGTCACATATGATGTAATGTCTGGAGGTTATATCAGTGCTGGAGCGTTATAAGAGGGGCTGATATCAGTCACATATGGTGTAATGTCTGGAGGTTATATCAGTACTGGAGCGTTATAAGAAGGGCTGATATCAGTCACATATGGTGTAATGTCTGGAGGTTATATCAGTACTGGAAAGTTATAAGAGGCTGATATCAGTCACATATGGTGTAATGTCTGGAGGTTATATCAGTACTGGAGCGTTATAAGAAGGGCTGATATCAGTCACATATGGTGTAATGTCTGGAGGTTATATCAGTACTGGAGCGTTATAAGAGGCTGATATCAGTCACATATGGTGTAATGTCTGGAGGTTATATCAGTACTGGAGCGTTATAAGAGGGGCTGATATCAGTCACATATGGTGTAATGTCTGGAGGTTATATCAGTACTGGAGCGTTATAAGAGGGGCTGATATCAGTCACATATGATGTAATGTCTGGAGGTTATATCAGTACTGGAGCGTTATAAGAGGAGCTGATATCAGTCACATATGATGTAATGTCTGGAGGTTATATCAGTACTGGAAAGTTATAAGAGGCTGATATCAGTCACATATGGTGTAATGTCTGGAGGTTATATCAGTACTGGAGCGTTATAAGAAGGGCTGATATCAGTCACATATGGTGTAATGTCTGGAGGTTATATCAGTACTGGAAAGTTATAAGAGGCTGATATCAGTCACATATGGTGTAATGTCTGGGGGTTATATCAGTATTGGAGCGTTATAAGAGGAGCTGATATCAGTCACATATGATGTAATGTCTGGAGGTTATATCAGTACTGGAGCGTTATATGAGGCTGATATCAGTCACATATGGTGTAATGTCTGGGGGTTATATCAGTACTGGAGCGTTATAAGAGGGGCTGATATCAGTCACATATGGTGTAATGTCTGGGGGTTATATCAGTACTGGAGCGTTATAAGAGGGGCTGATATCAGTCACATGATGTAATGTCTGGGGGTTATATCAGTACTGGAGCGTTATAAGAGGGGCTGATATCAGTCACATATGGTGTAATGTCTGGAGGTTATATCAGTACTGGAGCGTTATAAGAGGGGCTGATATCAGTCACATGATGTAATGTCTGGGGGTTATATCAGTACTGGAGCGTTATAAGAGGGGCTGATATCAGTCACATATGGTGTAATGTCTGGAGGTTATATCAGTACTGGAGCGTTATAAGAGGGGCTGATATCAGTCACATGATGTAATGTCTGGGGGTTATATCAGTATTGGAGCGTTTTAAGAGGGGCTGATATCAGTCACATATGATGTAATGTCTGGAGGATATATCAGTGCTGGAGCGTTATAAGAGGCTGATATCAGTCACATATGTTGTAATGTCTGGGGGTTATATCAGTATTGGAGCGTTATAAGAGGGGCTGATATCAGTCACATATGGTGTAATGTCTGGAGGTTATATCAGTACTGGAGCGTTATAAGAGGGGCTGATATCAGTCACATATGGTGTAATGTCTGGAGGTTATATCAGTACTGGAGCGTTCTAAGAGGCTGATATCAGTCACATATGGTGTAATGTCTGGAGGTTATATCAGTACTGGAGCGTTATAAGAGGGGCTGATATCAGTCACATATGGTGTAATGTCTGGAGGTTATATCAGTACTGGAGCGTTATAAGAGGAGCTGATATCAGTCATATATGGTGTAATGTCTGGAGGTTATAAGAGGGGCTGATATCAGTCACATATGATGTAATGTATGGAGGTTATATCAGTACTGCAGCGTTATAAGAGGGGCTGATATCAGTCACATATGGTGTAATGTCTGGAGGTTATATCAGTGCTGGAGCGTTATAAGAGGCTGATATCAGTCACATATGGTGTAATGTCTGGAGGTTATATCAGTGCTGGAGCGTTATAAGAGGCTGATATCAGTCACATATGGTGTAATGTCTGGAGGTTATATCAGTACTGGAGCGTTATAAGAGAGGCTGATATCAGTCACATATGATGTAATGTCTGGAGGTTATATCAGTACTGGAGCGTTATAAGAGGGGCTGATATCAGTCACATGATTTAATGTCTGGGGGTTATATCAGTACTGGAGCGTTATAAGAGGGGCTGATATCAGTCACATATGATGTAATGTCTGGAGGTTATATCAGTACTGGAGCGTTATAAGAGGGGCTGATATCAGTCACATATGATGTAATGTCTGGAGGTTATATCAGTACTGGAGCGTTATAAGAGGGGCTGATATCAGTCACATATGATGTAATGTCTGGAGGTTATATCAGTACTGGAGCGTTATAAGAGGGGCTGATATCAGTCACATATGATGTAATGTCTGGAGGTTATATCAGTACTGGAGCGTTATAAGAGGAGCTGATATCAGTCACATATGATGTAATGTCTGGAGGTTATATCAGTGCTGGAGCGTTATAAGAGGGGCTGATATCAGTCACATATGATGTAATGTCTGGAAGTTATATCAGTACTGGAGCGTTATAAGAGGGGCTGATATCAGTCACATATGATGTAATGTCTGGAGGTTATATCAGTACTGGAGCGTTATAAGAGGAGCTGATATCAGTCACATATGATGTAATGTCTGGAGGTTATATCAGTGCTGGAGCGTTATAAGAGGGGCTGATATCAGTCACATATGGTGTAATGTCTGGAGGTTATATCAGTACTGGAGCGTTATAAGAAGGGCTGATATCAGTCACATATGGTGTAATGTCTGGAGGTTATATCAGTACTGGAAAGTTATAAGAGGCTGATATCAGTCACATATGGTGTAATGTCTGGAGGTTATATCAGTACTGGAGCGTTATAAGAAGGGCTGATATCAGTCACATATGGTGTAATGTCTGGAGGTTATATCAGTACTGGAGCGTTATAAGAGGCTGATATCAGTCACATATGGTGTAATGTCTGGAGGTTATATCAGTACTGGAGCGTTATAAGAGGGGCTGATATCAGTCACATATGGTGTAATGTCTGGAGGTTATATCAGTACTGGAGCGTTATAAGAGGGGCTGATATCAGTCACATATGATGTAATGTCTGGAGGTTATATCAGTACTGGAGCGTTATAAGAGGAGCTGATATCAGTCACATATGATGTAATGTCTGGAGGTTATATCAGTACTGGAAAGTTATAAGAGGCTGATATCAGTCACATATGGTGTAATGTCTGGAGGTTATATCAGTACTGGAGCGTTATAAGAAGGGCTGATATCAGTCACATATGGTGTAATGTCTGGAGGTTATATCAGTACTGGAAAGTTATAAGAGGCTGATATCAGTCACATATGGTGTAATGTCTGGAGGTTATATCAGTACTGGAGCGTTATAAGAAGGGCTGATATCAGTCACATATGATGTAATGTCTGGAGGTTATATCAGTGCTGGAGCGTTATAAGAGGGGCTGATATCAGTCACATATGATGTAATGTCTGGAAGTTATATCAGTACTGGAGCGTTATAAGAGGGGCTGATATCAGTCACATATGATGTAATGTCTGGAGGTTATATCAGTACTGGAGCGTTATAAGAGGAGCTGATATCAGTCACATATGATGTAATGTCTGGAGGTTATATCAGTACTGGAAAGTTATAAGAGGAGCTGATATCAGTCACATATGGTGTAATGTCTGGAGGTTATATCAGTACTGGAGCGTTATAAGAAGGGCTGATATCAGTCACATATGATGTAATGTCTGGAGGTTATATCAGTACTGGAGCGTTATAAGAGGGGCTGATATCAGTCACATATGATGTAATGTCTGGGGGTTATATCAGTACTGGAGCGTTATAAGAGGAGCTGATATCAGTCACATATGGTGTAATGTCTGGAGGTTATATCAGTACTGGAGCATTATAAGAGGAGCTGATATCAGTCACATATAGTGTAATGTCTGGAGGTTATATCAGTACTGGAGCGTTATAAGAGGCTGATATCAGTCACATATGATGTAATGTCTGGAGGTTATATCAGTACTGGAGCGTTATAAGAGGAGCTGATATCAGTCACATATGGTGTAATGTCTGGAGGTTATATCAGTACTGGAGCGTTATAAGACGCTGATATCAGTCACATATGATGTAATGTCTGGAGGTTATATCAGTACTGGAGCATTATAAGAGGCTGATATCAGTCACATATGGTGTAATGTCTGGAGGTTATATCAGTACTGGAGCGTTATAAGAAGGGCTGATATCAGTTACATATGATGTAATGTCTGGAGGTTATATCAGTACTGGAGCGTTATAAGAGGGGCTGATATCAGTCACATATGGTGTAATGTCTGGAGGTTATATCAGTACTGGAGCTTTATAAGAGGCTGATATCAGTCACATATGGTGTAATGTCTGGAGGTTATATCAGTACTGGAGCTTTATAAGAGGCTGATATCAGTCACATATGGTGTAATGTCTGGAGGTTATATCAGTACTGGAGCGTTTTAAGAGGGGCTGATATCAGTCACATATGATGTAATGTCTGGAGGTTTTATCAGTACTGGAGCGTTATAAGAGGAGCTGATATCAGTCACATATGATGTAATGTCTGGAGGTTATATCAGTACTGGAGCGTTATAAGAGGGGCTGATATCAGTCACATATGATGTAATGTCTGGAGGTTATATCAGTGCTGGAGCGTTATAAGAGGGGCTGATATCAGTCACATATGATGTAATGTCTGGAGGTTATATCAGTACTGGAGCGTTATAAGAGGGGCTGATATCAGTCACATATGATGTAATGTCTGGAGGATATATCAGTGCTGGAGCGTTATAAGAGGCTGATATCAGTCACATATGTTGTAATGTCTGGGGGTTATATCAGAATTGGAGCGTTATAAGAGGGGCTGATATCAGTCACATATGATGTAATGTCTGGAGGTTATATCAGTACTGGAGCGTTATAAGAGGAGCTGATATCAGTCACATATGATGTAATGTCTGGAGGTTTTATCAGTACTGGAGCGTTAAAAGAGGCTGATATCAGTCACATATGGTGTAATGTCTGGAGGTTATATCAGTACTGGAGCGTTATAAGAGGAGCTGATATCAGTCACATATGGTGTAATGTCTGGAGGTTATATCAGTACTGGAGCATTATAAGAGGAGCTGATATCAGTCACATATAGTGTAATGTCTGGAGGTTATATCAGTACTGGAGTGTTATAAGAGGCTGATATCAGTCACATATGATGTAATGTCTGGAGGTTATATCAGTACTGGAGCGTTTTAAGAGGGGCTGATATCAGTCACATATGGTGTAATGTCTGGAGGTTATATCAGTACTGGAGTGTTATAAGAGGCTGATATCAGTCACATATGATGTAATGTCTGGAGGTTATATCAGTACTGGAGCGTTTTAAGAGGGGCTGATATCAGTCACATATGGTGTAATGTCTGGGGGTTATATCAGTACTGGAGCGTTATATGAGGGGCTGATATCAGTCACATATGGTGTAATGTCTGGAGGTTATATCAGTACTGGAGGGTTATAAGAGGAGCTGATATCAGTCACATATGGTGTAATGTCTGGAGGTTATATCAGTACTGGAGCGTTATAAGAGGCTGATATCAGTCACATATGATGTAATGTCTGGAGGTTCTATCAGTACTGGAGCGTTTTAAGAGGGGCTGATATCAGTCACATATGATGTAATGTCTGGAGGTTATATCAGTACTTGTGCGTTATAAGAGGCTGATATCAGTCACATATGATGTTATGTCTGGAGGTTATATCAGTACTGGAGCGTTATAAGAGGGGCTGATATCAGTCACATATGGTGTAATGTCTGGAGGTTATATCAGTACTGGAGCGTTATAAGAGGAGCTGATATCAGTCACATATGATGTAATGTCTGGAGGTTATATCAGTACTGGAGCGTTATAAGAGGGGCTGATATCAGTCACATATGATGTAATGTCTGGAGGTTATATCAGTACTGGTGCGTTATAAGAGGCTGATATCAGTCACATATGATGTAATGTCTGGAGGTTATATCAGTACTGGAGCGTTATAAGAGGCTGATATCAGTCACATATGGTGTAATGTCTGGAGGTTTTATCAGTACTGGAGCGTTAAAAGAGGCTGATATCAGTCACATATGGTGTAATGTCTGGAGGTTATATCAGTACTGGAGCGTTATAAGAGGAGCTGATATCAGTCACATATGGTGTAATGTCTGGAGGTTATATCAGTACTGGAGCATTATAAGAGGAGCTGATATCAGTCACATATAGTGTAATGTCTGGAGGTTATATCAGTATGGAGTGTTATAAGAGGCTGATATCAGTCACATATGATGTAATGTCTGGAGGATATATCAGTGCTGGAGCGTTATAAGAGGCTGATATCAGTCACATATGTTGTAATGTCTGGGGGTTATATCAGTATTGGAGCGTTATAAGAGGGGCTGATATCAGTCACATATGATGTAATGTCTGGAGGTTATATCAGTACTGGAGCGTTTTAAGAGGGGCTGATATCAGTCACATATGATGTAATGTCTGGAGGTTTTATCAGTACTGGAGCGTTAAAAGAGGCTGATATCAGTCACATATGGTGTAATGTCTGGAGGTTATATCTGTACTGGAGCGTTATAAGAGGAGCTGATATCAGTCACATATGGTGTAATGTCTGGAGGTTATATCAGTACTGGAGCATTATAAGAGGAGCTGATATCAGTCACATATGTTGTAATGTCTGGGGGTTATATCAGTATTGGAGCGTTTTAAGAGGGGCTGATATCAGTCACATATGATGTAATGTCTGGAGGATATATCAGTGCTGGAGCGTTATAAGAGGCTGATATCAGTCACATATGTTGTAATGTCTGGGTGTTATATCAGTATTGGAGCGTTATAAGAGGGGCTGATATCAGTCACATATGATGTAATGTCTGGAGGTTATATCAGTACTGGAGCGTTTTAAGAGGGGCTGATATCAGTCACATATGATGTAATGTCTGGAGGTTTTATCAGTACTGGAGCGTTAAAAGAGGCTGATATCAGTCACATATGGTGTAATGTCTGGAGGTTATATCAGTACTGGAGCGTTATAAGAGGAGCTGATATCAGTCACATATAGTGTAATGTCTGGAGGTTATATCAGTACTGGAGTGTTATAAGAGGCTGATATCAGTCACATATGATGTAATGTCTGGAGGTTATATCAGTACTGGAGCGTTTTAAGAGGGGCTGATATCAGTAACATATGGTGTAATGTCTGGAGGTTATATCAGTACTGGAGTGTTATAAGAGGCTGACATCAGTCACATATGATGTAATGTCTGGAGGTTATATCAGTACTGGAGCGTTTTAAGAGGGGCTGATATCAGTCACATATGGTGTAATGTCTGGAGGTTTTATCAGTACTGGAGCGTTAAAAGAGGCTGATATCAGTCACATATGATGTAATGTCTGGAGGTTATATCAGTATTGGAGCGTTACAAGAGGCTAATATCAGTCACATATGGTGTAATGTCTGGAGGTTATATCAGTACTGGAGCGTTATAAGAGGCTGATGTCAGTCACATATGATGTAATGTCTGGAGGTTATATCAGTACTGGAGCGTTAAAAGAGACTGATATCAGTCACATATGGTGTAATGTCTGGAGGTTATATCAGTACTGGAGTGTTATAAGAGGCTGATATCAGTCACATATGATGTAATGTCTGGAGGTTATATCAGTACTGGAGCGTTATAAGAGGCTGATATCAGTCACATATGATGTAATGTCTGGAGGTTATATCAGTACTGGAGCGTTATAAGAGGCTGATATCAGTCACATATGGTGTAATGTCTGGAGGTTATATCAGTACTGGAGCGTTATAAGAGGCTGATATCAGTCACATATGGTGTAATGTCTGGAGGTTATATCAGTACTGGAGTGTTATAAGAGGGGCTGATATCAGTCACATATGGTGTAATGTCTGGAGGTTATATCACTACTGGACCGTTATAAGAGGCTGATATCAGTCACATATGATGTAATGTCTGGGGGTTATATCAGTACTGGAGCATTATAAGAGGGGCTGATATCAGTCACATATGGTGTAATGTCTGGAGGTTATATCAGTACTGGAGCATTATAAGAGGAGCTGATATCTGTCACATATGGTGTAATGTCTGGAGGTTATATTAGTACTGGAGCGTTATAAGAGGGGCTGATATCAGTCACATATGATGTAATGTCTGGAGGTTTTATCAGTACTGGAGCGTTATAAGAGGGGCTGATATCAGTCACATATGATGTAATGTCTGGAGGATATATCAGTGCTGGAGCGTTATAAGAGGCTGATATCAGTCACATATGTTGTAATGTCTGGGGGTTATATCAGTATTGGAGCGTTATAAGAGGGGCTGATATCAGTCACATATGATGTAATGTCTGGAGGTTATATCAGTACTGGAGCGTTATAAGAGGAGCTGATATCAGTCACATATGATGTAATGTCTGGAGGTTTTATCAGTACTGGAGCGTTAAAAGAGGCTGATATCAGTCACATATGGTGTAATGTCTGGAGGTTATATCAGTACTGGAGCGTTATAAGAGGAGCTGATATCAGTCACATATGGTGTAATGTCTGGAGGTTATATCAGTACTGGAGCATTATAAGAGGAGCTGATATCAGTCACATATAGTGTAATGTCTGGAGGTTATATCAGTACTGGAGTGTTATAAGAGGCTGATATCAGTCACATATGATGTAATGTCTGGAGGTTATATCAGTACTGGAGCGTTTTAAGAGGGGCTGATATCAGTCACATATGGTGTAATGTCTGGAGGTTATATCAGTACTGGAGTGTTATAAGAGGCTGATATCAGTCACATATGATGTAATGTCTGGAGGTTATATCAGTACTGGAGCGTTTTAAGAGGGGCTGATATCAGTCACATATGTTGTAATGTCTGGAGGTTATATCAGTACTGGAGTGTTATAAGAGGCTGACATCAGTCACATATGATGTAATGTCTGGAGGTTATATCAGTACTGGAGCGTTTTAAGAGGGGCTGATATCAGTCACATATGGTGTAATGTCTGGAGGTTTTATCAGTACTGGAGCGTTAAAAGAGGCTGATATCAGTCACATATGATGTAATGTCTGGAGGTTATATCAGTACTGGAGCGTTATAAGAGGCTGATATCAGTCACATATGGTGTAATGTCTGGAGGTTATATCAGTACTGGAGCGTTATAAGAGGCTGATATCAGTCACATATGATGTAATGTCTGGAGGTTATATCAGTACTGGAGCGTTAAAAGAGGCTGATATCAGTCACATATGGTGTAATGTCTGGAGGTTATATCAGTACTGGAGTGTTATAAGAGGCTGATATCAGTCACATATGATGTAATGTCTGGAGGTTATATCAGTACTGGAGCGTTATAAGAGGCTGATATCAGTCACATATGATGTAATGTCTGGAGGTTATATCAGTACTGGAGCGTTATAAGAGGCTGATATCAGTCACATATGGTGTAATGTCGAGGTTATATCAGTACTGGAGCGTTATAAGAGGCTGATATCAGTCACATATGGTGTAATGTCTGGAGGTTATATCAGTACTAGAGTGTTATAAGAGGGGCTGATATCAGTCACATATGGTGTAATGTCTGGAGGTTATATCAGTACTGGAGCGTTATAAGAGGTGCTGATATCAGTCACATATGGTGTAATGTCTGGAGGTTATATCACTACTGGACCATTATAAGAGGCTGATATCAGTCACATATGTTGTAATGTCTGGGGGTTATATCAGTATTGGAGCGTTATAAGAGGGGCTGATATCAGTCACATATGATGTAATGTCTGGAGGTTATATCAGTACTGGAGCGTTATAAGAGGAGCTGATATCAGTCACATATAGTGTAATGTCTGGAGGTTTTATCAGTACTGGAGCGTTAAAAGAGGCTGATTCCAGTCACATATGATGTAATGTCTGGAGGTTATATCAGTACTGGAGCGTTTTAAGAGGGGCTGATATCAATCACATATGATGTAATGTCTGGAGGTTATATCAGTACTGGAGCGTTATAAGAGGCTGATATCAGTCACATATGGTGTAATGTCTGGAGGTTTTATCAGTACTGGAGCGTTAAAAGAGGAGCTGATATCAGTCACATATGGTGTAATGTCTGGAGGTTATATCAGTACTGGAGCATTATAAGAGGAGCTGATATCAGTCACATATAGTGTAATGTCTGGAGGTTATATCAGTATGGAGTGTTATAAGAGGCTGATATCAGTCACATATGATGTAATGTCTGGAGGTTATATCAGTACTGGAGCGTTTTAAGAGGGGCTGATATCAGTCACATATGATGTAATGTCTGGAGGTTATATCAGTACTGGTGCGTTATAAGAGGCTGATATCAGTCACATATGATGTAATGTCTGGAGGTTATATCAGTACTGGAGCGTTATAAGAGGCTGATATCAGTCACATATGGTGTAATGTCTGGAGGTTATATCAGTACTGGAGCGTTATAAAAGGAGCTGATATCAGTCACATATGGTGTAATGTCTGGAGGTTATATCAGTACTGGAGCATTATAAGAGGAGCTGATATCAGTCACATATGGTGTAATGTCTGGAGGTTATATCAGTACTGGAGCATTATAAGAGGAGCTGATATCAGTCACATATAGTGTAATGTCTGGAGGTTATATCAGTACTGGAGTGTTATAAGAGGCTGATATCAGTCACATATGATGTAATGTCTGGAGGTTATATCAGTACTGGAGCGTTTTAAGAGGGGCTGATATCAGTCACATATGGTGTAATGTCTGGAGGTTATATCAGTACTGGAGTGTTATAAGAGGCTGATATCAGTCACATATGATGTAATGTCTGGAGGTTATATCAGTACTGGAGCGTTTTAAGAGGGGCTGATATCAGTCACATATGGTGTAATGTCTGGAGGTTTTATCAGTACTTCAGCGTTAAAAGAGGCTGATATCAGTCACATATGATGTAATGTCTGGAGGTTATATCAGTACTGGAGCGTTATAAGAGGAGCTGATATCAGTCACATATGATGTAATGTCTGGAGGTTATATCAGTACTGGAGTGTTATAAGAGGCTGATATCAGTCACATATGGTGTAATGTCTGGAGGTTATATCAGTACTGGAGCGTTATAAGAGGGGCTGATATCAGTCACATATGGTGTAATGTCTGGAGGTTATATCAGTACTGGAGCGTTATAAGAGGCTGATATCAGTCACATATGATGTAATGTCTGGAGGTTATATCAGTACTGGAGCGTTAAAAGAGGCTGATAACAGTCACATATGATGTAATGTTTGGAGGTTATATCAGTACTGGAGCGTTATAAGAGGCTGATATCAGTCACATATGATGTAATGTCTGGAGGTTATATCAATACTGGAGCGTTATAAGAGGCTGATATCAGTCACATATGGTGTAATGTCTGGAGGTTATATCAGTACTGGAGCGTTATAAGAGGCTGATATCAGTCACATATGGTGTAATGTCTGGAGGTTATATCAGTACTGGAGTGTTATAAGAGGGGCTGATATCAGTCACATATGGTGTAATGTCTGGAGGTTATATCAGTACTGGAGCGTTATAAGAGGAGCTGATATCAGTCACATATGGTGTAATGTCTGGAGGTTATAAGAGGGGCTGATATCAGTCACATATGGTGTAATGTCTGGGGGTTATATCAGTACTGGAGCGTTATAAGAGGCTGATATCAGTCACATATGTTGTAATGTCTGGGGGTTATATCAGTATTGGAGCGTTATAAGAGGGGCTGATATCAGTCACATATGATGTAATGTCTGGAGGTTATATCAGTACTGGAGCGTTTTAAGAGGGGCTGATATCAGTCACATATGATGTAATGTCTGGAGGTTTTATCAGTACTGGAGCGTTATAAGAGGCTGATATCAGTCACATATGGTGTAATGTCTGGAGGTTATATCAGTACTGGAGCGTTATAAGAGGCTGATATCAGTCACATATGGTGTAATGTCTGGAGGTTATATCAGTACTGGAGTGTTATAAGAGGGGCTGATATCAGTCACATATGGTGTAATGTCTGGAGGTTATATCAGTACTGGAGCGTTATAAGAGGGGCTGATATCAGTCACATATGGTGTAATGTCTGGAGGTTATATCACTACTGGACCGTTATAAGAGGCTGATATCAGTCACATATGATGTAATGTCTGGGGGTTATATCAGTACTGGAGCATTATAAGAGGGGCTGATATCAGTCACATATGGTGTAATGTCTGGAGGTTATATCAGTACTGGAGCATTATAAGAGGAGCTGATATCTGTCACATATGGTGTAATGTCTGGAGGTTATATTAGTACTGGAGCGTTATAAGAGGGGCTGATATCAGTCACATATGATGTAATGTCTGGAGGTTATATCAGTACTGGAGCGTTATAAGAGGGGCTGATATCAGTCACATATGGTGTAGTGTCTGGAGGTTATATCAGTACTGGAGCGTTATAAGAGGGGCTGATATCAGTCACATATGGTGTAATGTCTGGAGGTTATATCAGTACTGGAGCGTTATAAGAGGCTGATATCAGTCACATATGGTGTAATGTCTGGAGGTTATATCAGTACTGGAGCGTTATAAGAGGAGCTGATATCAGTCACATATGGTGTAATGTCTGGAGGTTATAAGAGGGGCTGATATCAGTCACATATGGTGTAATGTCTGGGGGTTATATCAGTACTGGAGCGTTATAAGAGGCTGATATCAGTCACATATGATGTAATGTATGGAGGTTATATCAGTACTGGAGCGTTATAAGAGGGGCTGATATCAGTCACATATGGTGTAATGTCTGGAGGTTATATCAGTACTGGAGCGTTATAAGAGGCTGATATCAGTCACATATGGTGTAATGTCTGGAGGTTATATCAGTACTGGAGCGTTATAAGAGGCTGATATCAGTCACATATGGTGTAATGTCTGGAGGTTATATCAGTACTGGAGTGTTATAAGAGGGGCTGATATCAGTCACATATGATGTAATGTCTGGAGGTTATATCAGTACTGGAGCGTTATAAGAGGGGCTGATATCAGTCACATATGGTGTAATGTCTGGAGGTTATATCAGTACTGGAGCGTTATAAGAGGGGCTGATATCAGTCACATATGGTGTAATGTCTGGAGGTTATATCAGTACTGGAGCGTTTTAAGAGGCTGATATCAGTCACATATGGTGTAATGTCTGGAGGTTATATCAGTACTGGAGTGTTATAAGAGGGGCTGATATCAGTCACATATGATGTAATGTCTGGAGGTTATATCAGTACTGGAGCGTTATAAGAGGGGCTGATATCAGTCACATATGGTGTAATGTCTGGAGGTTAGATCAGTACTGGAGCTTTATAAGAGGGGCTGATATCAGTCACATATGGTGTAATGTCTGGAGGTTATATCAGTACTGGAGCGTTATAAGAGGCTGATATCAGTCACATATGATGTAATGTCTGAAGGTTATATCATTTCTGGAGCGTTATAAGAGGGGCTGATATCAGTCACATATGATGTAATGTCTGGGGGTTATATCAGTACTGGAGCATTATAAGAGGGGCTGATATCAGTCACATATGGTGTAATGTCTGGAGGTTATATCAGTACTGGAGCGTTATAAGAGGAGCTGATAACAGTCACATATGGTGTAATGTCTGGAGGTTATATCAGTACTGGAGCGTTATAAGAGGCTGATATCAGTCACATATGGTGTAATGTCTGGAGGTTATATCAGTACTGGAGCGTTATAAGAGGAGCTGATATCAGTCACATATGGTGTAATGTCTGGAGGTTATATCAGTACTGGAGCGTTATAAGAGGCTGATATCAGTCACATATGATGTAATGTCTGGAGCTTATATCAGTACTGGAGCGTTATAAGAGGGGCTGATATCAGTCGCATATGGTGTAATGTCTGGAGGTTATATCAGTACTGGAGCGTTATAAGAGGGGCTGATATCAGTCACATATGGTGTAATGTCTGGAGGTTATATCAGTACTGGAGCGTTATAAGAGGAGCTGATATCTGTCACATATGGTGTAATGTCTGGAGGTTATATCAGTACTGGAGCGTTATAAGAGGAGCTGATATCAGTCACATATAGTGTAATGTCTGGAGGTTATATCAGTACTGGAGTGTTATAAGAGGCTGATATCAGTCACATATGATGTAATGTCTGGAGGTTATATCAGTACTGGAGCGTTTTAAGAGGGGCTGATATCAGTCACATGGTGTAATGTCTGGAGGTTATATCAGTACTGGAGTGTTATAAGAGGCTGATATCAGTCACATATGATGTAATGTCTGGAGGTTATATCAGTACTGGAGCGTTTTAAGAGGGGCTGATATCAGTCACATATGGTGTAATGTCTGGGGGTTATATCAGTACTGGAGCGTTATATGAGGGGCTGATATCAGTCACATATGGTGTAATGTCTGGAGGTTTTATCAGTACTGGAGCGTTAAAAGAGGCTGATTCCAGTCACATATGATGTAATGTCTGGAGGTTATATCAGTACTGGAGCGTTTTAAGAGGGGCTGATATCAGTCACATATGATGTAATGTCTGGAGGTTATATCAGTACTGGTGCGTTATAAGAGGCTGATATCAGTCACATATGATGTAATGTCTGGAGGTTATATCAGTACTGGAGCGTTATAAGAGGCTGATATCAGTCACATATGGTGTAATGTCTGGAGGTTTTATCAGTACTGGAGCGTTAAAAGAGGAGCTGATATCAGTCACATATGGTGTAATGTCTGGAGGTTATATCAGTACTGGAGCATTATAAGAGGAGCTGATATCAGTCACATATAGTGTAATGTCTGGAGGTTATATCAGTATGGAGTGTTATAAGAGGCTGATATCAGTCACATATGATGTAATGTCTGGAGGTTATATCAGTACTGGAGCGTTTTAAGAGGGGCTGATATCAGTCACATATGATGTAATGTCTGGAGGTTATATCAGTACTGGTGCGTTATAAGAGGCTGATATCAGTCACATATGATGTAATGTCTGGAGGTTATATCAGTACTGGAGCGTTATAAGAGGCTGATATCAGTCACATATGGTGTAATGTCTGGAGGTTATATCAGTACTGGAGCGTTATAAAAGGAGCTGATATCAGTCACATATGGTGTAATGTCTGGAGGTTATATCAGTACTGGAGCATTATAAGAGGAGCTGATATCAGTCACATATGGTGTAATGTCTGGAGGTTATATCAGTACTGGAGCATTATAAGAGGAGCTGATATCAGTCACATATAGTGTAATGTCTGGAGGTTATATCAGTACTGGAGTGTTATAAGAGGCTGATATCAGTCACATATGATGTAATGTCTGGAGGTTATATCAGTACTGGAGCGTTTTAAGAGGGGCTGATATCAGTCACATATGGTGTAATGTCTGGAGGTTATATCAGTACTGGAGCGTTTTAAGAGGGGCTGATATCAGTCACATATGGTGTAATGTCTGGAGGTTTTATCAGTACTGGAGCGTTAAAAGAGGCTGATATCAGTCACATATGATGTAATGTCTGGAGGTTATATCAGTACTGGAGCGTTATAAGAGGAGCTGATATCAGTCACATATGATGTAATGTCTGGAGGTTATATCAGTACTGGAGTGTTATAAGAGGCTGATATCAGTCACATATGGTGTAATGTCTGGAGGTTATATCAGTACTGGAGCGTTATAAGAGGGGCTGATATCAGTCACATATGGTGTAATGTCTGGAGGTTATATCAGTACTGGAGTGTTATAAGAGGCTGATATCAGTCACATATGGTGTAATGTCTGGAGGTTATATCAGTACTGGAGCGTTATAAGAGGCTGATATCAGTCACATATGATGTAATGTCTGGAGGTTATATCAGTACTGGAGCGTTAAAAGAGGCTGATAACAGTCACATATGATGTAATGTCTGGAGGTTATATCAGTACTGGAGCGTTATAAGAGGCTGATATCAGTCACATATGATGTAATGTCTGGAGGTTATATCAATACTGGAGCGTTATAAGAGGCTGATATCAGTCACATATGGTGTAATGTCTGGAGGTTATATCAGTACTGGAGCGTTATAAGAGGCTGATATCAGTCACATATGGTGTAATGTCTGGAGGTTATATCAGTACTGGAGTGTTATAAGAGGGGCTGATATCAGTCACATATGGTGTAATGTCTGGAGGTTATATCAGTACTGGAGCGTTATAAGAGGAGCTGATATCAGTCACATATGGTGTAATGTCTGGAGGTTATAAGAGGGGCTGATATCAGTCACATATGGTGTAATGTCTGGGGGTTATATCAGTACTGGAGCGTTATAAGAGGCTGATATCAGTCACATATGTTGTAATGTCTGGGGGTTATATCAGTATTGGAGCGTTATAAGAGGGGCTGATATCAGTCACATATGATGTAATGTCTGGAGGTTATATCAGTACTGGAGCGTTTTAAGAGGGGCTGATATCAGTCACATATGATGTAATGTCTGGAGGTTTTATCAGTACTGGAGCGTTATAAGAGGCTGATATCAGTCACATATGGTGTAATGTCTGGAGGTTATATCAGTACTGGAGCGTTATAAGAGGCTGATATCAGTCACATATGGTGTAATGTCTGGAGGTTATATCAGTACTGGAGTGTTATAAGAGGGGCTGATATCAGTCACATATGGTGTAATGTCTGGAGGTTATATCAGTACTGGAGCGTTATAAGAGGGGCTGATATCAGTCACATATGGTGTAATGTCTGGAGGTTATATCACTACTGGACCGTTATAAGAGGCTGATATCAGTCACATATGATGTAATGTCTGGGGGTTATATCAGTACTGGAGCATTATAAGAGGGGCTGATATCAGTCACATATGGTGTAATGTCTGGAGGTTATATCAGTACTGGAGCATTATAAGAGGAGCTGATATCTGTCACATATGGTGTAATGTCTGGAGGTTATATTAGTACTGGAGCGTTATAAGAGGGGCTGATATCAGTCACATATGATGTAATGTCTGGAGGTTATATCAGTACTGGAGCGTTATAAGAGGGGCTGATATCAGTCACATATGGTGTAGTGTCTGGAGGTTATATCAGTACTGGAGCGTTATAAGAGGGGCTGATATCAGTCACATATGGTGTAATGTCTGGAGGTTATATCAGTACTGGAGCGTTATAAGAGGCTGATATCAGTCACATATGGTGTAATGTCTGGAGGTTATATCAGTACTGGAGCGTTATAAGAGGAGCTGATATCAGTCACATATGGTGTAATGTGTGGAGGTTATAAGAGGGGCTGATATCAGTCACATATGGTGTAATGTCTGGGGGTTATATCAGTACTGGAGCGTTATAAGAGGCTGATATCAGTCACATATGATGTAATGTATGGAGGTTATATCAGTACTGGAGCGTTATAAGAGGGGCTGATATCAGTCACATATGGTGTAATGTCTGGAGGTTATATCAGTACTGGAGCGTTATAAGAGGCTGATATCAGTCACATATGGTGTAATGTCTGGAGGTTATATCAGTACTGGAGCGTTATAAGAGGCTGATATCAGTCACATATGGTGTAATGTCTGGAGGTTATATCAGTACTGGAGTGTTATAAGAGGGGCTGATATCAGTCACATATGATGTAATGTCTGGAGGTTATATCAGTACTGGAGCGTTATAAGAGGGGCTGATATCAGTCACATATGGTGTAATGTCTGGAGGTTATATCAGTACTGGAGCGTTATAAGAGGGGCTGATATCAGTCACATATGGTGTAATGTCTGGAGGTTATATCAGTACTGGAGCGTTATAAGAGGGGCTGATATCAGTCACATATGGTGTAATGTCTGGAGGTTATATCAGTACTGGAGCGTTATAAGAGGCTGATATCAGTCACATATGGTGCGATGTCTGGAGGTTATATCAGTACTGGAGCGTTATAAGAGGCTGATATCAGTCACATATGGTGTAATGTCTGGAGGTTATATCAGTACTGGAGCGTTATAAGAGGGGCTGATATCAGTCACATATGGTGTAATGTCTGGAGGTTATATCAGTACTGGAGCTTTATAAGAGGGGCTGATATCAGTCACATATGGTGTAATGTCTGGAGGTTATATCAGTACTGGAGCGTTATAAGAGGCTGATATCAGTCACATATGATGTAATGTCTGGGGGTTATATCAGTACTGGAGCATTATAAGAGGGGCTGATATCAGTCACATATGGTGTAATGTCTGGAGGTTATATCAGTACTGGAGCGTTATAAGAGGAGCTGATATCTGTCACATATGGTGTAATGTCTGGAGGTTATATTAGTACTGGAGCGTTATAAGAGGGGCTGATATCAGTCACATATGATGTAATGTCTGGAGGTTATATCAGTACTGGAGCGTTATAAGAGGGGCTGTTATCAGTCACATATGGTGTAATGTCTGGAGGTTATATCAGTACTGGAGCGTTATAAGAGGGGCTGATCTCAGTCACATATGGTGTAAAGTCTGGAGGTTATATCAGTACTGGAGCGTTATAAGAGGCTGATATCAGTCACATATGGTGTAATGTCTGGAGATTATATCAGTACTGGAGCGTTATAAGAGGGGCTGATATCAGTCACATATGCTGTAATGTCTGGGGGTTATATCAGTACTGGAGCGTTATAAGAGGCTGATATCAGTCACATATGATGTAATGTCTGGAGGTTATATCAGTACTGGAGCGTTATAAGAGGCTGATATCAGTCACATATGATGTAATGTCTGGAGGTTATATCAGTACTGGAGCGTTATAAGAGGGGCTGATATCAGTCACATATGGTGTAATGTCTGGAGGTTATATAAGTACTGGAGCGTTATAAGAGGCTGATATCAGTCACATATGGTGTAATGTCTGGAGGTTATATCAGTACTGGAGCGTTATAAGAGGCTGATATCAGTCACATATGATGTAATGTCTGGAGGTTATATCAGTACTGGAGCGTTATAAGAGAGGCTGATATCAGTCACATATGATGTAATGTCTGGAGGTTATATCAGTGCTGGAGCGTTATAAGAGGCTGATATCAGTCACATATGGTGTAATGTCTGGAGGTTATATCAGTACTGGAGGGTTATAAGAGAGGCTGATATCAGTCACATATGGTGTAATGTTTGGAGGTTATATCAGTACTGGAGCCTTATAAGAGGGGCTGATATCAGTCACATATGATGTAATGTCTGGAGGTTATATCAGTACTGGAGTGTTATAAGAGGGGCTGATATCAGTCCCATATGGTGTAATGTCTGGAGGTTATATCAGTACTGGAGCGTTATAAGACGGGCTGATATCAGTCACATATGGTGTAATGTCTGGAGGTTGTATCAGTACTGGAGCGTTATAAGAGGGGCTGATATCAGTCACATATGATGTAATGTCTGGAGGTTATATCAGTACTGGAGTGTTATAAGAGGGGCTGATATCAGTCACATATGATGTAATGTCTGGAGGTTATATCAGTACTGGAGCGTTATAAGAGGCTGATATCAGTCACATATGATGTAATGTCTGGAGGTTATATCAGTACTGGAGTGTTATAAGAGGGGCTGATATCAGTCACATATGGTGTAATGTCTGGAGGTTATATCAGTACTGGAGCGTTATAAGAGGGGCTGATATCAGTCACATATGGTGTAATGTCTGGAGGTTATATCAGTACTGGAGCGTTATAAGAGGGGCTGATATCAGTCACATATGATGTAATGTCTGGAGGTTATATCAGTACTGGAGTGTTATAAGAGGGGCTGATATCAGTCACATATGGTGTAATGTCTGGAGGTTATATCAGTACTTTAGCGTTATAAGAGGGGCTGATATCAGTCACATATGGTGTAATGTCTGGAGGTTATATCAGTACTGGAGCGTTATAAGAGGGGCTGATATCAGTCACATATGGTGTAATGTCTGGAGGTTATATCAGTACTGGAGCGTTATAAGAGGCTGATATCAGTCACATATGGTGTAATGTCTGGGGGTTATATCAGTGCTGGAGCGTTATAAGAGGGGCTGATATCAGTCACATATGGTGTAATGTCTGGAGGTTATATCAGTACTGGAGCGTTATAAGAGGGGCTGATATCAGTCACATATGATGTAATGTCTGGAGGTTATATCAGTACTGGAGTGTTATAAGAGGGGCTGATATCAGTCACATATGGTGTAATGTCTGGAGGTTATATCAGTACTTTAGCGTTATAAGAGGGGCTGATATCAGTCACATATGGTGTAATGTCTGGGGGTTATATCAGTGCTGGAGCGTTATAAGAGGGGCTGATATCAGTCACATATGGTGTAATGTCTGGAGGTTGTATCAGTACTGGAGCGTTATAAGAGGAGCTGATATCAGTCACATATGGTGTAATGTCTGGAGGTTATATCAGTACTGGAGCGTTATAAGAGGGGCTGATATCAGTCACATATGGTGTAATGTCTGGAGGTTATATCAGTACTGGAGCGTTATAAGAGGGGCTGATATCAGTCACATATGGTGTAATGTCTTGAGGTTATATCAGTACTGGAGCGTTATAAGAGGAGCTGATATCAGTCACATATGGTGTAATGTCTGGAGGTTATATCAGTACTGGAGCGTTATAAGAGGGGCTGATATCAGTCACATATGATGTAATGTCTGGAGGTTATATCAGTACTGGAGTGTTATAAGAGGGGCTGATATCAGTCACATATGGTGTAATGTCTGGAGGTTATATCAGTACTTTAGCGTTATAAGAGGGGCTGATATCAGTCACATATGGTGTAATGTCTGGGGGTTATATCAGTACTGGAGTGTTATAAGAGGGGATGATATCAGTCAGATATGGTGTAATGTCTGGAGGTTATATCAGTACTGGAGTGTTATAAGAGGAGCTGATATCAGTCACATATGATGTAGTGTCTGTAGGTTATATCAGTGCTGGAGCGTTATAAGAGAGGCTGATATCAGTCACATATGGTGTAATGTCTGGAGGTTATATCAGTACTGGAGCATTATAAGAGTCTGATATCAGTCACATATGGTGTAATGTCTGGAGGTTATATCAGTACTGGAGCGTTATAAGAGGCTGATATCAGTCACATATGGTGTAATGTCTGGAGGTTATATCAGTACTGGAGTGTTATAAGAGGAGCTGATATCAGTCACATATGGTGTAATGTCTGGAGGTTATATCAGTACTGGAGCGTTATAAGAGGCTGATATCAGTCACATATGATGTAATGTCTGGAGCTTATATCAGTACTGGAGCGTTATAAGAGGGGCTGATATCAGTCGCATATGGTGTAATCTCTGGAGGTTATATCGGTACTGGAGAGTTATAAGAGGGGCTGATATCAGTCACATATGGTGTAATGTCTGGAGGTTATATCAGTACTGGAGCGTTATAAGAGGGGCTGATATCAGTCACATATGGTGTAATGTCTGGAGGTTATATCAGTACTGGAGGGTTATAAGAGAGGCTGATATCAGTCACATATGATGTAATGTCTGGAGGTTATATCAGTACTGGAGCGTTATAAGAGGCTGATATCAGTCACATATGGTGTAATGTCTGGAGGTTATATCAGTACTGGAGGGTTATAAGAGAGGCTGATATCAGTCACATATGATGTAATGTCTGGAGGTTATATTAGTACTGGAGCCTTATAAGAGGGGCTGATATCAGTCACATATAATGTAATGTCTGGAGGTTATATCAGTACTGGAGCGTTATAAGAGGCTGATATCAGTCACATATGATGTAATGTCTGGAGGTTATATCAGTGCTGGAGCGTTATAAGAGGCTGATATCAGTCACATATGATGTAATGTCTGGAGGTTATATCAGTACTGGAGAGTTATAAGAGGGGCTGATATCAGTCACATATGGTGTAATGTCTTGAGGTTATTTCAGTACTTTAGCGTTATAAGAGGGGCTGATATCAGTCACATATGGTGTAATGTCTGGGGGTTATATCAGTACTGGAGTGTTATAAGAGGGGATGATATCAGTCAGATATGGTGTAATGTCTGGAGGTTATATCAGTACTGGAGTGTTATAAGAGGGGCTGATATCAGTCACATATGGTGTAATGTCTGGGGGTTATATCAGTACTGGAGTGTTATAAGAGGGGATGATATCAGTCAGATATGGTGTAATGTCTGGAGGTTATATCAGTACTGGAGCGTTATAAGAGGCTGATATCAGTCACATATGGTGTAATGTCTGGAGGTTATATCAGTACTGGAGCGTTATAAGAGGAGCTGATATCAGTCACATATGGTGTAATGTCTGGAGGTTATAAGAGGGGCTGATATCAGTCACATATGGTGTAATGTCTGGGGGTTATATCAGTACTGGAGCGTTATAAGAGGCTGATATCAGTCACATATGATGTAATGTATGGAGGTTATATCAGTACTGGAGCGTTATAAGAGGGGCTGATATCAGTCACATATGGTGTAATGTCTGGAGGTTATATCAGTACTGGAGCGTTATAAGAGGGGCTGATATCAGTCACATATGGTGTAATGTCTGGAGGTTATATCAGTACTGGAGCGTTATAAGAGGGGCTGATATCAGTCACATATGGTGTAATGTCTGGAGGTTATATCAGTACTGGAGCGTTATAAGAGGCTGATATCAGTCACATATGGTGTAATGTCTGGAGGTTATATCAGTACTGGAGTGTTATAAGAGGGGCTGATATCAGTCACATATGATGTAATGTCTGGAGGTTATATCAGTACTGGAGCATTATAAGAGGGGCTGATATCAGTCACATATGGTGTAATGTCTGGAGGTTATATCAGTACTGGAGCTTTATAAGAGGGGCTGATATCAGTCACATATGGTGTAATGTCTGGAGGTTATATCAGTACTGGAGCGTTATAAGAGGCTGATATCAGTCACATATGATGTAATGTCTGGAGGTTATATCATTTCTGGAGCGTTATAAGAGGGGCTGATATCAGTCACATATGATGTAATGTCTGGGGGTTATATCAGTACTGGAGCATTATAAGAGGGGCTGATATCAGTCACATATGGTGTAATGTCTGGAGGTTATATCAGTACTGGAGCGTTATAAGAGGAGCTGATATCTGTCACATATGGTGTAATGTCTGGAGGTTATATTAGTACTGGAGCGTTATAAGAGGGGCTGATATCAGTCACATATGATGTAATGTCTGGAGGTTATATCAGTACTGGAGCGTTATAAGAGGGGCTGTTATCAGTCACATATGGTGTA
Organism: Phyllobates terribilis; assembly: GCF_046119375.1. Classification (NCBI taxonomy): domain Eukaryota; kingdom Metazoa; phylum Chordata; class Amphibia; order Anura; family Dendrobatidae; genus Phyllobates; species Phyllobates terribilis. The sequence goes on from NW_027362773.1 coordinate 170,948,763, forward strand.
ATGTCTGGAGGTTATATCAGTACTGGAGCGTTATAAGAGGGGCTGATATCAGTCACATATGGTGTAATGTCTGGAGGTTATATCAGTACTGGAGCGTTATAAGAGGGGCTGATATCAGTCACATATGCTGTAATGTCTGGGGGTTATATCAGTACTGGAGCGTTATAAGAGGCTGATATCAGTCACATATGATGTAATGTCTGGAGGTTATATCAGTACTGGAGCGTTATAAGAGGCTGATATCAGTCACATATGATGTAATGTCTGGAGGTTATATCAGTACTGGAGGGTTATAAGAGGCTGATATCAGTCACATATGGTGTAATGTCTGGAGGTTATATAAGTACTGGAGCGTTATAAGAGGCTGATATCAGTCACATATGTTGTAATGTCTGGAGGTTATATCAGTACTGGAGCGTTATAAGAGGCTGATATCAGTCACATATGATGTAATGTCTGGAGGTTATATCAGTGCTGGAGCGTTATAAGAGGCTGATATCAGTCACATATGGTGTAATGTCTGGAGGTTATATCAGTACTGGAGTGTTATAAGAGAGGCTGATATCAGTCACATATGGTGTAATGTCTGGAGGTTATATCAGTACTGGAGCCTTATAAGAGGGGCTGATATCAGTCACATATGATGTAATGTCTGGAGGTTATATCAGTACTGGAGCGTTATAAGAGGCTGATATCAGTCACATATGATGTAATGTCTGGAGGTTATATCAGTACTGGAGCGTTATAAGAGGGGCTGATATCAGTCACATATGGTGTAATGTCTGGAGGTTATATCAGTACTGGAGCGTTATAAGAGGGGCTGATATCAGTCACATATGATGTAATGTCTGGAGGTTATATCAGTACTGGAGTGTTATAAGAGGGGCTGATATCAGTCACATATGGTGTAATGTCTGGAGGTTATATCAGTACTGGAGCGTTATAAGAGGGGCTGATATCAGTCACATATGGTGTAATGTCTGGAGGTTGTATCAGTACTGGAGCGTTATAAGAGGGGCTGATATCAGTCACATATGATGTAATGTCTGGAGGTTATATCAGTACTGGAGTGTTATAAGAGGGGCTGATATCAGTCACATATGATGTAATGTGTGGAGGTTATATCAGTACTGGAGCGTTATAAGAGGCTGATATCAGTCACATATGATGTAATGTCTGGAGGTTATATCAGTACTGGAGTGTTATAAGAGGGGCTGATATCAGTCACATATGGTGTAATGTCTGGAGGTTGTATCAGTACTGGAGCGTTATAAGAGGGGCTGATATCAGTCACATATGATGTAATGTCTGGAGGTTATATCAGTACTGGAGTGTTATAAGAGGGGCTGATATCAGCCCCTCTTATAACGCTCCAGCACTGATATAACCCCCAGACATTACACCATATGTTACTGATATCAGCCCCTCTTATAACGCTAAAGTACTGATATAACCTCCAGACATTACACCATATGTGACTGATATCAGTCACATATGGTGTAATGTCTGGGGGTTATATCAGTGCTGGAGCGTTATAAGAGGGGCTGATATCAGTCACATATGGTGTAATGTCTGGAGGTTGTATCAGTACTGGAGCGTTATAAGAGGGGCTGATATCAGTCACATATGATGTAATGTCTGGAGGTTATATCAGTACTGGAGTGTTATAAGAGGGGCTGATATCAGTCACATATGGTGTAATGTCTGGAGGTTATATCAGTACTTTAGCGTTATAAGAGGGGCTGATATCAGTCACATATGGTGTAATGTCTGGAGGTTATATCAGTACTGGAGCGTTATAAGAGGGGCTGATATCAGTCACATATGGTGTAATGTCTGGAGGTTATATCAGTACTGGAGCGTTATAAGAGGCTGATATCAGTCACATATGGTGTAATGTCTGGGGGTTATATCAGTGCTGGAGCGTTATAAGAGGGGCTGATATCAGTCACATATGGTGTAGTGTCTGGAGGTTGTATCAGTACTGGAGCGTTATAAGAGGGGCTGATATCAGTCACATATGATGTAATATCTGGAGGTTATATCAGTACTGGAGTGTTATAAGAGGGGCTGATATCAGTCACATATGGTGTAATGTCTGGAGGTTATATCAGTACTTTAGCGTTATAAGAGGGGCTGATATCAGTCACATATGGTGTAATGTCTGGGGGTTATATCAGTGCTGGAGCGTTATAAGAGGGGCTGATATCAGTCACATATGGTGTAATGTCTGGAGGTTATATCAGTACTGGAGCGTTATAAGAGGAGCTGATATCAGTCACATATGGTGTAATGTCTGGAGGTTATATCAGTACTGGAGCGTTATAAGAGGGGCTGATATCAGTCACATATGGTGTAATGTCTGGAGGTTATATCAGTACTGGAGCGTTATAAGAGGGGCTGATATCAGTCACATATGGTGTAATGTCTTGAGGTTATATCAGTACTGGAGCGTTATAAGAGGAGCTGATATCAGTCACATATGGTGTAATGTCTGGAGGTTATATCAGTACTGGAGCGTTATAAGAGGGGCTGATATCAGTCACATATGATGTAATGTCTGGAGGTTATATCAGTACTGGAGTGTTATAAGAGGGGCTGATATCAGTCACATATGGTGTAATGTCTGGAGGTTATATCAGTACTTTAGCGTTATAAGAGGGGCTGATATCAGTCACATATGGTGTAATGTCTGGGGGTTATATCAGTACTGGAGTGTTATAAGAGGGGATGATATCAGTCAGATATGGTGTAATGTCTGGAGGTTATATTAGTACTGGAGTGTTATAAGAGGAGCTGATATCAGTCACATATGATGTAGTGTCTGGAGGTTATATCAGTGCTGGAGCGTTATAAGAGGGGCTGATATCAGTCACATATGGTGTAATGTCTGGAGGTTATATCAGTGCTGGAGCGTTATAAGAGAGGCTGATATCAGTCACATATGGTGTAATGTCTGGAGGTTATATCAGTGCTGGAGCATTATAAGAGTCTGATATCAGTCACATATGGTGTAATGTCTGGAGGTTATATCAGTACTGGAGCGTTATAAGAGGCTGATATCAGTCACATATGGTGTAATGTCTGGAGGTTATATCAGTACTGGAGTGTTATAAGAGGAGCTGATATCAGTCACATATGGTGTAATGTCTGGAGGTTATATCAGTACTGGAGCGTTATAAGAGGCTGATATCAGTCACATATGATGTAATGTCTGGAGCTTATATCAGTACTGGAGCGTTATAAGAGGGGCTGATATCAGTCGCATATGGTGTAATCTCTGGAGGTTATATCGGTACTGGAGAGTTATAAGAGGGGCTGATATCAGTCACATATGGTGTAATGTCTGGAGGTTATATCAGTACTGGAGCGTTATAAGAGGTGCTGATATCAGTCACATATGGTGTAATGTCTGGAGGTTATATCAGTACTGGAGGGTTATAAGAGAGGCTGATATCAGTCACATATGATGTAATGTCTGGAGGTTATATCAGTACTGGAGCGTTATAAGAGGCTGATATCAGTCACATATGATGTAATGTCTGGAGGTTATATCAGTACTGGAGGGTTATAAGAGAGGCTGATATCAGTCACATATGATGTAATGTCTGGAGGTTTTATTAGTACTGGAGCCTTATAAGAGGGGCTGATATCAGTCACATATAATGTAATGTCTGGAGGTTATATCAGTACTGGAGCGTTATAAGAGGCTGATATCAGTCACATATGATGTAATGTCTGGAGGTTATATCAGTGCTGGAGCGTTATAAGAGGCTGATATCAGTCACATATGATGTAATGTCTGGAGGTTATATCAGTACTGGAGAGTTATAAGAGGGGCTGATATCAGTCACATATGGTGTAATGTCTTGAGGTTATATCAGTACTTTAGCGTTATAAGAGGGGCTGATATCAGTCACATATGGTGTAATGTCTGGGGGTTATATCAGTACTGGAGTGTTATAAGAGGGGATGATATCAGTCAGATATGGTGTAATGTCTGGAGGTTATATCAGTACTGGAGTGTTATAAGAGGGGCTGATATCAGTCACATATGGTGTAATGTCTGGGGGTTATATCAGTACTGGAGTGTTATAAGAGGGGATGATATCAGTCAGATATGGTGTAATGTCTGGAGGTTATATCAGTACTGGAGCGTTATAAGAGGCTGATATCAGTCACATATGGTGTAATGTCTGGAGGTTATATCAGTACTGGAGCGTTATAAGAGGAGCTGATATCAGTCACATATGGTGTAATGTCTGGAGGTTATAAGAGGGGCTGATATCAGTCACATATGGTGTAATGTCTGGGGGTTATATCAGTACTGGAGCGTTATAAGAGGCTGATATCAGTCACATATGATGTAATGTATGGAGGTTATATCAGTCTGGAGTGTTATAAGAGGGCTGATATCAGTCACATATGATGTAATGTCTGAGGTTATATCAGTACCTGGAGCGTTATAAGAGGCTGATATCAGTCACATATGGTGTAATGTCTGAGTGGAGGTTATATCAGTACTGGAGTGTTATAAGAGGGGCTGATATCAGTCACATATGTGTAATGTCTGGAGGTTATATCAGTACTGGAGCGTATAAGAGGGGCTGATATCAGTCACATATGATGTAATGTCTGGAGGTTATATCAGTACTGGAGCGTTATAAGAGGCTGATATCAGTCACATATGGTGTAATGTCTGGAGGTTATATCAGTACTGGAGCGTTATAAGAGGGGCTGATATCAGTCACATATGGTGTAATGTCTGGAGGTTATATCAGTACTGGAGCGTTATAAGAGGGGCTGATATCAGTCACATATGGTGTAATGTCTGGAGGTTATATCAGTACTGGAGCGTTATAAGAGGCTGATATCAGTCACATATGGTGTAATGTCTGGAGGTTATATCAGTACTGGAGCGTTATAAGAGGGGCTGATATCAGTCACATATGGTGTAATGTCTGGAGGTTATATCAGTACTGGAGCGTTATAAGAGGGGCTGATATCAGTCACATATGGTGTAATGTCTGGAGGTTATATCAGTACTGGAGCGTTATAAGAGGGGCTGATATCAGTCACATATGGTGTAATGTCTGGAGGTTATATCAGTACTGGAGCGTTATAAGAGGCTGATATCAGTCACATATGGTGTGATGTCTGGAGGTTATATCAGTACTGGAGCGTTATAAGAGGCTGATATCAGTCACATATGGTGTAATGTCTGGAGGTTATATCAGTACTGGAGCGTTATAAGAGGGGCTGATATCAGTCACATATGGTGTAATGTCTGGAGGTTATATCAGTACTGGAGCTTTATAAGAGGGGCTGATATCAGTCACATATGGTGTAATGTCTGGAGGTTATATCAGTACTGGAGCGTTATAAGAGGCTGATATCAGTCACATATGATGTAATGTCTGGAGGTTATATCATTTCTGGAGCGTTATAAGAGGGGCTGATATCAGTCACATATGATGTAATGTCTGGGGGTTATATCAGTACTGGAGCATTATAAGAGGGGCTGATATCAGTCACATATGGTGTAATGTCTGGAGGTTATATCAGTACTGGAGCGTTATAAGAGGAGCTGATATCTGTCACATATGGTGTAATGTCTGGAGGTTATATTAGTACTGGAGCGTTATAAGAGGGGCTGATATCAGTCACATATGATGTAATGTCTGGAGGTTATATCAGTACTGGAGCGTTATAAGAGGCTGATATCAGTCACATATGATGTAATGTCTGGAGGTTATATCAGTACTTTAGCGTTATAAGAGGGGCTGATATCAGTCACATATGGTGTAATCTCTGGAGGTTATATCAGTACTGGAGCGTTATAAGAGGGGCTGATATCAGTCACATATGGTGTAATGTCTGGAGGTTATATCAGTACTGGAGCGTTATAAGAGGGGCTGATATCAGTCACATATGCTGTAATGTCTGGGGGTTATATCAGTACTGGAGCGTTATAAGAGGCTGATATCAGTCACATATGATGTAATGTCTGGAGGTTATATCAGTACTGGAGCGTTATAAGAGGCTGATATCAGTCACATATGATGTAATGTCTGGAGGTTATATCAGTACTGGAGGGTTATAAGAGGCTGATATCAGTCACATATGGTGTAATGTCTGGAGGTTATATAAGTACTGTAGCGTTATAAGAGGCTGATATCAGTCACATATGTTGTAATGTCTGGAGGTTATATCAGTACTGGAGCGTTATAAGAGGCTGATATCAGTCACATATGATGTAATGTCTGGAGGTTATATCAGTACTGGAGTGTTATAAGAGGGGCTGATATCAGTCACATATGGTGTAATGTCTGGAGGTTATATCAGTACTGGAGTGTTATAAGAGGGGCTGATATCAGTCACATATGGTGTAATGTCTGGAGGTTATATCAGTACTGGAGCGTTATAAGAGGGGCTGATATCAGTCACATATGGTGTAATGTCTGGAGGTTGTATCAGTACTGGAGCGTTATAAGAGGGGCTGATATCAGTCACATATGATGTAATGTCTGGAGGTTATATCAGTACTGGAGTGTTATAAGAGGGGCTGATATCAGTCACATATGATGTAATGTGTGGAGCTTATATCAGTACTGGAGCGTTATAAGAGGCTGATATCAGTCACATATGATGTAATGTCTGGAGGTTATATCAGTACTGGAGTGTTATAAGAGGGGCTGATATCAGTCACATATGGTGTAATGTCTGGAGGTTATATCAGTACTGGAGCGTTATAAGAGGGGCTGATATCAGTCACATATGATGTAATGTCTGGAGGTTATATCAGTACTGGAGCGTTATAAGAGGGGCTGATATCAGTCACATATGGTGTAATGTCTGGAGGTTATATCAGTGCTGGAGCGTTATAAGAGGGGCTGATATCAGTCACATATGGTGTAATGTCTGGAGGTTGTATCAGTACTGGAGCGTTATAAGAGGGGCTGATATCAGTCACATATGATGTAATGTCTGGAGGTTATATCAGTACTGGAGTGTTATAAGAGGGGCTGATATCAGTCACATATGGTGTAATGTCTGGAGGTTATATCAGTACTTTAGCGTTATAAGAGGGGCTGATATCAGTCACATATGGTGTAATCTCTGGAGGTTATATCAGTACTGGAGCGTTATAAGAGGGGCTGATATCAGTCACATATGGTGTAATGTCTGGAGGTTATATCAGTACTTTAGCGTTATAAGAGGGGCTGATATCAGTCACATATGGTGTAATGTCTGGAGGTTATATCAGTACTGGAGCGTTATAAGAGGGGCTGATATCAGTCACATATGGTGTAATGTCTGGAGGTTATATCAGTACTGGAGCGTTATAAGAGGGGCTGATATCAGTCACATATGATGTAATGTCTGGAGGTTATATCAGTACTGGAGTGTTATAAGAGGGGCTGATATCAGTCACATATGGTGTAATGTCTGGAGGTTATATCAGTACTTTAGCGTTATAAGAGGGGCTGATATCAGTCACATATGGTGTAATGTCTGGGGGTTATATCAGTGCTGGAGCGTTATAAGAGGGGCTGATATCAGTCACATATGGTGTAATGTCTGGAGGTTATATCAGTACTGGAGCATTATAAGAGGAGCTGATATCAGTCACATATGGTGTAATGTCTGGAGGTTATATCAGTACTGGAGCGTTATAAGAGGGGCTGATATCGGTCACATATGGTGTAATGTCTGGAGGTTATATCAGTACTGGAGCGTTATAAGAGGGGCTGATATCAGTCACATATGGTGTAATGTCTTGAGGTTATATCAGTACTGGAGCGTTATAAGAGGAGCTGATATCAGTCACATATGGTGTAATGTTTGGAGGTTATATCAGTACTGGAGCGTTATAAGAGGGGCTGATATCAGTCACATATGGTGTAATGTCTGGAGGTTATATCAGTACTGGAGCGTTATAAGAGGGGCTGATATCAGTCACATATGATGTAATGTCTGGAGGTTATATCAGTACTGGAGCGTTATAAGAGGCTGATATCAGTCACATATGGTGTAATGTCTGGAGGTTATATCAGTACTGGAGCGTTATAAGAGGGGCTGATATCAGTCACATATGATGTAATGTCTGGAGGTTATATCAGTACTGGAGTGTTATAAGAGGGGCTGATATCAGTCACATATGGTGTAATGTCTGGAGGTTATATCAGTACTGGAGCGTTATAAGAGGGGCTGATATCAGTCACATATGATGTAATGTCTGGAGGTTATATCAGTACTTTAGCGTTATAAGAGGCTGATATCAGCCACATATGATGTAATGTCTGGAGGTTATATCAGTACTTTAGCGTTATAAGAGGGGCTGATATCAGTCACATATGGTGTAATGTCTGGAGGTTATATCAGTACTTTAGCGTTATAAGAGGGGCTGATATCAGTCACATATGGTGTAATGTCTGGGGGTTATATCAGTACTGGAGTGTTATAAGAGGGGATGATATCAGTCAGATATGGTGTAATGTCTGGAGGTTATATCAGTACTGGAGTGTTATAAGAGGAGCTGATATCAGTCACATATGATGTAGTGTCTGGAGGTTATATCAGTACTGGAGCGTTATAAGAGGGGCTGATATCAGTCACATATGGTGTAATGTCTGGAGGTTATATCAGTGCTGGAGCGTTATAAGAGAGGCTGATATCAGTCACATATGGTGTAATGTCTGGAGGTTATATCAGTACTGGAGCATTATAAGAGTCTGATATCAGTCACATATGGTGTAATGTCTGGAGGTTATATCAGTACTGGAGCGTTAAAAGAGGCTGATATCAGTCACATATGGTGTAATGTCTGGAGGTTATATCAGTACTGGAGTGTTATAAGAGGAGCTGATATCAGTCACATATGGTGTAATGTCTGGAGGTTATATCAGTACTGGAGCGTTATAAGAGGCTGATATCAGTCACATATGATGTAATGTCTGGAGCTTATATCAGTACTGGAGCGTTATAAGAGGGGCTGATATCAGTCGCATATGGTGTAATCTCTGGAGGTTATATCGGTACTGGAGAGTTATAAGAGGGGCTGATATCAGTCACATATGGTGTAATGTCTGGAGGTTATATCAGTACTGGAGCGTTATAAGAGGGGCTGATATCAGTCACATATGGTGTAATGTCTGGAGGTTATATCAGTACTGGAGCGTTATAAGAGGCTGATATCAGTCACATATGATGTAATGTCTGGAGGTTATATCAGTACTGGAGTGTTATAAGAGGGGCTGATATCAGTCCCATATGGTGTAATGTCTGGAGGTTATATCAGTACTGGAGCGTTATAAGACGGGCTGATATCAGTCACATATGGTGTAATGTCTGGAGGTTGTATCAGTACTGGAGCGTTATAAGAGGGGCTGATATCAGTCACATATGATGTAATGTCTGGAGGTTATATCAGTACTGGAGTGTTATAAGAGGGGCTGATATCAGTCACATATGATGTAATGTCTGGAGGTTATATCAGTACTGGAGCGTTATAAGAGGCTGATATCAGTCACATATGATGTAATGTCTGGAGGTTATATCAGTACTGGAGTGTTATAAGAGGGGCTGATATCAGTCACATATGGTGTAATGTCTGGAGGTTATATCAGTACTGGAGCGTTATAAGAGGGGCTGATATCAGTCACATATGGTGTAATGTCTGGGGGTTATATCAGTGCTGGAGCGTTATAAGAGGGGTGATATCAGTCACATATGATGTAATGTGTGGAGGTTATATCAGTACTGGAGTGTTATAAGAGGGGCTGATATCAGTCACATATGATGTAATGTCTGGAGGTTATATCAGTACTGGAGCGTTATAAGAGGCTGATATCAGTCACATATGATGTAATGTCTGGAGGTTATATCAGTACTGGAGTGTTATAAGAGGGGCTGATATCAGTCACATATGGTGTAATGTCTGGAGGTTATATCAGTACTTTAGCGTTATAAGAGGGGCTGATATCAGTCACATATGGTGTAATGTCTGGAGGTTATATCAGTACTGGAGCGTTATAAGAGGGGCTGATATCAGTCACATATGGTGTAATGTCTGGAGGTTATATCAGTACTGGAGCGTTATAAGAGGCTGATATCAGTCACATATGGTGTAATGTCTGGGGGTTATATCAGTGCTGGAGCGTTATAAGAGGGGCTGATATCAGTCACATATGGTGTAATGTCTGGAGGTTGTATCAGTACTGGAGCGTTATAAGAGGGGCTGATATCAATCACATATGATGTAATGTCTGGAGGTTATATCAGTACTGGAGTGTTATAAGAGGGGCTGATATCAGTCACATATGGTGTAATGTCTGGAGGTTATATCAGTACTTTAGCGTTATAAGAGGGGCTGATATCAGTCACATATGGTGTAATGTCTGGAGGTTATATCAGTACTGGAGCGTTATAAGAGGGGCTGATATCAGTCACATATGGTGTAATGTCTGGAGGTTATATCAGTACTGGAGCGTTATAAGAGGGGCTGATATCAGTCACATATGGTGTAATGTCTTGAGGTTATATCAGTACTGGAGCGTTATAAGAGGAGCTGATATCAGTCACATATGGTGTAATGTCTGGAGGTTATATCAGTACTGGAGCGTTATAAGAGGGGCTGATATCAGTCACATATGGTGTAATGTCTGGAGGTTATATCAGTACTGGAGCGTTATAAGAGGGGCTGATATCAGTCACATATGATGTAATGTCTGGAGGTTATATCAGTACTGGAGTGTTATAAGAGGGGCTGATATCAGTCGCATATGGTGTAATCTCTGGAGGTTATATCGGTACTGGAGAGTTATAAGAGGGGCTGATATCAGTCACATATGGTGTAATGTCTGGAGGTTATATCAGTACTGGAGCGTTATAAGAGGGGCTGATATCAGTCACATATGGTGTAATGTCTGGAGGTTATATCAGTACTGGAGGGTTATAAGAGAGGCTGATATCAGTCACAAATGATGTAATGTCTGGAGGTTATATCAGTGCTGGAGCGTTATAAGAGGCTGATATCAGTCACATATGGTGTAATGTCTGGAGGTTATATCAGTACTTTAGCGTTATAAGAGGGGCTGATATCAGTCACATATGGTGTAATGTCTGGGGGTTATATCAGTACTGGAGTGTTATAAGAGGGGATGATATCAGTCAGATATGGTGTAATGTCTGGAGGTTATATCAGTACTGGAGTGTTATAAGAGGAGCTGATATCAGTCACATATGATGTAGTGTCTGGAGGTTATATCAGTACTGGAGCGTTATAAGAGGGGCTGATATCAGTCACATATGGTGTAATGTCTGGAGGTTATATCAGTGCTGGAGCGTTATAAGAGAGGCTGATATCAGTCACATATAGTGTAATGTCTGGAGGTTATATCAGTACTGGAGCATTATAAGAGTCTGATATCAGTCACATATGGTGTAATGTCTGGAGGTTATATCAGTACTGGAGCGTTATAAGAGGCTGATATCAGTCACATATGGTGTAATGTCTGGAGGTTATATCAGTACTGGAGTGTTATAAGAGGAGCTGATATCAGTCACATATGGTGTAATGTCTGGAGGTTATATCAGTACTGGAGCGTTATAAGAGGCTGATATCAGTCACATATGATGTAATGTCTGGAGCTTATATCAGTACTGGAGCGTTATAAGAGGGGCTGATATCAGTCGCATATGGTGTAATCTCTGGAGGTTATATCGGTACTGGAGAGTTATAAGAGGGGCTGATATCAGTCACATATGGTGTAATGTCTGGAGGTTATATCAGTACTGGAGCGTTATAAGAGGGGCTGATATCAGTCACATATGGTGTAATGTCTGGAGGTTATATCAGTACTGGAGGGTTATAAGAGAGGCTGATATCAGTCACAAATGATGTAATGTCTGGAGGTTATATCAGTGCTGGAGCGTTATAAGAGGCTGATATCAGTCACATATGGTGTAATGTCTGGAGGTTATATCAGTACTGGAGGGTTATAAGAGAGGCTGATATCAGTCACATATGATGTAATGTCTGGAGGTTATATTAGTACTGGAGCCTTATAAGAGGGGCTGATATCAGTCACATATAATGTAATGTCTGGAGGTTATATCAGTACTGGAGCGTTATAAGAGGCTGATATCAGTCACATATGATGTAATGTCTGGAGGTTATATCAGTGCTGGAGCGTTATAAGAGGCTGATATCAGTCACATATGATGTAATGTCTGGAGGTTATATCAGTACTGGAGAGTTATAAGAGGGGCTGATATCAGTCACATATGGTGTAATGTCTTGAGGTTATATCAGTACTTTAGCGTTATAAGAGGGGCTGATATCAGTCACATATGGTGTAATGTCTGGAGGTTATATCAGTACTTTAGCGTTATAAGAGGGGCTGATATCAGTCAGATATGGTGTAATGTCTGGAGGTTATATCAGTACTGGAGTGTTATAAGAGGAGCTGATATCAGTCACATATGATGTAGTGTCTGGAGGTTATATCAGTACTGGAGCGTTATAAGAGGGGCTGATATCAGTCACATATGGTGTAATGTCTGGAGGTTATATCAGTGCTGGAGCGCTATAAGAGAGGCTGATATCAGTCACATATGGTGTAATGTCTGGAGGTTATATCAGTGCTGGAGCGCTATAAGAGGAGCTGATATCAGTCACATATGATGTAATGTCTGGAGGTTATATCAGTACTGGAGCGTTATAAGAGGGGCTGATATCAGTCACATATGGTGTAATGTCTGGGGGTTATATCAGTACTGGAGTGTTATAAGAGGGGATGATATCAGTCAGATATGGTGTAATGTCTGGAGGTTATATCAGTACTGGAGTGTTATAAGAGGGGCTGATATCAGTCACATATGGTGTAATGTCTGGGGGTTATATCAGTACTGGAGTGTTATAAGAGGGGATGATATCAGTCAGATATGGTGTAATGTCTGGAGGTTATATCAGTACTGGAGCGTTATAAGAGGCTGATATCAGTCACATATGGTGTAATGTCTGGAGGTTATATCAGTACTGGAGCGTTATAAGAGGAGCTGATATCAGTCACATATGGTGTAATGTCTGGAGGTTATAAGAGGGGCTGATATCAGTCACATATGGTGTAATGTCTGGGGGTTATATCAGTACTGGAGCGTTATAAGAGGCTGATATCAGTCACATATGATGTAATGTATGGAGGTTATATCAGTACTGGAGCGTTATAAGAGGGGCTGATATCAGTCACATATGGTGTAATGTCTGGAGGTTATATCAGTACTGGAGCGTTATAAGAGGCTGATATCAGTCACATATGGTGTAATGTCTGGAGGTTATATCAGTACTGGAGCGTTATAAGAGGCTGATATCAGTCACATATGGTGTAATGTCTGGAGGTTATATCAGTACTGGAGTGTTATAAGAGGGGCTGATATCAGTCACATATGATGTAATGTCTGGAGGTTATATCAGTACTGGAGCGTTATAAGAGGGGCTGATATCAGTCACATATGGTGTAATGTCTGGAGGTTATATCAGTACTGGAGCGTTATAAGAGGGGCTGATATCAGTCACATATGGTGTAATGTCTGGAGGTTATATCAGTACTGGAGCGTTATAAGAGGCTGATATCAGTCACATATGGTGTGATGTCTGGAGGTTATATCAGTACTGGAGCGTTATAAGAGGCTGATATCAGTCACATATGGTGTAATGTCTGGAGGTTATATCAGTACTGGAGCGTTATAAGAGGGGCTGATATCAGTCACATATGGTGTAATGTCTGGAGGTTATATCAGTACTGGAGCTTTATAAGAGGGGCTGATATCAGTCACATATGGTGTAATGTCTGGAGGTTATATCAGTACTGGAGCGTTATAAGAGGCTGATATCAGTCACATATGGTGTAATGTCTGGGGGTTATATCAGTACTAGAGCGTTATAAGAGGCTGATATCAGTCACATATGATGTAATGTCTGGGGGTTATATCAGTACTGGAGCATTATAAGAGGGGCTGATATCAGTCACATATGGTGTAATGTCTGGAGGTTATATCAGTACTGGAGCGTTATAAGAGGAGCTGATATCTGTCACATATGGTGTAATGTCTGGAGGTTATATTAGTACTGGAGCGTTATAAGAGGGGCTGATATCAGTCACATATGATGTAATGTCTGGAGGTTATATCAGTACTGGAGCGTTATAAGAGGGGCTGTTATCAGTCACATATGGTGTAATGTCTGGAGGTTATATCAGTACTGGAGCGTTATAAGAGGGGCTGATATCAGTCACATATGGTGTAATGTCTGGAGGTTATATCAGTACTGGAGCGTTATAAAAGGGGCTGATATCAGTCACATATGGTGTAATGTCTGGAGGTTATATCAGTACTGGAGCGTTATAAGAGGGGCTGATATCAGTCACATATGCTGTAATGTCTGGGGGTTATATCAGTACTGGAGCGTTATAAGAGGCTGATATCAGTCACATATGATGTAATGTCTGGAAGTTATATCAGTACTGGAGCGTTATAAGAGGCTGATATCAGTCACATATGATGTAATGTCTGGAGGTTATATCAGTACTGGAGGGTTATAAGAGGCTGATATCAGTCACATATGGTGTAATGTCTGGAGGTTATATAAGTACTGGAGCGTTATAAGAGGCTGATATCAGTCACATATGTTGTAATGTCTGGAGGTTATATCAGTACTGGAGCGTTATAAGAGGCTGATATCAGTCACATATGATGTAATGTCTGGAGGTTATATCAGTGCTGGAGCGTTATAAGAGGCTGATATCAGTCACATATGGTGTAATGTCTGGAAGTTATATCAGTACTGGAGCGTTATAAGAGGAGCTGATATCAGTCACATATGGTGTAATGTCTGGAGGTTATATCAGTACTGGAGGGTTATAAGAGAGGCTGATATCAGTCACATATGGTGTAATGTCTGGAGGTTATATCAGTACTGGAGCCTTATAAGAGGGGCTGATATCAGTCACATATGATGTAATGTCTGGAGGTTATATCAGTACTGGAGCGTTATAAGAGGCTGATATCAGTCACATATGATGTAATGTCTGGAGGTTATATCAGTACTGGAGTGTTATAAGAGGGGCTGATATCAGTCACATATGGTGTAATGTCTGGAGGTTATATCAGTACTGGAGCGTTATAAGAGGGGCTGATATCAGTCACATATGGTGTAATGTCTGGAGGTTGTATCAGTACTGGAGCGTTATAAGAGGGGCTGATATCAGTCACATATGATGTAATGTCTGGAGGTTATATCAGTACTGGAGTGTTATAAGAGGGGCTGATATCAGTCACATATGATGTAATGTCTGGAGGTTATATCAGTACTGGAGCGTTATAAGAGGCTGATATCAGTCACATATGATGTAATGTCTGGAGGTTATATCAGTACTGGAGTGTTATAAGAGGGGCTGATATCAGTCACATATGGTGTAATGTCTGGAGGTTATATCAGTACTGGAGCGTTATAAGAGGGGCTGATATCAGTCACATATGATGTAATGTCTGGAGGTTATATCAGTACTGGAGCGTTATAAGAGGGGCTGATATCAGTCACATATGGTGTAATGTCTGGAGGTTATATCAGTGCTGGAGCGTTATAAGAGGGGCTGATATCAGTCACATATGGTGTAATGTCTGGAGGTTGTATCAGTACTGGAGCGTTATAAGAGGGGCTGATATCAGTCACATATGATGTAATGTCTGGAGGTTATATCAGTACTGGAGTGTTATAAGAGGGGCTGATATCAGTCACATATGGTGTAATGTCTGGAGGTTATATCAGTACTTTAGCGTTATAAGAGGGGCTGATATCAGTCACATATGGTGTAATCTCTGGAGGTTATATCAGTACTGGAGCGTTATAAGAGGGGCTGATATCAGTCACATATGGTGTAATGTCTGGAGGTTATATCAGTACTTTAGCGTTATAAGAGGGGCTGATATCAGTCACATATGGTGTAATGTCTGGAGGTTATATCAGTACTGGAGCGTTATAAGAGGGGCTGATATCAGTCACATATGGTGTAATGTCTGGAGGTTATATCAGTACTGGAGCGTTATAAGAGGGGCTGATATCAGTCACATATGATGTAATGTCTGGAGGTTATATCAGTACTGGAGCGTTATAAGAGGCTGATATCAGTCACATATGATGTAATGTATGGAGGTTATATCAGTACTGGAGCGTTATAAAAGGCTGATATCAGTCACATATGGTGTAATGTCTGGAGGTTATATCAGTACTGGAGCGTTATAAGAGGGGCTGATATCAGTCACATATGGTGTAATATCTGGAGGTTATATCAGTACTGGAGCGTTATAAGAGGCTGATATCAGTCACATATGGTGTAATGTCTGGAGGTTATATCAGTGCTGGAGCGTTATAAGAGGCTGATATCAGTCACATATGGTGTAATGTCTGGAGGTTATATCAGTACTGGAGCGTTATAAGAGGCTGATATCAGTCACATATGATGTAATGTCTGGAGGTTATATCAGTACTGGAGCGTTATAAGAGGCTGATATCAGTCACATATGGTGTAATGTCTGGAGGTTATATCAGTGCTGGAGCGTTATAAGAGGCTGATATCCGTCACATATGATGTAATGTCTGGAGGTTATATCAGTACTGAAGCGTTATAAGAGGAGCTGATATCAGTCACATATGATGTAATGTCTGGAGGCTATATCAGTACTGGAGCGTTATTAGAGGCTGATATCAGTCACATATGGTGTAATGTCTGGAGGTTATCTCAGTACTGGAGCGTTATAAGAGGCTGATATCAGTCACATATGGTGTAATATCTGGAGGTTATATCAGTACTGGAGCGTTATAAGAGGCTGATATCAGTCACATATGATGTAATGTCTGGAGGTTATATCAGTACTGGAGCGTTATAAGAGAGGCTGATATCAGTCACATGATGTAATGTCTGGGGGTTATATCAGTACTGGAGCGTTATAAGAGGGGCTGATATCAGTCACATATGGTGTAATGTCTGGAGGTTATATCAGTACTGGAGCGTTATAAGAGGGGCTGATATCAGTCACATATGATGTAATGTCTGGAGGTTATATCAGTACTGGAGCGTTATAAGAGGCTGATATCAGTCACATATGATGTAATGTCTGGAGGTTATATCAGTACTGGAGCGTTATAAGAAGGGCTGATATCAGTCACATATGGTGTAATGTCTGGAGGTTATATCAGTACTGGAGCGTTATAAGAGGGGCTGATATCAGTCACATATGGTGTAATGTCTGGAGGTTATATCAGTACTGGAGCGTTATAAGAGGGGCTGATATCAGTCACATATGGTGTAATGTCTGGAGGTTATATCAGTACTGGAGCGTTATAAGAGGGGCTGATATCAGTCACATGATGTAATGTCTGGGAGTTATATCAGTACTGGAGCGTTATAAGAGAGGCTGATATCAGTTACATATGGTGTAATGTCTGGAGGTTATTTCAGTACTGGAGCGTTATAAGAGGGGCTGATATCAGTCACATGATGTAATGTCTGGGGGTTATATCAGTACTGGAGCATTATAAGAGGGGCTGATATCAGTCACATATGATGTAATGTCTGGAGGTTATATCAGTACTGGAGCGTTATAAGAGGGGCTGATATCAGTCACATATGGTGTAATGTCTGGAGGTTATATCAGTACTGGAGCGTTATAAGAGGGGCTGATATCAGTCACATGATGTAATGTCTGGGAGTTATATCAGTACTGAAGCGTTATATGAGGCTGATATCAGTCACATATGGTGTAATGTCTGGGGGTTATATCAGTACTGGAGCGTTATAAGAGGGGCTGATATCAGTCACATATGATGTAATGTCTGGAGGTTATATCAGTACTGGAGCGTTATAAGAGGAGCTGATATCAGTCACATATGATGTAATGTCTGGAGGTTATATCAGTACTGGAGCGTTATAAGAGGGGCTGATATCAGTCACATATGATGTAATGTCTGGAGGTTATATCAGTATTGGAGCGTTAAAAGAGGAGCTGATATCAGTCACATATGATGTAATGTCTGGAGGTTATATCAGTACTGGAGCGTTATATGAGGCTGATATCAGTCACATATGGTGTAATGTCTGGGGGTTATATCAGTACTGGAGCGTTATAAGAGGGGCTGATATCAGTCACATATGGTGTAATGTCTGGGGGTTATATCAGTACTGGAGCGTTATAAGAGGGGCTGATATCAGTCACATGATGTAATGTCTGGGGGTTATATCAGTACTGGAGCGTTATAAGAGGGGCTGATATCAGTCACATATGGTGTAATGTCTGGAGGTTATATCAGTACTGGAGCGTTATAAGAGGGGCTGATATCAGTCACATGATGTAATGTCTGGGGGTTATATCAGTACTGGAGCGTTATAAGAGGGGCTGATATCAGTCACATATGGTGTAATGTCTGGAGGTTATATCAGTACTGGAGCGTTATAAGAGGGGCTGATATCAGTCACATGATGTAATGTCTGGGGGTTATATCAGTATTGGAGCGTTTTAAGAGGAGCTGATATCAGTCATATATGGTGTAATGTCTGGAGGTTATAAGAGGGGCTGATATCAGTCACATATGATGTAATGTATGGAGGTTATATCAGTACTGGAGCGTTATAAGAGGGGCTGATATCAGTCACATATGGTGTAATGTCTGGAGGTTATATCAGTGCTGGAGCGTTATAAGAGGCTGATATCAGTCACATATGGTGTAATGTCTGGAGGTTATATCAGTGCTGGAGCGTTATAAGAGGCTGATATCAGTCACATATGGTGTAATGTCTGGAGGTTATATCAGTACTGGAGCGTTATAAGAGAGGCTGATATCAGTCACATATGATGTAATGTCTGGAGGTTATATCAGTACTGGAGCGTTATAAGAGGGGCTGATATCAGTCACATGATTTAATGTCTGGGGGTTATATCAGTACTGGAGCGTTATAAGAGGGGCTGATATCAGTCACATATGGTGTAATGTCTGGAGGTTATATCAGTACTGGAGCGTTATAAGAGGGGCTGATATCAGTCACATATGGTGTAATGTCTGGAGGTTATATCAGTACTGGAGCGTTATAAGAGGGGCTGATATCAGTCACATGATGTAATGTCTGGGGGTTATATCAGTACTGGAGCGTTATCAGAGGGGCTGATATCAGTCACATATGGTGTAATGTCTGGGGGTTATATCAGTACTGGAGCGTTATAAGAGGGGCTGATATCAGTCACATATGGTGTAATGTCTGGAGGTTATATCAGTACTGGAGCGTTATAAGAGGGGCTGATATCAGTCACATGATGTAATGTCTGGGGGTTATATCAGTACTGGAGCGTTATAAGAGGGGCTGATATCAGTCACATATGGTGTAATGTCTGGAGGTTATATCAGTACTGGAGCGTTATAAGAGGAGCTGATATCAGTCACATATGATGTTATGTCTGGAGGTTATATCAGTACTGGAGCGTTATAAGAGGGGCTGATATCAGTCACATATGGTGTAATGTCTGGAGGTTATATCAGTACTGGAGCGTTATAAGAGGAGCTGATATCAGTCACATATGATGTAATGTCTGGAGGTTATATCAGTACTGGAGCGTTATAAGAGGGGCTGATATCAGTCACATATGATGTAATGTCTGGAGGTTATATCAGTACTGGAGCGTTATAAGAGGGGCTGATATCAGTCACATATGATGTAATGTCTGGAGGTTATATCAGTACTGGAGCGTTATAAGAGGGGCTGATATCAGTCACATATGATGTAATGTCTGGAGGTTATATCAGTACTGGAGCGTTATAAGAGGGGCTGATATCAGTCACATATGATGTAATGTCTGGAGGTTATATCAGTACTGGAGCGTTATAAGAGGAGCTGATATCAGTCACATATGATGTAATGTCTGGAGGTTATATCAGTGCTGGAGCGTTATAAGAGGGGCTGATATCAGTCACATATGATGTAATGTCTGGAAGTTATATCAGTACTGAAGCGTTATAAGAGGGGCTGATATCAGTCACATATGATGTAATGTCTGGAGGTTATATCAGTACTGGAGCGTTATAAGAGGAGCTGATATCAGTCACATATGATGTAATGTCTGGAGGTTATATCAGTGCTGGAGCGTTATAAGAGGGGCTGATATCAGTCACATATGGTGTAATGTCTGGAGGTTATATCAGTACTGGAGCGTTATAAGAAGGGCTGATATCAGTCACATATGGTGTAATGTCTGGAGGTTATATCAGTACTGGAAAGTTATAAGAGGCTGATATCAGTCACATATGGTGTAATGTCTGGAGGTTATATCAGTACTGGAGCGTTATAAGAAGGGCTGATATCAGTCACATATGGTGTAATGTCTGGAGGTTATATCAGTACTGGAGCGTTATAAAAGGCTGATATCAGTCACATATGGTGTAATGTCTGGAGGTTATATCAGTACTGGAGCGTTATAAGAGGGGCTGATATCAGTCACATATGGTGTAATGTCTGGAGGTTATATCAGTACTGGAGCGTTATAAGAGGGGCTGATATCAGTCACATATGATGTAATGTCTGGAGGTTATATCAGTACTGGAGCGTTATAAGAGGAGCTGATATCAGTCACATATGATGTAATGTCTGGAGGTTATATCAGTACTGGAGCGTTATAAGAGGAGCTGATATCAGTCATATATGGTGTAATGTCTGGAGGTTATAAGAGGGGCTGATATCAGTCACATATGATGTAATGTATGGAGGTTATATCAGTACTGGAGCGTTATAAGAGGGGCTGATATCAGTCACATATGGTGTAATGTCTGGAGGTTATATCAGTGCTGGAGCGTTATAAGAGGCTGATATCAGTCACATATGGTGTAATGTCTGGAGGTTATATCAGTGCTGGAGCGTTATAAGAGGCTGATATCAGTCACATATGGTGTAATGTCTGGAGGTTATATCAGTACTGGAGCGTTATAAGAGAGGCTGATATCAGTCACATATGATGTAATGTCTGGAGGTTATATCAGTACTGGAGCGTTATAAGAGGGGCTGATATCAGTCACATGATTTAATGTCTGGGGGTTATATCAGTACTGGAGCGTTATAAGAGGGGCTGATATCAGTCACATATGGTGTAATGTCTGGAGGTTATATCAGTACTGGAGCGTTATAAGAGGGGCTGATATCAGTCACATATGGTGTAATGTCTGGAGGTTATATCAGTACTGGAGCGTTATAAGAGGGGCTGATATCAGTCACATGATGTAATGTCTGGGGGTTATATCAGTACTGGAGCGTTATCAGAGGGGCTGATATCAGTCACATATGGTGTAATGTCTGGGGGTTATATCAGTACTGGAGCGTTATAAGAGGGGCTGATATCAGTCATATATGGTGTAATGTCTGGAGGTTATATCAGTACTGGAGCGTTATAAGAGGGGCTGATATCAGTCACATATGGTGTAATGTCTGGAGGTTATATCAGTACTGGAGCGTTATAAGAGGAGCTGATATCAGTCACATATGATGTTATGTCTGGAGGTTATATCAGTACTGGAGCGTTATAAGAGGGGCTGATATCAGTCACATATGGTGTAATGTCTGGAGGTTATATCAGTACTGGAGCGTTATAAGAGGAGCTGATATCAGTCACATATGATGTAATGTCTGGAGGTTATATCAGTACTGGAGCGTTATAAGAGGGGCTGATATCAGTCACATATGATGTAATGTCTGGAGGTTATATCAGTACTGGAGCGTTATAAGAGGGGCTGATATCAGTCACATATGATGTAATGTCTGGAGGTTATATCAGTACTGGAGCGTTATAAGAGGGGCTGATATCAGTCACATATGATGTAATGTCTGGAGGTTATATCAGTACTGGAGCGTTATAAGAGGGGCTGATATCAGTCACATATGATGTAATGTCTGGAGGTTATATCAGTACTGGAGCGTTATAAGAGGAGCTGATATCAGTCACATATGATGTAATGTCTGGAGGTTATATCAGTGCTGGAGCGTTATAAGAGGGGCTGATATCAGTCACATATGATGTAATGTCTGGAAGTTATATCAGTACTGGAGCGTTATAAGAGGGGCTGATATCAGTCACATATGATGTAATGTCTGGAGGTTATATCAGTACTGGAGCGTTATAAGAGGAGCTGATATCAGTCACATATGATGTAATGTCTGGAGGTTATATCAGTGCTGGAGCGTTATAAGAGGGGCTGATATCAGTCACATATGGTGTAATGTCTGGAGGTTATATCAGTACTGGAGCGTTATAAGAAGGGCTGATATCAGTCACATATGGTGTAATGTCTGGAGGTTATATCAGTACTGGAAAGTTATAAGAGGCTGATATCAGTCACATATGGTGTAATGTCTGGAGGTTATATCAGTACTGGAGCGTTATAAGAAGGGCTGATATCAGTCACATATGGTGTAATGTCTGGAGGTTATATCAGTACTGGAGCGTTATAAGAGGCTGATATCAGTCACATATGGTGTAATGTCTGGAGGTTATATCAGTACTGGAGCGTTATAAGAGGGGCTGATATCAGTCACATATGGTGTAATGTCTGGAGGTTATATCAGTACTGGAGCGTTATAAGAGGGGCTGATATCAGTCACATATGATGTAATGTCTGGAGGTTATATCAGTACTGGAGCGTTATAAGAGGAGCTGATATCAGTCACATATGATGTAATGTCTGGAGGTTATATCAGTACTGGAAAGTTATAAGAGGCTGATATCAGTCACATATGGTGTAATGTCTGGAGGTTATATCAGTACTGGAGCGTTATAAGAAGGGCTGATATCAGTCACATATGGTGTAATGTCTGGAGGTTATATCAGTACTGGAAAGTTATAAGAGGCTGATATCAGTCACATATGGTGTAATGTCTGGGGGTTATATCAGTATTGGAGCGTTATAAGAGGAGCTGATATCAGTCACATATGATGTAATGTCTGGAGGTTATATCAGTACTGGAGCGTTATATGAGGCTGATATCAGTCACATATGGTGTAATGTCTGGGGGTTATATCAGTACTGGAGCGTTATAAGAGGGGCTGATATCAGTCACATATGGTGTAATGTCTGGGGGTTATATCAGTACTGGAGCGTTATAAGAGGGGCTGATATCAGTCACATGATGTAATGTCTGGGGGTTATATCAGTACTGGAGCGTTATAAGAGGGGCTGATATCAGTCACATATGGTGTAATGTCTGGAGGTTATATCAGTACTGGAGCGTTATAAGAGGGGCTGATATCAGTCACATGATGTAATGTCTGGGGGTTATATCAGTACTGGAGCGTTATAAGAGGGGCTGATATCAGTCACATATGGTGTAATGTCTGGAGGTTATATCAGTACTGGAGCGTTATAAGAGGCTGATATCAGTCACATATGATGTAATGTCTGGAGGTTATATCAGTACTGGAGCGTTTTAAGAGGGGCTGATATCAGTCACATATGGTGTAATGTCTGGGGGTTATATCAGTACTGGAGCGTTATATGAGGGGCTGATATCAGTCACATATGGTGTAATGTCTGGAGGTTATATCAGTACTGGAGGGTTATAAGAGGAGCTGATATCAGTCACATATGGTGTAATGTCTGGAGGTTATATCAGTACTGGAGCGTTATAAGAGGCTGATATCAGTCACATATGATGTAATGTCTGGAGGTTCTATCAGTACTGGAGCGTTTTAAGAGGGGCTGATATCAGTCACATATGATGTAATGTCTGGAGGTTATATCAGTACTGGTGCGTTATAAGAGGCTGATATCAGTCACATATGATGTTATGTCTGGAGGTTATATCAGTACTGGAGCGTTATAAGAGGGGCTGATATCAGTCACATATGGTGTAATGTCTGGAGGTTATATCAGTACTGGAGCGTTATAAGAGGAGCTGATATCAGTCACATATGATGTAATGTCTGGAGGTTATATCAGTACTGGAGCGTTATAAGAGGGGCTGATATCAGTCACATATGATGTAATGTCTGGAGGTTATATCAGTACTGGTGCGTTATAAGAGGCTGATATCAGTCACATATGATGTAATGTCTGGAGGTTATATCAGTACTGGAGCGTTATAAGAGGCTGATATCAGTCACATATGGTGTAATGTCTGGAGGTTTTATCAGTACTGGAGCGTTAAAAGAGGCTGATATCAGTCACATATGGTGTAATGTCTGGAGGTTATATCAGTACTGGAGCGTTATAAGAGGAGCTGATATCAGTCACATATGGTGTAATGTCTGGAGGTTATATCAGTACTGGAGCATTATAAGAGGAGCTGATATCAGTCACATATAGTGTAATGTCTGGAGGTTATATCAGTATGGAGTGTTATAAGAGGCTGATATCAGTCACATATGATGTAATGTCTGGAGGATATATCAGTGCTGGAGCGTTATAAGAGGCTGATATCAGTCACATATGTTGTAATGTCTGGGGGTTATATCAGTATTGGATCGTTATAAGAGGGGCTGATATCAGTCACATATGATGTAATGTCTGGAGGTTATATCAGTACTGGAGCGTTTTAAGAGGGGCTGATATCAGTCACATATGATGTAATGTCTGGAGGTTTTATCAGTACTGGAGCGTTAAAAGAGGCTGATATCAGTCACATATGGTGTAATGTCTGGAGGTTATATCAGTACTGGAGCGTTATAAGAGGAGCTGATATCAGTCACATATGGTGTAATGTCTGGAGGTTATATCAGTACTGGAGCATTATAAGAGGAGCTGATATCAGTCACATATGTTGTAATGTCTGGGGGTTATATCAGTATTGGAGCGTTTTAAGAGGGGCTGATATCAGTCACATATGATGTAATGTCTGGAGGATATATCAGTGCTGGAGCGTTATAAGAGGCTGATATCAGTCACATATGTTGTAATGTCTGGGGGTTATATCAGTATTGGAGCGTTATAAGAGGGGCTGATATCAGTCACATATGATGTAATGTCTGGAGGTTATATCAGTACTGGAGCGTTTTAAGAGGGGCTGATATCAGTCACATATGATGTAATGTCTGGAGGTTTTATCAGTACTGGAGCGTTAAAAGAGGCTGATATCAGTCACATATGGTGTAATGTCTGGAGGTTATATCAGTACTGGAGCGTTATAAGAGGAGCTGATATCAGTCACATATAGTGTAATGTCTGGAGGTTATATCAGTACTGGAGTGTTATAAGAGGCTGATATCAGTCACATATGATGTAATGTCTGGAGGTTATATCAGTACTGGAGCGTTTTAAGAGGGGCTGATATCAGTAACATATGGTGTAATGTCTGGAGGTTATATCAGTACTGGAGTGTTATAAGAGGCTGACATCAGTCACATATGATGTAATGTCTGGAGGTTATATCAGTACTGGAGCGTTTTAAGAGGGGCTGATATCAGTCACATATGGTGTAATGTCTGGAGGTTTTATCAGTACTGGAGCGTTAAAAGAGGCTGATATCAGTCACATATGATGTAATGTCTGGAGGTTATATCAGTATTGGAGCGTTACAAGAGGCTAATATCAGTCACATATGGTGTAATGTCTGGAGGTTATATCAGTACTGGAGCGTTATAAGAGGCTGATGTCAGTCACATATGATGTAATGTCTGGAGGTTATATCAGTACTGGAGCGTTAAAAGAGACTGATATCAGTCACATATGGTGTAATGTCTGGAGGTTATATCAGTACTGGAGTGTTATAAGAGGCTGATATCAGTCACATATGATGTAATGTCTGGAGGTTATATCAGTACTGGAGCGTTATAAGAGGCTGATATCAGTCACATATGATGTAATGTCTGGAGGTTATATCAGTACTGGAGCGTTATAAGAGGCTGATATCAGTCACATATGGTGTAATGTCTGGAGGTTATATCAGTACTGGAGCGTTATAAGAGGCTGATATCAGTCACATATGGTGTAATGTCTGGAGGTTATATCAGTACTGGAGTGTTATAAGAGGGGCTGATATCAGTCACATATGGTGTAATGTCTGGAGGTTATATCACTACTGGACCGTTATAAGAGGCTGATATCAGTCACATATGATGTAATGTCTGGGGGTTATATCAGTATTGGAGCGTTTTAAGAGAGGCTGATATCAGTCACATATGATGTAATGTCTGGAGGATATATCAGTGCTGGAGCGTTATAAGAGGCTGATATCAGTCACATATGTTGTAATGTCTGGGGGTTATATCAGTATTGGAGCGTTATAAGAGGGGCTGATATCAGTCACATATGATGTAATGTCTGGAGGTTATATCAGTACTGGAGCGTTTTAAGAGGGGCTGATATCAGTCACATATGATGTAATGTCTGGAGGTTTTATCAGTACTGGAGCGTTAAAAGAGGCTGATATCAGTCACATATGGTGTAATGTCTGGAGGTTATATCAGTACTGGAGCGTTATAAGAGGAGCTGATATCAGTCACATATAGTGTAATGTCTGGAGGTTATATCAGTACTGGAGTGTTATAAGAGGCTGATATCAGTCACATATGATGTAATGTCTGGAGGTTATATCAGTACTGGAGCGTTTTAAGAGGGGCTGATATCAGTAACATATGGTGTAATGTCTGGAGGTTATATCAGTACTGGAGCGTTTTAAGAGGGGCTGATATCAGTCACATATGGTGTAATGTCTGGAGGTTTTATCAGTACTGGAGCGTTAAAAGAGGCTGATATCAGTCACATATGATGTAATGTCTGGAGGTTATATCAGTATTGGAGCGTTACAAGAGGCTAATATCAGTCACATATGGTGTAATGTCTGGAGGTTATATCAGTACTGGAGCGTTATAAGAGGCTGATGTCAGTCACATATGATGTAATGTCTGGAGGTTATATCAGTACTGGAGCGTTAAAAGAGACTGATATCAGTCACATATGGTGTAATGTCTGGAGGTTATATCAGTACTGGAGTGTTATAAGAGGCTGATATCAGTCACATATGATGTAATGTCTGGAGGTTATATCAGTACTGGAGCGTTATAAGAGGCTGATATCAGTCACATATGATGTAATGTCTGGAGGTTATATCAGTACTGGAGCGTTATAAGAGGCTGATATCAGTCACATATGGTGTAATGTCTGGAGGTTATATCAGTACTGGAGCGTTATAAGAGGCTGATATCAGTCACATATGGTGTAATGTCTGGAGGTTATATCAGTACTGGAGTGTTATAAGAGGGGCTGATATCAGTCACATATGGTGTAATGTCTGGAGGTTATATCACTACTGGACCGTTATAAGAGGCTGATATCAGTCACATATGATGTAATGTCTGGGGGTTATATCAGTACTGGAGCATTATAAGAGGGGCTGATATCAGTCACATATGGTGTAATGTCTGGAGGTTATATCAGTACTGGAGCATTATAAGAGGAGCTGATATCTGTCACATATGGTGTAATGTCTGGAGGTTATATTAGTACTGGAGCGTTATAAGAGGGGCTGATATCAGTCACATATGATGTAATGTCTGGAGGTTTTATCAGTACTGGAGCGTTATAAGAGGGGCTGATATCAGTCACATATGATGTAATGTCTGGAGGATATATCAGTGCTGGAGCGTTATAAGAGGCTGATATCAGTCACATATGTTGTAATGTCTGGGGGTTATATCAGTATTGGAGCGTTATAAGAGGGGCTGATATCAGTCACATATGATGTAATGTCTGGAGGTTATATCAGTACTGGAGCGTTATAAGAGGAGCTGATATCAGTCACATATGATGTAATGTCTGGAGGTTTTATCAGTACTGGAGCGTTAAAAGAGGCTGATATCAGTCACATATGGTGTAATGTCTGGAGGTTATATCAGTACTGGAGCGTTATAAGAGGAGCTGATATCAGTCACATATGGTGTAATGTCTGGAGGTTATATCAGTACTGGAGCATTATAAGAGGAGCTGATATCAGTCACATATAATGTAATGTCTGGAGGTTATATCAGTACTGGAGTGTTATAAGAGGCTGATATCAGTCACATATGATGTAATGTCTGGAGGTTATATCAGTACTGGAGCGTTTTAAGAGGGGCTGATATCAGTCACATATGGTGTAATGTCTGGAGGTTATATCAGTACTGGAGTGTTATAAGAGGCTGATATCAGTCACATATGATGTAATGTCTGGAGGTTATATCAGTACTGGAGCGTTTTAAGAGGGGCTGATATCAGTCACATATGGTGTAATGTCTGGAGGTTATATCAGTACTGGAGTGTTATAAGACGCTGACATCAGTCACATATGATGTAATGTCTGGAGGTTATATCAGTACTGGAGCGTTTTAAGAGGGGCTGATATCAGTCACATATGGTGTAATGTCTGGAGCTTTTATCAGTACTGGAGCGTTAAAAGAGGCTGATATCAGTCACATATGATGTAATGTCTGGAGGTTATATCAGTACTGGAGCGTTATAAGAGGCTGATATCAGTCACATATGGTGTAATGTCTGGAGGTTATATCAGTACTGGAGCGTTATAAGAGGCTGATATCAGTCACATATGATGTAATGTCTGGAGGTTATATCAGTACTGGAGCGTTAAAAGAGGCTGATATCAGTCACATATGGTGTAATGTCTGGAGGTTATATCAGTACTGGAGTGTTATAAGAGGCTGATATCAGTCACATATGATGTAATGTCTGGAGGTTATATCAGTACTGGAGCGTTATAAGAGGCTGATATCAGTCACATATGATGTAATGTCTGGAGGTTATATCAGTACTGGAGCGTTATAAGAGGCTGATATCAGTCACATATGGTGTAATGTCGAGGTTATATCAGTACTGGAGCGTTATAAGAGGCTGATATCAGTCACATATGGTGTAATGTCTGGAGGTTATATCAGTACTGGAGTGTTATAAGAGGGGCTGATATCAGTCACATATGGTGTAATGTCTGGAGGTTATATCAGTACTGGAGCGTTATAAGAGGGGCTGATATCAGTCACATATGGTGTAATGTCTGGAGGTTATATCACTACTGGACCATTATAAGAGGCTGATATCAGTCACATATGTTGTAATGTCTGGGGGTTATATCAGTATTGGAGCGTTATAAGAGGGGCTGATATCAGTCACATATGATGTAATGTCTGGAGGTTATATCAGTACTGGAGCGTTATAAGAGGAGCTGATATCAGTCACATATAGTGTAATGTCTGGAGGTTATATCAGTACTGGAGTGTTATAAGAGGCTGATATCAGTCACATATGATGTAATGTCTGGAGGTTATATCAGTACTGGAGCGTTTTAAGAGGGGCTGATATCAGTCACATGGTGTAATGTCTGGAGGTTATATCAGTACTGGAGTGTTATAAGAGGCTGATATCAGTCACATATGATGTAATGTCTGGAGGTTATATCAGTACTGGAGCGTTTTAAGAGGGGCTGATATCAGTCACATATGGTGTAATGTCTGGGGGTTATATCAGTACTGGAGCGTTATATGAGGGGCTGATATCAGTCACATATGGTGTAATGTCTGGAGGTTTTATCAGTACTGGAGCGTTAAAAGAGGCTGATTCCAGTCACATATGATGTAATGTCTGGAGGTTATATCAGTACTGGAGCGTTTTAAGAGGGGCTGATATCAGTCACATATGATGTAATGTCTGGAGGTTATATCAGTACTGGAGCGTTATAAGAGGCTGATATCAGTCACATATGGTGTAATGTCTGGAGGTTTTATCAGTACTGGAGCGTTAAAAGAGGAGCTGATATCAGTCACATATGGTGTAATGTCTGGAGGTTATATCAGTACTGGAGCATTATAAGAGGAGCTGATATCAGTCACATATAGTGTAATGTCTGGAGGTTATATCAGTAT
The DNA here is from genome assembly GCF_046119375.1 of Phyllobates terribilis. Classification (NCBI taxonomy): domain Eukaryota; kingdom Metazoa; phylum Chordata; class Amphibia; order Anura; family Dendrobatidae; genus Phyllobates; species Phyllobates terribilis. The sequence goes on from NW_027362773.1 coordinate 170,978,694, forward strand.
GGAGTGTTATAAGAGGCTGATATCAGTCACATATGATGTAATGTCTGGAGGTTATATCAGTACTGGAGCGTTTTAAGAGGGGCTGATATCAGTCACATATGATGTAATGTCTGGAGGTTATATCAGTACTGGTGCGTTATAAGAGGCTGATATCAGTCACATATGATGTAATGTCTGGAGGTTATATCAGTACTGGAGCGTTATAAGAGGCTGATATCAGTCACATATGGTGTAATGTCTGGAGGTTATATCAGTACTGGAGCGTTATAAAAGGAGCTGATATCAGTCACATATGGTGTAATGTCTGGAGGTTATATCAGTACTGGAGCATTATAAGAGGAGCTGATATCAGTCACATATGGTGTAATGTCTGGAGGTTATATCAGTACTGGAGCATTATAAGAGGAGCTGATATCAGTCACATATAGTGTAATGTCTGGAGGTTTTATCAGTACTGGAGTGTTATAAGAGGCTGATATCAGTCACATATGATGTAATGTCTGGAGGTTATATCAGTACTGGAGCGTTTTAAGAGGGGCTGATATCAGTCACATATGGTGTAATGTCTGGAGGTTATATCAGTACTGGAGTGTTATAAGAGGCTGATATCAGTCACATATGATGTAATGTCTGGAGGTTATATCAGTACTGGAGCGTTATAAGAGGGGCTGATATCAGTCACATATGGTGTAATGTCTGGAGGTTATATCAGTACTGGAGCGTTATAAGAGGAGCTGATATCAGTCACATATGGTGTAATGTCTGGAGGTTATAAGAGGGGCTGATATCAGTCACATATGGTGTAATGTCTGGGGGTTATATCAGTACTGGAGCGTTATAAGAGGCTGATATCAGTCACATATGATGTAATGTATGGAGGTTATATCAGTACTGGAGCGTTATAAGAGGGGCTGATATCAGTCACATATGGTGTAATGTCTGGAGGTTATATCAGTACTGGAGCGTTATAAGAGGCTGATATCAGTCACATATGGTGTAATGTCTGGAGGTTATATCAGTACTGGAGCGTTATAAGAGGCTGATATCAGTCACATATGGTGTAATGTCTGGAGGTTATATCAGTACTGGAGTGTTATAAGAGGGGCTGATATCAGTCACATATGATGTAATGTCTGGAGGTTATATCAGTACTGGAGCGTTATAAGAGGGGCTGATATCAGTCACATATGGTGTAATGTCTGGAGGTTATATCAGTACTGGAGCGTTATAAGAGGGGCTGATATCAGTCACATATGGTGTAATGTCTGGAGGTTATATCAGTACTGGAGCGTTATAAGAGGCTGATATCAGTCACATATGGTGTGATGTCTGGAGGTTATATCAGTACTGGAGCGTTATAAGAGGCTGATATCAGTCACATATGGTGTAATGTCTGGAGGTTATATCAGTACTGGAGCGTTATAAGAGGGGCTGATATCAGTCACATATGGTGTAATGTCTGGAGGTTATATCAGTACTGGAGCTTTATAAGAGGGGCTGATATCAGTCACATATGGTGTAATGTCTGGAGGTTATATCAGTACTGGAGCGTTATAAGAGGCTGATATCAGTCACATATGGTGTAATGTCTGGGGGTTATATCAGTACTAGAGCGTTATAAGAGGCTGATATCAGTCACATATGATGTAATGTCTGGGGGTTATATCAGTACTGGAGCATTATAATAGGGGCTGATATCAGTCACATATGGTGTAATGTCTGGAGGTTATATCAGTACTGGAGCGTTATAAGAGGAGCTGATATCTGTCACATATGGTGTAATGTCTGGAGGTTATATTAGTACTGGAGCGTTATAAGAGGGGCTGATATCAGTCACATATGATGTAATGTCTGGAGGTTATATCAGTACTGGAGCGTTATAAGAGGGGCTGTTATCAGTCACATATGGTGTAATGTCTGGAGGTTATATCAGTACTGGAGCGTTATAAGAGGGGCTGATATCAGTCACATATGGTGTAATGTCTGGAGGTTATATCAGTACTGGAGCGTTATAAAAGGGGCTGATATCAGTCACATATGGTGTAATGTCTGGAGGTTATATCAGTACTGGAGCGTTATAAGAGGGGCTGATATCAGTCACATATGCTGTAATGTCTGGGGGTTATATCAGTACTGGAGCGTTATAAGAGGCTGATATCAGTCACATATGATGTAATGTCTGGAAGTTATATCAGTACTGGAGCGTTATAAGAGGCTGATATCAGTCACATATGATGTAATGTCTGGAGGTTATATCAGTACTGGAGGGTTATAAGAGGCTGATATCAGTCACATATGGTGTAATGTCTGGAGGTTATATAAGTACTGGAGCGTTATAAGAGGCTGATATCAGTCACATATGTTGTAATGTCTGGAGGTTATATCAGTACTGGAGCGTTATAAGAGGCTGATATCAGTCACATATGATGTAATGTCTGGAGGTTATATCAGTGCTGGAGCGTTATAAGAGGCTGATATCAGTCACATATGGTGTAATGTCTGGAAGTTATATCAGTACTGGAGCGTTATAAGAGGAGCTGATATCAGTCACATATGGTGTAATGTCTGGAGGTTATATCAGTACTGGAGGGTTATAAGAGAGGCTGATATCAGTCACATATGGTGTAATGTCTGGAGGTTATATCAGTACTGGAGCCTTATAAGAGGGGCTGATATCAGTCACATATGATGTAATGTCTGGAGGTTATATCAGTACTGGAGCGTTATAAGAGGCTGATATCAGTCACATATGATGTAATGTCTGGAGGTTATATCAGTACTGGAGTGTTATAAGAGGGGCTGATATCAGTCACATATGGTGTAATGTCTGGAGGTTATATCAGTACTGGAGCGTTATAAGAGGGGCTGATATCAGTCACATATGGTGTAATGTCTGGAGGTTGTATCAGTACTGGAGCGTTATAAGAGGGGCTGATATCAGTCACATATGATGTAATGTCTGGAGGTTATATCAGTACTGGAGTGTTATAAGAGGGGCTGATATCAGTCACATATGATGTAATGTCTGGAGGTTATATCAGTACTGGAGCGTTATAAGAGGCTGATATCAGTCACATATGATGTAATGTCTGGAGGTTATATCAGTACTGGAGTGTTATAAGAGGGGCTGATATCAGTCACATATGGTGTAATGTCTGGAGGTTATATCAGTACTGGAGCGTTATAAGAGGGGCTGATATCAGTCACATATGATGTAATGTCTGGAGGTTATATCAGTACTGGAGCGTTATAAGAGGGGCTGATATCAGTCACATATGGTGTAATGTCTGGAGGTTATATCAGTGCTGGAGCGTTATAAGAGGGGCTGATATCAGTCACATATGGTGTAATGTCTGGAGGTTGTATCAGTACTGGAGCGTTATAAGAGGGGCTGATATCAGTCACATATGATGTAATGTCTGGAGGTTATATCAGTACTGGAGTGTTATAAGAGGGGCTGATATCAGTCACATATGGTGTAATGTCTGGAGGTTATATCAGTACTTTAGCGTTATAAGAGGGGCTGATATCAGTCACATATGGTGTAATCTCTGGAGGTTATATCAGTACTGGAGCGTTATAAGAGGGGCTGATATCAGTCACATATGGTGTAATGTCTGGAGGTTATATCAGTACTTTAGCGTTATAAGAGGGGCTGATATCAGTCACATATGGTGTAATGTCTGGAGGTTATATCAGTACTGGAGCGTTATAAGAGGGGCTGATATCAGTCACATATGGTGTAATGTCTGGAGGTTATATCAGTACTGGAGCGTTATAAGAGGGGCTGATATCAGTCACATATGATGTAATGTCTGGAGGTTATATCAGTACTGGAGCGTTATAAGAGGCTGATATCAGTCACATATGATGTAATGTATGGAGGTTATATCAGTACTGGAGCGTTATAAAAGGCTGATATCAGTCACATATGGTGTAATGTCTGGAGGTTATATCAGTACTGGAGCGTTATAAGAGGGGCTGATATCAGTCACATATGGTGTAATATCTGGAGGTTATATCAGTACTGGAGCGTTATAAGAGGCTGATATCAGTCACATATGGTGTAATGTCTGGAGGTTATATCAGTGCTGGAGCGTTATAAGAGGCTGATATCAGTCACATATGGTGTAATGTCTGGAGGTTATATCAGTACTGGAGCGTTATAAGAGGCTGATATCAGTCACATATGATGTAATGTCTGGAGGTTATATCAGTACTGGAGCGTTATAAGAGGCTGATATCAGTCACATATGGTGTAATGTCTGGAGGTTATATCAGTGCTGGAGCGTTATAAGAGGCTGATATCCGTCACATATGATGTAATGTCTGGAGGTTATATCAGTACTGAAGCGTTATAAGAGGAGCTGATATCAGTCACATATGATGTAATGTCTGGAGGCTATATCAGTACTGGAGCGTTATTAGAGGCTGATATCAGTCACATATGGTGTAATGTCTGGAGGTTATCTCAGTACTGGAGCGTTATAAGAGGCTGATATCAGTCACATATGGTGTAATATCTGGAGGTTATATCAGTACTGGAGCGTTATAAGAGGCTGATATCAGTCACATATGATGTAATGTCTGGAGGTTATATCAGTACTGGAGCGTTATAAGAGAGGCTGATATCAGTCACATGATGTAATGTCTGGGGGTTATATCAGTACTGGAGCGTTATAAGAGGGGCTGATATCAGTCACATATGGTGTAATGTCTGGAGGTTATATCAGTACTGGAGCGTTATAAGAGGGGCTGATATCAGTCACATATGATGTAATGTCTGGAGGTTATATCAGTACTGGAGCGTTATAAGAGGCTGATATCAGTCACATATGATGTAATGTCTGGAGGTTATATCAGTACTGGAGCGTTATAAGAAGGGCTGATATCAGTCACATATGGTGTAATGTCTGGAGGTTATATCAGTACTGGAGCGTTATAAGAGGGGCTGATATCAGTCACATATGGTGTAATGTCTGGAGGTTATATCAGTACTGGAGCGTTATAAGAGGGGCTGATATCAGTCACATATGGTGTAATGTCTGGAGGTTATATCAGTACTGGAGCGTTATAAGAGGGGCTGATATCAGTCACATGATGTAATGTCTGGGAGTTATATCAGTACTGGAGCGTTATAAGAGAGGCTGATATCAGTTACATATGGTGTAATGTCTGGAGGTTATTTCAGTACTGGAGCGTTATAAGAGGGGCTGATATCAGTCACATGATGTAATGTCTGGGGGTTATATCAGTACTGGAGCATTATAAGAGGGGCTGATATCAGTCACATATGATGTAATGTCTGGAGGTTATATCAGTACTGGAGCGTTATAAGAGGGGCTGATATCAGTCACATATGGTGTAATGTCTGGAGGTTATATCAGTACTGGAGCGTTATAAGAGGGGCTGATATCAGTCACATGATGTAATGTCTGGGAGTTATATCAGTACTGAAGCGTTATATGAGGCTGATATCAGTCACATATGGTGTAATGTCTGGGGGTTATATCAGTACTGGAGCGTTATAAGAGGGGCTGATATCAGTCACATATGATGTAATGTCTGGAGGTTATATCAGTACTGGAGCGTTATAAGAGGAGCTGATATCAGTCACATATGATGTAATGTCTGGAGGTTATATCAGTACTGGAGCGTTATAAGAGGGGCTGATATCAGTCACATATGATGTAATGTCTGGAGGTTATATCAGTATTGGAGCGTTAAAAGAGGAGCTGATATCAGTCACATATGATGTAATGTCTGGAGGTTATATCAGTACTGGAGCGTTATATGAGGCTGATATCAGTCACATATGGTGTAATGTCTGGGGGTTATATCAGTACTGGAGCGTTATAAGAGGGGCTGATATCAGTCACATATGGTGTAATGTCTGGGGGTTATATCAGTACTGGAGCGTTATAAGAGGGGCTGATATCAGTCACATGATGTAATGTCTGGGGGTTATATCAGTACTGGAGCGTTATAAGAGGGGCTGATATCAGTCACATATGGTGTAATGTCTGGAGGTTATATCAGTACTGGAGCGTTATAAGAGGGGCTGATATCAGTCACATGATGTAATGTCTGGGGGTTATATCAGTACTGGAGCGTTATAAGAGGGGCTGATATCAGTCACATATGGTGTAATGTCTGGAGGTTATATCAGTACTGGAGCGTTATAAGAGGGGCTGATATCAGTCACATGATGTAATGTCTGGGGGTTATATCAGTATTGGAGCGTTTTAAGAGGAGCTGATATCAGTCATATATGGTGTAATGTCTGGAGGTTATAAGAGGGGCTGATATCAGTCACATATGATGTAATGTATGGAGGTTATATCAGTACTGGAGCGTTATAAGAGGGGCTGATATCAGTCACATATGGTGTAATGTCTGGAGGTTATATCAGTGCTGGAGCGTTATAAGAGGCTGATATCAGTCACATATGGTGTAATGTCTGGAGGTTATATCAGTGCTGGAGCGTTATAAGAGGCTGATATCAGTCACATATGGTGTAATGTCTGGAGGTTATATCAGTACTGGAGCGTTATAAGAGAGGCTGATATCAGTCACATATGATGTAATGTCTGGAGGTTATATCAGTACTGGAGCGTTATAAGAGGGGCTGATATCAGTCACATGATTTAATGTCTGGGGGTTGTATCAGTACTGGAGCGTTATAAGAGGGGCTGATATCAGTCACATATGGTGTAATGTCTGGAGGTTATATCAGTACTGGAGCGTTATAAGAGGGGCTGATATCAGTCACATATGGTGTAATGTCTGGAGGTTATATCAGTACTGGAGCGTTATAAGAGGGGCTGATATCAGTCACATGATGTAATGTCTGGGGGTTATATCAGTACTGGAGCGTTATCAGAGGGGCTGATATCAGTCACATATGGTGTAATGTCTGGGGGTTATATCAGTACTGGAGCGTTATAAGAGGGGCTGATATCAGTCACATATGGTGTAATGTCTGGAGGTTATATCAGTACTGGAGCGTTATAAGAGGGGCTGATATCAGTCACATATGGTGTAATGTCTGGAGGTTATATCAGTACTGGAGCGTTATAAGAGGAGCTGATATCAGTCACATATGATGTTATGTCTGGAGGTTATATCAGTACTGGAGCGTTATAAGAGGGGCTGATATCAGTCACATATGGTGTAATGTCTGGAGGTTATATCAGTACTGGAGCGTTATAAGAGGAGCTGATATCAGTCACATATGATGTAATGTCTGGAGGTTATATCAGTACTGGAGCGTTATAAGAGGGGCTGATATCAGTCACATATGATGTAATGTCTGGAGGTTATATCAGTACTGGAGCGTTATAAGAGGGGCTGATATCAGTCACATATGATGTAATGTCTGGAGGTTATATCAGTACTGGAGCGTTATAAGAGGGGCTGATATCAGTCACATATGATGTAATGTCTGGAGGTTATATCAGTACTGGAGCGTTATAAGAGGGGCTGATATCAGTCACATATGATGTAATGTCTGGAGGTTATATCAGTACTGGAGCGTTATAAGAGGAGCTGATATCAGTCACATATGATGTAATGTCTGGAGGTTATATCAGTGCTGGAGCGTTATAAGAGGGGCTGATATCAGTCACATATGATGTAATGTCTGGAAGTTATATCAGTACTGAAGCGTTATAAGAGGGGCTGATATCAGTCACATATGATGTAATGTCTGGAGGTTATATCAGTACTGGAGCGTTATAAGAGGAGCTGATATCAGTCACATATGATGTAATGTCTGGAGGTTATATCAGTGCTGGAGCGTTATAAGAGGGGCTGATATCAGTCACATATGGTGTAATGTCTGGAGGTTATATCAGTACTGGAGCGTTATAAGAAGGGCTGATATCAGTCACATATGGTGTAATGTCTGGAGGTTATATCAGTACTGGAAAGTTATAAGAGGCTGATATCAGTCACATATGGTGTAATGTCTGGAGGTTATATCAGTACTGGAGCGTTATAAGAAGGGCTGATATCAGTCACATATGGTGTAATGTCTGGAGGTTATATCAGTACTGGAGCGTTATAAAAGGCTGATATCAGTCACATATGGTGTAATGTCTGGAGGTTATATCAGTACTGGAGCGTTATAAGAGGGGCTGATATCAGTCACATATGGTGTAATGTCTGGAGGTTATATCAGTACTGGAGCGTTATAAGAGGGGCTGATATCAGTCACATATGATGTAATGTCTGGAGGTTATATCAGTACTGGAGCGTTATAAGAGGAGCTGATATCAGTCACATATGATGTAATGTCTGGAGGTTATATCAGTACTGGAGCGTTATAAGAGGAGCTGATATCAGTCATATATGGTGTAATGTCTGGAGGTTATAAGAGGGGCTGATATCAGTCACATATGATGTAATGTATGGAGGTTATATCAGTACTGGAGCGTTATAAGAGGGGCTGATATCAGTCACATATGGTGTAATGTCTGGAGGTTATATCAGTGCTGGAGCGTTATAAGAGGCTGATATCAGTCACATATGGTGTAATGTCTGGAGGTTATATCAGTGCTGGAGCGTTATAAGAGGCTGATATCAGTCACATATGGTGTAATGTCTGGAGGTTATATCAGTACTGGAGCGTTATAAGAGAGGCTGATATCAGTCACATATGATGTAATGTCTGGAGGTTATATCAGTACTGGAGCGTTATAAGAGGGGCTGATATCAGTCACATGATTTAATGTCTGGGGGTTATATCAGTACTGGAGCGTTATAAGAGGGGCTGATATCAGTCACATATGGTGTAATGTCTGGAGGTTATATCAGTACTGGAGCGTTATAAGAGGGGCTGATATCAGTCACATATGGTGTAATGTCTGGAGGTTATATCAGTACTGGAGCGTTATAAGAGGGGCTGATATCAGTCACATGATGTAATGTCTGGGGGTTATATCAGTACTGGAGCGTTATCAGAGGGGCTGATATCAGTCACATATGGTGTAATGTCTGGGGGTTATATCAGTACTGGAGCGTTATAAGAGGGGCTGATATCAGTCATATATGGTGTAATGTCTGGAGGTTATATCAGTACTGGAGCGTTATAAGAGGGGCTGATATCAGTCACATATGGTGTAATGTCTGGAGGTTATATCAGTACTGGAGCGTTATAAGAGGAGCTGATATCAGTCACATATGATGTTATGTCTGGAGGTTATATCAGTACTGGAGCGTTATAAGAGGGGCTGATATCAGTCACATATGGTGTAATGTCTGGAGGTTATATCAGTACTGGAGCGTTATAAGAGGAGCTGATATCAGTCACATATGATGTAATGTCTGGAGGTTATATCAGTACTGGAGCGTTATAAGAGGGGCTGATATCAGTCACATATGATGTAATGTCTGGAGGTTATATCAGTACTGGAGCGTTATAAGAGGGGCTGATATCAGTCACATATGATGTAATGTCTGGAGGTTATATCAGTACTGGAGCGTTATAAGAGGGGCTGATATCAGTCACATATGATGTAATGTCTGGAGGTTATATCAGTACTGGAGCGTTATAAGAGGGGCTGATATCAGTCACATATGATGTAATGTCTGGAGGTTATATCAGTACTGGAGCGTTATAAGAGGAGCTGATATCAGTCACATATGATGTAATGTCTGGAGGTTATATCAGTGCTGGAGCGTTATAAGAGGGGCTGATATCAGTCACATATGATGTAATGTCTGGAAGTTATATCAGTACTGGAGCGTTATAAGAGGGGCTGATATCAGTCACATATGATGTAATGTCTGGAGGTTATATCAGTACTGGAGCGTTATAAGAGGAGCTGATATCAGTCACATATGATGTAATGTCTGGAGGTTATATCAGTGCTGGAGCGTTATAAGAGGGGCTGATATCAGTCACATATGGTGTAATGTCTGGAGGTTATATCAGTACTGGAGCGTTATAAGAAGGGCTGATATCAGTCACATATGGTGTAATGTCTGGAGGTTATATCAGTACTGGAAAGTTATAAGAGGCTGATATCAGTCACATATGGTGTAATGTCTGGAGGTTATATCAGTACTGGAGCGTTATAAGAAGGGCTGATATCAGTCACATATGGTGTAATGTCTGGAGGTTATATCAGTACTGGAGCGTTATAAGAGGCTGATATCAGTCACATATGGTGTAATGTCTGGAGGTTATATCAGTACTGGAGCGTTATAAGAGGGGCTGATATCAGTCACATATGGTGTAATGTCTGGAGGTTATATCAGTACTGGAGCGTTATAAGAGGGGCTGATATCAGTCACATATGATGTAATGTCTGGAGGTTATATCAGTACTGGAGCGTTATAAGAGGAGCTGATATCAGTCACATATGATGTAATGTCTGGAGGTTATATCAGTACTGGAAAGTTATAAGAGGCTGATATCAGTCACATATGGTGTAATGTCTGGAGGTTATATCAGTACTGGAGCGTTATAAGAAGGGCTGATATCAGTCACATATGGTGTAATGTCTGGAGGTTATATCAGTACTGGAAAGTTATAAGAGGCTGATATCAGTCACATATGGTGTAATGTCTGGGGGTTATATCAGTATTGGAGCGTTATAAGAGGAGCTGATATCAGTCACATATGATGTAATGTCTGGAGGTTATATCAGTACTGGAGCGTTATATGAGGCTGATATCAGTCACATATGGTGTAATGTCTGGGGGTTATATCAGTACTGGAGCGTTATAAGAGGGGCTGATATCAGTCACATATGGTGTAATGTCTGGGGGTTATATCAGTACTGGAGCGTTATAAGAGGGGCTGATATCAGTCACATGATGTAATGTCTGGGGGTTATATCAGTACTGGAGCGTTATAAGAGGGGCTGATATCAGTCACATATGGTGTAATGTCTGGAGGTTATATCAGTACTGGAGCGTTATAAGAGGGGCTGATATCAGTCACATGATGTAATGTCTGGGGGTTATATCAGTACTGGAGCGTTATAAGAGGGGCTGATATCAGTCACATATGGTGTAATGTCTGGAGGTTATATCAGTACTGGAGCGTTATAAGAGGCTGATATCAGTCACATATGATGTAATGTCTGGAGGTTATATCAGTACTGGAGCGTTTTAAGAGGGGCTGATATCAGTCACATATGGTGTAATGTCTGGGGGTTATATCAGTACTGGAGCGTTATATGAGGGGCTGATATCAGTCACATATGGTGTAATGTCTGGAGGTTATATCAGTACTGGAGGGTTATAAGAGGAGCTGATATCAGTCACATATGGTGTAATGTCTGGAGGTTATATCAGTACTGGAGCGTTATAAGAGGCTGATATCAGTCACATATGATGTAATGTCTGGAGGTTCTATCAGTACTGGAGCGTTTTAAGAGGGGCTGATATCAGTCACATATGATGTAATGTCTGGAGGTTATATCAGTACTGGTGCGTTATAAGAGGCTGATATCAGTCACATATGATGTTATGTCTGGAGGTTATATCAGTACTGGAGCGTTATAAGAGGGGCTGATATCAGTCACATATGGTGTAATGTCTGGAGGTTATATCAGTACTGGAGCGTTATAAGAGGAGCTGATATCAGTCACATATGATGTAATGTCTGGAGGTTATATCAGTACTGGAGCGTTATAAGAGGGGCTGATATCAGTCACATATGATGTAATGTCTGGAGGTTATATCAGTACTGGTGCGTTATAAGAGGCTGATATCAGTCACATATGATGTAATGTCTGGAGGTTATATCAGTACTGGAGCGTTATAAGAGGCTGATATCAGTCACATATGGTGTAATGTCTGGAGGTTTTATCAGTACTGGAGCGTTAAAAGAGGCTGATATCAGTCACATATGGTGTAATGTCTGGAGGTTATATCAGTACTGGAGCGTTATAAGAGGAGCTGATATCAGTCACATATGGTGTAATGTCTGGAGGTTATATCAGTACTGGAGCATTATAAGAGGAGCTGATATCAGTCACATATAGTGTAATGTCTGGAGGTTATATCAGTATGGAGTGTTATAAGAGGCTGATATCAGTCACATATGATGTAATGTCTGGAGGATATATCAGTGCTGGAGCGTTATAAGAGGCTGATATCAGTCACATATGTTGTAATGTCTGGGGGTTATATCAGTATTGGATCGTTATAAGAGGGGCTGATATCAGTCACATATGATGTAATGTCTGGAGGTTATATCAGTACTGGAGCGTTTTAAGAGGGGCTGATATCAGTCACATATGATGTAATGTCTGGAGGTTTTATCAGTACTGGAGCGTTAAAAGAGGCTGATATCAGTCACATATGGTGTAATGTCTGGAGGTTATATCAGTACTGGAGCGTTATAAGAGGAGCTGATATCAGTCACATATGGTGTAATGTCTGGAGGTTATATCAGTACTGGAGCATTATAAGAGGAGCTGATATCAGTCACATATGTTGTAATGTCTGGGGGTTATATCAGTATTGGAGCGTTTTAAGAGGGGCTGATATCAGTCACATATGATGTAATGTCTGGAGGATATATCAGTGCTGGAGCGTTATAAGAGGCTGATATCAGTCACATATGTTGTAATGTCTGGGGGTTATATCAGTATTGGAGCGTTATAAGAGGGGCTGATATCAGTCACATATGATGTAATGTCTGGAGGTTATATCAGTACTGGAGCGTTTTAAGAGGGGCTGATATCAGTCACATATGATGTAATGTCTGGAGGTTTTATCAGTACTGGAGCGTTAAAAGAGGCTGATATCAGTCACATATGGTGTAATGTCTGGAGGTTATATCAGTACTGGAGCGTTATAAGAGGAGCTGATATCAGTCACATATAGTGTAATGTCTGGAGGTTATATCAGTACTGGAGTGTTATAAGAGGCTGATATCAGTCACATATGATGTAATGTCTGGAGGTTATATCAGTACTGGAGCGTTTTAAGAGGGGCTGATATCAGTAACATATGGTGTAATGTCTGGAGGTTATATCAGTACTGGAGTGTTATAAGAGGCTGACATCAGTCACATATGATGTAATGTCTGGAGGTTATATCAGTACTGGAGCGTTTTAAGAGGGGCTGATATCAGTCACATATGGTGTAATGTCTGGAGGTTTTATCAGTACTGGAGCGTTAAAAGAGGCTGATATCAGTCACATATGATGTAATGTCTGGAGGTTATATCAGTATTGGAGCGTTACAAGAGGCTAATATCAGTCACATATGGTGTAATGTCTGGAGGTTATATCAGTACTGGAGCGTTATAAGAGGCTGATGTCAGTCACATATGATGTAATGTCTGGAGGTTATATCAGTACTGGAGCGTTAAAAGAGACTGATATCAGTCACATATGGTGTAATGTCTGGAGGTTATATCAGTACTGGAGTGTTATAAGAGGCTGATATCAGTCACATATGATGTAATGTCTGGAGGTTATATCAGTACTGGAGCGTTATAAGAGGCTGATATCAGTCACATATGATGTAATGTCTGGAGGTTATATCAGTACTGGAGCGTTATAAGAGGCTGATATCAGTCACATATGGTGTAATGTCTGGAGGTTATATCAGTACTGGAGCGTTATAAGAGGCTGATATCAGTCACATATGGTGTAATGTCTGGAGGTTATATCAGTACTGGAGTGTTATAAGAGGGGCTGATATCAGTCACATATGGTGTAATGTCTGGAGGTTATATCACTACTGGACCGTTATAAGAGGCTGATATCAGTCACATATGATGTAATGTCTGGGGGTTATATCAGTATTGGAGCGTTTTAAGAGAGGCTGATATCAGTCACATATGATGTAATGTCTGGAGGATATATCAGTGCTGGAGCGTTATAAGAGGCTGATATCAGTCACATATGTTGTAATGTCTGGGGGTTATATCAGTATTGGAGCGTTATAAGAGGGGCTGATATCAGTCACATATGATGTAATGTCTGGAGGTTATATCAGTACTGGAGCGTTTTAAGAGGGGCTGATATCAGTCACATATGATGTAATGTCTGGAGGTTTTATCAGTACTGGAGCGTTAAAAGAGGCTGATATCAGTCACATATGGTGTAATGTCTGGAGGTTATATCAGTACTGGAGCGTTATAAGAGGAGCTGATATCAGTCACATATAGTGTAATGTCTGGAGGTTATATCAGTACTGGAGTGTTATAAGAGGCTGATATCAGTCACATATGATGTAATGTCTGGAGGTTATATCAGTACTGGAGCGTTTTAAGAGGGGCTGATATCAGTAACATATGGTGTAATGTCTGGAGGTTATATCAGTACTGGAGCGTTTTAAGAGGGGCTGATATCAGTCACATATGGTGTAATGTCTGGAGGTTTTATCAGTACTGGAGCGTTAAAAGAGGCTGATATCAGTCACATATGATGTAATGTCTGGAGGTTATATCAGTATTGGAGCGTTACAAGAGGCTAATATCAGTCACATATGGTGTAATGTCTGGAGGTTATATCAGTACTGGAGCGTTATAAGAGGCTGATGTCAGTCACATATGATGTAATGTCTGGAGGTTATATCAGTACTGGAGCGTTAAAAGAGACTGATATCAGTCACATATGGTGTAATGTCTGGAGGTTATATCAGTACTGGAGTGTTATAAGAGGCTGATATCAGTCACATATGATGTAATGTCTGGAGGTTATATCAGTACTGGAGCGTTATAAGAGGCTGATATCAGTCACATATGATGTAATGTCTGGAGGTTATATCAGTACTGGAGCGTTATAAGAGGCTGATATCAGTCACATATGGTGTAATGTCTGGAGGTTATATCAGTACTGGAGCGTTATAAGAGGCTGATATCAGTCACATATGGTGTAATGTCTGGAGGTTATATCAGTACTGGAGTGTTATAAGAGGGGCTGATATCAGTCACATATGGTGTAATGTCTGGAGGTTATATCACTACTGGACCGTTATAAGAGGCTGATATCAGTCACATATGATGTAATGTCTGGGGGTTATATCAGTACTGGAGCATTATAAGAGGGGCTGATATCAGTCACATATGGTGTAATGTCTGGAGGTTATATCAGTACTGGAGCATTATAAGAGGAGCTGATATCTGTCACATATGGTGTAATGTCTGGAGGTTATATTAGTACTGGAGCGTTATAAGAGGGGCTGATATCAGTCACATATGATGTAATGTCTGGAGGTTTTATCAGTACTGGAGCGTTATAAGAGGGGCTGATATCAGTCACATATGATGTAATGTCTGGAGGATATATCAGTGCTGGAGCGTTATAAGAGGCTGATATCAGTCACATATGTTGTAATGTCTGGGGGTTATATCAGTATTGGAGCGTTATAAGAGGGGCTGATATCAGTCACATATGATGTAATGTCTGGAGGTTATATCAGTACTGGAGCGTTATAAGAGGAGCTGATATCAGTCACATATGATGTAATGTCTGGAGGTTTTATCAGTACTGGAGCGTTAAAAGAGGCTGATATCAGTCACATATGGTGTAATGTCTGGAGGTTATATCAGTACTGGAGCGTTATAAGAGGAGCTGATATCAGTCACATATGGTGTAATGTCTGGAGGTTATATCAGTACTGGAGCATTATAAGAGGAGCTGATATCAGTCACATATAATGTAATGTCTGGAGGTTATATCAGTACTGGAGTGTTATAAGAGGCTGATATCAGTCACATATGATGTAATGTCTGGAGGTTATATCAGTACTGGAGCGTTTTAAGAGGGGCTGATATCAGTCACATATGGTGTAATGTCTGGAGGTTATATCAGTACTGGAGTGTTATAAGAGGCTGATATCAGTCACATATGATGTAATGTCTGGAGGTTATATCAGTACTGGAGCGTTTTAAGAGGGGCTGATATCAGTCACATATGGTGTAATGTCTGGAGGTTATATCAGTACTGGAGTGTTATAAGAGGCTGACATCAGTCACATATGATGTAATGTCTGGAGGTTATATCAGTACTGGAGCGTTTTAAGAGGGGCTGATATCAGTCACATATGGTGTAATGTCTGGAGCTTTTATCAGTACTGGAGCGTTAAAAGAGGCTGATATCAGTCACATATGATGTAATGTCTGGAGGTTATATCAGTACTGGAGCGTTATAAGAGGCTGATATCAGTCACATATGGTGTAATGTCTGGAGGTTATATCAGTACTGGAGCGTTATAAGAGGCTGATATCAGTCACATATGATGTAATGTCTGGAGGTTATATCAGTACTGGAGCGTTAAAAGAGGCTGATATCAGTCACATATGGTGTAATGTCTGGAGGTTATATCAGTACTGGAGTGTTATAAGAGGCTGATATCAGTCACATATGATGTAATGTCTGGAGGTTATATCAGTACTGGAGCGTTATAAGAGGCTGATATCAGTCACATATGATGTAATGTCTGGAGGTTATATCAGTACTGGAGCGTTATAAGAGGCTGATATCAGTCACATATGGTGTAATGTCGAGGTTATATCAGTACTGGAGCGTTATAAGAGGCTGATATCAGTCACATATGGTGTAATGTCTGGAGGTTATATCAGTACTGGAGTGTTATAAGAGGGGCTGATATCAGTCACATATGGTGTAATGTCTGGAGGTTATATCAGTACTGGAGCGTTATAAGAGGGGCTGATATCAGTCACATATGGTGTAATGTCTGGAGGTTATATCACTACTGGACCATTATAAGAGGCTGATATCAGTCACATATGTTGTAATGTCTGGGGGTTATATCAGTATTGGAGCGTTATAAGAGGGGCTGATATCAGTCACATATGATGTAATGTCTGGAGGTTATATCAGTACTGGAGCGTTATAAGAGGAGCTGATATCAGTCACATATAGTGTAATGTCTGGAGGTTATATCAGTACTGGAGTGTTATAAGAGGCTGATATCAGTCACATATGATGTAATGTCTGGAGGTTATATCAGTACTGGAGCGTTTTAAGAGGGGCTGATATCAGTCACATGGTGTAATGTCTGGAGGTTATATCAGTACTGGAGTGTTATAAGAGGCTGATATCAGTCACATATGATGTAATGTCTGGAGGTTATATCAGTACTGGAGCGTTTTAAGAGGGGCTGATATCAGTCACATATGGTGTAATGTCTGGGGGTTATATCAGTACTGGAGCGTTATATGAGGGGCTGATATCAGTCACATATGGTGTAATGTCTGGAGGTTTTATCAGTACTGGAGCGTTAAAAGAGGCTGATTCCAGTCACATATGATGTAATGTCTGGAGGTTATATCAGTACTGGAGCGTTTTAAGAGGGGCTGATATCAGTCACATATGATGTAATGTCTGGAGGTTATATCAGTACTGGAGCGTTATAAGAGGCTGATATCAGTCACATATGGTGTAATGTCTGGAGGTTTTATCAGTACTGGAGCGTTAAAAGAGGAGCTGATATCAGTCACATATGGTGTAATGTCTGGAGGTTATATCAGTACTGGAGCATTATAAGAGGAGCTGATATCAGTCACATATAGTGTAATGTCTGGAGGTTATATCAGTATGGAGTGTTATAAGAGGCTGATATCAGTCACATATGATGTAATGTCTGGAGGTTATATCAGTACTGGAGCGTTTTAAGAGGGGCTGATATCAGTCACATATGATGTAATGTCTGGAGGTTATATCAGTACTGGTGCGTTATAAGAGGCTGATATCAGTCACATATGATGTAATGTCTGGAGGTTATATCAGTACTGGAGCGTTATAAGAGGCTGATATCAGTCACATATGGTGTAATGTCTGGAGGTTATATCAGTACTGGAGCGTTATAAAAGGAGCTGATATCAGTCACATATGGTGTAATGTCTGGAGGTTATATCAGTACTGGAGCATTATAAGAGGAGCTGATATCAGTCACATATGGTGTAATGTCTGGAGGTTATATCAGTACTGGAGCATTATAAGAGGAGCTGATATCAGTCACATATAGTGTAATGTCTGGAGGTTTTATCAGTACTGGAGTGTTATAAGAGGCTGATATCAGTCACATATGATGTAATGTCTGGAGGTTATATCAGTACTGGAGCGTTTTAAGAGGGGCTGATATCAGTCACATATGGTGTAATGTCTGGAGGTTATATCAGTACTGGAGTGTTATAAGAGGCTGATATCAGTCACATATGATGTAATGTCTGGAGGTTATATCAGTACTGGAGCGTTTTAAGAGGGGCTGATATCAGTCACATATGGTGTAATGTCTGGAGGTTTTATCAGTACTTCAGCGTTAAAAGAGGCTGATATCAGTCACATATGATGTAATGTCTGGAGGTTATATCAGTACTGGAGCGTTATAAGAGGAGCTGATATCAGTCACATATGATGTAATGTCTGGAGGTTATATCAGTACTGGAGTGTTATAAGAGGCTGATATCAGTCACATATGGTGTAATGTCTGGAGGTTATATCAGTACTGGAGCGTTATAAGAGGGGCTGATATCAGTCACATATGGTGTAATGTCTGGAGGTTATATCAGTACTGGAGCGTTATAAGAGGCTGATATCAGTCACATATGATGTAATGTCTGGAGGTTATATCAGTACTGGAGCGTTAAAAGAGGCTGATAACAGTCACATATGATGTAATGTCTGGAGGTTATATCAGTACTGGAGCGTTATAAGAGGCTGATATCAGTCACATATGATGTAATGTCTGGAGGTTATATCAATACTGGAGCGTTATAAGAGGCTGATATCAGTCACATATGGTGTTATGTCTGGAGGTTATATCAGTACTGGAGCGTTATAAGAGGCTGATATCAGTCACATATGGTGTAATGTCTGGAGGTTATATCAGTACTGGAGTGTTATAAGAGGGGCTGATATCAGTCACATATGGTGTAATGTCTGGAGGTTATATCAGTACTGGAGCGTTATAAGAGGAGCTGATATCAGTCACATATGGTGTAATGTCTGGAGGTTATAAGAGGGGCTGATATCAGTCACATATGGTGTAATGTCTGGGGTTATATCAGTACTGGAGCGTTATAAGAGGCTGATATCAGTCACATATGTTGTAATGTCTGGGGGTTATATCAGTATTGGAGCGTTATAAGAGGGGCTGATATCAGTCACATATGATGTAATGTCTGGAGGTTATATCCGTACTGGAGCGTTTTAAGAGGGGCTGATATCAGTCACATATGATGTAATGTCTGGAGGTTTTATCAGTACTGGAGCGTTATAAGAGGCTGATATCAGTCACATATGGTGTAATGTCTGGAGGTTATATCAGTACTGGAGCGTTATAAGAGGCTGATATCAGTCACATATGGTGTAATGTCTGGAGGTTATATCAGTACTGGAGTGTTATAAGAGGGGCTGATATCAGTCACATATGGTGTAATGTCTGGAGGTTATATCAGTACTGGAGCGTTATAAGAGGGGCTGATATCAGTCACATATGGTGTAATGTCTGGAGGTTATATCACTACTGGACCGTTATAAGAGGCTGATATCAGTCACATATGATGTAATGTCTGGGGGTTATATCAGTACTGGAGCATTATAAGAGGGGCTGATATCAGTCACATATGGTGTAATGTCTGGAGGTTATATCAGTACTGGAGCATTATAAGAGGAGCTGATATCTGTCACATATGGTGTAATGTCTGGAGGTTATATTAGTACTGGAGCGTTATAAGAGGAGCTGATATCAGTCACATATGATGTAATGTCTGGAGGTTATATCAGTACTGGAGCGTTATAAGAGGGGCTGATATCAGTCACATATGGTGTAGTGTCTGGAGGTTATATCAGTACTGGAGCGTTATAAGAGGGGCTGATATCAGTCACATATGGTGTAATGTCTGGAGGTTATATCAGTAGTGGAGCGTTATAAGAGGCTGATATCAGTCACATATGGTGTAATGTCTGGAGGTTATATCAGTACTGGAGCGTTATAAGAGGAGCTGATATCAGTCACATATGGTGTAATGTCTGGAGGTTATAAGAGGGGCTGATATCAGTCACATATGGTGTAATGTCTGGGGGTTATATCAGTACTGGAGCGTTATAAGAGGCTGATATCAGTCACATATGATGTAATGTATGGAGGTTATATCAGTACTGGAGCGTTATAAGAGGGGCTGATATCAGTCACATATGGTGTAATGTCTGGAGGTTATATCAGTACTGGAGCGTTATAAGAGGCTGATATCAGTCACATATGGTGTAATGTCTGGAGGTTATATCAGTACTGGAGCGTTATAAGAGGCTGATATCAGTCACATATGGTGTAATGTCTGGAGGTTATATCAGTACTGGAGTGTTATAAGAGGGGCTGATATCAGTCACATATGATGTAATGTCTGGAGGTTATATCAGTACTGGAGCGTTATAAGAGGGGCTGATATCAGTCACATATGGTGTAATGTCTGGAGGTTATATCAGTACTGGAGCGTTATAAGAGGGGCTGATATCAGTCACATATGGTGTAATGTCTGGAGGTTATATCAGTACTGGAGCGTTATAAGAGGCTGATATCAGTCACATATGGTGTAATGTCTGGAGGTTATATCAGTACTGGAGTGTTATAAGAGGGGCTGATATCAGTCACATATGATGTAATGTCTGGAGGTTATATCAGTACTGGAGCGTTATAAGAGGGGCTGATATCAGTCACATATGGTGTAATGTCTGGAGGTTAGATCAGTACTGGAGCTTTATAAGAGGGGCTGATATCAGTCACATATGGTGTAATGTCTGGAGGTTATATCAGTACTGGAGCGTTATAAGAGGCTGATATCAGTCACATATGATGTAATGTCTGAAGGTTATATCATTTCTGGAGCGTTATAAGAGGGGCTGATATCAGTCACATATGATGTAATGTCTGGGGGTTATATCAGTACTGGAGCATTATAAGAGGGGCTGATATCAGTCACATATGGTGTAATGTCTGGAGGTTATATCAGTACTGGAGCGTTATAAGAGGAGCTGATAACAGTCACATATGGTGTAATGTCTGGAGGTTATATCAGTACTGGAGCGTTATAAGAGGCTGATATCAGTCACATATGGTGTAATGTCTGGAGGTTATATCAGTACTGGAGCGTTATAAGAGGAGCTGATATCAGTCACATATGGTGTAATGTCTGGAGGTTATATCAGTACTGGAGCGTTATAAGAGGCTGATATCAGTCACATATGATGTAATGTCTGGAGCTTATATCAGTACTGGAGCGTTATAAGAGGGGCTGATATCAGTCGCATATGGTGTAATGTCTGGAGGTTATATCAGTACTGGAGCGTTATAAGAGGGGCTGATATCAGTCACATATGGTGTAATGTCTGGAGGTTATATCAGTACTGGAGCGTTATAAGAGGAGCTGATATCTGTCACATATGGTGTAATGTCTGGAGGTTATATCAGTACTGGAGCGTTATAAGAGGAGCTGATATCAGTCACATATAGTGTAATGTCTGGAGGTTATATCAGTACTGGAGTGTTATAAGAGGCTGATATCAGTCACATATGATGTAATGTCTGGAGGTTATATCAGTACTGGAGCGTTTTAAGAGGGGCTGATATCAGTCACATGGTGTAATGTCTGGAGGTTATATCAGTACTGGAGTGTTATAAGAGGCTGATATCAGTCACATATGATGTAATGTCTGGAGGTTATATCAGTACTGGAGCGTTTTAAGAGGGGCTGATATCAGTCACATATGGTGTAATGTCTGGGGGTTATATCAGTACTGGAGCGTTATATGAGGGGCTGATATCAGTCACATATGGTGTAATGTCTGGAGGTTTTATCAGTACTGGAGCGTTAAAAGAGGCTGATTCCAGTCACATATGATGTAATGTCTGGAGGTTATATCAGTACTGGAGCGTTTTAAGAGGGGCTGATATCAGTCACATATGATGTAATGTCTGGAGGTTATATCAGTACTGGTGCGTTATAAGAGGCTGATATCAGTCACATATGATGTAATGTCTGGAGGTTATATCAGTACTGGAGCGTTATAAGAGGCTGATATCAGTCACATATGGTGTAATGTCTGGAGGTTTTATCAGTACTGGAGCGTTAAAAGAGGAGCTGATATCAGTCACATATGGTGTAATGTCTGGAGGTTATATCAGTACTGGAGCATTATAAGAGGAGCTGATATCAGTCACATATAGTGTAATGTCTGGAGGTTATATCAGTATGGAGTGTTATAAGAGGCTGATATCAGTCACATATGATGTAATGTCTGGAGGTTATATCAGTACTGGAGCGTTTTAAGAGGGGCTGATATCAGTCACATATGATGTAATGTCTGGAGGTTATATCAGTACTGGTGCGTTATAAGAGGCTGATATCAGTCACATATGATGTAATGTCTGGAGGTTATATCAGTACTGGAGCGTTATAAGAGGCTGATATCAGTCACATATGGTGTAATGTCTGGAGGTTATATCAGTACTGGAGCGTTATAAAAGGAGCTGATATCAGTCACATATGGTGTAATGTCTGGAGGTTATATCAGTACTGGAGCATTATAAGAGGAGCTGATATCAGTCACATATGGTGTAATGTCTGGAGGTTATATCAGTACTGGAGCATTATAAGAGGAGCTGATATCAGTCACATATAGTGTAATGTCTGGAGGTTATATCAGTACTGGAGTGTTATAAGAGGCTGATATCAGTCACATATGATGTAATGTCTGGAGGTTATATCAGTACTGGAGCGTTTTAAGAGGGGCTGATATCAGTCACATATGGTGTAATGTCTGGAGGTTATATCAGTACTGGAGTATTATAAGAGGCTGATATCAGTCACATATGATGTAATGTCTGGAGGTTATATCAGTACTGGAGCGTTTTAAGAGGGGCTGATATCAGTCACATATGGTGTAATGTCTGGAGGTTTTATCAGTACTGGAGCGTTAAAAGAGGCTGATATCAGTCACATATGATGTAATGTCTGGAGGTTATATCAGTACTGGAGCGTTATAAGAGGAGCTGATATCAGTCACATATGATGTAATGTCTGGAGGTTATATCAGTACTGGAGTGTTATAAGAAGCTGATATCAGTCACATATGGTGTAATGTCTGGAGGTTATATCAGTACTGGAGCGTTTTAAGAGGGGCTGATATCAGTCACATATGATGTAATGTCTGGAGGTTATATCAGTACTGGTGCGTTATAAGAGGCTGATATCAGTCACATATGATGTAATGTCTGGAGGTTATATCAGTACTGGAGCGTTATAAGAGGCTGATATCAGTCACATATGGTGTAATGTCTGGAGGTTTTATCAGTACTGGAGCATTAAAAGAGGAGCTGATATCAGTCACATATGGTGTAATGTCTGGAGGTTATATCAGTACTGGAGCATTATAAGAGGAGCTGATATCAGTCACATATAGTGTAATGTCTGGAGGTTATATCAGTATGGAGTGTTATAAGAGGCTGATATCAGTCACATATGATGTAATGTCTGGAGGTTATATCAGTACTGGAGCGTTTTAAGAGGGGCTGATATCAGTCACATATGATGTAATGTCTGGAGGTTATATCAGTACTGGTGCGTTATAAGAGGCTGATATCAGTCACATATGATGTAATGTCTGGAGGTTATATCAGTACTGGAGCGTTATAAGAGGCTGATATCAGTCACATATGGTGTAATGTCTGGAGGTTATATCAGTACTGGAGCGTTATAAAAGGAGCTGATATCAGTCACATATGGTGTAATGTCTGGAGGTTATATCAGTACTGGAGCATTATAAGAGGAGCTGATATCAGTCACATATGGTGTAATGTCTGGAGGTTATATCAGTACTGGAGCATTATAAGAGGAGCTGATATCAGTCACATATAGTGTAATGTCTGGAGGTTATATCAGTACTGGAGTGTTATAAGAGGCTGATATCAGTCACATATGATGTAATGTCTGGAGGTTATATCAGTACTGGAGCGTTTTAAGAGGGGCTGATATCAGTCACATATGGTGTAATGTCTGGAGGTTATATCAGTACTGGAGTGTTATAAGAGGCTGATATCAGTCACATATGATGTAATGTCTGGAGGTTATATCAGTACTGGAGCGTTATAAGAGGAGCTGATATCAGTCACATATGGTGTAATGTCTGGAGGTTATATCAGTACTGGAGTGTTATAAGAGGCTGATATCAGCCACATATGGTGTAATGTCTGGAGGTTATATCAGTACTGGAGCGTTATAAGAGGCTGATATCAGTCACATATGATGTAATGTCTGGAGGTTATATCAGTACTGGAGCGTTAAAAGAGGCTGATAACAGTCACATATGATGTAATGTCTGGAGGTTATATCAGTACTGGAGCGTTATAAGAGGCTGATATCAGTCACATATGATGTAATGTCTGGAGGTTATATCAATACTGGAGCGTTATAAGAGGCTGATATCAGTCACATATGGTGTAATGTCTGGAGGTTATATCAGTACTGGAGCGTTATAAGAGGCTGATATCAGTCACATATGGTGTAATGTCTGGAGGTTATATCAGTACTGGAGTGTTATAAGAGGGGCTGATATCAGTCACATATGGTGTAATGTCTGGAGGTTATATCAGTACTGGAGCGTTATAAGAGGAGCTGATATCAGTCACATATGGTGTAATGTCTGGAGGTTATAAGAGGGGCTGATATCAGTCACATATGGTGTAATGTCTGGGGGTTATATCAGTACTGGAGCGTTATAAGAGGCTGATATCAGTCACATATGTTGTAATGTCTGGGGGTTATATCAGTATTGGAGCGTTATAAGAGGGGCTGATATCAGTCACATATGATGTAATGTCTGGAGGTTATATCAGTACTGGAGCGTTTTAAGAGGGGCTGATATCAGTCACATATGATGTAATGTCTGGAGGTTTTATCAGTACTGGAGCGTTATAAGAGGCTGATATCAGTCACATATGGTGTAATGTCTGGAGGTTATATCAGTACTGGAGCGTTATAAGAGGCTGATATCAGTCACATATGGTGTAATGTCTGGAGGTTATATCAGTACTGGAGTGTTATAAGAGGGGCTGATATCAGTCACATATGGTGTAATGTCTGGAGGTTATATCAGTACTGGAGCGTTATAAGAGGGGCTGATATCAGTCACATATGGTGTAATGTCTGGAGGTTATATCACTACTGGACCGTTATAAGAGGCTGATATCAGTCACATATGATGTAATGTCTGGGGGTTATATCAGTACTGGAGCATTATAAGAGGGGCTGATATCAGTCACATATGGTGTAATGTCTGGAGGTTATATCAGTACTGGAGCATTATAAGAGGAGCTGATATCTGTCACATATGGTGTAATGTCTGGAGGTTATATTAGTACTGGAGCGTTATAAGAGGGGCTGATATCAGTCACATATGATGTAATGTCTGGAGGTTATATCAGTACTGGAGCGTTATAAGAGGGGCTGATATCAGTCACATATGGTGTAGTGTCTGGAGGTTATATCAGTACTGGAGCGTTATAAGAGGGGCTGATATCAGTCACATATGGTGTAATGTCTGGAGGTTATATCAGTACTGGAGCGTTATAAGAGGCTGATATCAGTCACATATGGTGTAATGTCTGGAGGTTATATCAGTACTGGAGCGTTATAAGAGGAGCTGATATCAGTCACATATGGTGTAATGTGTGGAGGTTATAAGAGGGGCTGATATCAGTCACATATGGTGTAATGTCTGGGGGTTATATCAGTACTGGAGCGTTATAAGAGGCTGATATCAGTCACATATGATGTAATGTATGGAGGTTATATCAGTACTGGAGCGTTATAAGAGGGGCTGATATCAGTCACATATGGTGTAATGTCTGGAGGTTATATCAGTACTGGAGCGTTATAAGAGGCTGATATCAGTCACATATGGTGTAATGTCTGGAGGTTATATCAGTACTGGAGCGTTATAAGAGGCTGATATCAGTCACATATGGTGTAATGTCTGGAGGTTATATCAGTACTGGAGTGTTATAAGAGGGGCTGATATCAGTCACATATGATGTAATGTCTGGAGGTTATATCAGTACTGGAGCGTTATAAGAGGGGCTGATATCAGTCACATATGGTGTAATGTCTGGAGGTTATATCAGTACTGGAGCGTTATAAGAGGGGCTGATATCAGTCACATATGGTGTAATGTCTGGAGGTTATATCAGTACTGGAGCGTTATAAGAGGCTGATATCAGTCACATATGGTGTAATGTCTGGAGGTTATATCAGTACTGGAGTGTTATAAGAGGGGCTGATATCAGTCACATATGATGTAATGTCTGGAGGTTATATCAGTACTGGAGCGTTATAAGAGGGGCTGATATCAGTCACATATGGTGTAATGTCTGGAGGTTAGATCAGTACTGGAGCTTTATAAGAGGGGCTGATATCAGTCACATATGGTGTAATGTCTGGAGGTTATATCAGTACTGGAGCGTTATAAGAGGCTGATATCAGTCACATATGATGTAATGTCTGAAGGTTATATCATTTCTGGAGCGTTATAAGAGGGGCTGATATCAGTCACATATGATGTAATGTCTGGGGGTTATATCAGTACTGGAGCATTATAAGAGGGGCTGATATCAGTCACATATGGTGTAATGTCTGGAGGTTATATCAGTACTGGAGCGTTATAAGAGGAGCTGATAACAGTCACATATGGTGTAATGTCTGGAGGTTATATCAGTACTGGAGCGTTATAAGAGGCTGATATCAGTCACATATGGTGTAATGTCTGGAGGTTATATCAGTACTGGAGCGTTATAAGAGGAGCTGATATCAGTCACATATGGTGTAATGTCTGGAGGTTATATCAGTACTGGAGCGTTATAAGAGGCTGATATCAGTCACATATGATGTAATGTCTGGAGCTTATATCAGTACTGGAGCGTTATAAGAGGGGCTGATATCAGTCGCATATGGTGTAATGTCTGGAGGTTATATCAGTACTGGAGCGTTATAAGAGGGGCTGATATCAGTCACATATGGTGTAATGTCTGGAGGTTATATCAGTACTGGAGCGTTATAAGAGGAGCTGATATCTGTCACATATGGTGTAATGTCTGGAGGTTATATTAGTACTGGAGCGTTATAAGAGGGGCTGATATCAGTCACATATGATGTAATGTCTGGAGGTTATATCAGTACTGGAGCGTTATAAGAGGAGCTGATATCTGTCACATATGGTGTAATGTCTGGAGGTTATATTAGTACTGGAGCGTTATAAGAGGAGCTGACATCTGTCACATATGGTGTAATGTCTGGAGGTTATATCAGTACTGGAGCGTTATAAGAGGCTGATATCAGTCACATATGGTGTAATGTCTGGAGGTTATATCAGTACTGGAGCGTTATAAGAGGAGCTGATATCTGTCACATATGGTGTAATGTCTGGAGGTTATATTAGTACTGGAGCGTTATAAGAGGAGCTGATATCTGTCACATATGGTGTAATGTCTGGAGGTTATATCAGTACTGGAGCGTTATAAGAGGAGCTGATATCTGTCACATATGGTGTAATGTCTGGAGGTTATATTAGTACTGGAGCGTTATAAGAGGAGCTGATATCTGTCACATATGGTGTAATGTCTGGAGGTTATATCAGTACTGGAGCGTTATAAGAGGCTGATATCAGTCACATATGGTGTAATGTCTGGAGGTTATATCAGTACTGGAGCGTTATAAGAGGGGCTGATATCAGTCACATATGGTGTAGTGTCTGGAGGTTATATCAGTACTGGAGCGTTATAAGAGGGGCTGATATCAGTCACATATGGTGTAATGTCTGGAGGTTATATCAGTACTGGAGCGTTATAAGAGGCTGATATCAGTCACATATGGTGTAATGTCTGGAGGTTATATCAGTACTGGAGCGTTATAAGAGGAGCTGATATCAGTCACATATGGTGTAATGTCTGGAGGTTATAAGAGGGGCTGATATCAGTCACATATGATGTAATGTCTGGGGGTTATATCAGTACTGGAGCGTTATAAGAGGCTGATATCAGTCACATATGATGTAATGTATGGAGGTTATATCAGTGCTGGAGCGTTATAAGAGGGGCTGATATCAGTCACATATGGTGTAATGTCTGGAGGTTATATCAGTACTGGAGCGTTATAAGAGGCTGATATCAGTCACATATGGTGTAATGTCTGGAGGTTATATCAGTACTGGAGCGTTATAAGAGGCTGATATCAGTCACATATGGTGTAATGTCTGGAGGTTATATCAGTACTGGAGTGTTATAAAAGGGGCTGATATCAGTCACATATGATGTAATGTCTGGAGGTTATATCAGTACTGGAGCGTTATAAGAGGGGCTGATATCAGTCACATATGGTGTAATGTCTGGAGGTTATATCAGTACTGGAGCGTTATAAGAGGGGCTGATATCAGTCACATATGGTGTAATGTCTGGAGGTTATATCAGTACTGGAGCGTTATAAGAGGCTGATATCAGTCACATATGGTGCGATGTCTGGAGGTTATATCAGTACTGGAGCGTTATAAGAGGCTGATATCAGTCACATATGGTGTAATGTCTGGAGGTTATATCAGTACTGGAGCGTTATAAGAGGGGCTGATATCAGTCACATATGGTGTAATGTCTGGAGGTTATATCAGTACTGGAGCTTTATAAGAGGGGCTGATATCAGTCACATATGGTGTAATGTCTAGAGGTTATATCAGTACTGGAGCGTTATAAGAGGCTGATATCAGTCACATATGATGTAATGTCTGGGGGTTATATCAGTACTGGAGCATTATAAGAGGGGCTGATATCAGTCACATATGGTGTAATGTCTGGAGGTTATATCAGTACTGGAGCGTTATAAGAGGAGCTGATATCTGTCACATATGGTGTAATGTCTGGAGGTTATATTAGTACTGGAGCGTTATAAGAGGGGCTGATATCAGTCACATATGATGTAATGTCTGGAGGTTATATCAGTACTGGAGCGTTATAAGAGGGGCTGTTATCAGTCACATATGGTGTAATGTCTGGAGGTTATATCAGTACTGGAGCGTTATAAGAGGGGCTGATCTCAGTCACATATGGTGTAAAGTCTGGAGGTTATATCAGTACTGGAGCGTTATAAGAGGCTGATATCAGTCACATATGGTGTAATGTCTGGAGATTATATCAGTACTGGAGCGTTATAAGAGGGGCTGATATCAGTCACATATGCTGTAATGTCTGGGGGTTATATCAGTACTGGAGCGTTATAAGAGGCTGATATCAGTCACATATGATGTAATGTCTGGAGGTTATATCAGTACTGGAGCGTTATAAGAGGCTGATATCAGTCACATATGATGTAATGTCTGGAGGTTATATCAGTACTGGAGCGTTATAAGAGGGGCTGATATCAGTCACATATGGTGTAATGTCTGGAGGTTATATAAGTACTGGAGCGTTATAAGAGGCTGATATCAGTCACATATGGTGTAATGTCTGGAGGTTATATCAGTACTGGAGCGTTATAAGAGGCTGATATCAGTCACATATGATGTAATGTCTGGAGGTTATATCAGTACTGGAGCGTTATAAGAGAGGCTGATATCAGTCACATATGATGTAATGTCTGGAGGTTATATCAGTGCTGGAGCGTTATAAGAGGCTGATATCAGTCACATATGGTGTAATGTCTGGAGGTTATATCAGTACTGGAGGGTTATAAGAGAGGCTGATATCAGTCACATATGGTGTAATGTTTGGAGGTTATATCAGTACTGGAGCCTTATAAGAGGGGCTGATATCAGTCACATATGATGTAATGTCTGGAGGTTATATCAGTACTGGAGTGTTATAAGAGGGGCTGATATCAGTCCCATATGGTGTAATGTCTGGAGGTTATATCAGTACTGGAGCGTTATAAGACGGGCTGATATCAGTCACATATGGTGTAATGTCTGGAGGTTGTATCAGTACTGGAGCGTTATAAGAGGGGCTGATATCAGTCACATATGATGTAATGTCTGGAGGTTATATCAGTACTGGAGTGTTATAAGAGGGGCTGATATCAGTCACATATGATGTAATGTCTGGAGGTTATATCAGTACTGGAGCGTTATAAGAGGCTGATATCAGTCACATATGATGTAATGTCTGGAGGTTATATCAGTACTGGAGTGTTATAAGAGGGGCTGATATCAGTCACATATGGTGTAATGTCTGGAGGTTATATCAGTACTGGAGCGTTATAAGAGGGGCTGATATCAGTCACATATGGTGTAATGTCTGGAGGTTATATCAGTACTGGAGCGTTATAAGAGGGGCTGATATCAGTCACATATGATGTAATGTCTGGAGGTTATATCAGTACTGGAGTGTTATAAGAGGGGCTGATATCAGTCACATATGGTGTAATGTCTGGAGGTTATATCAGTACTTTAGCGTTATAAGAGGGGCTGATATCAGTCACATATGGTGTAATGTCTGGAGGTTATATCAGTACTGGAGCGTTATAAGAGGGGCTGATATCAGTCACATATGGTGTAATGTCTGGAGGTTATATCAGTACTGGAGCGTTATAAGAGGCTGATATCAGTCACATATGGTGTAATGTCTGGGGGTTATATCAGTGCTGGAGCGTTATAAGAGGGGCTGATATCAGTCACATATGGTGTAATGTCTGGAGGTTGTATCAGTACTGGAGCGTTATAAGAGGGGCTGATATCAGTCACATATGATGTAATGTCTGGAGGTTATATCAGTACTGGAGTGTTATAAGAGGGGCTGATATCAGTCACATATGGTGTAATGTCTGGAGGTTATATCAGTACTTTAGCGTTATAAGAGGGGCTGATATCAGTCACATATGGTGTAATGTCTGGGGGTTATATCAGTGCTGGAGCGTTATAAGAGGGGCTGATATCAGTCACATATGGTGTAATGTCTGGAGGTTGTATCAGTACTGGAGCGTTATAAGAGGAGCTGATATCAGTCACATATGGTGTAATGTCTGGAGGTTATATCAGTACTGGAGCGTTATAAGAGGGGCTGATATCAGTCACATATGGTGTAATGTCTGGAGGTTATATCAGTACTGGAGCGTTATAAGAGGGGCTGATATCAGTCACATATGGTGTAATGTCTTGAGGTTATATCAGTACTGGAGCGTTATAAGAGGAGCTGATATCAGTCACATATGGTGTAATGTCTGGAGGTTATATCAGTACTGGAGCGTTATAAGAGGGGCTGATATCAGTCACATATGATGTAATGTCTGGAGGTTATATCAGTACTGGAGTGTTATAAGAGGGGCTGATATCAGTCACATATGGTGTAATGTCTGGAGGTTATATCAGTACTTTAGCGTTATAAGAGGGGCTGATATCAGTCACATATGGTGTAATGTCTGGGGGTTATATCAGTACTGGAGTGTTATAAGAGGGGATGATATCAGTCAGATATGGTGTAATGTCTGGAGGTTATATCAGTACTGGAGTGTTATAAGAGGAGCTGATATCAGTCACATATGATGTAGTGTCTGTAGGTTATATCAGTGCTGGAGCGTTATAAGAGAGGCTGATATCAGTCACATATGGTGTAATGTCTGGAGGTTATATCAGTACTGGAGCATTATAAGAGTCTGATATCAGTCACATATGGTGTAATGTCTGGAGGTTATATCAGTACTGGAGCGTTATAAGAGGCTGATATCAGTCACATATGGTGTAATGTCTGGAGGTTATATCAGTACTGGAGTGTTATAAGAGGAGCTGATATCAGTCACATATGGTGTAATGTCTGGAGGTTATATCAGTACTGGAGCGTTATAAGAGGCTGATATCAGTCACATATGATGTAATGTCTGGAGCTTATATCAGTACTGGAGCGTTATAAGAGGGGCTGATATCAGTCGCATATGGTGTAATCTCTGGAGGTTATATCGGTACTGGAGAGTTATAAGAGGGGCTGATATCAGTCACATATGGTGTAATGTCTGGAGGTTATATCAGTACTGGAGCGTTATAAGAGGGGCTGATATCAGTCACATATGGTGTAATGTCTGGAGGTTATATCAGTACTGGAGGGTTATAAGAGAGGCTGATATCAGTCACATATGATGTAATGTCTGGAGGTTATATCAGTACTGGAGCGTTATAAGAGGCTGATATC
This sequence comes from Phyllobates terribilis, assembly GCF_046119375.1. Taxonomy (NCBI): domain Eukaryota; kingdom Metazoa; phylum Chordata; class Amphibia; order Anura; family Dendrobatidae; genus Phyllobates; species Phyllobates terribilis. The sequence goes on from NW_027362773.1 coordinate 171,010,845, forward strand.
AGTCACATATGGTGTAATGTCTGGAGGTTATATCAGTACTGGAGGGTTATAAGAGAGGCTGATATCAGTCACATATGATGTAATGTCTGGAGGTTATATTAGTACTGGAGCCTTATAAGAGGGGCTGATATCAGTCACATATAATGTAATGTCTGGAGGTTATATCAGTACTGGAGCGTTATAAGAGGCTGATATCAGTCACATATGATGTAATGTCTGGAGGTTATATCAGTGCTGGAGCGTTATAAGAGGCTGATATCAGTCACATATGATGTAATGTCTGGAGGTTATATCAGTACTGGAGAGTTATAAGAGGGGCTGATATCAGTCACATATGGTGTAATGTCTTGAGGTTATTTCAGTACTTTAGCGTTATAAGAGGGGCTGATATCAGTCACATATGGTGTAATGTCTGGGGGTTATATCAGTACTGGAGTGTTATAAGAGGGGATGATATCAGTCAGATATGGTGTAATGTCTGGAGGTTATATCAGTACTGGAGTGTTATAAGAGGGGCTGATATCAGTCACATATGGTGTAATGTCTGGGGGTTATATCAGTACTGGAGTGTTATAAGAGGGGATGATATCAGTCAGATATGGTGTAATGTCTGGAGGTTATATCAGTACTGGAGCGTTATAAGAGGCTGATATCAGTCACATATGGTGTAATGTCTGGAGGTTATATCAGTACTGGAGCGTTATAAGAGGAGCTGATATCAGTCACATATGGTGTAATGTCTGGAGGTTATAAGAGGGGCTGATATCAGTCACATATGGTGTAATGTCTGGGGGTTATATCAGTACTGGAGCGTTATAAGAGGCTGATATCAGTCACATATGATGTAATGTATGGAGGTTATATCAGTACTGGAGCGTTATAAGAGGGGCTGATATCAGTCACATATGGTGTAATGTCTGGAGGTTATATCAGTACTGGAGCGTTATAAGAGGGGCTGATATCAGTCACATATGGTGTAATGTCTGGAGGTTATATCAGTACTGGAGCGTTATAAGAGGGGCTGATATCAGTCACATATGGTGTAATGTCTGGAGGTTATATCAGTACTGGAGCGTTATAAGAGGCTGATATCAGTCACATATGGTGTAATGTCTGGAGGTTATATCAGTACTGGAGTGTTATAAGAGGGGCTGATATCAGTCACATATGATGTAATGTCTGGAGGTTATATCAGTACTGGAGCGTTATAAGAGGGGCTGATATCAGTCACATATGGTGTAATGTCTGGAGGTTATATCAGTACTGGAGCGTTATAAGAGGGGCTGATATCAGTCACATATGGTGTAATGTCTGGAGGTTATATCAGTACTGGAGCGTTATAAGAGGCTGATATCAGTCACATATGGTGTGATGTCTGGAGGTTATATCAGTACTGGAGCGTTATAAGAGGCTGATATCAGTCACATATGGTGTAATGTCTGGAGGTTATATCAGTACTGGAGCGTTATAAGAGGGGCTGATATCAGTCACATATGGTGTAATGTCTGGAGGTTATATCAGTACTGGAGCTTTATAAGAGGGGCTGATATCAGTCACATATGGTGTAATGTCTGGAGGTTATATCAGTACTGGAGCGTTATAAGAGGCTGATATCAGTCACATATGATGTAATGTCTGGAGGTTATATCATTTCTGGAGCGTTATAAGAGGGGCTGATATCAGTCACATATGATGTAATGTCTGGGGGTTATATCAGTACTGGAGCATTATAAGAGGGGCTGATATCAGTCACATATGGTGTAATGTCTGGAGGTTATATCAGTACTGGAGCGTTATAAGAGGAGCTGATATCTGTCACATATGGTGTAATGTCTGGAGGTTATATTAGTACTGGAGCGTTATAAGAGGGGCTGATATCAGTCACATATGATGTAATGTCTGGAGGTTATATCAGTACTGGAGCGTTATAAGAGGGGCTGTTATCAGTCACATATGGTGTAATGTCTGGAGGTTATATCAGTACTGGAGCGTTATAAGAGGGGCTGATATCAGTCACATATGGTGTAATGTCTGGAGGTTATATCAGTACTGGAGCGTTATAAGAGGGGCTGATATCAGTCACATATGCTGTAATGTCTGGGGGTTATATCAGTACTGGAGCGTTATAAGAGGCTGATATCAGTCACATATGATGTAATGTCTGGAGGTTATATCAGTACTGGAGCGTTATAAGAGGCTGATATCAGTCACATATGATGTAATGTCTGGAGGTTATATCAGTACTGGAGGGTTATAAGAGGCTGATATCAGTCACATATGGTGTAATGTCTGGAGGTTATATAAGTACTGGAGCGTTATAAGAGGCTGATATCAGTCACATATGTTGTAATGTCTGGAGGTTATATCAGTACTGGAGCGTTATAAGAGGCTGATATCAGTCACATATGATGTAATGTCTGGAGGTTATATCAGTGCTGGAGCGTTATAAGAGGCTGATATCAGTCACATATGGTGTAATGTCTGGAGGTTATATCAGTACTGGAGTGTTATAAGAGAGGCTGATATCAGTCACATATGGTGTAATGTCTGGAGGTTATATCAGTACTGGAGCCTTATAAGAGGGGCTGATATCAGTCACATATGATGTAATGTCTGGAGGTTATATCAGTACTGGAGCGTTATAAGAGGCTGATATCAGTCACATATGATGTAATGTCTGGAGGTTATATCAGTACTGGAGCGTTATAAGAGGGGCTGATATCAGTCACATATGGTGTAATGTCTGGAGGTTATATCAGTACTGGAGCGTTATAAGAGGGGCTGATATCAGTCACATATGATGTAATGTCTGGAGGTTATATCAGTACTGGAGTGTTATAAGAGGGGCTGATATCAGTCACATATGGTGTAATGTCTGGAGGTTATATCAGTACTGGAGCGTTATAAGAGGGGCTGATATCAGTCACATATGGTGTAATGTCTGGAGGTTGTATCAGTACTGGAGCGTTATAAGAGGGGCTGATATCAGTCACATATGATGTAATGTCTGGAGGTTATATCAGTACTGGAGTGTTATAAGAGGGGCTGATATCAGTCACATATGATGTAATGTGTGGAGGTTATATCAGTACTGGAGCGTTATAAGAGGCTGATATCAGTCACATATGATGTAATGTCTGGAGGTTATATCAGTACTGGAGTGTTATAAGAGGGGCTGATATCAGTCACATATGGTGTAATGTCTGGAGGTTGTATCAGTACTGGAGCGTTATAAGAGGGGCTGATATCAGTCACATATGATGTAATGTCTGGAGGTTATATCAGTACTGGAGTGTTATAAGAGGGGCTGATATCAGCCCCTCTTATAACGCTCCAGCACTGATATAACCCCCAGACATTACACCATATGTTACTGATATCAGCCCCTCTTATAACGCTAAAGTACTGATATAACCTCCAGACATTACACCATATGTGACTGATATCAGTCACATATGGTGTAATGTCTGGGGGTTATATCAGTGCTGGAGCGTTATAAGAGGGGCTGATATCAGTCACATATGGTGTAATGTCTGGAGGTTGTATCAGTACTGGAGCGTTATAAGAGGGGCTGATATCAGTCACATATGATGTAATGTCTGGAGGTTATATCAGTACTGGAGTGTTATAAGAGGGGCTGATATCAGTCACATATGGTGTAATGTCTGGAGGTTATATCAGTACTTTAGCGTTATAAGAGGGGCTGATATCAGTCACATATGGTGTAATGTCTGGGGGTTATATCAGTGCTGGAGCGTTATAAGAGGGGCTGATATCAGTCACATATGGTGTAATGTCTGGAGGTTATATCAGTACTGGAGCGTTATAAGAGGAGCTGATATCAGTCACATATGGTGTAATGTCTGGAGGTTATATCAGTACTGGAGCGTTATAAGAGGGGCTGATATCAGTCACATATGGTGTAATGTCTGGAGGTTATATCAGTACTGGAGCGTTATAAGAGGGGCTGATATCAGTCACATATGGTGTAATGTCTTGAGGTTATATCAGTACTGGAGCGTTATAAGAGGAGCTGATATCAGTCACATATGGTGTAATGTCTGGAGGTTATATCAGTACTGGAGCGTTATAAGAGGGGCTGATATCAGTCACATATGATGTAATGTCTGGAGGTTATATCAGTACTGGAGTGTTATAAGAGGGGCTGATATCAGTCACATATGGTGTAATGTCTGGAGGTTATATCAGTACTTTAGCGTTATAAGAGGGGCTGATATCAGTCACATATGGTGTAATGTCTGGGGGTTATATCAGTACTGGAGTGTTATAAGAGGGGATGATATCAGTCAGATATGGTGTAATGTCTGGAGGTTATATCAGTACTGGAGTGTTATAAGAGGAGCTGATATCAGTCACATATGATGTAGTGTCTGGAGGTTATATCAGTGCTGGAGCGTTATAAGAGGGGCTGATATCAGTCACATATGGTGTAATGTCTGGAGGTTATATCAGTGCTGGAGCGTTATAAGAGAGGCTGATATCAGTCACATATGGTGTAATGTCTGGAGGTTATATCAGTGCTGGAGCATTATAAGAGTCTGATATCAGTCACATATGGTGTAATGTCTGGAGGTTATATCAGTACTGGAGCGTTATAAGAGGCTGATATCAGTCACATATGGTGTAATGTCTGGAGGTTATATCAGTACTGGAGTGTTATAAGAGGAGCTGATATCAGTCACATATGGTGTAATGTCTGGAGGTTATATCAGTACTGGAGCGTTATAAGAGGCTGATATCAGTCACATATGATGTAATGTCTGGAGCTTATATCAGTACTGGAGCGTTATAAGAGGGGCTGATATCAGTCGCATATGGTGTAATCTCTGGAGGTTATATCGGTACTGGAGAGTTATAAGAGGGGCTGATATCAGTCACATATGGTGTAATGTCTGGAGGTTATATCAGTACTGGAGCGTTATAAGAGGTGCTGATATCAGTCACATATGGTGTAATGTCTGGAGGTTATATCAGTACTGGAGGGTTATAAGAGAGGCTGATATCAGTCACATATGATGTAATGTCTGGAGGTTATATCAGTACTGGAGCGTTATAAGAGGCTGATATCAGTCACATATGGTGTAATGTCTGGAGGTTATATCAGTACTGGAGGGTTATAAGAGAGGCTGATATCAGTCACATATGATGTAATGTCTGGAGGTTTTATTAGTACTGGAGCCTTATAAGAGGGGCTGATATCAGTCACATATAATGTAATGTCTGGAGGTTATATCAGTACTGGAGCGTTATAAGAGGCTGATATCAGTCACATATGATGTAATGTCTGGAGGTTATATCAGTGCTGGAGCGTTATAAGAGGCTGATATCAGTCACATATGATGTAATGTCTGGAGGTTATATCAGTACTGGAGAGTTATAAGAGGGGCTGATATCAGTCACATATGGTGTAATGTCTTGAGGTTATATCAGTACTTTAGCGTTATAAGAGGGGCTGATATCAGTCACATATGGTGTAATGTCTGGGGGTTATATCAGTACTGGAGTGTTATAAGAGGGGATGATATCAGTCAGATATGGTGTAATGTCTGGAGGTTATATCAGTACTGGAGTGTTATAAGAGGGGCTGATATCAGTCACATATGGTGTAATGTCTGGGGGTTATATCAGTACTGGAGTGTTATAAGAGGGGATGATATCAGTCAGATATGGTGTAATGTCTGGAGGTTATATCAGTACTGGAGCGTTATAAGAGGCTGATATCAGTCACATATGGTGTAATGTCTGGAGGTTATATCAGTACTGGAGCGTTATAAGAGGAGCTGATATCAGTCACATATGGTGTAATGTCTAGAGGTTATAAGAGGGGCTGATATCAGTCACATATGGTGTAATGTCTGGGGGTTATATCAGTACTGGAGCGTTATAAGAGGCTGATATCAGTCACATATGATGTAATGTATGGAGGTTATATCAGTACTGGAGTGTTATAAGAGAGGCTGATATCAGTCACATATGGTGTAATGTCTGGAGGTTATATCAGTACTGGAGCCTTATAAGAGGGGCTGATATCAGTCACATATGATGTAATGTCTGGAGGTTATATCAGTACTGGAGCGTTATAAGAGGCTGATATCAGTCACATATGATGTAATGTCTGGAGGTTATATCAGTACTGGAGTGTTATAAGAGGGGCTGATATCAGTCACATATGATGTAATGTCTGGAGGTTATATCAGTACTGGAGCGTTATAAGAGGCTGATATCAGTCACATATGGTGTAATGTCTGGAGGTTATATCAGTACTGGAGCGTTATAAGAGGGGCTGATATCAGTCACATATGGTGTAATGTCTGGAGGTTATATCAGTACTGGAGCGTTATAAGAGGGGCTGATATCAGTCACATATGGTGTAATGTCTGGAGGTTATATCAGTACTGGAGCGTTATAAGAGGCTGATATCAGTCACATATGGTGTAATGTCTGGAGGTTATATCAGTACTGGAGTGTTATAAGAGGGGCTGATATCAGTCACATATGATGTAATGTCTGGAGGTTATATCAGTACTGGAGCGTTATAAGAGGGGCTGATATCAGTCACATATGGTGTAATGTCTGGAGGTTATATCAGTACTGGAGCGTTATAAGAGGGGCTGATATCAGTCACATATGGTGTAATGTCTGGAGGTTATATCAGTACTGGAGCGTTATAAGAGGCTGATATCAGTCACATATGGTGTGATGTCTGGAGGTTATATCAGTACTGGAGCGTTATAAGAGGCTGATATCAGTCACATATGGTGTAATGTCTGGAGGTTATATCAGTACTGGAGCGTTATAAGAGGGGCTGATATCAGTCACATATGGTGTAATGTCTGGAGGTTATATCAGTACTGGAGCTTTATAAGAGGGGCTGATATCAGTCACATATGGTGTAATGTCTGGAGGTTATATCAGTACTGGAGCGTTATAAGAGGAGCTGATATCAGTCACATATGGTGTAATGTCTGGAGGTTATATCAGTACTGGAGCGTTATAAGAGGCTGATATCAGTCACATATGATGTAATGTCTGGAGGTTATATCATTTCTGGAGCGTTATAAGAGGGGCTGATATCAGTCACATATGATGTAATGTCTGGGGGTTATATCAGTACTGGAGCATTATAAGAGGGGCTGATATCAGTCACATATGGTGTAATGTCTGGAGGTTATATCAGTACTGGAGCGTTATAAGAGGAGCTGATATCTGTCACATATGGTGTAATGTCTGGAGGTTATATTAGTACTGGAGCGTTATAAGAGGGGCTGATATCAGTCACATATGATGTAATGTCTGGAGGTTATATCAGTACTGGAGCGTTATAAGAGGCTGATATCAGTCACATATGATGTAATGTCTGGAGGTTATATCAGTACTTTAGCGTTATAAGAGGGGCTGATATCAGTCACATATGGTGTAATCTCTGGAGGTTATATCAGTACTGGAGCGTTATAAGAGGGGCTGATATCAGTCACATATGGTGTAATGTCTGGAGGTTATATCAGTACTGGAGCGTTATAAGAGGGGCTGATATCAGTCACATATGCTGTAATGTCTGGGGGTTATATCAGTACTGGAGCGTTATAAGAGGCTGATATCAGTCACATATGATGTAATGTCTGGAGGTTATATCAGTACTGGAGCGTTATAAGAGGCTGATATCAGTCACATATGATGTAATGTCTGGAGGTTATATCAGTACTGGAGGGTTATAAGAGGCTGATATCAGTCACATATGGTGTAATGTCTGGAGGTTATATAAGTACTGTAGCGTTATAAGAGGCTGATATCAGTCACATATGTTGTAATGTCTGGAGGTTATATCAGTACTGGAGCGTTATAAGAGGCTGATATCAGTCACATATGATGTAATGTCTGGAGGTTATATCAGTGCTGGAGCGTTATAAGAGGCTGATATCAGTCACATATGGTGTAATGTCTGGAGGTTATATCAGTACTGGAGTGTTATAAGAGAGGCTGATATCAGTCACATATGGTGTAATGTCTGGAGGTTATATCAGTACTGGAGCCTTATAAGAGGGGCTGATATCAGTCACATATGATGTAATGTCTGGAGGTTATATCAGTACTGGAGCGTTATAAGAGGCTGATATCAGTCACATATGATGTAATGTCTGGAGGTTATATCAGTACTGGAGCGTTATAAGAGGGGCTGATATCAGTCACATATGGTGTAATGTCTGGAGGTTATATCAGTACTGGAGTGTTATAAGAGGGGCTGATATCAGTCACATATGGTGTAATGTCTGGAGGTTATATCAGTACTGGAGCGTTATAAGAGGGGCTGATATCAGTCACATATGGTGTAATGTCTGGAGGTTGTATCAGTACTGGAGCGTTATAAGAGGGGCTGATATCAGTCACATATGATGTAATGTCTGGAGGTTATATCAGTACTGGAGTGTTATAAGAGGGGCTGATATCAGTCACATATGATGTAATGTGTGGAGGTTATATCAGTACTGGAGCGTTATAAGAGGCTGATATCAGTCACATATGATGTAATGTCTGGAGGTTATATCAGTACTGGAGTGTTATAAGAGGGGCTGATATCAGTCACATATGGTGTAATGTCTGGAGGTTATATCAGTACTGGAGCGTTATAAGAGGGGCTGATATCAGTCACATATGATGTAATGTCTGGAGGTTATATCAGTACTGGAGCGTTATAAGAGGGGCTGATATCAGTCACATATGGTGTAATGTCTGGAGGTTATATCAGTGCTGGAGCGTTATAAGAGGGGCTGATATCAGTCACATATGGTGTAATGTCTGGAGGTTGTATCAGTACTGGAGCGTTATAAGAGGGGCTGATATCAGTCACATATGATGTAATGTCTGGAGGTTATATCAGTACTGGAGTGTTATAAGAGGGGCTGATATCAGTCACATATGGTGTAATGTCTGGAGGTTATATCAGTACTTTAGCGTTATAAGAGGGGCTGATATCAGTCACATATGGTGTAATCTCTGGAGGTTATATCAGTACTGGAGCGTTATAAGAGGGGCTGATATCAGTCACATATGGTGTAATGTCTGGAAGTTATATCAGTACTGGAGCGTTATAAGAGGGGCTGATATCAGTCACATATGGTGTAATGTCTGGAGGTTATATCAGTACTGGAGCGTTATAAGAGGGGCTGATATCAGTCACATATGATGTAATGTCTGGAGGTTATATCAGTACTGGAGTGTTATAAGAGGGGCTGATATCAGTCACATATGGTGTAATGTCTGGAGGTTATATCAGTACTTTAGCGTTATAAGAGGGGCTGATATCAGTCACATATGGTGTAATGTCTGGGGGTTATATCAGTGCTGGAGCGTTATAAGAGGGGCTGATATCAGTCACATATGGTGTAATGTCTGGAGGTTATATCAGTACTGGAGCGTTATAAGAGGGGCTGATATCGGTCACATATGGTGTAATGTCTGGAGGTTATATCAGTACTGGAGCGTTATAAGAGGGGCTGATATCAGTCACATATGGTGTAATGTCTTGAGGTTATATCAGTACTGGAGCGTTATAAGAGGAGCTGATATCAGTCACATATGGTGTAATGTTTGGAGGTTATATCAGTACTGGAGCGTTATAAGAGGGGCTGATATCAGTCACATATGGTGTAATGTCTGGAGGTTATATCAGTACTGGAGCGTTATAAGAGGGGCTGATATCAGTCACATATGATGTAATGTCTGGAGGTTATATCAGTACTGGAGCGTTATAAGAGGCTGATATCAGTCACATATGGTGTAATGTCTGGAGGTTATATCAGTACTGGAGCGTTATAAGAGGGGCTGATATCAGTCACATATGATGTAATGTCTGGAGGTTATATCAGTACTGGAGTGTTATAAGAGGGGCTGATATCAGTCACATATGGTGTAATGTCTGGAGGTTATATCAGTACTGGAGCGTTATAAGAGGGGCTGATATCAGTCACATATGATGTAATGTCTGGAGGTTATATCAGTACTTTAGCGTTATAAGAGGCTGATATCAGCCACATATGATGTAATGTCTGGAGGTTATATCAGTACTTTAGCGTTATAAGAGGGGCTGATATCAGTCACATATGGTGTAATGTCTGGAGGTTATATCAGTACTTTAGCGTTATAAGAGGGGCTGATATCAGTCACATATGGTGTAATGTCTGGGGGTTATATCAGTACTGGAGTGTTATAAGAGGGGATGATATCAGTCAGATATGGTGTAATGTCTGGAGGTTATATCAGTACTGGAGTGTTATAAGAGGAGCTGATATCAGTCACATATGATGTAGTGTCTGGAGGTTATATCAGTACTGGAGCGTTATAAGAGGGGCTGATATCAGTCACATATGGTGTAATGTCTGGAGGTTATATCAGTGCTGGAGCGTTATAAGAGAGGCTGATATCAGTCACATATGGTGTAATGTCTGGAGGTTATATCAGTACTGGAGCATTATAAGAGTCTGATATCAGTCACATATGGTGTAATGTCTGGAGGTTATATCAGTACTGGAGCGTTATAAGAGGCTGATATCAGTCACATATGGTGTAATGTCTGGAGGTTATATCAGTACTGGAGTGTTATAAGAGGAGCTGATATCAGTCACATATGGTGTAATGTCTGGAGGTTATATCAGTACTGGAGCGTTATAAGAGGCTGATATCAGTCACATATGATGTAATGTCTGGAGCTTATATCAGTACTGGAGCGTTATAAGAGGGGCTGATATCAGTCGCATATGGTGTAATCTCTGGAGGTTATATCGGTACTGGAGAGTTATAAGAGGGGCTGATATCAGTCACATATGGTGTAATGTCTGGAGGTTATATCAGTACTGGAGCGTTATAAGAGGGGCTGATATCAGTCACATATGGTGTAATGTCTGGAGGTTATATCAGTACTGGAGCGTTATAAGAGGCTGATATCAGTCACATATGATGTAATGTCTGGAGGTTATATCAGTACTGGAGTGTTATAAGAGGGGCTGATATCAGTCCCATATGGTGTAATGTCTGGAGGTTATATCAGTACTGGAGCGTTATAAGACGGGCTGATATCAGTCACATATGGTGTAATGTCTGGAGGTTGTATCAGTACTGGAGCGTTATAAGAGGGGCTGATATCAGTCACATATGATGTAATGTCTGGAGGTTATATCAGTACTGGAGTGTTATAAGAGGGGCTGATATCAGTCACATATGATGTAATGTCTGGAGGTTATATCAGTACTGGAGCGTTATAAGAGGCTGATATCAGTCACATATGATGTAATGTCTGGAGGTTATATCAGTACTGGAGTGTTATAAGAGGGGCTGATATCAGTCACATATGGTGTAATGTCTGGAGGTTATATCAGTACTGGAGCGTTATAAGAGGGGCTGATATCAGTCACATATGGTGTAATGTCTGGGGGTTATATCAGTGCTGGAGCGTTATAAGAGGGGTGATATCAGTCACATATGATGTAATGTGTGGAGGTTATATCAGTACTGGAGTGTTATAAGAGGGGCTGATATCAGTCACATATGATGTAATGTCTGGAGGTTATATCAGTACTGGAGCGTTATAAGAGGCTGATATCAGTCACATATGATGTAATGTCTGGAGGTTATATCAGTACTGGAGTGTTATAAGAGGGGCTGATATCAGTCACATATGGTGTAATGTCTGGAGGTTATATCAGTACTGGAGCGTTATAAGAGGGGCTGATATCAGTCACATATGGTGTAATGTCTGGGGGTTATATCAGTGCTGGAGCGTTATAAGAGGGGCTGATATCAGTCACATATGGTGTAATGTCTGGAGGTTGTATCAGTACTGGAGCGTTATAAGAGGGGCTGATATCAGTCACATATGATGTAATGTCTGGAGGTTATATCAGTACTGGAGTGTTATAAGAGGGGCTGATATCAGTCACGTATGGTGTAATGTCTGGAGGTTATATCAGTACTTTAGCGTTATAAGAGGGGCTGATATCAGTCACATATGGTGTAATGTCTGGGGGTTATATCAGTGCTGGAGCGTTATAAGAGGGGCTGATATCAGTCACATATGGTGTAATGTCTGGAGGTTGTATCAGTACTGGAGCGTTATAAGAGGGGCTGATATCAGTCACATATGATGTAATGTCTGGAGGTTATATCAGTACTGGAGTGTTATAAGAGGGGCTGATATCAGTCACATATGGTGTAATGTCTGGAGGTTATATCAGTACTTTAGCGTTATAAGAGGGGCTGATATCAGTCACATATGGTGTAATGTCTGGAGGTTATATCAGTACTGGAGCGTTATAAGAGGGGCTGATATCAGTCACATATGGTGTAATGTCTGGAGGTTATATCAGTACTGGAGCGTTATAAGAAGCTGATATCAGTCACATATGGTGTAATGTCTGGGGGTTATATCAGTGCTGGAGCGTTATAAGAGGGGCTGATATCAGTCACATATGGTGTAATGTCTGGAGGTTGTATCAGTACTGGAGCGTTATAAGAGGGGCTGATATCAGTCACATATGATGTAATGTCTGGAGGTTATATCAGTACTGGAGTGTTATAAGAGGGGCTGATATCAGTCACATATGGTGTAATGTCTGGAGGTTATATCAGTACTTTAGCGTTATAAGAGGGGCTGATATCAGTCACATATGGTGTAATGTCTGGAGGTTATATCAGTACTGGAGCGTTATAAGAGGGGCTGATATCAGTCACATATGGTGTAATGTCTGGAGGTTATATCAGTACTGGAGCGTTATAAGAGGGGCTGATATCAGTCACATATGGTGTAATGTCTTGAGGTTATATCAGTACTGGAGCGTTATAAGAGGAGCTGATATCAGTCACATATGGTGTAATGTCTGGAGGTTATATCAGTACTGGAGCGTTATAAGAGGGGCTGATATCAGTCACATATGGTGTAATGTCTGGAGGTTATATCAGTACTGGAGCGTTATAAGAGGGGCTGATATCAGTCACATATGATGTAATGTCTGGAGGTTATATCAGTACTGGAGTGTTATAAGAGGGGCTGATATCAGTCGCATATGGTGTAATCTCTGGAGGTTATATCGGTACTGGAGAGTTATAAGAGGGGCTGATATCAGTCACATATGGTGTAATGTCTGGAGGTTATATCAGTACTGGAGCGTTATAAGAGGGGCTGATATCAGTCACATATGGTGTAATGTCTGGAGGTTATATCAGTACTGGAGGGTTATAAGAGAGGCTGATATCAGTCACAAATGATGTAATGTCTGGAGGTTATATCAGTGCTGGAGCGTTATAAGAGGCTGATATCAGTCACATATGGTGTAATGTCTGGAGGTTATATCAGTACTTTAGCGTTATAAGAGGGGCTGATATCAGTCACATATGGTGTAATGTCTGGGGGTTATATCAGTACTGGAGTGTTATAAGAGGGGATGATATCAGTCAGATATGGTGTAATGTCTGGAGGTTATATCAGTACTGGAGTGTTATAAGAGGAGCTGATATCAGTCACATATGATGTAGTGTCTGGAGGTTATATCAGTACTGGAGCGTTATAAGAGGGGCTGATATCAGTCACATATGGTGTAATGTCTGGAGGTTATATCAGTGCTGGAGCGTTATAAGAGAGGCTGATATCAGTCACATATAGTGTAATGTCTGGAGGTTATATCAGTACTGTAGCATTATAAGAGTCTGATATCAGTCACATATGGTGTAATGTCTGGAGGTTATATCAGTACTGGAGCGTTATAAGAGGCTGATATCAGTCACATATGGTGTAATGTCTGGAGGTTATATCAGTACTGGAGTGTTATAAGAGGAGCTGATATCAGTCACATATGGTGTAATGTCTGGAGGTTATATCAGTACTGGAGCGTTATAAGAGGCTGATATCAGTCACATATGATGTAATGTCTGGAGCTTATATCAGTACTGGAGCGTTATAAGAGGGGCTGATATCAGTCGCATATGGTGTAATCTCTGGAGGTTATATCGGTACTGGAGAGTTATAAGAGGGGCTGATATCAGTCACATATGGTGTAATGTCTGGAGGTTATATCAGTACTGGAGCGTTATAAGAGGGGCTGATATCAGTCACATATGGTGTAATGTCTGGAGGTTATATCAGTACTGGAGGGTTATAAGAGAGGCTGATATCAGTCACAAATGATGTAATGTCTGGAGGTTATATCAGTGCTGGAGCGTTATAAGAGGCTGATATCAGTCACATATGGTGTAATGTCTGGAGGTTATATCAGTACTGGAGGGTTATAAGAGAGGCTGATATCAGTCACATATGATGTAATGTCTGGAGGTTATATTAGTACTGGAGCCTTATAAGAGGGGCTGATATCAGTCACATATAATGTAATGTCTGGAGGTTATATCAGTACTGGAGCGTTATAAGAGGCTGATATCAGTCACATATGATGTAATGTCTGGAGGTTATATCAGTGCTGGAGCGTTATAAGAGGCTGATATCAGTCACATATGATGTAATGTCTGGAGGTTATATCAGTACTGGAGAGTTATAAGAGGGGCTGATATCAGTCACATATGGTGTAATGTCTTGAGGTTATATCAGTACTTTAGCGTTATAAGAGGGGCTGATATCAGTCACATATGGTGTAATGTCTGGAGGTTATATCAGTACTTTAGCGTTATAAGAGGGGCTGATATCAGTCAGATATGGTGTAATGTCTGGAGGTTATATCAGTACTGGAGTGTTATAAGAGGAGCTGATATCAGTCACATATGATGTAGTGTCTGGAGGTTATATCAGTACTGGAGCGTTATAAGAGGGGCTGATATCAGTCACATATGGTGTAATGTCTGGAGGTTATATCAGTGCTGGAGCGCTATAAGAGAGGCTGATATCAGTCACATATGGTGTAATGTCTGGAGGTTATATCAGTACTTTAGCGTTATAAGAGGGGCTGATATCAGTCACATATGGTGTAATGTCTGGGGGTTATATCAGTACTGGAGTGTTATAAGAGGGGATGATATCAGTCAGATATGGTGTAATGTCTGGAGGTTATATCAGTACTGGAGTGTTATAAGAGGGGCTGATATCAGTCACATATGGTGTAATGTCTGGGGGTTATATCAGTACTGGAGTGTTATAAGAGGGGATGATATCAGTCAGATATGGTGTAATGTCTGGAGGTTATATCAGTACTGGAGCGTTATAAGAGGCTGATATCAGTCACATATGGTGTAATGTCTGGAGGTTATATCAGTACTGGAGCGTTATAAGAGGAGCTGATATCAGTCACATATGGTGTAATGTCTGGAGGTTATAAGAGGGGCTGATATCAGTCACATATGGTGTAATGTCTGGGGGTTATATCAGTACTGGAGCGTTATAAGAGGCTGATATCAGTCACATATGATGTAATGTATGGAGGTTATATCAGTACTGGAGCGTTATAAGAGGGGCTGATATCAGTCACATATGGTGTAATGTCTGGAGGTTATATCAGTACTGGAGCGTTATAAGAGGCTGATATCAGTCACATATGGTGTAATGTCTGGAGGTTATATCAGTACTGGAGCGTTATAAGAGGCTGATATCAGTCACATATGGTGTAATGTCTGGAGGTTATATCAGTACTGGAGTGTTATAAGAGGGGCTGATATCAGTCACATATGATGTAATGTCTGGAGGTTATATCAGTACTGGAGCGTTATAAGAGGGGCTGATATCAGTCACATATGGTGTAATGTCTGGAGGTTATATCAGTACTGGAGCGTTATAAGAGGGGCTGATATCAGTCACATATGGTGTAATGTCTGGAGGTTATATCAGTACTGGAGCGTTATAAGAGGCTGATATCAGTCACATATGGTGTGATGTCTGGAGGTTATATCAGTACTGGAGCGTTATAAGAGGCTGATATCAGTCACATATGGTGTAATGTCTGGAGGTTATATCAGTACTGGAGCGTTATAAGAGGGGCTGATATCAGTCACATATGGTGTAATGTCTGGAGGTTATATCAGTACTGGAGCTTTATAAGAGGGGCTGATATCAGTCACATATGGTGTAATGTCTGGAGGTTATATCAGTACTGGAGCGTTATAAGAGGCTGATATCAGTCACATATGGTGTAATGTCTGGGGGTTATATCAGTACTAGAGCGTTATAAGAGGCTGATATCAGTCACATATGATGTAATGTCTGGGGGTTATATCAGTACTGGAGCATTATAAGAGGGGCTGATATCAGTCACATATGGTGTAATGTCTGGAGGTTATATCAGTACTGGAGCGTTATAAGAGGAGCTGATATCTGTCACATATGGTGTAATGTCTGGAGGTTATATTAGTACTGGAGCGTTATAAGAGGGGCTGATGTCAGTCACATATGATGTAATGTCTGGAGGTTATATCAGTACTGGAGCGTTATAAGAGGGGCTGTTATCAGTCACATATGGTGTAATGTCTGGAGGTTATATCAGTACTGGAGCGTTATAAGAGGGGCTGATATCAGTCACATATGGTGTAATGTCTGGAGGTTATATCAGTACTGGAGCGTTATAAGAGGGGCTGATATCAGTCACATATGGTGTAATGTCTGGAGGTTATATCAGTACTGGAGCGTTATAAGAGGGGCTGATATCAGTCACATATGCTGTAATGTCTGGGGGTTATATCAGTACTGGAGCGTTATAAGAGGCTGATATCAGTCACATATGATGTAATGTCTGGAAGTTATATCAGTACTGGAGCGTTATAAGAGGCTGATATCAGTCACATATGATGTAATGTCTGGAGGTTATATCAGTACTGGAGGGTTATAAGAGGCTGATATCAGTCACATATGGTGTAATGTCTGGAGGTTATATAAGTACTGGAGCGTTATAAGAGGCTGATATCAGTCACATATGTTGTAATGTCTGGAGGTTATATCAGTGCTGGAGCGTTATAAGAGGCTGATATCAGTCACATATGGTGTAATGTCTGGAAGTTATATCAGTACTGGAGCGTTATAAGAGGAGCTGATATCAGTCACATATGGTGTAATGTCTGGAGGTTATATCAGTACTGGAGGGTTATAAGAGAGGCTGATATCAGTCACATATGGTGTAATGTCTGGAGGTTATATCAGTACTGGAGCCTTATAAGAGGGGCTGATATCAGTCACATATGATGTAATGTCTGGAGGTTATATCAGTACTGGAGCGTTATAAGAGGCTGATATCAGTCACATATGATGTAATGTCTGGAGGTTATATCAGTACTGGAGTGTTATAAGAGGGGCTGATATCAGTCACATATGGTGTAATGTCTGGAGGTTATATCAGTACTGGAGCGTTATAAGAGGGGCTGATATCAGTCACATATGGTGTAATGTCTGGAGGTTGTATCAGTACTGGAGCGTTATAAGAGGGGCTGATATCAGTCACATATGATGTAATGTCTGGAGGTTATATCAGTACTGGAGTGTTATAAGAGGGGCTGATATCAGTCACATATGATGTAATGTCTGGAGGTTATATCAGTACTGGAGCGTTATAAGAGGCTGATATCAGTCACATATGATGTAATGTCTGGAGGTTATATCAGTACTGGACTGTTATAAGAGGGGCTGATATCAGTCACATATGGTGTAATGTCTGGAGGTTATATCAGTACTGGAGCGTTATAAGAGGGGCTGATATCAGTCACATATGATGTAATGTCTGGAGGTTATATCAGTACTGGAGCGTTATAAGAGGGGCTGATATCAGTCACATATGGTGTAATGTCTGGAGGTTATATCAGTGCTGGAGCGTTATAAGAGGGGCTGATATCAGTCACATATGGTGTAATGTCTGGAGGTTGTATCAGTACTGGAGCGTTATAAGAGGGGCTGATATCAGTCACATATGATGTAATGTCTGGAGGTTATATCAGTACTGGAGTGTTATAAGAGGGGCTGATATCAGTCACATATGGTGTAATGTCTGGAGGTTATATCAGTACTTTAGCGTTATAAGAGGGGCTGATATCAGTCACATATGGTGTAATCTCTGGAGGTTATATCAGTACTGGAGCGTTATAAGAGGGGCTGATATCAGTCACATATGGTGTAATGTCTGGAGGTTATATCAGTACTTTAGCGTTATAAGAGGGGCTGATATCAGTCACATATGGTGTAATGTCTGGAGGTTATATCAGTACTGGAGCGTTATAAGAGGGGCTGATATCAGTCACATATGGTGTAATGTCTGGAGGTTATATCAGTACTGGAGCGTTATAAGAGGGGCTGATATCAGTCACATATGGTGTAATGTCTGGGGGTTATATCAGTGCTGGAGCGTTATAAGAGGGGCTGATATCAGTCACATATGGTGTAATGTCTGGAGGTTGTATCAGTACTGGAGCGTTATAAGAGGGGCTGATATCAGTCACATATGATGTAATGTCTGGAGGTTATATCAGTACTGGAGTGTTATAAGAGGGGCTGATATCAGTCACATATGGTGTAATGTCTGGAGGTTATATCAGTACTTTAGCGTTATAAGAGGGGCTGATATCAGTCACATATGGTGTAATGTCTGGGGGTTATATCAGTGCTGGAGCGTTATAAGAGGGGCTGATATCAGTCACATATGGTGTAATGTCTGGAGGTTATATCAGTACTGGAGCGTTATAAGAGGAGCTGATATCAGTCACATATGGTGTAATGTCTGGAGGTTATATCAGTACTGGAGCGTTATAAGAGGGGCTGATATCGGTCACATATGGTGTAATGTCTGGAGGTTATATCAGTACTGGAGCGTTATAAGAGGGGCTGATATCAGTCACATATGGTGTAATGTCTTGAGGTTATATCAGTACTGGAGCGTTATAAGAGGAGCTGATATCAGTCACATATGGTGTAATGTCTGGAGGTTATATCAGTACTGGAGCGTTATAAGAGGGGCTGATATCAGTCACATATGGTGTAATGTCTGGAGGTTATATCAGTACTGGAGCGTTATAAGAGGGGCTGATATCAGTCACATGATGTAATGTCTGGAGGTTATATCAGTACTGGAGCGTTATAAGAGGCTGATATCAGTCACATATGGTGTAATGTCTGGAGGTTATATCAGTACTGGAGCGTTATAAGAGGGGCTGATATCAGTCACATATGATGTAATGTCTGGAGGTTATATCAGTACTGGAGTGTTATAAGAGGGGCTGATATCAGTCACATATGGTGTAATGTCTGGAGGTTATATCAGTACTGGAGCGTTATAAGAGGGGCTGATTTCAGTCACATATGATGTAATGTCTGGAGGTTATATCAGTACTTTAGCGTTATAAGAGGCTGATATCAGCCACATATGATGTAATGTCTGGAGGTTATATCAGTACTTTAGCGTTATAAGAGGGGCTGATATCAGTCACATATGGTGTAATGTCTGGGGGTTATATCAGTACTGGAGTGTTATAAGAGGGGATGATATCAGTCAGATATGGTGTAATGTCTGGAGGTTATATCAGTACTGGAGTGTTATAAGAGGAGCTGATATCAGTCACATATGATGTAGTGTCTGGAGGTTATATCAGTACTGGAGCGTTATAAGAGGCTGATATCAGCCACATATGATGTAATGTCTGGAGGTTATATCAGTACTTTAGCGTTATAAGAGGGGCTGATATCAGTCACATATGGTGTAATGTCTGGGGGTTATATCAGTACTGGAGCGTTATAAGAGGGGCTGATATCAGTCACATATGGTGTAATGTCTGGAGGTTATATCAGTACTTTAGCGTTATAAGAGGGGCTGATATCAGTCACATATGGTGTAATGTCTGGAGGTTATATCAGTACTGGAGCGTTATAAGAGGGGCTGATATCAGTCACATATGGTGTAATGTCTGGAGGTTATATCAGTACTGGAGCGTTATAAGAGGGGCTGATATCAGTCACATATGGTGTAATGTCTGGGGGTTATATCAGTGCTGGAGCGTTATAAGAGGGGCTGATATCAGTCACATATGGTGTAATGTCTGGAGGTTGTATCAGTACTGGAGCGTTATAAGAGGGGCTGATATCAGTCACATATGATGTAATGTCTGGAGGTTATATCAGTACTGGAGTGTTATAAGAGGGGCTGATATCAGTCACATATGGTGTAATGTCTGGAGGTTATATCAGTACTTTAGCGTTATAAGAGGGGCTGATATCAGTCACATATGGTGTAATGTCTGGGGGTTATATCAGTGCTGGAGCGTTATAAGAGGGGCTGATATCAGTCACATATGGTGTAATGTCTGGAGGTTATATCAGTACTGGAGCGTTATAAGAGGAGCTGATATCAGTCACATATGGTGTAATGTCTGGAGGTTATATCAGTACTGGAGCGTTATAAGAGGGGCTGATATCGGTCACATATGGTGTAATGTCTGGAGGTTATATCAGTACTGGAGCGTTATAAGAGGGGCTGATATCAGTCACATATGGTGTAATGTCTTGAGGTTATATCAGTACTGGAGCGTTATAAGAGGAGCTGATATCAGTCACATATGGTGTAATGTCTGGAGGTTATATCAGTACTGGAGCGTTATAAGAGGGGCTGATATCAGTCACATATGGTGTAATGTCTGGAGGTTATATCAGTACTGGAGCGTTATAAGAGGGGCTGATATCAGTCACATGATGTAATGTCTGGAGGTTATATCAGTACTGGAGCGTTATAAGAGGCTGATATCAGTCACATATGGTGTAATGTCTGGAGGTTATATCAGTACTGGAGCGTTATAAGAGGGGCTGATATCAGTCACATATGATGTAATGTCTGGAGGTTATATCAGTACTGGAGTGTTATAAGAGGGGCTGATATCAGTCACATATGGTGTAATGTCTGGAGGTTATATCAGTACTGGAGCGTTATAAGAGGGGCTGATTTCAGTCACATATGATGTAATGTCTGGAGGTTATATCAGTACTTTAGCGTTATAAGAGGCTGATATCAGCCACATATGATGTAATGTCTGGAGGTTATATCAGTACTTTAGCGTTATAAGAGGGGCTGATATCAGTCACATATGGTGTAATGTCTGGGGGTTATATCAGTACTGGAGTGTTATAAGAGGGGATGATATCAGTCAGATATGGTGTAATGTCTGGAGGTTATATCAGTACTGGAGTGTTATAAGAGGAGCTGATATCAGTCACATATGATGTAGTGTCTGGAGGTTATATCAGTACTGGAGCGTTATAAGAGGGGCTGATATCAGTCAGATATGGTGTAATGTCTGGAGGTTATATCAGTACTGGAGCGTTATAAGAGGAGCTGATATCTGTCACATATGGTGTAATGTCTGGAGGTTATATCAGTACTGGAGCGTTATAAGAGGGGCTGATATCAGTCACATATGATGTAATGTCTGGAGGTTATATCAGTACTGGAGCGTTATAAGAGGGGCTGTTATCAGTCACATATGGTGTAATGTCTGGAGGTTATATCAGTACTGGAGCGTTATAAGAGGAGCTGATATCAGTCACATATGATGTAATGTCTGAAGGTTATATCAGTACTGGAGCGTTATAAGAGGGGCTGATATCAGTCACATATGGTGTAATGTCTGGAGGTTATATCAGTACTGGAGCGTTATAAGAGGGGCTGATATCAGTCACATATGGTGTAATGTCTGGAGGTTATATCAGTACTGGAGCGTTATAAGAGGAGCTGATATCAGTCACATATGATGTAATGTCTGAAGGTTATATCAGTACTGGAGCGTTATAAGAGGGGCTGATATCAGTCACATATGATGTAATGTCTGGAGGTTATATCCGTACTGGAGCGTTATAAGAGGCTGATATCAGTCACATATGATGTAATGTCTGGAGGTTATATAAGATGACATGGCAGGTAACAGAATGCAGTGTGTTACATAGAGCAGTTGGGGTCTGTGGGGTCTGCTCTTGTATTCTTGGATTTGTAGTTCTCTTGATGTTACTCTCCTTTTTTCTTCTCCAGGGGTTGAACAGTCGCAGCAGTTTGCCCACCCCTCAGTTACGCAGGTGCTCCGGAGCCTCATCTCTGCAGCCAATGGAGCTGGCGACTTCCAGGTGGGAGAGAAGTAATGGAAAGCGAGCCCACCCTGATTTCAGCACAGCCAGGTGAGATGCGTGTACAGCGCTGTAGTGTCAGTTTTTTACCAGCAGATGGCGGCAGAGCTCGTCAGCTGTTCCCATGCAGGACATTATACAATGTATCTCCTTCCATTGTTAGTTAATGATATTTTTTGCAGCCAATCATCTTATCCCAATGGACCTTTCAGCTCCAACCTGCTGACAATCCCAAAGCAGAGGTCCTCGTCTGTGACTCTGACCCCCCACGTGGGCACCCGCAGAGCTGGTAAGCGGCACAGTGTGTCAGTCACAAATCATTTTACCTCTGTTTTAATAGATCTCTGCCTGTAATCAGAGTCACTTACACCAGAGACTGAGGACCTGCATGCTCTAGCCTTCACACAGCTGAGGGGTTGTAGCAGTGTATCAGTGCAGTCAGCAACACAACAGCAGGATGTACGCGAGAATATAGGGAGAGCGGAGCGCCAGGTACACAGGCAATGACCAGCCTATTACTCCCTGTTATCAGCCATCACTGGGGGAGGTGCCTACAATCTATTACTCCCTGTTATCAGCCATCACTGGGGGAGGTGCCTACAATCTATTACTCCCTGTTATCAGCCATCACTGGGGGAGGTGACTCTAGGAGACTATTCTATTCCTCTCTGTTATCAGCCTGTGTGCGCCTGTCTGATGTTCGGGGGTCCCGCTGGTTGCAGGTACCTCTCCCATCCTGAGCCCGGTCAGTTCTCCGGCACACGGTTCTGTGTTCGGCCGATCTCCCGTCGAGTTCCCGGACACGGCTGATTTCCTCACTAAGCCCAGTGTGACGTTACATAAGGCTGTCGGCCTCGCGCTCGGCTCTCAGGACTTCCCGCAGCCAATCAGATCGCCTACAAGCCATATATGTCACAGGTAACCGCGCCGGAGCCATCGGGGGAGGGGCAGAATGAGCGGCCTCATTTCCATATTGTGTACTGATGACCGCTGCTCCTCGGGGCGGGGGGAAACATGGGGGCGGGGGGGCCGGGTTGCTTGGGCGTGGGTCTGGGTGGTGGGGGCAGGGATCTGGTTGTCAGGACCGGGTGGTTGAGGCAGGGGTCAGGTTGTCGTGGGCGGGGGTTGGGTGGTCAGGGCAGGGGTCGGGTTGTCGGAGCTGTGTGGTCGGGGTGGGGGCCAGGTTGTCAGGACCGGGTGGTCGGGTTGTCGGGGCCGGGTGATTGAGGCGGGGGTCGGGTTGTCGGTGCCGGGTGGACGGGGCGGGGGCCGGGTGGTTGAGGCGGGGGTCGTGTTGTCGGTGCCGGGTGGTCGGGGTGTCGGGGCCGGGTGGTTGAGGCGGGGGTCGGGTTGTCGGGGCCAGGTGGTCGGGGCGGGGGCTAGGTGGTTGAGGCGGGGGTCGGGTTGTCGGGGCCGGGTGGTTGAGGCGGGGGCCGGGTTGTCGGTGCCGGGTGGTCGGGGCGGGGACTGGGTGGTTGAGGCAGGGGTTGGGTTGTCGGTGCCGGGTGGTCGGGGCGGGGACTGGGTGGTTGAGGCGGGGGTTGGGTTGTCGGGGCCGGGTGGTTGAGGCGGGGGCCGGGTGGTTGATGTGGGGGTCGTGTTGTCTTGGCCGGGTGGTTGAGGCGGGGGTCGGGTTGTCGGTGCCATGTGGTCGGGTTGTGGGGGCCGGGTGGTCGGGGTGGGGGCCGGATGGTTGAGGCGGGGGCCGGGTTGTCGGGGCCGGGTGGTTGGGGCAGGGGTCGGGTTGTCAGGACCAGGTGGTTGAGGCGGGCGTCGGGTTGTGGGGGCCGGGTGGTCGGGGCGGGGGCCGGCTTGTCAGGACCAGGTGGTTGAGGCGGGCGTCGGGTTGTGGGGGCCGGGTGGTCGGGGCGGGGGCTGTGTGGTTGAGGCGGGGGTCAGGTTGTCGGTGCCGGGTGGTCGGGGCGGGTACTGGGTGGTTGAGGCGGGGGTCGGGTTGTGGGGGCCGGGTGGTCGGGGCGGGGGCTGTGTGGTTGAGGCGGGGGCCGGGTTGTCGGTGCCGGGTGGTCGGGGCGGGGACTGGGTGGTTGAGGCGGGGGTTGGGTTGTCGGGGCCGGGTGGTTGAGGCGGGGGCCGGGTGGTTGATGTGGGGGTCGTGTTGTCTTGGCCGGGTGGTTGAGGCGGGGGTCGGGTTGTCGGTGCCATGTGGTCGGGTTGTGGGGGCCGGGTGGTCGGGGTGGGGGCCGGATGGTTGAGGCGGGGGCCGGGTTGTCGGGGCCGGGTGGTTGGGGCAGGGGTCGGGTTGTCGTGGTCGGGGCGGGGGCCGGCTTGTCAGGACCAGGTGGTTGAGGCGGGCGTCGGGTTGTCATGGGCGGGGGTCGGGTGATCAGGGCGGGGGCCGGGTGGTCGGTGGGTGGGGGTCGGGTGGTCGGGGCGGGGGCCGGGTGGTCGGTGGGTGGGGGTCGGGTGGTCGGGGCGGGGGCCTGGCTGTCAGACCTCTGTCCATAGATTCATCGTCTCCTTCTTCCTCCAGTTGTGATCACAGGATTTTTAAATCTTCTTCACATTCAGAATCTCTGGACGGCGGCGAGAACCAAGCGCAGAAATCAGGTGAGAGCAGAGCCGCCTCCCGGGGGGTTCAGTGTCTCCTGTGCTCGGGGGGTCCGCGCTGCTGCCTGTGCCCGGGGGGTCCGCGCTGCTGCCTGTGCCCGGGGAGTCCGCGCTGCTGCCTGTGCCCGGGGGGTCCGCGCTGCTGCCTGTGCCCGGGGGGTCCGCGCTGCTGCCTGTGCCCGGGGGGTCCGCGCTGCTGCCTGTGCCCGGGGGGTCCGCGCTGCTGCCTGTGCCCGGGGAGTCCTTGCTGCTGCCTGTGCCCGGGGGGTCCGCGCTGCTGCCTGTGCCCGGGGGGGTCCGCGCTGCTGCCTGTGCCCGGGGGGGTCCGCGCTGCTGCCTGTGCCCGGGGGGGTCCGCGCTGCTGCCTGTGCCCGGGGGGGTCCGCGCTGCTGCCTGTGCCCGGGGGGGTCCGCGCTGCTGCCTGTGCCCGGGGGGGTCCGCGCTGCTGCCTGTGCCCGGGGGGGTCCGCGCTGCTGCCTGTGCCCGGGGTGGGGGTCCGCGCTGCTGCCTGTGCCCGGGGGGGGGTCCGCGCTGCTGCCTGTGCCCGGGGGGGGGTCCGCGCTGCTGCCTGTGCCCGGGGGGTCCGGCGATTTCGTTACTCTCCGCTCACTTTCTTCTGTCCTCAGGGGAATACTCTGACGTTCGGTCCGAACCTTTGCACTTATCGGAGCGGACGCCGGAGGGCCGAGCGTCCAGCGATGGTACGACACTACTGCAGGAGGAGCAGACGCACGGGAGCCCGCAGCCGGAGGTGAGCGCAGCCTCTCGCAGAGGATGAAGCTGTATTGACCGGAGTCTTCTTATAGCTGAGGGTTTGTTACAGTGCATCAGAGCTCATTCCTGTCCCGGACTCCGGGCTGATACATTGTAACAGATCCTCAGCTGTGAGAGCAGTCAGTTTTCATCCTGTTGATGTTTCCATTCACTGATGATGAATCTCTTTTTTTTGGGGGGGGTCTTTGTGACCCCCGGTTACTTGCTCTGACCTTGTCCTTCTGTTTGGGGCAGATTGAGGAGTCGGCAGCACTGGATTTGCTCATTGAGGATCAGGATGAATTATTGCAGAAAATGGATAATTGGAATTTTCCAATCTTCGATCTCATGGAGAAAACTGGCGGGAAATGTGGGCGGATCCTGAGTCAGGTGCGACAGTCGCGATACATTGTATCTGACCCTCGTTACTTCTGTCACTTGCAGTACCTCTTTTCACCACTGCATAATTTCCATAGACTTCAGTGCAACAGCGCCCCCAGCTGTCACCCGATCATCCGGATTTTCTTTGCTCATTCTCTGGCTCCTCGCCCTTCCTGTGTTTTCTGGTTGCCTGATAATCTGGCAGATGCTGGATGATCAGAATTCCCGTATATCCAGACTGCGTCCTGTGGGTGCAGATTTAGCTTTCCATCCCCCGCCATTATCGCAGCCTCCGTTCAGACATTATAAATGTGTCTTTCCGGGCGGCTGGCGATTATTGATCTCCGGCTCATTCTCGGCCTGACAACTTTTCATGATGACTTCACTTTTTGGCTCCTGCGTCTCCCAATAAAACTCCCAATTCTCCAGAATTGTCTAATGCAGCTGAAGCGGCCGCCGCTGCCAAAATGTATCGCTGAGATCATTGGACTCCGAAATGCTAGAATGAGTAATCCCGGGTCCTCCGAGGATAGCGGCTGAAATGATGAGCCCCCCTGTCCCCGCCGCGCAAGGAAGCCAGGCGGCGCCATTGATGGAGCCTTAATTTAGATGAAATGTAGATGTGATACGGGGGAGATCAGCCGCAAAGACCCCAGGAGACGCTTGTGAATGGCCCCTGTCTGTGAGGGGCAGGGGTCGGCGGCTTGGTGGGAAGTGCTGAGCCGGAAGTTGGGCAGGAGAAGGTTGGGAGATGGGCGGCCAAAAGATGGTGGGTAGCTGTGCGGGAAGTGGTCGGAGCTGGGCAGGCAGGAGGCGGTCGGAGCTGGGCAGGCAGGAGGCGGTCGGAGCTGGGCAGGCAGGAGGCGGTCGGAGCTGGGCAGGCAGGAGGCGGTCGGAGCTGGGCAGGCAGGAGGCGGTCGGAGCTGGGCAGGCAGGAGGCGGTCGGAGCTGGGCAGGCAGGAGGCGGTCGGAGCTGGGCAGGCGAGAGGCGGTCGGAGCTGGGCAGGCAGGAGGCGGTTGGAGCTGGGCAGGCAGGAGGCGGTTGGAGCTGGGCAGGCAGGAGGCGGTCGGAGCTGGGCAGGCAGGAGGCGGTCGGAGCTGGGCAGGCAGGAGGCGGTCGGAGCTGGGCAGGCAGGAGGCGGTCGGAGCTGGGCAGGCAGGAGGCGGTCGGAGCTGGGCAGGCAGGAGGCGGTCGGAGCTGGGCAGGCAGGAAGCGGTCGGAGCTGGGTAGGCTGGAGGTGGTCGGAGCTGGGCAGGCTGGAGGTGTTCGGGCGGTCGATAGTTGGTCGGGGGAGGTGGTCGGAGCTGGGTAGGCTGGAGGTGGTCGGAGCTGGGCAGGCTGGAGGTGTTCGGGCGGTCGATAGTTGGTCGGGGGAGGTGGTCGGAGCTGGGCAGGCAGGAGGTGGTCGGCAGCTTGGCAGACAGTAAATAAGATATAATGTCCTTTTCTTTAACTAACAGACATAGTTGCGCGCTGGAGCAAACATGAAATATATGAAATTGAATCTCATTACTGCTGTAGAAAATAGAATAACTGAGAATACCTGGTGCATAAATTGGCCAATTCATGTGCGTCCGCCCCTCGGCCTCCAGCAGGATCCTCGTATACCGGCAGACTTCAGCCTAGGAGAGGATTCACACTACGCAGGTTCCCAGCAATGAGTCGTCTTACCGCAGCCGCCGGGTTCACGTGAATTGGCCAATTTATGCGCTAAGTATTCTCAGTACTTTTCCTTCATGGCTTCTACTCCAGTCACATCCAGAGCTGCTGTCACTGTTCTGCACCAGGCCTGCGGACGTTTGCTGCGGTTTCCTATGTCTCACTATGTCGGGTGTCAGTGTGACGTCTCCCGTTTTGTGTTCGCAGGTCTCATGCTCCCTGTTCTACGATACAAGCTTGTTTGAAATCTTCAAAATTCCTGAAATCAAATTCCAAAACTTCTTCCGGGCGTTAGAAAGCGGCTACCGGGATATTCCATGTGAGTACGAGGCGGCACGGACACGGCCCACCCCTGACGCTCTCCGGAAGGGCCCACCCCGGACGCTCTCCGGACGCGGCCCACCCCGGACGCTCTCCGGACGCGGCCCACCCCGGACGCTCTCCGGACGCGGCCCACCCCGGACGCTCTCCGGACGCGGCCCACCCCGGACGCTCTCCGGACGCGGCCCACCCCGGACGCTCTCCGGACGCGGCCCACCCCGGATGTGGCCCTCCCCGGACGCGGCCCTCCCCGGACGCGGCCCACCCCGGACGCGGCCCTCCCCGGACGCGGCCCTCCCCGGACGCGGCCCTCCCCGGACGCGGCCCACCCCGGACGCGGCCCACCCCGGACGCGGCCCTCCCCGGACGCGGCCCACCCCGGACGCGGCCCACCCCGGACACGGCCCTCCCCGGACGCGGCCCACCCCGGACGCGGCGCTCCCCGGACACGGGCCCACGTGCTGCAGCCTGATCCGGGGGTCTCCCCTCTAATATTTGGGGTTTCCTTGCAGACCACAATCGCACTCACGCCACGGACGTCATGCACGCGGTTTGGTTTCTGACCACACGGCCGATCCCGGGTTTCCAGGAGCTGAGCAGCGATGAGGCCGGTGAGTCCGGACCCTCCTGGTCATTTACTTTGTCTTTGGACCTATGGGGGTCTCCAACACGCTGTAACGAAATTTGAGCAGAGCAGGACACAGGCCCATAAAGAAGGAAACAGTTACTGTGATGGCGCGGCCGCCGTCTGGACCGGGACCACCATGACGATGATCGGTGCCCCCCTCCATACAGACCCCCAGTAGCAGAGGTGCATGGATTTGAGGGTCTATGGATCGGAAATGTTCTGCCCTTTCTTAGAGTTCTCCACGTACACCCCTCAGGAGGTGGCTGAGTGCCTGCTGAGGGTTGTAGTTCTTCACTGGTAGCCGCCCTGTCTCCAGTCCTGCCGGGGTTAATGTCGCCCACGTGTTTTATGAGCCGCTTGTATTTCTGGGTAATTGATTGATGGGTAAATGCTGATCATTCCTCGCCGGCTGCCAAGTCCCCGCTCCCCCGCCGGTGCCGCTCCCCCCCGCCGCGCGCTCGCACCGCCTCTGCTGCAGTCAGCACTTTGCCGGCTCCGCGGCGCATTAGGATAATAATTCTTTACATAATTAGGAAATTAAACATCAGAACTAAAAATATCCCAGCGGAGCGCAGCGCCAGGAGGAGGGCGGCCGGGGCGGCACCGGGGGGATCCCTCGCTGCCAGGAGCTGGGGGGGCGGCTTCTGAGGCCACAGACTTATTATGGACGGGGCCCTATAATGCAGGAGGAGGAGGGGCCACTATTCCAGCAGCTGCAGTATTAACCCCTTGGATGCTGCAGGGTCCGGCTGCCCATTGGCTGTGTGGTGGCGCTCGCTCGGCTCTGCTATGCCTGTGCTGCAGGCGGAGCCGGATTGTAAATGTCTCTGCAGCTTTTTAGCGGATTTCCCACCGGGCGGCCGAGCAGCAATGATGAGGGTCATTAGCAAAATTTTGCAGGTTTTATAGGCGACGTCCCCCCGGTGCCGCGGTTTCCAGCTGTTACCGTCACATGTGAGGAGCCGCAGGGCTGGCAATGATTGTGGGGTCATTGCCAGCGCTACACCATCAATATAAGTTCAGTGGGGGTGCGACATCCCCCACATTCAGTTGTTATTGGTGCTCAGTTGTGGAGCAGAACTGCACAGCGCCCTCATCTGTAAAGTGGCCACAGTGGGTACTGCAGATCCACACCTATCCATCCGAGTATGCAGTACCGGGCTGTGGCCACTATACAGATGATGGCGCTGTGCACCAGCACTGAGAACTGCCGGATGTCGCACCTCCACTGTTCCGATACTGAGGGGCTATACTATGGGCATTATTCTCTATCACGCCTTATTCTCTGTTGTCCTCTCTCCAGAAGCGGACGGCAGTGGTTGTCGCACATACTTGTCCTCGAGGAGTTGTCAGATGACAGATGACAGTTATGGCTGCTTGGCGGCGAACATCCCGGCACTGGAGCTGATGGCGCTGTACGTGGCGGCTGCGATGCACGACTATGACCACCCCGGTCGCACAAACGCCTTTCTTGTGGCCACAAATGCACCGCAGGTGAGTGCGGCATGAAGGACTGCACCCGCGGGTGCTCTGCTGAGGGCGGCATGCAGGACTGCACCCGCGGGCGCTCTTCTGGGGGTGGCATGAAGGACTGCACCCCCAGAAGCTCTGCTGGGGGCGGCACGCAGGACTGCACCCGCGGGCGCTCTGCTGGGGGCAGCATGCAGGACTGCACCCGCGGGCGCTCTGCTGGGGGCAGCATGCAGGACTGCACCCGCGGGCGCTCTGCTGGCGGCGGCATGCAGGACCCCGTAACGTGATTATGGGGAAGCAGCGGAGTGCCGCCGTCATCGTGTTATAATGATGGATGTGGTGCAGCCGCCGGGCGGGGCGAGGGCTGCGGCCACATGGCGGGGCGAGGGCTGCAGCCACCTGGTGGCGGGGCGAGGGCTGCAGCCACATGGTGGCAGGGCGAGGGCTGCGGCCACATGGTGGCGGGGCGAGGGCTGCGGCCACATTGGGGGAGTGCCGGGGGCCTTGGTGCGCGGTGGGGACGGCAGCCCAGACGCCTGCGCTGACTCCATGCTCTGCTTTCAGGCCGTGCTGTATAATGACAGATCGGTGCTGGAGAACCATCACGCGGCGGCCGCCTGGAACCTCTTCCTCTCGCGGCCGGATTACAACTTCCTGACGTTCCTGGACCACGTGCAGTTCAAGCGGTTCCGCTTCCTGGTGATCGAGGCAATCCTTGCCACCGACCTCAAGAAACACTTTGACTTTCTGGCCGAGTTCAATGCCAAGGTCAGTACCGCGAGCGCCGCCGGTGTCTGGGGGGGGTCTGCAATCCTCCGCATTTTCCAGACCTCTGCTTGCAGGCAGTGAATCTCCAGGACTTATTTCCTCACTATCACGGTGGTGCTACAATGTATCAGTGTAATGCCATAATGGAAACAGTGTGCTTGCTCTGGGGTTGCCATGGTAACATCCACTATGTCTAGGATAACACCTGGGAGGTCACGCAGATCCCACCACTGCCTGCAGTTTGTCAGGGAATAGCTCTCAGCTGCCTCCAATCATCAGGACAATTACACAATTGACTGACGAGTGATGGACGAGGCCGCAGCTGCTTCCACTACTGGGCCGGTTATTGGGAAACTCACTGTCAGCGTATGGTATATACACCTCCAATGCTCAGAATTTATATAATATGTATATACCTTGGTACGGTCATTGCCAACTCCACAATAACAAAAAGAACCCACTAGCTGCCACCACCAATCGTTTATACAGACTGATTGGACGCCCGTTACAGGAGGCGTATGGCTTCAGGGGTGCAATTTACGGAGAAAGAGGAACAAAACTATTAAATTTTATAGATATAATCCGGGAAGGTAGGCAGTGTTTATAAAAAATATACAAAGATGATAGAAAATGGGAACAAAACACGGTATATACAATACGTAAAATAAAAGGGGAAACGAAAGAAAAGTACTAAACCTGATGTCACGGGATCGGCTCTGTCTCTTATGAAGCAGACTGCCTTCAGAAGAACCCTACTTTAGGGAGAGAGGGAAGAAAGACAAGTGCGGCGCTTCCTCTGAGCGTAATACCTTTTTACCAAAAAAAAAAAAATGATTTTCTTTGTGGTTATGCTCACCTTTAATCAGTAACATATCCACGTTGAGATTCTCAAGGGATCAGTTCTTTGTTCACATCTCCTCCATGTCTTGTATAATCCAATAAGGTGTGCAGCTCACTGTGGAGAACTGTGTGCTGATCCTGATTCGGATCTACATAGGTAGTCAATTCTGAGTGAAAAAGAAACTCCAAACAAATGTGGCGCTAATCACCTTAGGATTTCTGATCACTGTGTGACACTGATCATAGTTTGCTTTTAATAAGACCAGTCACGCACACACACCTCCATCCTGTGACTCATAACAGGGATGTGGCTAGTTCTTTTTAGGAAATGATAGAATCCCCAACATCTTCTCCCATGGAGGTCCCAGGTGGCAGATATTACTGTCATGTTTCCTATTACGATTTTATCTATTCATAGATGGGAAACATGGCATGGATAGCATCATCCGTCTGAGAGATATTAATTTGGAGGTGCTGCGGCAACCATTCACTGGCGTAAGACAATGTGTTATGTTCGTCAGGACTCTGAAAATATGTCTCTCATATCTGTCATGTCTATGCTGTTCATGAAAACCTCAATATTCATAACTTGCAAGGCAGCTTAAAGTAGTTTGCCTGCCGGTTCTGTGACACAGGCAGGCAAGGGATATAAACCTGTCACTTCTCCATTCTTCTGAATGTTGTTGGATGGAAAGGTGTCTGTGATCTATCAGATGACCAACTTTAATGATCTGTTTGCAGAGGGGAGTTAGAGGGTCACCTGGAGGTCATTGAGCTACATTTTGCTCCATGCTTCACGGTGAATAAGAGACCTTTATAGATGTCACAATTCTATCTATAAAACGCTACATTTATTTTTTCCGGTGTGTACAGTTACTATCATGTGACCTCTGTAAGTACAGGGGTCACATGATGGCAAGTGCTCTTTAAATAACAAATGTTACCATGACAACCCCAGAGCAAGCACAACGTTTCCTGGACGCCTTGTAACGTAGGGAACGGCTTCCTCTTCCGGCAGGTAAACGACGTCACCAGTAACGGCATCGACTGGAGCAACGAGAACGACCGGCTCCTCGTGTGCCAAGTGTGCATCAAACTGGCGGACATCAACGGCCCGGCCAAGACCCGCGAGCTGCACCTGAAGTGGACGGAAGGCATCGTCAACGAGTTCTACGAGCAGGTAGAGGCGCGGCCCCTGAGCGCACTGCTGCCCGGGATGGGCCCCTAAAGGGTGGCCCCTGAGCGCACTGCTGCCCGGGATGGGCCCCTAAAGGGTGGCCCCTGAGCGCACTGAGGCCCCTAAATGCGCCGTGGCCCTGCAGGGTCATCCCGTGCCTCTTAGTATTCCGGAACAAATAATGAAGCGCGGGGCCTCTGTGCTGCTGTTTATTGGCTGATTATGGCCTCTGTTCCAGGGTGACGAGGAGGAGAGTCTGGGGTTACCCGTCAGCCCCTTCATGGACCGCGCGGCCCCCCAGCTGGCCAAGCTCCAGGAATCCTTCATCACACACATTGTGGGGCCCCTGTGTGACTCCTACGACGCTGCCGGCCTGCTCCCCGGGAAGTGGGTGGACGAGGAAGCGATAGAGAGTGATGAGGACGACGACAATGATGATGATGATGATGATGATGAAGAGGAGGAAGAGGGCGACGACCTGGACTCCGAAGATGAAGAAGTGAATGAGATTGATCACAGTAAGTGCAAGGGGAATCTCCTGACCCCACAGGATAATACAGAATAGTGAGTGCAGCTCTGGAGTATAATACAGAAGGTAACTCAGGATCAGTAATGTAATGTATGTACACAGTGACTGCACCAGCAGAATAGTGAGTGCAGCTCTGGAGTATAATACAGGAGGTAACTCAGGATCAGTAATGTAATGTATGTACACAGTGACTGCACCAGCAGAATAGTGAGTGCAGCTCTGGAGTATAATACAGGAGGTAACTCAGGATCAGTAATGTAATGTATGTACATAGTGACTGCACCAGCAGAATAGTGAGTGCAGCTCTGGAGTATAATACAGGAGGTAACTCAGGATCAGTAATGTAATGTATGTACACAGTGACTGCACCAGCAGAATAGTGAGTGCAGCTCTGGAGTATAATACAGGATGTAACTCAGGATCAGTAATGTAATGTATGTACACAGTGACTGCACCAGCAGAATAGTGAGTGCAGCTCTGGAGTATAATACAGGAGGTAACTCAGGATCAGTAATGTAATGTATGTACACAGTGACTGCACCAGCAGAATAGTGAGTGCAGCTCTGGAGTATAAAACAGGAGGTAACTCAGGATCAGTATTGTAATGTATGTACACAGTGTCTGCACCAGCAGAATAGTGAGTGCAGCTCTGGAGTATAATACACTATGTAACTCAGGATCAGTATTGTAATGTATGTACACAGTGTCTGCACCAGCAGAATAGTGAGTGCAGCTCTGGAGGATAATACAGGATGTAACTCAGGATCAGTAATGTAATGTATGTACACAGTGACTGCACCAGCAGAATAGTGAGTGCAGCTCTGGGGTATAATACAGGAGGTAACTCAGGATCAGTAATGTAATGTAGGTACACAGTGACTGCACCAGCAGAATAGTGAGTGCAGCTCTGGAGTATAATACAGGATGTAACTCAGGATCAGTAATGTAATGTATGTACACAGTGACTGCACCAGCAGAATAGTGAGTGCAGCTCTGGAGTATAATACAGGAGGTAACTCAGGATCAGTAATGTAATGTAGGTACACAGTGACTTCACCAGCAGAATAGTGAGTGCAGCTCTGGGGTATAATACAGGAGGTAACTCAGGATCAGTAATGTAATGTAGGTACACAGTGACTTCACCAGCAGAATAGTGAGTGCAGCTCTGGAGTATAATACAGGAGGTAACTCAGGATCAGTAATGTAATGTATGTACACAGTGACTGCACCAGCAGAATAGTGAGCGCAGCTCTGGAGGATAATACAGGATGTAACTCAGGATCAGTAATGTAATGTATGTACACGGTGACTGCACCAGCAGAATAGTGAGTGCAGCTCTGGAGTATAATACAGGATGTAACTCAGGATCAGTAATGTAATGTATGTACACAGTGACTGCACCAGCAGAATAGTGAGTGCAGCTCTGGGGTATAATACAGGAGGTAACTCAGGATCAGTAATGTAATGTATGTGCACAGTGACTTCACCAGCAGAATAGTGAGTGCAGCTGTGGAGTATAATACAGGAGGTAACTCAGGATCAGTAATGTAATGTATGTACACAGTGACTGCACCAGCAGAATAGTGAGTGCAGCTCTGGAGTATAATACAGGAGGTAACTCAGGATCAGTAATGTAATGTATGTACACAGTGACTGCACCAGCAGAATAGTGAGTGCAGCTCTGGAGTATAATACAGGAGGTAACTCAGGATCAGTAATGTAATGTATGTACACAGTGACTGCACCAGCAGAATAGTGAGTTCAGCTCTGGAGTATAATACAGGAGGTAACTCAGGATCAGTAATGTAATGTAGGTACACAGTGACTTCACCAGCAGAATAGTGAGTGCAGCTGTGGAGTATAATACAGGATGTAACTCAGGATCAGTAATGTAATGTATGTACACAGTGACTGCACCAGCAGAATAGCGAGTGCAGCTCTGGAGTATAATACAGGATGTAACTCAGGATCAGTAATGTAATGTATGTACATAGTGACTGCACCAGCAGAATAGTGAGTGCAGCTCTGGAGTATAATACAGGAGGTAACTCAGGATCAGTAATGTAATGTATGTACACAGTGACTGCACCAGCAGAATAGTGAGTGCAGCTCTGGAGTATAATACAGGATGTAACTCAGGATCAGTAATGTAATGTATGTACACAGTGACTGCACCAGCAGAATAGTGAGTGCAGCTCTGGAGTATAATACAGGAGGTAACTCAGGATCAGTAATGTAATGTATGTACACAGTGACTGCACCAGCAGAATAGTGAGTGCAGCTCTGGAGTATAAAACAGGAGGTAACTCAGGATCAGTATTGTAATGTATGTACACAGTGTCTGCACCAGCAGAATAGTGAGTGCAGCTCTGGAGTATAATACACTATGTAACTCAGGATCAGTATTGTAATGTATGTACACAGTGTCTGCACCAGCAGAATAGTGAGTGCAGCTCTGGAGGATAATACAGGAGGTAACTCAGGATCAGTAATGTAATGTAGGTACACAGTGACTTCACCAGCAGAATAGTGAGTGCAGCTCTGGGGTATAATACAGGAGGTAACTCAGGATCAGTAATGTAATGTAGGTACACAGTGACTTCACCAGCAGAATAGTGAGTGCAGCTCTGGAGTATAATACAGGAGGTAACTCAGGATCAGTAATGTAATGTATGTACACAGTGACTGCACCAGCAGAATAGTGAGCGCAGCTCTGGAGGATAATACAGGATGTAACTCAGGATCAGTAATGTAATGTATGTACACGGTGACTGCACCAGCAGAATAGTGAGTGCAGCTCTGGAGTATAATACAGGATGTAACTCAGGATCAGTAATGTAATGTATGTACACAGTGACTGCACCAGCAGAATAGTGAGTGCAGCTCTGGGGTATAATACAGGAGGTAACTCAGGATCAGTAATGTAATGTATGTGCACAGTGACTTCACCAGCAGAATAGTGAGTGCAGCTGTGGAGTATAATACAGGAGGTAACTCAGGATCAGTAATGTAATGTATGTACACAGTGACTGCACCAGCAGAATAGTGAGTGCAGCTCTGGAGTATAATACAGGAGGTAACTCAGGATCAGTAATGTAATGTATGTACACAGTGACTGCACCAGCAGAATAGTGAGTGCAGCTCTGGGGTATAATACAGGAGGTAACTCAGGATCAGTAATGTAATGTATGTGCACAGTGACTTCACCAGCAGAATAGTGAGTGCAGCTGTGGAGTATAATACAGGAGGTAACTCAGGATCAGTAATGTAATGTATGTACACAGTGACTGCACCAGCAGAATAGTGAGTGCAGCTCTGGAGTATAATACAGGAGGTAACTCAGGATCAGTATTGTAATGTATGTACACAGTGTCTGCACCAGCAGAATAGTGAGTGCAGCTCTGGAGTATAATACACTATGTAACTCAGGATCAGTAATGTAATGTATGTACACAGTGACTGCACCAGCAGACTAGTGAGTGCAGCTCTGGAGTATAATACAGGAGGTAACTCAGGATCAGTATTGTAATGTATGTACACAGTGTCTGCACCAGCAGAATAGTGAGTGCAGCTCTGGAGGATAATACAGGATGTAACTCAGGATCAGTAATGTAATGTATGTACACAGTGAGTGCAGCTCTGGGGTATAATACAGGAGGTAACTCAGGATCAGTAATGTAATGTATGTACACAGTGACTGCACCAGCAGAATAGTGAGCGCAGCTCTGGAGGATAATACAGGATGTAACTCAGGATCAGTAATGTAATGTATGTACACGGTGACTGCACCAGCAGAATAGTGAGTGCAGCTCTGGAGTATAATACAGGATGTAACTCAGGATCAGTAATGTAATGTATGTACACAGTGACTGCACCAGCAGAATAGTGAGTGCAGCGCTGGGGTATAATACAGGAGGTAACTCAGGATCAGTAATGTAATGTATGTGCACAGTGACTTCACCAGCAGAATAGTGAGTGCAGCTGTGGAGTATAATACAGGAGGTAACTCAGGATCAGTAATGTAATGTATGTACACAGTGACTGCACCAGCAGAATAGTGAGTGCAGCTCTGGAGTATAATACAGGAGGTAACTCAGGATCAGTAATGTAATGTATGTACACAGTGACTGCACCAGCAGAATAGTGAGTGCAGCTCTGGAGTATAATACAGGAGGTAACTCAGGATCAGTAATGTAATGTATGTACACAGTGACTGCACCAGCAGAATAGTGAGTTCAGCTCTGGAGTATAATACAGGAGGTAACTCAGGATCAGTAATGTAATGTATGTACACAGTGACTGCACCAGCAGAATAGTGAGTGCAGCTCTGGAGTATAATACAGGAGGTAACTCAGGATCAGTATTGTAATGTATGTACACAGTGTCTGCACCAGCAGAATAGTGAGTGCAGCTCTGGAGTATAATACACTATGTAACTCAGGATCAGTAATGTAATGTATGTACATAGTGACTGCACCAGCAGAATAGTGAGTGCAGCTCTGGAGTATAATACAGGAGGTAACTCAGGATCAGTAATGTAATGTATGTACACAGTGACTGCACCAGCAGAATAGTGAGTTCAGCTCTGGAGTATAATACAGGAGGTAACTCAGGATCAGTAATGTAATGTATGTACACAGTGACTGCACCAGCAGAATAGTGAGTGCAGCTCTGGAGTATAATACAGGAGGTAACTCAGGATCAGTATTGTAATGTATGTACACAGTGTCTGCACCAGCAGAATAGTGAGTGCAGCTCTGGAGTATAATACACTATGTAACTCAGGATCAGTAATGTAATGTATGTACACAGTGACTGCACCAGCAGACTAGTGAGTGCAGCTCTGGAGTATAATACAGGAGGTAACTCAGGATCAGTATTGTAATGTATGTACACAGTGTCTGCACCAGCAGAATAGTGAGTGCAGCTCTGGAGGATAATACAGGATGTAACTCAGGATCAGTAATGTAATGTATGTACACAGTGAGTGCAGCTCTGGGGTATAATACAGGAGGTAACTCAGCATCAGTAATGTAATGTATGTACACAGTGACTGCACCAGCAGAATAGTGAGTGCAGCTCTGGAGTATAATACAGGATGTAACTCAGGATCAGTAATGTAATGTATGTACACAGTGACTGCACCAGCAGAATAGCGAGTGCAGCTCTGGAGTATAATACAGGATGTAACTCAGGATCAGTAATGTAATGTATGTACATAGTGACTGCACCAGCAGAATAGTGAGTGCAGCTCTGGAGGATAATACAGGATGTAACTCAGGATCAGTAATGTAATGTATGTACACAGTGACTGCACCAGCAGAACAGTGAGTGCAGCTCTGGAGTATAATACAGGATGTAACTCAGGATCAGTAATGTAATGTATGTACACAGTGACTGCACCAGCAGAATAGCGAGTGCAGCTCTGGAGTATAATACAGGATGTAACTCAGGATCAGTAATGTAATGTATGTACACAGTGACTGCACCAGCAGAATAGTGAGTGCAGCTCTGGAGTATAATACAGGATGTAACTCAGGATCAGTAATGTAATGTATGTACACAGTGACTGCACCAGCAGAATAGTGAGTGCAGCTCTGGAGTATAATACAGGAGGTAACTCAGGATCAGTATTGTAATGTATGTACACAGTGACTGCACCAGCAGAATAGTGAGTGCAGCTCTGGAGTATAATACACTATGTAACTCAGGATCAGTAATGTAATGTATGTACACAGTGACTGCACCAGCAGAATAGTGAGTGCAGCTCTGGGGTATAATACAGGAGGTAACTCAGGATCAGTAATGTAATGTATGTGCACAGTGACTTCACCAGCAGAATAGTGAGTGCAGCTGTGGAGTATAATACAGGATGTAACTCAGGATCAGTAATGTAATGTATGTACACAGTGACTGCACCAGCAGAATAGTGAGTGCAGCTCTGGGGTATAATACAGGAGGTAACTCAGGATCAGTAATGTAATGTATGTACACAGTGACTGCACCAGCAGAATAGTGAGTGCAGCTCTGGGGTATAATACACTATGTAACTCAGGATCAGTAATGTAATGTATGTACACAGTGACTGCACCAGCAGAATAGTGAGTGCAGCTCTGGAGTATAATACACTATGTAACTCAGGATCAGTAATGTAATGTATGTACACAGTGACTGCACCAGCAGAATAGTGAGTGCAGCTCTGGAGTATAATACAGGATGTAACTCAGGATCAGTAATGTAATGTATGTACACAGTGACTGCACCAGCAGAATAGTGAGTGCAGCTCTGGGGTATAATACAGGAGGTAACTCAGGATCAGTAATGTAATGTATGTACACAGTGACTGCACCAGCAGAATAGTGAGTGCAGCTCTGGAGTATAATACAGGAGGTAACTCAGGATCAGTAATGTAATGTATGTACACAGTGACTGCACCAGCAGAATAGTGAGTGCAGCTCTGGAGTATAATACAGGATGTAACTCAGGATCAGTAATGTAATGTATGTACACAGTGACTGCACCAGCATAATATCGAGTGCAGCTCTGGAGTATAATACAGGATGTAACTCAGGATCAGTAATGTAATGTATGTACATAGTGACTGCACCAGCAGAATAGTGAGTGCAGCTCTGGAGTATAATACAGGAGGTAACTCAGGATCAGTAATGTAATGTATGTACACAGTGACTGCACCAGCAGAATAGTGAGTTCAGCTCTGGAGTATAATACAGGAGGTAACTCAGGATCAGTAATGTAATGTATGTACACAGTGACTGCACCAGCAGAATAGTGAGTGCAGCTCTGGAGTATAATACAGGAGGTAACTCAGGATCAGTATTGTAATGTATGTACACAGTGTCTGCACCAGCAGAATAGTGAGTGCAGCTCTGGAGTATAATACACTATGTAACTCAGGATCAGTAATGTAATGTATGTACACAGTGACTGCACCAGCAGACTAGTGAGTGCAGCTCTGGAGTATAATACAGGAGGTAACTCAGGATCAGTATTGTAATGTATGTACACAGTGTCTGCACCAGCAGAATAGTGAGTGCAGCTCTGGAGGATAATACAGGATGTAACTCAGGATCAGTAATGTAATGTATGTACACAGTGAGTGCAGCTCTGGGGTATAATACAGGAGGTAACTCAGCATCAGTAATGTAATGTATGTACACAGTGACTGCACCAGCAGAATAGTGAGTGCAGCTCTGGAGTATAATACAGGATGTAACTCAGGATCAGTAATGTAATGTATGTACACAGTGACTGCACCAGCAGAATAGCGAGTGCAGCTCTGGAGTATAATACAGGATGTAACTCAGGATCAGTAATGTAATGTATGTACATAGTGACTGCACCAGCAGAATAGTGAGTGCAGCTCTGGAGGATAATACAGGATGTAACTCAGGATCAGTAATGTAATGTATGTACACAGTGACTGCACCAGCAGAACAGTGAGTGCAGCTCTGGAGTATAATACAGGATGTAACTCAGGATCAGTAATGTAATGTATGTACACAGTGACTGCACCAGCAGAATAGCGAGTGCAGCTCTGGAGTATAATACAGGATGTAACTCAGGATCAGTAATGTAATGTATGTACACAGTGACTGCACCAGCAGAATAGTGAGTGCAGCTCTGGAGTATAATACAGGATGTAACTCAGGATCAGTAATGTAATGTATGTACACAGTGACTGCACCAGCAGAATAGTGAGTGCAGCTCTGGAGTATAATACAGGAGGTAACTCAGGATCAGTATTGTAATGTATGTACACAGTGACTGCACCAGCAGAATAGTGAGTGCAGCTCTGGAGTATAATACACTATGTAACTCAGGATCAGTAATGTAATGTATGTACACAGTGACTGCACCAGCAGAATAGTGAGTGCAGCTCTGGGGTATAATACAGGAGGTAACTCAGGATCAGTAATGTAATGTATGTGCACAGTGACTTCACCAGCAGAATAGTGAGTGCAGCTGTGGAGTATAATACAGGATGTAACTCAGGATCAGTAATGTAATGTATGTACACAGTGACTGCACCAGCAGAATAGTGAGTGCAGCTCTGGGGTATAATACAGGAGGTAACTCAGGATCAGTAATGTAATGTATGTACACAGTGACTGCACCAGCAGAATAGTGAGTGCAGCTCTGGGGTATAATACACTATGTAACTCAGGATCAGTAATGTAATGTATGTACACAGTGACTGCACCAGCAGAATAGTGAGTGCAGCTCTGGAGTATAATACACTATGTAACTCAGGATCAGTAATGTAATGTATGTACACAGTGACTGCACCAGCAGAATAGTGAGTGCAGCTCTGGAGTATAATACAGGATGTAACTCAGGATCAGTAATGTAATGTATGTACACAGTGACTGCACCAGCAGAATAGTGAGTGCAGCTCTGGGGTATAATACAGGAGGTAACTCAGGATCAGTAATGTAATGTATGTACACAGTGACTGCACCAGCAGAATAGTGAGTGCAGCTCTGGAGTATAATACAGGAGGTAACTCAGGATCAGTAATGTAATGTATGTACACAGTGACTGCACCAGCAGAATAGTGAGTGCAGCTCTGGAGTATAATACAGGATGTAACTCAGGATCAGTAATGTAATGTATGTACACAGTGACTGCACCAGCATAATATCGAGTGCAGCTCTGGAGTATAATACAGGATGTAACTCAGGATCAGTAATGTAATGTATGTACATAGTGACTGCACCAGCAGAATAGTGAGTGCAGCTCTGGAGTATAATACAGGAGGTAACTCAGGATCAGTAATGTAATGTATGTACACAGTGACTGCACCAGCAGAATAGTGAGTTCAGCTCTGGAGTATAATACAGGAGGTAACTCAGGATCAGTAATGTAATGTATGTACACAGTGACTGCACCAGCAGAATAGTGAGTGCAGCTCTGGAGTATAATACAGGAGGTAACTCAGGATCAGTATTGTAATGTATGTACACAGTGTCTGCACCAGCAGAATAGTGAGTGCAGCTCTGGAGTATAATACACTATGTAACTCAGGATCAGTAATGTAATGTATGTACACAGTGACTGCACCAGCAGACTAGTGAGTGCAGCTCTGGAGTATAATACAGGAGGTAACTCAGGATCAGTATTGTAATGTATGTACACAGTGTCTGCACCAGCAGAATAGTGAGTGCAGCTCTGGAGTATAATACAGGAGGTAACTCAGGATCAGTAATGTAATGTATGTACACAGTGACTGCACCAGCAGAATAGTGAGTGCAGCTCTGGAGTATAATACAGGATGTAACTCAGGATCAGTAATGTAATGTATGTACACAGTGACTGCACCAGCAGAATAGCGAGTGCAGCTCTGGAGTATAATACAGGATGTAACTCAGGATCAGTAATGTAATGTATGTACATAGTGACTGCACCAGCAGAATAGTGAGTGCAGCTCTGGAGGATAATACAGGATGTAACTCAGGATCAGTAATGTAATGTATGTACACAGTGACTGCACCAGCAGAACAGTGAGTGCAGCTCTGGAGTATAATACAGGATGTAACTCAGGATCAGTAATGTAATGTATGTACACAGTGACTGCACCAGCAGACTAGTGAGTGCAGCTCTGGAGTATAATACAGGAGGTAACTCAGGATCAGTATTGTAATGTATGTACACAGTGTCTGCACCAGCAGAATAGTGAGTGCAGCTCTGGAGGATAATACAGGATGTAACTCAGGATCAGTAATGTAATGTATGTACACAGTGAGTGCAGCTCTGGGGTATAATACAGGAGGTAACTCAGGATCAGTAATGTAATGTATGTACACAGTGACTGCACCAGCAGAATAGTGAGTGCAGCTCTGGAGGATAATACAGGATGTAACTCAGGATCAGTAATGTAATGTATGTACACAGTGACTGCACCAGCAGAACAGTGAGTGCAGCTCTGGAGTATAATACAGGATGTAACTCAGGATCAGTAATGTAATGTATGTACACAGTGACTGCACCAGCAGAATAGCGAGTGCAGCTCTGGAGTATAATACAGGAGGTAACTCAGGATCAGTAATGTAATGTATGTACACAGTGACTGCACCAGCAGAATAGTGAGTGCAGCTCTGGAGTATAATACAGGAGGTAACTCAGGATCAGTAATGTATGTACACAGTGACTGCACCAGCAGAATAGTGAGTGCAGCTCTGGAGTATAATACAGGATGTAACTCAGGATCAGTAATGTAATGTATGTACACAGTGACTGCACCAGCAGAATAGTGAGTGCAGCTCTGGCGTATAATACAGGAGGTAACTCAGGATCAGTAATGTAATGTATGTACAGTGACTGCACCAGCAGAATAGTGAGTGCAGCTCTGGGGTATAATACAGGAGGTAACTCAGGATCAGTAATGTAATGTATGTACACAGTGACTGCACCAGCAGAATAATGAGTGCAGCTCTGGAGTATAATACAGGAGGTAACTCAGGATCAGTAATGTAATGTATGTACACAGTGACTGCACCAGCAGAATAGTGAGTGCAGCTCTGGAGTATAACTGAGTAAGTAATGTATGCACACATACTTCAGAGCTGCACTCAGTATTTTTCTGGGGGAGTGTAATGTACTGTGGGGTCTTGGGTTTTCCGAGCTGTAGATGACATCTTTCCGTTGACCCCATGATGTTGCGTTTGTCGCTTTCTCTCGATATTAACCCTTTCCTGTCTGTGGTTGGTCACGGTATAATATTTTCTCACTTCAGAACCCAAGCGGAGGAAAGGCCGGCGGCGGCGGCGGATGTTCAGCGCCATCATTCATCACCTGCGAGAGAACCACAAGGCGTGGAAGAAGACCATCGAGGAAGAGGAGAAAGCCAAACCGGAGGGCGGTAAATCGCAGCAGAGCGACGGCTCCTCCATGTCTCCTTCAGACGAGATCCAGGTGATTGAGGAGGAGGACGAGGAGCGGATGTTTGCTGATGACAAGTGCTGACCCTCTTCACATACTGTTGTAGACAGGCCCGATAACTGTGAGGCCCCCCGGTTCGCCGGCGCCCCCCGCTCTATGCACTTTCACCACGGACGATAATTCTTGTGCCCTGATTGGTCCTGGTACCATTCCCGATGCTGCCTGACGCCCCCGACGGTACAATCATAAACCACGACTTCTTACCAAAGCTGCCGCCACTCGCTGTTTTGTTTTCCCGAGGCCGGAGTGAGAGCGACGCTCTGCGGACGTTTTCTCGTTCCTCTTCTCTGTGTAGTCTGACCTGTGCCTGCGACAGACGCGGAGCCGCGGCCAGGACCCGGCCGGACCTTGTGGATCGGTTCTGATCACCTGCGCGGCTCCTTCTGTCCTAAAGACTGAACCAGAACTTTCTCCTCCGGTTGTTTTCTGGCGGACCCCGGCCGGGCCGTTTTCTGGCGGACCCCGGCCGGGCCGTTTTCTGGCGGACCCCGGCCGGGCCGTTTTCTGGCGGACCCCGGCCGGGCCTTTTTCTGATGCCTTTTATCTGTATCATATTCTGCTTGTGTTTTTCACATTTTATTGTTTTTCCTCCTTTTTTCTGTTCCTTTTTGAGGTTCTGTGGTAGATCCTGGACAAAAAAAAGCTAAAAAAAAAAAAAAAATTCAGGAAAAAAAAACAAAAAAGTTTAACTAATTTCTGTAATGAAGGGATTTTATTTTTTTTTTTATTTAGGCGATGATATATTATATATATTTTTCCACTCTCTTTCTCAGGATTTTTAGGTATTTAGTGT
The DNA here is from genome assembly GCF_046119375.1 of Phyllobates terribilis. Classification (NCBI taxonomy): domain Eukaryota; kingdom Metazoa; phylum Chordata; class Amphibia; order Anura; family Dendrobatidae; genus Phyllobates; species Phyllobates terribilis. The sequence goes on from NW_027362773.1 coordinate 171,055,773, forward strand.
CGTTTGTAACACCTGAAAAAGAAACATTGAAAGGCAAAAAAAACCCGCCAATGTACAAAATGGTGGCGCTGTCTGTACATAAGCACATTACGCATCACTTTATAAATATACCTGTATATATAATCGCCCCTCTGCACCGCCGCCGCCTCTCGTCTCTGTTATTACACCGCAACATTGCGCCAGTTCTGCTCTCATAGAAATGTCCTCTTCACGGAGGAGGTCGCAGGGGCCGCGCGTCCGTCAGTATACCGCCATGATCGCCTGCAGCAGCCGCTCACTATGGACCCTCAGCTATCGCCCGCTAACAATGGAGTCTACACTGTCCCGCTCCTCTCCTATAGTACCCTCCCCCATATATAGCGCCCGCTCGCTCTGGAGTCTGTGCCCCTCCTGTATCGCCCGCTCGCTCTGGAGTCTGTGCCCCTCCCCCAGATATCGCCCGCTCGCTCTGGAGTCTGTGCCCCTCCCCCATATATCGCCCGCTCGCTCTGGAGTCTGTGCCCCTCCCCCATATATTGCCCGCTTGCTCTGGAGTCTGTGCCCCTCCCCCATATATCGCCCACTTGCTCTGGAGTCTGTGCCCCTCCCCCATATATCGCCCGCTCGCTCTGGAGTCTGTGCCCTTCCCCCATATATCGCCCGCTCGCTCTGGAGTCTGTGCCCCTCCCCCATATATCGCCCGCTTGCTCTGGAATCTGTGCCCCTCCCCCATGTATCGCCTGCTCTGGAGTCTGTGCCCCTCCCCCATATATCGCCCACTTGCTCTGGAGTCTGTGCCTCTCCTGTATCGCCCGCACGCTCTGGAGTCTGTGCCCCTCCCCCATATATCGCCCGCTCGCTCTGGAGTCTGTGCCCTTCCCCCATATATCGCCCGCTCGCTCTGGAGTCTGTGCCCCTCCCCCATATATCGCCCACTTGCTCTGGAGTCTGTGCCCCTCCCCCATATATCGCCCGCTCGCTCTGGAGTCTGTGCCCCTCCCCCATATATCGCCCGCTTGCTCTGGAGTCTGTGCCCTTCCCCCATATATCGCCCGCTCGCTCTGGAGTCTGTGCCCTTCCCCCATATATCGCCCGCTCGCTCTGGAGTCTGTGCCCCTCCTGTATCGCCCGCTCGCTCTGGAGTCTGTGCCCTTCCCCCATATATCGCCCGCTCGCTCTGGAGTCTGTGCCCCTCCCCCATATATCGCCCGCTTGCTCTGGAATCTGTGCCCCTCCCCCATGTATCGCCTGCTCTGGAGTCTGTGCCCCTCCCCCATATATCGCCCACTTGCTCTGGAGTCTGTGCCTCTCCTGTATCGCCCGCACGCTCTGGAGTCTGTGCCCCTCCCCCATATATCGCCCGCTCGCTCTGGAGTCTGTGCCCCTCCCCCATATATCGCCCACTTGCTCTGGAGTCTGTGCCTCTCCTGTATCGCCCGCTCGCTCTGGAGTCTGTGCCCTTCCCCCATATATCGCCCGCTCGCTCTGGAGTCTGTGCCCCTCCCCCATATATCGCCCGCTTGCTCTGGAATCTGTGCCCCTCCCCCATGTATCGCCTGCTCTGGAGTCTGAGCCCCTCCCCCTCCTATATCGCCCACTTGCTCTGGAGTCTGTGCCCCTCCCCCATATATCGCCCGCTCGCTCTGGAGTCTGTGCCCCTCCCCCATATATCGCCCGCTTGCTCTGGAGTCTGTGCCCTTCCCCCATATATCGCCCGCTCGCTCTGGAGTCTGTGCCCCTCCCCCATATATCGCCCGCTCGCTCTGGAGTCTGTGCCCTTCCCCCATATATCGCCCGCTCGCTCTGGAGTCTGTGCCCCTCCCCCATATATCGCCCGCTTGCTCTGGAATCTGTGCCCCTCCCCCATATATCGCCCGCTTGCTCTGGAATCTGTGCCCCTCCCCCATGTATCGCCTGCTCTGGAGTCTGAGCCCCTCCCCCTCCTATATCGCCCACTTGCTCTGGAGTCTGTGCCCCTCCCCCATATATCGCCCGCTCGCTCTGGAGTCTGTGCTCCTCCCCCATATATCGCCCGCTTGCTCTGGAGTCTGTGCCCTTCCCCCATATATCGCCCGCTCGCTCTGGAGTCTGTGCCCCTCCCTCATATATCGCCCGCTTGCTCTGGAATCTGTGCCCCTCCCCCATGTATCGCCTGCTCTGGAGTCTGTGCCCCTCCCCCATATATTGCCCGCTCGCTCTGGAGTCTGTGCCCCTCCCCCATATATCGCCCGCTTGCTCTGGAGTCTGTGCCCCTCCCCCATATATTGCCCGCTCGCTCTGGAGTCTGTGCCCCTCCCCCATATATCGCCCGCTCGCTCTGGAGTCTGTGCCCCTCCCCCATATATCGCCCGCTTGCTCTGGAGTCTGTGCCCTTTCCCCATATATCGCCCGCTCGCTCTGGAGTCTGTGCCCCTCCCCCATATATCGCCCGCTCGCTCTGGAGTCTGTGCCCCTCCCCCATATATCGCCCGCTCGCTCTGGAGTCTGTGCCCCTCCCCCATATATCGCCCGCTCGCTCTGGAGTCTGTGCCCCTCCCCCATATATCGCCCGCTTGCTCTGGAGTCTGTGCCCCTCCCCCATATATCGCCCGCTCGCTCTGGAGTCTGTGCCCCTCCCCCATATATCGCCCGCTCGCTCTGGAGTCTGTGCCCCTCCCCCATATATCGCCCGCTTGCTCTGGAATCTGTGCCCCTCCCCCATGTATCGCCTGCTCTGGAGTCTGTGCCCCTCCCCCATATATCGCCCACTTGCTCTGGAGTCTGTGCCCCTCCTGTATCGCCCGCACGCTCTGGAGTCTGTGCCCCTCCCCCATATATCGCCTGCTCGCTCTGGAGTCTGTGCCCCTCCCCCATATATCGCCCGCTCGCTCTGGAGTCTGTGCCCCTCCCCCATATATCGCCCGCTCGCTCTGGAGTTTATGGGGATGGGGGTAGAGGGACGGTGAGGAGCAGGATTGCGGGGGGAGGGGGGGGCTGAGCGCGGGGGGAGGGGAGGAGGAGGAGGAGCTCTGGTAATATTGAGGCGTTACATAAACTTCATGGATTTCTCATTAACATGTAACAATGTACGGAATGTTTAGAATTGTTGTCAGTAACCATAGAAACAGCGACTTTTGGTTTTCAGCCCTACACCTGCCGGGATCAGCAGGGGCGCAGGGCTGAGGACCCCATACATGAGCGGGGCTGAGGACCCCATACATGAGCACAGCCCGGGGGTCAGATATCTCCATTATATAAATTATTATAGAACTACAGGGCCTCTATGAGCCGCTGTGGCCCCCGGGTTCCACTGTACAGGGAGCGTCCAGGCCCGGTCTTGGACTGTAATCAGATGATGAGGGTAGTTGTGGACTCCGGTGGGGGGTCCTCGCCGGCCCGGGGGTCACCGCCTCTCGGCACACACCAGGTACGGCTGCGGCTGCAGAGTCATCCCGAGCTTCGGCTTCAGGTTTGGAATAAATCCGGGTGGAAAACTGAGATGAAATCGTTGGAGAAAAGCGGAGAAGAAGAGGAAGAGCTCCAGGCGGGCGAGCGGCTCCCCGAGACACTGCCGGCGGCCTGCCGAAACAAAGCGCCAAGGGTCAGCGGCGGCACAGCGTGCACTACACCCCCCATCACCCAGAAATCAGCGGCAGCACAGCGTCCACTACACCCCCCATCACCCAGAAATCAGCGACAGCACAGCGTCCACTACACCCCCCATCACCCAGAGATCAGCGGCAGCACAGCGTCCACTACACCCCCCATCACCCAGAGATCAGAGGCAGCACAGCGTCCACTACACCCCCCATCACCCAGAGATCAGAGGCAGCACAGCATCCACTACACCCCCCATCACCCAGAGATCAGGGACAGCACAGCGCCCACTACACCCCCCATCACCCAGAGATCAGCGACAGCACAGAGTCCACTACACCCCCCATCACCCAGAGATCAGCGGCAGCACAGCGCCCACTACACCCCCCATCACCCAGAGATCAGCGACAGCACAGAGTCCACTACACCCCCCATCACCCAGAGATCAGCGGCAGCACAGCGCCCACTACACCCCCCATCACCCAGAGATCAGCGACAGCACAGAGTCCACTACACCCCCCATCACCCAGAGATCAGCGACAGCACAGAGTCCACTACACCCCCCATCACCCAGAGATCAGCGACAGCACAGAGTCCACTACACCCCCCATCACCCAGAGATCAGCGGCAGCACAGCGCCCACTACACCCCCCATCACCCAGAGATCAGCGACAGCACAGAGTCCACTACACCCCCCATCACCCAGAGATCAGAGGCAGCACAGAGTCCACTACACCCCCCATCACCCAGAGATCAGCGACAGCACAGAGTCCACTACACCCCCCATCACCCAGAGATCAGCGGCAGCACAGCGCCCACTACACCCCCCATCACCCAGAGATCAGCGACAGCACAGAGTCCACTACACCCCCCATCACCCAGAGATCAGAGGCAGCACAGAGTCCACTACACCCCCCATCACCCAGAGATCAGCGACAGCACAGAGTCCACTACACCCCCCATCACCCAGAGATCAGAGGCAGCACAGAGTCCACTACACCCCCCATCACCCAGAGATCAGCGACAGCACAGAGTCCACTACACCCCCCATCACCCAGAGATCAGCGGCAGCACAGCGCCCACTACACCCCCCATCACCCAGAGATCAGCGACAGCACAGAGTCCACTACACCCCCCATCACCCAGAGATCAGAGGCAGCACAGAGTCCACTACACCCCCCATCACCCAGAGATCAGCGACAGCACAGCATCCACTACACCCCCCATCACCCAGAGATCAGCGACAGCACAGCGTGCACTACACCCCCCATCACCCAGAGATCAGCGACAGCACAGCGTCCACTACACCCCCCATCACCCAGAAATCAGCGACAGCACAGCGTCCACTACACCCCCCATCACCCAGAGATCAGCGACAGCACAGCGTGCACTACACCCCCCATCACCCAGAAATCAGCGGCAGCACAGCGTCCACTACACCCCCCATCACCCAGAGATCAGCGACAGCACAGCGTGCACTACACCCCCCATCACCCAGAAATCAGCGGCAGCACAGCGTCCACTACACCCCCCATCACCCAGAGATCAGAGGCAGCACAGCATCCACTACACCCCCCATCACCCAGAGATCAGCGGCAGCACAGCGTCCACTACACCCCCCATCACCCAGAGATCAGAGGCAGCACAGCATCCACTACACCCCCCATCACCCAGAGATCAGCGACAGCACAGCATCCACTACACCCCCCATCACCCAGAGATCAGAGGCAGCACAGCATCCACTACACCCCCCATCACCCAGAGATCAGCGACAGCACAGCGCCCACTACACCCCCCATCACCCAGAGATCAGCGACAGCACAGCGTCCACTACACCCCCCATCACCCAGAGATCAGAGGCAGCACAGCGCCCACTACACCCCCCATCACCCAGAGATCAGAGGCAGCACAGCGCCCACTACACCCCCCATCACCCAGAGATCAGCGACAGCACAGCGTCCACTACACCCCCCATCACCCAGAGATCAGGGACAGCACAGCGCCCACTACACCCCCCATCACCCAGAGATCAGCGACAGCACAGAGTCCACTACACCCCCCATCACCCAGAGATCAGAGGCAGCACAGCGTCCACTACACCCCCCATCACCCAGAGATCAGCGACAGCACAGAGTCCACTACACCCCCCATCACCCAGAGATCAGCGACAGCACAGAGTCCACTACACCCCCCATCACCCAGAGATCAGCGGCAGCACAGCGCCCACTACACCCCCCATCACCCAGAGATCAGCGACAGCACAGAGTCCACTACACCCCCCATCACCCAGAGATCAGAGGCAGCACAGAGTCCACTACACCCCCCATCACCCAGAGATCAGCGACAGCACAGAGTCCACTACACCCCCCATCACCCAGAGATCAGCGGCAGCACAGCGCCCACTACACCCCCCATCACCCAGAGATCAGCGACAGCACAGAGTCCACTACACCCCCCATCACCCAGAGATCAGAGGCAGCACAGCATCCACTACACCCCCCATCACCCAGAGATCAGCGACAGCACAGCGTCCACTACACCCCCCATCACCCAGAGATCAGCGACAGCACAGCGTCCACTACACCCCCCATCACCCAGAAATCAGCGACAGCACAGCGTCCACTACACCCCCCATCACCCAGAGATCAGCGACAGCACAGCGTGCACTACACCCCCCATCACCCAGAAATCAGCGGCAGCACAGCGTCCACTACACCCCCCATCACCCAGAGATCAGCGACAGCACAGCGTGCACTACACCCCCCATCACCCAGAAATCAGCGGCAGCACAGCGTCCACTACACCCCCCATCACCCAGAGATCAGAGGCAGCACAGCATCCACTACACCCCCCATCACCCAGAGATCAGCGGCAGCACAGCGTCCACTACACCCCCCATCACCCAGAGATCAGAGGCAGCACAGCATCCACTACACCCCCCATCACCCAGAGATCAGCGACAGCACAGCATCCACTACACCCCCCATCACCCAGAGATCAGAGGCAGCACAGCATCCACTACACCCCCCATCACCCAGAGATCAGCGACAGCACAGCGCCCACTACACCCCCCATCACCCAGAGATCAGCGACAGCACAGCGTCCACTACACCCCCCATCACCCAGAGATCAGAGGCAGCACAGCGCCCACTACACCCCCCATCACCCAGAGATCAGAGGCAGCACAGCGCCCACTACACCCCCCATCACCCAGAGATCAGCGACAGCACAGCGTCCACTACACCCCCCATCACCCAGAGATCAGGGACAGCACAGCGCCCACTACACCCCCCATCACCCAGAGATCAGCGACAGCACAGAGTCCACTACACCCCCCATCACCCAGAGATCAGAGGCAGCACAGCGTCCACTACACCCCCCATCACCCAGAGATCAGCGACAGCACAGCGTCCACTACACCCCCCATCACCCAGAGATCAGAGGCAGCACAGAGTCCACTACACCCCCCCATCACCCAGAGATCAGCGACAGCACAGCGTCCACTACACCCCCCATCACCCAGAGATCAGTGACAGCACAGAGTCCACTACACCCCCCATCACCCAGAGATCAGCGACAGCACAGCGTCCACTACACCCCCCCATCACCCAGAGATCAGAGGCAGCACAGAGTCCACTACACCCCCCATCACCCAGAGATCAGCGGCAGCACAGCGCCCACTACACCCCCCATCACCCAGAGATCAGCGACAGCACAGCGTCCACTACACCCCCCATCACCCAGAGATCAGCGACAGCACAGCGTCCACTACACCCCCCCATCACCCAGAGATCAGCGACAGCACAGCGTCCACTACACCCCCCATCACCCAGAGATCAGCGACAGCACAGCGTCCACTACACCCCCCATCACCCAGAGATCAGAGGCAGCACAGAGTCCACTACACCCCCCATCACCCAGAGATCAGCGACAGCACAGCGTCCACTACACCCCCCATCACCCAGAGATCAGCGACAGCACAGAGTCCACTACACCCCCCATCACCCAGAGATCAGCGACAGCACAGCGCCCACTACACCCCCCATCACCCAGAGATCAGCGACAGCACAGAGTCCACTACACCCCCCATCACCCAGAGATCAGCGACAGCACAGCGTCCACTACACCCCCCATCACCCAGAGATCAGAGGCAGCACAGCGCCCACTACACCCCCCATCACCCAGAGATCAGCGACAGCACAGCGTCCACTACACCCCCCATCACCCAGAGATCAGCGACAGCACAGAGTCCACTACACCCCCCATCACCCAGAGATCAGCGACAGCACAGAGTCCACTACACCCCCCATCACCCAGAGATCAGCGACAGCACAGCGCCCACTACACCCCCCATCACCCAGAGATCAGCGACAGCACAGCGTCCACTACACCCCCCATCACCCAGAGATCAGCGACAGCACAGAGTCCACTACACCCCCCATCACCCAGAGATCAGAGGCAGCACAGCGCCCACTACACCCCCCATCACCCAGAGATCAGCGACAGCACAGCGTCCACTACACCCCCCATCACCCAGAGATCAGCGACAGCACAGCGTCCACTACACCCCCCATCACCCAGAGATCAGCGACAGCACAGAGTCCACTACACCCCCCATCACCCAGAGATCAGCGACAGCACAGCGTCCACTACACCGCCCCATCACCCAGAGATCAGCGACAGCACAGCGCCCACTACACCCCCCATCACCCAGAGATCAGCGACAGCACAGCGTCCACTACACCCCCCATCACCCAGAGATCAGCGACAGCACAGCGTCCATTACACCCCCCATCACCCAGAAATCAGCGACAGCACAGCGTGCACTACACCCCCCATCACCCAGAGATCAGCGGCAGCACAGCGTCCACTACACCCCCCATCACCCAGAGATCAGAGGCAGCACAGCATCCACTACACCCCCCATCACCCAGAGATCAGCGGCAGCACAGCGTCCACTACACCCCCCATCACCCAGAGATCAGAGGCAGCACAGCATCCACTACACCCCCCATCACCCAGAGATCAGCGACAGCACAGCATCCACTACACCCCCCATCACCCAGAGATCAGAGGCAGCACAGCATCCACTACACCCCCCATCACCCAGAGATCAGCGACAGCACAGCGCCCACTACACCCCCCATCACCCAGAGATCAGCGACAGCACAGCGTCCACTACACCCCCCATCACCCAGAGATCAGAGGCAGCACAGCGCCCACTACACCCCCCATCACCCAGAGATCAGAGGCAGCACAGCGCCCACTACACCCCCCATCACCCAGAGATCAGCGACAGCACAGCGTCCACTACACCCCCCATCACCCAGAGATCAGGGACAGCACAGCGCCCACTACACCCCCCATCACCCAGAGATCAGCGACAGCACAGAGTCCACTACACCCCCCATCACCCAGAGATCAGAGGCAGCACAGCGTCCACTACACCCCCCATCACCCAGAGATCAGCGACAGCACAGCGTCCACTACACCCCCCATCACCCAGAGATCAGAGGCAGCACAGAGTCCACTACACCCCCCCATCACCCAGAGATCAGCGACAGCACAGCGTCCACTACACCCCCCATCACCCAGAGATCAGTGACAGCACAGAGTCCACTACACCCCCCATCACCCAGAGATCAGCGACAGCACAGCGTCCACTACACCCCCCCATCACCCAGAGATCAGAGGCAGCACAGAGTCCACTACACCCCCCATCACCCAGAGATCAGCGGCAGCACAGCGCCCACTACACCCCCCATCACCCAGAGATCAGCGACAGCACAGCGTCCACTACACCCCCCATCACCCAGAGATCAGCGACAGCACAGCGTCCACTACACCCCCCCATCACCCAGAGATCAGCGACAGCACAGCGTCCACTACACCCCCCATCACCCAGAGATCAGCGACAGCACAGCGTCCACTACACCCCCCATCACCCAGAGATCAGAGGCAGCACAGAGTCCACTACACCCCCCATCACCCAGAGATCAGCGACAGCACAGCGTCCACTACACCCCCCATCACCCAGAGATCAGCGACAGCACAGAGTCCACTACACCCCCCATCACCCAGAGATCAGCGACAGCACAGCGTCCACTACACCCCCCATCACCCAGAGATCAGCGACAGCACAGAGTCCACTACACCCCCCATCACCCAGAGATCAGCGACAGCACAGCGTCCACTACACCCCCCATCACCCAGAGATCAGCGACAGCACAGCGTCCACTACACCCCCCATCACCCAGAGATCAGCGACAGCACAGAGTCCACTACACCCCCCATCACCCAGAGATCAGCGACAGCACAGCGTCCACTACACCCCCCATCACCCAGAGATCAGAGGCAGCACAGCGCCCACTACACCCCCCATCACCCAGAGATCAGCGACAGCACAGCGTCCACTACACCCCCCATCACCCAGAGATCAGCGACAGCACAGCGCCCACTACACCCCCCATCACCCAGAGATCAGCGACAGCACAGCGTCCACTACACCCCCCATCACCCAGAGATCAGCGACAGCACAGAGTCCACTACACCCCCCATCACCCAGAGATCAGCGACAGCACAGAGTCCACTACACCCCCCATCACCCAGAGATCAGCGACAGCACAGCGCCCACTACACCCCCCATCACCCAGAGATCAGCGACAGCACAGCGTCCACTACACCCCCCATCACCCAGAGATCAGCGACAGCACAGAGTCCACTACACCCCCCATCACCCAGAGATCAGAGGCAGCACAGCGCCCACTACACCCCCCATCACCCAGAGATCAGCGACAGCACAGCGTCCACTACACCCCCCATCACCCAGAGATCAGCGACAGCACAGCGTCCACTACACCCCCCATCACCCAGAGATCAGCGACAGCACAGAGTCCACTACACCCCCCATCACCCAGAGATCAGCGACAGCACAGCGTCCACTACACCGCCCCATCACCCAGAGATCAGCGACAGCACAGCGCCCACTACACCCCCCATCACCCAGAGATCAGCGACAGCACAGCGTCCACTACACCCCCCATCACCCAGAGATCAGAGGCAGCACAGCGTCCACTACACCCCCCATCACCCAGAGATCAGCGACAGCACAGCGTCCACTACACCCCCCATCACCCAGAGATCAGCGACAGCACAGCGTCCACTACACCCCCCATCACCCAGAGATCAGCGGCAGCACAGCGTCCACTACACCCCCCATCACCCAGAGATCAGCGACAGCACAGCGTCCACTACACCCCCCATCACCCAGAGATCAGCGACAGCACAGAGTCCACTACACCCCCCATCACCCAGAGATCAGCGACAGCACAGCGTCCACTACACCCCCCATCACCCAGAGATCAGCGACAGCACAGCGTCCACTACACCCCCCATCACCCAGAGATCAGCGACAGCACAGCGTCCACTACACCCCCCATCACCCAGAGATCAGCGGCAGCACAGCGTCCACTACACCCCCCATCACCCAGAGATCAGCGACAGCACAGCGTCCACTACACCCCCCATCACCCAGAGATCAGCGACAGCACAGCGTCCACTACACCCCCCATCACCCAGAGATCAGCGGCAGCACAGCGTCCACTACACCCCCCATCACCCAGAGATCAGCGACAGCACAGCGTCCACTACACCCCCCATCACCCAGAGATCAGCGACAGCACAGAGTCCACTACACCCCCCATCACCCAGAGATCAGCGACAGCACAGCGTCCACTACACCCCCCATCACCCAGAGATCAGAGGCAGCACAGCGCCCACTACACCCCCCATCACCCAGAGATCAGCGACAGCACAGAGTCCACTACACCCCCCATCACCCAGAGATCAGAGGCAGCACAGCGTCCACTACACCCCCCATCACCCAGAGATCAGCGACAGCACAGCGTCCACTACACCCCCCATCACCCAGAGATCAGAGGCAGCACAGAGTCCACTACACCCCCCATCACCCAGAGATCAGCGACAGCACAGCGTGCACTACACCCCCCATCACCCAGAGATCAGCGGCAGCACAGCGTCCACTACACCCCCCATCACCCAGAGATCAGCGACAGCACAGAGTCCACTACACCCCCCATCAGCCAGAGATCAGCGACAGCACAGCGTCCACTACACCCCCCATCACCCAGAGATCAGCGACAGCACAGCGTCCACTACACCCCCCATCACCCAGAGATCAGAGGCAGCACAGAGTCCACTACACCCCCCATCACCCAGAGATCAGCGACAGCACAGCGTCCACTACACCCCCCATCACCCAGAGATCAGGGACAGCACAGAGTCCACTACACCCCCCATCACCCAGAGATCAGAGGCAGCACAGCGCCCACTACACCCCCCATCACCCAGAGATCAGCGACAGCACAGCGTCCACTACACCCCCCATCACCCAGAGATCAGAGGCAGCACAGCGCCCACTACACCCCCCATCACCCAGAGATCAGCGACAGCACAGCGTCCACTACACCCCCCATCACCCAGAGATCAGCGACAGCACAGCGTCCACTACACCCCCCATCACCCAGAGATCAGCGACAGCACAGAGTCCACTACACCCCCCATCACCCAGAGATCAGCGACAGCACAGAGTCCACTACACCCCCCATCACCCAGAGATCAGCGACAGCACAGCGTCCACTACACCCCCCATCACCCAGAGATCAGCGACAGCACAGAGTCCACTACACCCCCCATCACCCAGAGATCAGCGACAGCACAGCGTCCACTACACCCCCCATCACCCAGAGATCAGAGGCAGCACAGCGCCCACTACACCCCCCATCACCCAGAGATCAGCGACAGCACAGAGTCCACTACACCCCCCATCACCCAGAGATCAGCGACAGCACAGCGCCCACTACACCCCCCATCACCCAGAAATCAGCGGCAGCACAGCGTCCACTACACCCCCCATCACCCAGAGATCAGCGACAGCACAGCGTCCACTACACCCCCCATCACCCAGAGATCAGCGACAGCACAGCGTCCACTACACCGCCCCATCACCCAGAGATCAGCGACAGCACAGCGCCCACTACACCCCCCATCACCCAGAGATCAGCGACAGCACAGCGTCCACTACACCCCCCATCACCCAGAGATCAGCGACAGCACAGAGTCCACTACACCCCCCATCACCCAGAGATCAGCGACAGCACAGCGTCCACTACACCCCCCATCACCCAGAGATCAGAGGCAGCACAGCGTCCACTACACCCCCCATCACCCAGAGATCAGCGACAGCACAGCGTCCACTACACCCCCCATCACCCAGAGATCAGCGACAGCACAGCGTCCACTACACCCCCCATCACCCAGAGATCAGCGACAGCACAGAGTCCACTACACCCCCCATCACCCAGAGATCAGAGGCAGCACAGCGTCCACTACACCCCCCATCACCCAGAGATCAGCGACAGCACAGCGTCCACTACACCCCCCATCACCCAGAGATCAGCGACAGCACAGCGTCCACTACACCCCCCATCACCCAGAGATCAGAGGCAGCACAGCGTCCACTACACCCCCCATCACCCAGAGATCAGCGACAGCACAGCGTCCACTACACCCCCCATCACCCAGAGATCAGCGACAGCACAGCGTCCACTACACCCCCCATCACCCAGAGATCAGCGACAGCACAGAGTCCACTACACCCCCCATCACCCAGAGATCAGAGGCAGCACAGCGTCCACTACACCCCCCATCACCCAGAGATCAGCGACAGCACAGCGTCCACTACACCCCCCATCACCCAGAGATCAGCGACAGCACAGCGTCCACTACACCCCCCATCACCCAGAGATCAGAGGCAGCACAGCGTCCACTACACCCCCCATCACCCAGAGATCAGCGACAGCACAGCGTCCACTACACCCCCCATCACCCAGAGATCAGCGACAGCACAGCGCCCACTACACCCCCCATCACCCAGAGATCAGCGACAGCACAGCGTCCACTACACCCCCCATCAGCCAGAGATCAGAGGCAGCACAGCGTCCACTACACCCCCCATCACCCAGAGATCAGCGACAGCACAGCGTCCACTACACCCCCCCCATCACCCAGAGATCAGCGGCAGCACAGCGTCCACTACACCCCCCATCACCCAGAGATCAGCGACAGCACAGCGTCCACTACACCCCCCCATCACCCAGAGATCAGCGACAGCACAGCGTCCACTACACCCCCCCATCAGCCAGAGATCAGCGACAGCACAGCGTCCACTACACCCCCCATCACCCAGAGATCAGCGACAGCACAGCATCCACTACACCCCCCATCACCCAGAGATCAGCGACAGCACAGCGCCCACTACACCCCCCATCACCCAGAGATCAGCGACAGCACAGCGTCCACTACACCCCCCATCACCCAGAGATCAGCGACAGCACAGCGTCCACTACACCCCCCATCACCCAGAGATCAGCGACAGCACAGCGCCCACTACACCCCCCATCACCCAGAGATCAGCGACAGCACAGCGCCCACTACACCCCCCATCACCCAGAGATCAGCGACAGCACAGAGTCCACTACACCCCCCATCACCCAGAGATCAGCGACAGCACAGAGTCCACTACACCCCCCATCACCCAGAGATCAGCGACAGCACAGAGTCCACTACACCCCCCATCACCCAGAGATCAGCGGCAGCACAGCGTCCACTACACCCCCCATCAGCCAGAGATCAGAGGCAGCACAGCGTCCACTACACCCCCCATCACCCAGAGATCAGCGACAGCACAGAGTCCACTACACCCCCCATCACCCAGAGATCAGCGACAGCACAGAGTCCACTACACCCCCCATCACCCAGAGATCAGCGGCAGCACAGCGTCCACTACACCCCCCATCAGCCAGAGATCAGAGGCAGCACAGCGTCCACTACACCCCCCATCACCCAGAGATCAGCGACAGCACAGCGTCCACTACACCCCCCATCACCCAGAGATCAGCGGCAGCACAGCGTCCACTACACCCCCCATCAGCCAGAGATCAGAGGCAGCACAGCGTCCACTACACCCCCCCCATCAGCCAGAGATCAGCGACAGCACAGAGTCCACTACACCCCCCCATCAGCCAGAGATCAGCGACAGCACAGCGTCCACTACACCCCCCCCATCAGCCAGAGATCAGCGACAGCACAGCGTCCACTACACCCCCCCATCAGCCAGAGATCAGCGACAGCACAGCGTCCACTACACCCCCCATCACCCAGAGATCAGCGACAGCACAGCGTCCACTACACCCCCCATCAGCCAGAGATCAGCGACAGCACAGCGTCCACTACAACCCCCATCACCCAGAGATCAGCGACAGCACAGCGTGCACTACACCCCCCCCATCACCCAGAAATCAGCGGCAGCACAGCGTGCACTACACCCCCCCCATCACCCAGAGATCAGCGGCAGCACAGCGTCCACTACACCCCCCATCACCCAGAGATCAGCGACAGCACAGCGTCCACTACACCCCCCATCACCCAGAAATCAGCGGCAGCACAGCGTCCACTACACCCCCCATCACCCAGAGATCAGCGGCAGCACAGCGTCCACTACACCCCCCATCACCCAGAGATCAGCGACAGCACAGCGTCCACTACACCCCCCATCACCCAAAAATCAGCGGCAGCACAGCGTCCACTACACCCCCCATCACCCAGAGATCAGCGGCAGCACAGCGTCCACTACACCCCCCATCACCCAGAGATCAGCGACAGCACAGCGTCCACTACACCCCCCATCACCCAGAGATCAGCGGCAGCACAGCGTCCATTACACCCCCCATCACCCAGAAATCAGCGGCAGCACAGCGTCCACTACACCCCCCCCATCAGCCAGAGATCAGCGACAGCACAGCGTCCACTACACCCCCCATCACCCAGAGATCAGCGACAGCACAGCGTCCACTACACCCCCCATCACCCAGAGATCAGCGGCAGCACAGCGTCCATTACACCCCCCATCACCCAGAAATCAGCGGCAGCACAGCGTCCACTACACCCCCCCATCAGCCAGAGATCAGCGACAGCACAGCGTCCACTACACCCCCCATCACCCAGAGATCAGCGACAGCACAGCGTCCACTACACCCCCCATCAGCCAGAGATCAGCGACAGCACAGCGTCCACTACAACCCCCATCACCCAGAGATCAGCGACAGCACAGCGTCCACTACACCCCCCATCACCCAGAAATCAGCGGCAGCACAGAGTCCACTACACCCCCCATCACCCAGAGATCAGAGGCAGCACAGCGTGCACTACACCCCCCCCATCACCCAGAGATCAGCGACAGCACAGAGTCCACTACACCCCCCCCATCACCCAGAAATCAGCGGCAGCACAGCGTGCACTACACCCCCCCCATCACCCAGAGATCAGCGGCAGCACAGCGTCCACTACACCCCCCATCACCCAGAGATCAGCGACAGCACAGCGTCCACTACACCCCCCATCACCCAGAAATCAGCGGCAGCACAGCGTCCACTACACCCCCCATCACCCAGAGATCAGCGGCAGCACAGCGTCCACTACACCCCCCATCACCCAGAGATCAGCGACAGCACAGCGTCCACTACACCCCCCATCACCCAAAAATCAGCGGCAGCACAGCGTCCACTACACCCCCCATCACCCAGAGATCAGCGGCAGCACAGCGTCCACTACACCCCCCCCATCACCCAGAGATCAGCAACAGCACAGCGCCCACTACACCCCCCATCACCCAGAGATCAGCGGCAGCACAGAGTCCACTACACCCCCCCCATCACCCAGAGATCAGCAACAGCACAGCGCCCACTACACCCCCCATCACCCAGAGATCAGCGGCAGCACAGAGTCCACTACACCCCCCCCATCACCCAGAGATCAGCAACAGCACAGCGCCCACTACACCCCCCATCACCCAGAAATCAGCGACAGCACAGCGTCCACTACACCCCCCATCACCCAGAGATCAGCGACAGCACAGCGTCCACTACACCCCCCATCACCCAGAGATCAGCGACAGCACAGAGTCCACTACACCCCCCATCACCCAGAGATCAGCGACAGCACAGAGTCCACTACACCCCCCATCACCCAGAGATCAGCGACAGCACAGCGTCCACTACACCCCCCATCACCCAGAGATCAGCAGCAGCACAGAGTCCACTACACCCCCCATCACCCAGAGATCAGCGACAGCACAGCGTCCACTACACCCCCCATCACCCAGAGATCAGCGACAGCACAGCGTCCACTACACCCCCCATCACCCAGAGATCAGCGACAGCACAGCGTCCACTACACCCCCCATCACCCAGAGATCAGCGACAGCACAGCGTCCACTACACCCCCCATCACCCAGAGATCAGCGACAGCACAGCGTGCACTACACCCCCCATCACCCAGAGATCAGCGACAGCACAGCGTCCACTACACCCCCCATCACCCAGAGATCAGCGACAGCACAGCGCCCACTACACCCCCCATCACCCAGAGATCAGCGACAGCACAGCGTCCACTACACCCCCCATCACCCAGAGATCAGCGACAGCACAGCGCCCACTACACCCCCCATCACCCAGAGATCAGCGACAGCACAGCGTCCACTACACCCCCCATCACCCAGAGATCAGCGACAGCACAGCGTCCACTACACCCCACCATCACCCAGAGATCAGCGACAGCACAGCGCCCACTACACCCCCCATCACCCAGAGATCAGCGACAGCACAGCGTCCACTACACCCCCCATCACCCAGAGATCAGCGACAGCACAGCATCCACTACACCCCCCCCCCCCCATCAGTGTTTCCCAAACCCCCCCATACTCACGGCCCCCACAGGTGATGTTTTCAGGACCTCCTTCGTGTTGCACAGGTGAGAGAATTCCTGATGTCTTGATGATACTTCCATCACCTGTGCAATACTAAGGAGGTCCTGAAAACATCACCTGTGGGGGGCCGTGAGTATGGGGGGGTTTGGGAAACACTGACCTCCATCCACCCCTGCCGAAGACCAATCAGAAGGTAGGAGCTTTACGATGATACATTGTATCCAGAAGTCACCCTCAACCTCCTCACAACCACCATCATCCGCGGCGGCTCCTCACCTAATGAGAACGGCACAAACGCCTCCCTCTTGGCAAACTGTCCGCTGCTGTCCAGGAAGCGCTCCGGACGGAAGATTTCGGGGTCGCTCCAGTATTTCTCGTCGTAGTGGACGGAGTACAGGTTGGTGATGACCGTGGTGCCCGCGGGGATGGAATATCCTCGCACCACTGTGTCCCTGGAAGTGGCGTGAAAAATCCCCAAGGGGGCGATATTACAGAAGCGCAGGATCTCGTGCAGGACGGCCTCCGTGTATGGCATGCTGGAGCGCTCCTCAAAGGTTGGGGTCCGATGGGGGCCCACCACAAGGTCAATCTCCTGCTGCACCTGAACTAAGACAGAAACCAAAGACATGATGCCTTTTTACACGTCACCGAAGCGCCGCTGCTCCGCCATCCCCCCTGCTCTACACTACAGCGCCGCCGCTCCCGCCATCCCCCCGGCTCTACGCTACAGCGCCGCCGCTCCCGCCATCCCCCCGGCTCTACGCTACAGCGCAGCTGCTCCGCCATCCCCCCCACTCTACACTACAGCGCAGCTGCTCCGCCATACACCCGGCTCTACGCTACAGCGCCGCCGCTCCCGCCATCCCCCCGGCTCTACGCTACAGCGCAGCTGCTCCGCCATCCCCCCCGGCTCTACACTGCAGCGCAGCTGCTCCGCCATCCCCCCCGCTCTACGCTACAGCGCCGCCGCTCCCGCCATCCCCCCGGCTCTACGCTACAGCGCCGCCGCTCCCGCCATCCCCCCGGCTCTACGCTACAGCGCAGCTGCTCCGCCATCCCCCCCGCTCTACACTACAGCGCAGCTGCTCCGCCATACACCCGGCTCTACGCTACAGCGCCGCCGCTCCCGCCATCCCCCCGGCTCTACGCTACAGCGCAGCTGCTCCGCCATCCCCCCCGGCTCTACACTACAGCGCAGCTGCTCCGCCATCCCCCCCGGCTCTACACTGCAGCGCAGCTGCTCCGCCATCCCCCCCGCTCTACGCTACAGCGCCGCCGCTCCCGCCATCCCCCCAGCTCTACGCTACAGCGCCGCCGCTCCCGCCACCCCCCCACTCTACGCTACAGCACCGCCGCTCCCGCCACCCCCCCGCTCTACACTACAGCGCCGCCGCTCCCGCCATCCCCCTGCTCTACGCTACAGCGCTGCCGCTCCCGCCATCCCCCCTGCTCTACGCTACAGCGCTGCCGCTCCCGCCATCCCCCTGCTCTACGCTACAGCGCCGCCGCTCCCGCCATCCCCCTTGCTGTACGCTACAGCGCCACCGCTCCCGCCATCCCCCCTGCTCTACGCTACAGCGCCACCGCTCCCGCCATCCCTCCTGCTCTACACTACAGCGCCGCTGCTGTCTGAAATCCTTCTCCAGAATAGTGAGTGCAGCTCTGGAGGTAACTGGACGATAAGACATGAGGTAACAGCAGAATAGTGAGTGCAGCTCTGGGGGTGACTGGAGGATACAAAATGATGTAACAGCAGAATAATGAGTGCAGCTCTGGAGGTAACAGCAGGACATCAGTGATACTGCTCTCACCTTGTATGTTGGGGTACAGCGCCATGAAGAGCACAGCCCACCTCAGCACATTGGTGGTGGTCTCGGTGCCGGCGATGATCAGCTCCCCCACAGAGAAGATGAGGTTTTCTGTGGAGTAGGAGCTGTCGGGGTCCGCCGCGCTCCTCTCCATCTCGTCCAGATAGGCGTCTATGTAGTGCCGCGGGGAGTGTGGTGTGCGGTTTTCGGAGAAGCGCTCGATGATGCGCAGGAGGAAGTCGTAGACCTCGTCGGCGTTCCTGAAGAGCTGGCGGTGCTTCCCGAAGGGCAGGAGGCCGATCAGCGGGAAGGCGTTGTACAGGAAGACCCAGGCGCTGGCCGCCAGCTCGATGTTCTCGCTGAAGATCTCCATCATGTGCAGGAAGTCGCCGTCATCGTAGCGGAAGCGCTCGCCGAACAGGATGAGGTTGGAGACGTTGGAGACGGCGATGGTGGTCAGGTGCTTGGGGTCGAAGGCTCGGCCCTTGTAGGTGTCCACCGCGTCCAGGAAGAAGCTCGACTCCTCGCAGATCCGACTCTCAAACCACTTCTGACCGTAGCCGAAGGTGCGGAAGCAGCTGCCCGCCAGCTTCCGGTGCTCCGTCCAGCCGCGGCCGAACCGGGCGTTCAGAAGACCTGGAGAACCGAACACCGTCAGGACCCAAAACACTAAACATGGCGCTGGACGGTCCGGCCGTCCACCCGACACCGGGGCAACGTACCACCGCTCTCAAGAGCTCCGCTCGCTGACAATGGAAAGCCAGAGGCTGGAACCCCGGAACTTGTCCTGCTCACAGCTGGAGGCTTGTTACAATGTATCCAGCGCACACACCGCTCTCTGCTGAGACTTTGTCACAGAGTAGCAGCCTGGAGCACAACGGACTGTCTGGACTAGATACAGTGTAACAAACCCTAAGCGAGGAGAACTCAGCTCTGTGCAAGTTTTCAGCTTCAAAATGCAAACACAAATATTTGCATTCACTGACACCAAGTAGAGGCCTGCCTGCAGAATTAGATGGGACTGCAGAATTACATGAGACTGCAGAATTACATGGGACTGCAAGATTACATGGGACCGCAGGTCTCTCACCTCCCATCTTTGTCAGTTTCAGGAACAGCGGCAGAGTCGGGCGGTCGGCGAACACATCGCTCTGGCGCAAAAGACATTCCTTCAGAGCGTCGTAGCCGTTCAGCACCACAGCGGAGATCCCCCCGAGGTCCAAACTGAAGATCTGGGGAACAAGATACGGGGAGCGGTCATCATAATGCAACCCCCCGATACCGCACATAAGGGGCAGACCCCCCCCCCCGATACCATATATAACGGCGGCCACAGTTGTCCACCCTCCTCCCAGTTCTCCCTTCCTCCCCCGATCTCTCCTCCCGATTCTCCCCTCCTCCCCCGGTCTCTCCTCTTCCCAGCTCTCCCCTCCTCCCCCGGTCTCTTCTCCCGGCTCTCCCCTCCTCCTCCGGTAACTCCTCCTCTCGGCTCTCCCCTCCTCCCCCGGTCTCTCCTCCCGGCTCTCCCCTCCTCCTCCGGTAACTCCTCCTCTCGGCTCTCCCCTCCTCCTCCGGTCACTCCTCCTCCCGGCTCTCCCCTCCTCCTCCGGTAACTCCTCCCCCGATCTCTTCCTTCCTCCTCCCGATTCTCCCCTTCTCCCTCGGTCTCTCCTCCAGGTTCTCCCCTCCACCCCCAGTCACTCCTCCTCCCGGTTCTCCCCTCTTCCCCGGTCTCTTTCTTCCTCCCCGGTTCTCCCCTCCTCCTCCTCCCCCGGTCTCTCCTCCCGGTTCTCCTCTCCTTCCCGGTCACTCCTCCTCCCGGCTCTCCCCTCCTCCCCCGGTCACTCCTCCTCCCGGCTCTTCCCCTCCTCCCCCGGTCTCTCCCGGTTCTCCCCTCCTCCCCCGGTCTCTCCTCCCGGTTCTCCCCTCCTCCCCCGGTCTCTCCTCTTCCCGGCTCTCCCCTCCTCCCCCGGTCTCTCCTCTTCCCGGCTCTCCCCTCCTCCCCCGGTCTCTCCTCCCGGCTCTCCCCTCCTCCTCCGGTAACTCCTCCTCTCGGCTCTCCCCTCCTCCTCCGGTAACTCCTCCTCCTCCGGTAACTCCTCCTCCCAGCTCTCCCCTCCTCCTCCCGGTTCTCCCCTCCTCCCCCGGTCTCTCCTCCCGGTTCTCCCCTCTTCCCAGCTCTCCCCTCCTACCCCGGTCTCTCCTCCCGGTTCTCCCCTCCTCCTCCGGTAACTCCTCCTCCCGGCTCTCCTCTCCTCCTCCGGTAACTCCTCCCGGTTCTCCCCTCCTCCCCCGGTCACTCCTTCTCCCAATTCTCCCCTCCTCCCCCGATCTCTTCCTTCCTCCTCCCGGTTCTCCCCTCCACCCCCAGTCACTCCTCCTCCTGGTTCTCCCCTCCTCCCCGGTCTCTTCCTTCCTCCCCGGTTCTCCCCTCCTCCTCCTCCCCCGGTCTCTCCTCCCGGTTCTCCCCTCCTTCCCGGTCACTCCTCCTCCCGGCTCTCTCCTCCTCCCCCGGTCACTCCTCCTACCGGCTTTCCCCTCCTCCCCAGTCTCTCCTCCCAGTTTTCCCCTCCTCCCCGGTCTCTCCTCCCGGTTCTCCCCTCCTCCCCCGGTCTCTTCCTACCTCTCCGGTCACTCCTGCTCCCGGTTCTTCCCTCCTCCTCCACTGGTCTCTCCTCCTAATTCTTCCCTCCTCCCCTGTCACTCCTCCTCCCCTCCTCCCCCGGTCACTCCTCCTCCCGGCTCTCCCTTCCTCCACCGGTCACTCCTCCTCCCGGCTCTCCCCTCCTCCCCCGGTCTCTCCTCCCGGTTCTCCCCTCTTCCCAGCTCTCCCCTCCTACCCCGGTCTCTCCTCCCGGTTCTCCCCTCCTCCTCCGGTAACTCCTCCTCCCGGCTCTCCTCTCCTCCTCCGGTAACTCCTCCCGGTTCTCCCCTCCTCCCCCGGTCACTCCTTCTCCCAATTCTCCCCTCCTCCCCCGATCTCTTCCTTCCTCCTCCCGATTCTCCCCTTTTCCCTCGGTCTCTCTTCCCGGTTCTCCCCTCCACCCCCAGTCACTCCTCCTCCTGGTTCTCCCCTCCTCCCCGGTCTCTTCCTTCCTCCCCGGTTCTCCCCTCCTCCTCCTCCCCCGGTCTCTCCTCCCGGTTCTCCCCTCCTTCCCGGTCACTCCTCCTCCCGGCTCTCTCCTCCTCCCCCGGTCACTCCTCCTACCGGCTTTCCCCTCCTCCCCAGTCTCTCCTCCCAGTTTTCCCCTCCTCCCCGGTCTCTCCTCCCGGTTCTCCCCTCCTCCCCCGGTCTCTTCCTACCTCTCCGGTCACTCCTGCTCCCGGTTCTTCCCTCCTCCTCCACTGGTCTCTCCTCCTAATTCTTCCCTCCTCCCCTGTCACTCCTCCTCCCCTCCTCCCCCGGTCACTCCTCCTCCCGGCTCTCCCTTCCTCCACCGGTCACTCCTCCTCCCGGCTCTCCCCTCCTCCCCCGGTCACTCCTCCTGGTTCTTCCCTCCTCCCCTGGTCACTCCTCCTCCCGGTTCTTCCCTCCTCCCCCGGTCACTCCTCCGGGCTCTCCCCTCCTCCCCCGGTCACTCCTCCTCCCGGCTCTCCCCTCCTCCCCCGGTCACTCCTCCCGGCTCTCCCCTCCTCCTCCCGTTCACTCCTCCTCCCGGCTCTTCCCTCCTCCCGATTTTCCCCTCCTCCCCGGTCTCTCCTCCCGGTTTTCCCCTCCTCCCCGGTCTCTCCTCCCGCTTCTCCCCTCCTCCCCCGGTCTCTTCCTACCTCTCCGGTCACTCCTCCTCCCGGTTCTCCCCTCCTCCTCCCCTGGTCTCTCCTCCCGGTTCTCCCCTCCTCCCCGGTCACTCCTCCTCCCCCCCCGGTCACTCCTCCTCCCGGCTCTCCCCTCCTCCCCCGGTCACTCCTCCTCCCGGCTCTCCCCTCCTCCCCCGGTCACTCCTCCTCCGGGCTCTACCCTCCTCCCCCGGTCTCTTCTCCTCCCGGCTCTACCCTCCTCCCCCGGTCTCTTCTCCTCCCGGCTCTCCCCTCCTCCTCCCCTGGTCTCTCCTCCCAGTTCTTCCCTCCTCCCCTGTCACTCCGGTTCTTCCCTCCTCCCCCGGTCACTCCTCCTCCCGGCTCTCCCCTCCTCCCCCACTCACTCCTTCTCCCCCGGTCACTCCTCCTCCCGGCTCTCCCCTCCTCCCCCGGTCACTCCTCCTCCCGGCTCTCCCCTCCTCCCGGCTCTCCCCTCCTCCCCCGGTCACTCCTCCTCCCGGCTCTCCCCTCCTCCTCCCCTGGTCTCTCCTCCCGGTTCTCCCCTCCTCCTCCCTTGGTCTCTCCTCCCGGTTCTTCCCTCCTCCCCTGTCACTCCTCCTCCCGGTTCTTCCCTCCTCCCCTGTCACGCCTCCTCCCGGTTCTTCCCTCCTCCCCTGTCACTCCTCCTCCCGGTTCTCCCCTCCTCCCCCGGTCACTCCTCCTCCCGATTCTCCCCTCCTCTCCCGGTCTCTTCCTTCCTCCCTGGTCACTCCTCCTCCCGGCTCTCCCGGTCACTCCTCCCGGTTTCCCCCTCCTCCCCCGGTCTCTTTCTACCTCTCCGGTCACTCCTCCTCCTGGTTCTCCCCTCCTCCTCCCCTGGTCTCTCCTCCCAGTTCTTCCCTCCTCCCGGTTCTCCCCGGTCTCCTCCCGGTTCTCCCCTGCTCCCCCGGTCTCTCCCTTCCTCCCCAGTCGCTCCTCCCGGCTCTCCCCTCCTCTCCCGGTCACTCCTCCTCCCGATTCTCCCCTCCTCCCCCGGTCTCTTCCTTCCTCCCTGGTCACTCCTCTTCCCGGCTCTTCCCTCCTCTCCCGGTCACTCCTCCTCCCGCTTCTCCCCTCCTCCCCGGTCCCTCCTCCTCCCGGTTTTCCCCTCCTCCCCGGTCTCTCCTCCTCCCCCGGTCTCTTCCTACCTCTCCGGTCACTCCTCCTCCCCTGGTCTCTCCTCCCAGTTCTTCCCTCCTCCCCTGTCACTCCTCCTCCTCCCCTGGTCTCTCCTCTCCTCCTCCCCTGGTCTCTCCTCCCGGTTCTTCCCTCCTCCCCTGTCACTCCTCCTCCCGATTCTTCCCTCCTCCCCTGTCACTCCTCCTCCCGGTTCTCCCCTCCTCCCCCGGTCACTCCTCCTCCCGATTCTCCCCTCCTCCCCCGGTCTCTTCCTTCCTCCCTGGTCACTCCTCCTCCCGGCTCTCCCCTCCTTTCCCGGTCTCTTCCTTCCTCCCTGGTCACTCCTCCCGGTTTTCCCCTCCTCCCCGGTCTCTCCTTCCGGTTTCCCCCTCCTCCCCCGGTCTCTTCCTACCTCTCCGGTCACTCCTCCTCCCGGTTCTCCCCTCCTCTTCCCCTGGTCTCTCCTCCCAGTTCTTCCCTCCTCTTCCCCTGGTCTCTCCTCCCAGTTCTTCCCTCCTCCCCTGTCACTCCTCTTCCCGGTTCTCCCCGGTCTCCTCCCGGTTCTCCCCTGCTCCCCCGGTCTCTCCCTTCCTCCCCAGTCACTCCTCCCGGCTCTCCCGGTCACTCCTCCTCCCGATTCTCCCCTCCTCCCCCGGTCTCCTCCTTCCTCCCTGGTCACTCCTCCTCCCGGCTCACCCCTCCTCTCCCGGTCACTCCTCCTCCCGCTTCTCCCCTCCTCCCCGGTCCCTCCTCCTCCCGGTTTTCCCCTCCTCCCCGGTCTCTCCTCCCGGTTCTCCCCTCCTCCCCCAGTCTCTTCCTACCTCTCCGGTCTCTCCTCCTCCCGATTCTCCCCTCCTCCTCCCCTGGCCTCTCCTCCCAGTTCTTTCCTCCTCCCAGCTCTCCCCTCCTCCCCCGGTCACTCCTCCTCCCGGCTCTCCCCTTCTCCCCCGGTCTCTCCTTCCGGTTCTCCCCTCCTCCCCCGGTCTCTTCCTACCTCTCCGGTCACTCCTCCTCCCGGTTCTCTCCTCCCGGTTCTTCCCTCCTCCCCTGTCACTCCTCCTCCCGGCTCACCCCTCCTCCCCCGGTCACTCCTCCTCCCGGCTCTCCCCTCCTCCTCCCGGCTCACCCCTCCTCTCCCGGTCACTCCTCCTCCCGCTTCTCCCCTCCTCCCCGGTCCTTCCTTCTCCCGGTTTTCCCCTCCTCCCCGGTCTCTCCTCCCGGTTTCCCCCTCCTCCCCGCTCTCTCCTCCCGGTTCTCCCCTCCTCCCCGGTCACTCCTCCTCCCGGTCTCCCCTCCTCCTCCCCTGGTCTCTCCTCCCAGTTCTTCCCTCCTCCCGGCTCTCCCCTCCTCCCCCGGTCACTCCTCCTCCCCCGGTCACTCCTCCTCCCTGGTCCCTCCTCCTCCCGGTTTTCTCCTCCTCCCCGGTCTCTCCTCCCGGTTCTCCCCTCCTCCCCCGGTCTCTTCCTACCTCTCCGGTCACTCCTCCTCCCGATTCTCCCCTCCTCCTCCCCTGGTCTCTCCTCCCAGTTCTTCCCTCCTCCCCTGTCACTCCTCCTCCCGGCTCTCCCCTCCTCCCCCGGTCACTCCTCCTCCCGGCTCTCCCCTCCTCCCCCGGTCTCTCCTCATCCTGGCTCTCCCCTCCTCCCCCGGTCTCTCCTCCCGGCTCTCCCCTCCTCCCTCGGTCTCTCCTCCTCCCGGTTCTCCCCTCCTCCCCCGGTCTCCTCCCGGTTCTCCCCTGCTCCCCCTTCCTCCCCAGTCACTCCTCCCGGCTCTCCACTCCTCCCGGGTTCTCCCCTCCTCCCCCGGTCTCTTCCTTCCTCCCCGGTCCCTTCTCCCCCCGGCTCTCCTCTCCTCCCTCGGTCTCTCCTCCACCCCCAGTCACTCCTCCTCCCGGTTCTCCCCTCCTCCCCCGGTCTCTTCCTTCCTCCCCGGTCACTCCTCCTCCTGGTTCTCCCCTCCTCCTCCCCCGGTCTCTCCTCCCGGTTCTCCCCTCCTCCTCCCCCGTTCTCTCCTCCTCCTCTGGTCACTCCTCCCGGCTCTCCCCTTCTCCCCCGGTCACTCCCTTCCTCCCCTGATCACTCCTTCTCCTCCCCAGTTCTCCCCTCCTCCCTCGGTCTCTCCCCTCTTCCCCCGGTCTCTCCTCCTCCCGGCTCTCCCCTCCTCCCCCGGTCACTCCTCCCCCGGTCCCTCCTCCCGGCTCTCCCCTCCTCCCCCGGTCCCTCCTCCCGGTCCTCCTCCCCTCCCCTCCCGGTCCTCCTCCACTCCCCCGGTCTAACCTCTCCGTGCTCCGCGCTCCGCTCTCTCATATACACATGCGGGTCTCGGGCCAGCGCCAGGATGTTCCCGATCAGCGGCAGTCCGGGGGGCCCGGGGGGAAAGCCCGGGGGTCTCCGCTGCCTCCGGACTTGTCTGACGAGGAAGATGAGGAGAAGCAGCGCGGCACAGGCGGCCGGGACCCCCCAGAGAGGAGCCCAGGACCCCCCGAGCGACATCGCACAGCGGAGCCGACCACCCGGACACGTGCACTCTCGCCACGCACATGATTGGCTGCACTGGAGGAGCCCTGTCTGCTGATTGGAGGACGGGCGGAGAGAGAGGAACGAAAAAGTGACGTCACCATCCCGCCCACCCGGCCGCGCCGAGACTGTAAAAGTGACGTCAAGTTGTTACAATGACGGTGTTCACCCGGCCTTATTAACCTATTACAGGACAGGGGACATTATTACAGGACGGGGACATTATTACAGGACGGGGGACATTATTACAGGACGGGGACATTAACACAGGACGGGGACATTATTACAGGACGGGGACATTAACACAGGACGGGGACATTATTACAGGACGGGGACATTATTACAGGACGGGGACATTATTACAGGACGGGGACATTAACACAGGACCGGGACATTATTACAGGACGGGGACATTAACACAGGACGGGGACATTATTACAGGACAGGGACATTAACACAGGACGGGGACATTATTACAGGACGGGGACATTAACACAGGACGGGGACATTATTACAGGACGGGGACATTAACACAGGACGGGGACATTATTACAGGACGGGGACATTAACACAGGACGGGGACATTATTACAGGACGGGGACATTAACACAGGACGGAGGACATTATTACAGAACGGGGGACACTAATGCAGGACGGGGGACATTATTACAGGACGGGGACATTATTACAGGACGGGGGACATTATTACAGGACGGGGACATTAACACAGGACGGGGACATTAACACAGGACGGGGGACATTATTACAGGACGGGGACATTAACACAGGACGGGGACATTATTACAGGACGGGGACATTAACACAGGACGGGGACATTATTACAGGACGGGGACATTATTACAGGACGGGGACATTAACACAGGACGGGGACATTAACACAGGACGGGGACATTATTACAGGACGGGGACATTAACACAGGACGGGGACATTATTACAGGACAGGGACATTAACACAGGACGGGGACATTATTACAGGACGGGGACATTAACACAGGACGGGGACATTATTACAGGACGGGGACATTAACACAGGACGGGGACATTATTACAGGACGGGGACATTAACACAGGACGGGGACATTATTACAGGACGGGGACATTAACACAGGACGGAGGACATTATTACAGAACGGGGGACACTAATGCAGGACGGGGGACATTATTACGGGACGGGGGACATTATTACAGGACGGGGACATGGGGACATTATTACGGGACGGGGGACATTATTACGGAACGGGGGACATTATTACAGGACGGGGGACATTATTACAGGACGGAGGACATTATTACGGGACGGAGGACATTATTACGGGACGGGGGACATTATTACGGGACGGAGGACATTATTCCGGGACGGGGGACATTATTACGGGACGGAGGACATTATTCCGGGACGGGGGACATTATTACAGGGCGGGGACATTATTACGGGACCGGGACATTATTACGGGACGGGGGACATTATTACGGGACGGGGGACATTATTACGGGGCGGGGGACATTATTACAGGACGGGGACATTATTACGGGACGGGGGACATTATTACGGGACGGGGGACATTATTACGGGATAGGGGACATTATTACAGGGCGGGGACATTATTACAGGACGGGGGACATTATTACAGGACGGGGGACATTATTACAGGACGGGGGACACTAATGCAGGACGGGGGACATTATTACGGGACGGGGGACATTATTACGGGACGGAGGACATTATTACGGGACGGGGGACATTATTACGGGACGGAGGACATTATTACAGGACGGAGGACACTAATGCAGGACGGGGGACATTATTACAGGACGGGGGACATTATTACGGGACGGAGGACACTAATGCAGGACGGGGGACATTATTACAGGATGGAGTACATTATTACGGGATGGAGGACATTATTACGGGACGGAGGACATTATTACAGAACGAGGGACACTAATGCAGGACGGGGGACATTATTACGGGACGGGGACATTATTACAGGACGGGGACATTATTACGGGACGGGGGACATTATTACGGGACGGGGGACATTATTACAGGACGGGGGACATTATTACAGGACGGGGGACACTAATGCAGGACGGGGGACATTATTACAGGACGGAGGACATTATTACGGGACGGAGGACATTATTACGGGACGGAGGACATTATTACGGGACGGGGGACATTATTACGGGACGTGTAGCACCCCGAGGGTTCGGCCGCTACAGAGGTATTGCACCTCACCCAGAGGTGTGATATCTCACTGTCAGGTAAGGATGGAGTGTGGATCAGGACCCCGACACCTGCATGCATTACACCACTTTTTCGGGGGAGCAGGGCGACCGATATGCTGCAAGTGGAGCACGACAGTCCCTGTCCCTGGCTGGAGTGGGGGGAGGGAACACCGAGGAAGGGGGAACCCTGTAGTGCATAGGAGGGAGAGGGCAGTTCCTGGGTGCACCTAGAGGGAGGTATAAAAGGTGGGCACCATCTTAGTTCTGAGAAGTCAGTCAGTTCAGTAGTCGGGAGAGAAGGAGGCTGGGAGCAGGGGCTCTGCATGGGCTCTGCTCCGCAGGCAGGCCGGAGAGGGCGGCCGGGGCCTGGAGAAGGGAGAAGGGAGAAAGAGGAGCGGAGGAGGCTCAAGGAACGAAGGGACCCCAGGGGTGCGGACCGGCGAGTCGCCACCGCACGCCCGAATCCACCTGCGTGGAGGGGTCAGGCCAAAGGGGGAGACCGGTCCCCGAACTAGTGGAGGCGGGGAACTACCCTCAGCTAGAAACCGGAGGCTCTGACATTTTATGTGGCGCAGCCCCTCGCTACACCCGCTAGGAAAGCACCACATAGGGTCAGGGAAACTGGCGCCAAGTTTACCAAGAGGAGGCCCGAGGCAGCCGGACAGAAGTGTTGGTAAGAAAGGCCAGACAAAGGACACACAAAGGGGGTCCTGTGAAGTGCTCCAAAGTTATCTGGGAGTTGTCTGAGCCCCTCACCTGGTGAGCACAGTACGACGTGGGACGTTATGACCAGCTGGAGTAACGTGGATAAAGAACTGTGAGTAAAGGCCCTGGACTGCATTACAGGACTCGTGTGTGGTTACTGCTGCTCCCGCGCACCATCACCCCCATCCTCCGCATACACTGCCCTGAGGCTATACTCCTCCCGTGGGGAGTTATGCTACGCTCTGCTGCACCCACAACACCAGCCTCAGCGGTCTGCCCTGCAGCGGCGGTTCACTCTGACCGCAATCCACGGGTGGCGTAGTCAGACATTTAATATCACAAAACCCTATAAGTAGACTGCTATTTGAGTTGACCACCCTGAGCCACAGGACCGGGTCCCCACCACGCAAGGACTACAACCCCCAGCATCCGCAACGGGTCCGGTTCCGGGTATCCCCACACACGCGCGGCCCAGGGGGCGCGTCAGACGGAGGACATTATTACGGGACGGAGGACATTATTACAGGACGGGGGACATTATTACGGGATGGGGGACATTATTACAGGACGGAACATTATTACAGAACGGGGGATATTATTACAGGATGGATATTATTACAGAAAGGGGGACATTAATACAGGACGGGGGACATTATTGCAGGAAGGGGGACATTAATACAGGACAGGACATTATTACAGGACGGGGGAAATTATTACAGGACAGGGGACATTATTACAGGATGGACATTATTACAGGACGGGGACATTATTACAGGACGGGGGACATTATTACAGGACGGGGGACATTAATACAGGACGGGACATTATTACAGGAAGGAGGACATTAATACAGGACGGAACATTATTACAGGATGGACATTATTACAGGAAGGGGGACATTAATACAGGACGGGGGACATTATTACAGAATGGACATTATTACAGGAAGGGGACATTATTACAGGAAGGGGGACATTAATACAGGACGGGGACATATTTACAGGACGGGGGACATAATTACAGGACGGGGGACATAATACAGGACGGGGGACATTATTACAGTAAGGGGGACATTAATACAGGACAGGGACATTATTACAGGACGGGACATTATTACAGGAAGGGGACATTATTACAGTACGGGGGACATTATTACAGGACGGGGGACATTATTACAGGATAGGGGATATTATTACAGGATAGAGGACACTATTACAGGATAGCCGACATTATTACAGGAAGGGGACATTATTACAGGACGGAGGATATTATTACAGGACAGGGGACATTACAAGACGGGGGACATTATTACAGGACGGAGTATGTTATTACAGGATGGAGGACGTTATTACAGGACGGGGGACATTATTACACGATGCGACATTATTACAGTAAGGGGGACATTATTACAGGACGGGACATTATTACAGGAAGGGGACATTATTACAGGATGGACATTATTACAGGAAAGGGGACATTATTACAGGACAAGGGACATTATTACAGGACAGAGGACATTAATACAGGACGGGGACATTATTACAGGACGGGACATTATTACAGGACGGAGACATTATTACAGGAATGGGACATTATTACAGGACGGGGGACATTATTACAGTACGGGGGACATTATTACAGAACGGGGGGCATTAATACAGGACGGGGGACATTATTACAGGACGGAGGACATTATTACTGGACGGGGGACATTAATACAGGATGGGGGACATTATTACAGGACGGGGGACATTATTACAGGATACAGGACACTATTACAGGATAGCGGACATTATTACAGACGGGACATTGTTACAGGACAGGGGACATTATTACAGGAAGAGGACATTATTACAGGACGGGGGACATTATTACAGGATGGACATTATTACAAGTCGGAGGACATTATTACAGGACAGGGGACATTATTACAGGATGGACATTATTACAAGACAGAGGACATTATTATAGGACAGGGGACATTATTACAGGACGGGGGATATTATTACAGGATAGAGGACACTATTACAGGATAGCGGACATTATTACAGACAGGGGACATTGTTACAGGACGGGACATTATTACAGGAAGAGGGACATTATTACAGGATGGACATTATTACAAGACGGAGGACATTATTACAGGATGTACATTATTACAAGATGGAGGACATTATTATTACAGGACGGGGACATTGTTACTGGACGGAGTATGCTATTTCAGGATGGGGACATTATTACTGGATGAAGGACATTATTACAGGACAGAGGATGTTATTACACGATGGGGACATTATTACAGGACAAAGTCATTATTACAGGACAGAGAACATTATTACAGGACAGGTGACATTATTACAGGACGGGGGACATTATTACAGGACGGGGGACATTATTTCAGGATGGAGGACACTATTACAGGATAGCGGACATTATTACAGGAAGGGGACATTATTACAGGACGGGGGACATTAATACAGGACGGAGGACATTAATACAAGACGGGGGACATTATTACAGGGCGGGGACATTATTACAGGACGGGGATATTATTACAGGATGGGGATATTATTACAGGACGGAGGACATTATTACAAGACGGGGGACATTATTACAGGACGGAGGACATTATTACGGCACGGGGGACATTAATACAGGACGGGGGACATTATTACAGGACAGGGGACATTATTACAGGACGGGGGATACTATTACAGGACGGGGGACATTATTACAGGACAGGGGACATTAATACAGGACGGGGGACATTAATACAGGATGGTGGATATTATTACAGGACAGAGGACATTATTATGGCACGGGGGACATTAATACAGGACGGGGACATTATTACAGGACGGGGGACATTAATACAGGACGGGGGACATTAATATAAGACGGGGGATATTATTACAGGACGGAGGTCATTATTACGGCACGGGGGACATTAATACAGGACGGGGACATTATTACAGGACGGGGGACATTAATACAGAACGGGGACATTATTACAGGACGGGGACATTATTACAGGAAGGGGACATTATTACAGGACGGGGACATTATTACAGGATGGACATTATTACAGAACGGAGGACATTATTACAGGACAGGGGACATTCTTACAGGAAGGGGACATTATTACAGGACGCGGGACATTATTACAGGATAGGGGATATTATTACAGGATAACGGACACTATTACAGGAAGGGGACATCATTACAGGACGAGGGACATTATTACAGGACGGGGGACATTATTACAAGAAGCGGGACATTATTCATTATTACAGGATGGAGAACACTATTACAGGATAGCGGACATTATTACAGGACAGGAGACATTAATTCAGGACGGAGGACATTAATACAAGATGGAGGACATTATTACAGGATGGAGGACATTATTACAGGATGGAGGACATTATTACAGGACGGAGATCTCATTACAGAACCGGGCCATTATTACAGGTTGGGGACAATATTACAGGACGAAGGACATTATTACTGGATAGAGGACATTATTACAGGACGGTGACATTATTACTGGATAGAGGACATTATTACAGGACGGGGACATTATTACCGGATAGAGGACATTATTACAGGATGGGGACATTATTACAGAACAAGGATATTATTACAGGACGGGGGATACTATTACAGGATGGAGGACATTAATACAGGATGGGGGACATTATTACAGGACGGAGGACATTAATACAGGACGGGGGACATTAATACAGGACGGAGGACATTATTACAGGACGGAGGACATTAATACAGGACGGGGGACATTAATACAGGACGGGGGACATTAATACAGGACGGAGGACATTATTACAGGACAGGGGACATTATTACAGGATAGAGGATATTATTACAGGATAGAGGACACTTACAGGATAGCGGACACTATTACAGGAAGGGGACATTATTACAGGACGGGGGACATTATTACAGGACGAAGGACATTATTACAGGACGGGGACATTATTACAGGACGGGGACATTATTACAGGACGGGGGACATTATTACAGTAAGGGGACATTATTACAGGACGGGGACATTATTACAAGAAGGGGGACATTATTAATTATTACAGGATGGAGGACACTATTACAGGATAGAGAACATTATTACAGGACGGGGGACATTATTACAGGACGGAGACCTTATTACAGAATGGGGCCATTATTACAGGACCGGGACAATATTACAGGATGAAGGACATTATTACTGGATAGAGGACATTATTACAGGACGGGGACATTATTGCAGGACGGAGTATGTTATTACAGGATGGGGACATTATTACTGGATGAAGGACATTATTACAGCACAAAGTCATTATTACAGGATGGGGACATTATTACAGAACGAGGATATTATTACAGGACAGAGAACGTTATTACAGGACGGAGGACATTATTACAGGACAGGTGACATTATTACAGGACAGGTGACATTATTACAGGACGGGGGACATTATTACAGGGTAGAGGATATTATTGCAGGGTGGAGGACACTATTACAGGATAGCGGACATTATTACAGGAAGGGGACATTATTACAGGACGGGGACATTATTACAAGAAGGGGGACATTATTCATTGGTACAGGATGGAGGACACTATTACAGGATAGCGGACATTATTACAGGACGGGGGACATTAATACAGGACGAAGGACATTAATACAAGACGGAGGACATTAATACAGGATGGGGACATTATTACAGGATGGAGGACATTATTACAGGATGGAGGACATTATTACTGGATAGAGAACATTATTACAAGGTGGGAGGACATTATTACCGGATAGAGGACATTATTACAGGACGGAGACATTATTACAGGACGGAGTATGTTATTACAGGATGGGGACATTATTACTGGATGAAGGACATTATTACAGGACAGAGGATTTTATTACACGATGGGGACATTATTACAGGACAAAGTCATTATTACAGGACGGAGACATTATTACAGGACAAAGTCATTATTACAGGACGGGGGACATTATTACAGGACGGGGGACATTATTGCAGGATGGAGGACACTATTACAGGAAGGGGACATTATTACAGGACGGGGGACATTAATACAGGACGGAGGACATTAATACAAGACGGGAGACATTAATACACGACCGGGACATTATTACAGGGTGGGAACATTATTACAGGACGGGGATATTATTACAGGATGGGGATATTATTACAGGACAGAGGACATTATTACAAGACGGGGGACATGATTACAGGATGGAGGACATTATTACAGGACGGAGGACATTATTACGGCACGGGGGACATTAATACAGGACGGGGGACATTATTACAGGACAGGGGACATTATTACAGGACGGGGGATACTATTACAGGACGGGGGACATTATTACAGGAAGGGGACATTATTACAGGACAAAGTCATTATTACAGGATGGGGACATTATTACAGGACAGAGAACATTATTACAGGACAGAGAACATTATTACAGGACGGGGGATACTATTACAGGACGGGGAACATTATTACAGGACGGGGGACATTATTGCAGGATGGAGGACACTATTACAGGATAGCGGACATTATTACAGGAAGGGGACATTATTACAGGACGGGGGACATTAATACAGGACGGGGGACATTATTACAGGACAGGGGACATTATTACAGGACGGGGGATACTATTACAGGACGGGGAACATTATTACAGGACGGGGGACATTATTGCAGGATGGAGGACATTATTACAGGACGGGGGACATTACTACAGGACAGAGGATGTTATTACACAATGGGGACATTATTACAGGATGAAGGACATTATTACAGGATGAGGACATTATTACTGGACAGAGGACATTATTACAGGATGAGGACATTATTACAGGACAGAGGACGTTATTACATGATGTAGACATTATTACAGGACAGGACATTGTTACAGTACAGGGGACGTTATTACAGGATGAGGCCATAATTACAGAATGAAGGACATTATTACACTGATCACTGTATTACCTGTACACTATACACTATATACAGAGCTCTTGTGTATAATGTCACTGGTAATCCTTATATTACCTGTACACTATACACTATCTACAGAGCTCCTGTGTATAATGTCACTTGTGTTCACTGTATTACCTGTACACTATATACAGAGCTCCTGTGTATAATGACACTGGTGATTACTGTATTACCTGTACACTATACACTATATACAGAGCTCCTGTGTATAATATCACTTGTGATCACTGTATTACCTGTACACTATACACTATATACAGAGCTCCTGTGTATAATGTCACTGGTGATCACTGTATTACCTGTACACTATACACTATATACAGAGCTCCTGTGTATAATGTCACTGGTGATCACTGTATTATCTGTACACTGGCACTATATACAGAGCTCCTGTGTATAATGTAACTGGTGATCCCTGTATTACCTGTACACTATACACTATATACAGTGCTCCTGTGTATAATGTCACTGGTGATCACTGTATTACCTGTACACTATACACTATATACAGAGCTCCTGTGTATAATGTCACTGGTGATCACTGTATTACCTGTACACTGGCACTATATACTGAGCTCCTGTGTATAATGTAACTGGTGATCACTGTATTACCTGTACACTATATACAGAGCTCCTGTGTATAATGTCACTGGTGATCACTGTATTACCTGTACACTATATACAGAGCTCCTGTGTATAATGTCACTGGTGATCACTGTATAACCTGTACACTATACACTATATACAGAACTCCTGTGTATAATGTCACTGGTGATCACTGTATTACCTGTACACTATACACTATATACAGAGCTCCTGTGTATAATGTCACTGGTGATCACTGTATTACCTATACACTGACACTATATACAGAGCTCCTGTGTATAATGTCACTGGTGATCACTGTATTACCTGTACACTGACACTATATACAGAGCTCCTGTGTATAATGTCACTGGTGATCACTGTATTACCTGTACACTATACACTATATACAGAGCTCCTGTGTATAATGTCACTGGTGATCACTATATTACCTGAACACTGACACTATATACAGAGCTCCTGTGTATAATGTCACTGGTGATCCCAGTATTACCTGTACACTATATACAGAGCTCCTGTGTATAATGTCACTGGTGATCACTGTATTACCTGTACACTGACACTATATACAGAGCTCCTGTGTATAATGTCACTGGTGATCACTGTATTACCTGTACACTATGCACTATATACAGAGCTCCTGTGTATAATGTCACAGGTGATCACTGTATTACCTGTACTCTATACACTACATACAAAGCTCCTAGGTATAATGTCACTGGTGATCACTGTATTACCTGTACACTATACACTGTACACAGAGCTCCTGTGTATAATGTCACTGGTGATCACTGTATTACCTGTACACTATACACTATATACAGAGCTCCTGTGTATAATGTCACTGGTGATCACTGTATTACCTGTACACTGACACTATATACAGAGCTCCTGTGTATAATGTCACTGGTGATCACTGTATTACCTGTACACTGACACTATATACAGAGCTCCTCTGTATAATGTCACTGGTGATCACTGTATTACCTGTACACTAACACTATATACAGAGCTCCTGTGTATAATGTCACTGGTGATCACTGTATTACCTGTACACCATACACTATATACAGAGCTCCTGTGTATAATGTCACTGGTGATCACTATATTACCTGATCACTGACACTATATACAGAGCTCCTGTGTATAATGTCACTGGTGATCCCAGTATTACCTGTACACTATATACAGAGCTCCTGTGTATAATATCACTGGTGATCACTGTATTACCTGTACACTATATACAGAGCTCCTGTGTATAATGTCAATGGTGATCACTGTAATACCTGTACACTGACACTATATACAGAGCTCCTGTGTATAATGTCACTGGTGATCACTATATTACCTGAACACTGACACTATATAAAGAGCTCCTGTGTATAATGTCACTGGTGATCCCAGTATTACCTGTACACTATATACAGAGCTCCTGTGTATAATGTCACTGGTGATCACTGTATTACCTGTACACTGACACTATATACAGAGCTCCTGTGTATAATGTCACAGGTGATCACTGTATTACCTGTACACTATGCACTATATATAGAGCTCCTGTGTATAATGTCACAGGTGATCACTGTATTACCTGTACACTATACACTATATACAGAGCTCCTAGGTATAATGTCACTGGTGATCACTGTATTACCTGTACACTATACAATATATACAGAGCTTCTGTGTATAATGTCACTGGTGATCACTGTATTACCTGTACAATATACACTATATACAGAGCTCCTGTGTATAATGTCACTTGTGATCACTGTATTACCTGTACACTGACACTATATACAGAGCTCCTGTGTATAATATCCCTTGTGATCACTGTATTACCTGTACACTATACACTATATAAAGAGCTCCTGTGTATAATGTCACTGGTGATCCCTGTATTATCTGTACACTATATACAGAGCTCCTGTGTATAATGTCACTGGTGATCACTGTATTACCTGTACACTGACACTATATACAGAGCTCCTGTGTATAATGTCACTTGTGATCACTGTATTACCTGTACACTATACACTATGTACAGAGCTCCTGTGTATAATGTCACTTGTGATCACTGTATTACCTGTACACTATACACTATATACAGAGCTCCTGTGTATAATGTCACTTGTGATCACTGTATTACCTGTACACTATACACTATATACAGAGCTCCTGTGTATAATGTCACTTGTGATAACTGTATTACCTGTACACTATACACAGACCTCCTGTGTATAATGTCACTGGTGATCACTGTATTACCTGTACACTGACACTATATACAGAGCTCCTGTGTATAATGTCACTGGTGATCCCTGTATTACCTGTACACTATATACAGAGCTCCTGTGTATAATGTCACTGGTGATTATTACCTGTACACTGACACTATATACAGAGCTCCTGTGTATAATGTCACTTGTGATCACTGTATTACCTGTACATTATACACTATGTACAGAGCTCCTGTGTATAATGTCACTTGTGATCACTGTATTACCTGTACACTATATAGAGAGCTCCTGTGTATAATGTCACTGGTGATCACTGTATTGCCTGTACACTGACACTATATACAGAGCTCCTGTGTGTAATGTCACTGGTGATTCCTGTATTACTTGTACACTATATACAGAGCTCCTGTGTATAATGTCACTGGTGATTCCTGTATTACTTGTACACTATATACAGAGCTCCTGTGTATAATGTCACTGGTGATTCCTGTATTACTTGTACACTATATACAGAGCTCCTGTATATAATGTCACTGGTGATCACTGTATTACCTGTACACTATATACACTATATACAGAGCATCTGTGTATAATGTCACTGGTGATCACTGTATTACCTGTACACTATATACAGAGCTCCTGTGTATAATGTCACTGGTGATCTCTGTATTACTTGTACACTATATACAGAGCTCCTGTGTGTAATGTCACTGGTGATCACTATATTACCTGTACACTATATACAGAGCTCCTGTGTATAATGTCACTGGTGATCCCTGTATTACCTGTACACTATATACACTATATACAGAGCTCCTGTGTATAATGTCACTTGTGATCACTGTATTACCTATACACTATACACTATATAAAGAGCTCCTGTGTATAATGTCACTTGTGATCACTGTATTACCTATACACTATACACAAAGCTCCTGTGTATAATGTCACTTGTGATCACTGTATTACCTGTACACTATATACAGAGCTCCTGTGTATAATGTCACTTGTGATCACTGTATTACCTGTACACTATACACTATATACAGAGCTCCTGTGTATAATGTCACTTGTGATCCTTGTATTACCTGTACACTGACACTATATACAGAGCTCCTGTGTATAATGTCACTGGTGATCCCTGTATTATCTGTACACTATATACAGAGCTCCTGTGTATAATGTCACTGGTGATCACTGTATTACCTGTACACTGACACTATATACAGAGCTCCTGTGTATAATGTCACTTGTGATCACTGTATTACCTGTACACTATACACTATGTACAGAGCTCCTGTGTATAATGTCACT
The DNA here is from genome assembly GCF_046119375.1 of Phyllobates terribilis. Lineage (NCBI taxonomy): Eukaryota > Metazoa > Chordata > Amphibia > Anura > Dendrobatidae > Phyllobates > Phyllobates terribilis. The sequence continues at coordinate 171,095,552 of NW_027362773.1, forward strand.
TGTGATCACTGTATTACCTGTACACTATATACAGAGCTCCTGTGTATAATGTCACTTGTGATCACTGTATTACCTGTACACTATACACTATATACAGAGCTCCTGTGTATAATGTCACTTGTGATCCCTGTATTACCTGTACACTGACACTATATACAGAGCTCCTGTGTATAATGTCACTGGTGATCCCTGTATTATCTGTACACTATATACAGAGCTCCTGTGTATAATGTCACTGGTGATCACTGTATTACCTGTACACTGACACTATATACAGAGCTCCTGTGTATAATGTCACTTGTGATCACTGTATTACCTGTACACTATACACTATGTACAGAGCTCCTGTGTATAATGTCACTTGTGATCACTGTATTACCTGTACACTATACACTATATACAGAGCTCCTGTGTATAATGTCACTTGTGATCACTGTATTACCTGTACACTATACACTATATACAGAGCTCCTGTGTATAATGTCACTTGTGATAACTGTATTACCTGTACACTATACACAGAGCTCCTGTGTATAATGTCACTGGTGATCACTGTATTACCTGTACACTGACACTATATACAGAGCTCCTGTGTATAATGCCACTGGTGATTATTACCTGTACACTGACACTATATACAGAGCTCCTGTGTATAATGTCACTTGTGATCACTGTATTACCTGTACATTATACACTATGTACAGAGCTCCTGTGTATAATGTCACTTGTGATCACTGTATTACCTGTACACTATATACAGAGCTCCTGTGTATAATGTCACTGGTGATCACTGTATTGCCTGTACACTGACACTATATACAGAGCTCCTGTGTGTAATGTCACTGGTGATTCCTGTATTACTTGTACACTATATACAGAGCTCCTGTGTATAATGTCACTGGTGATTCCTGTATTACTTGTACACTATATACAGAGCTCCTGTGTATAATGTTACTGGTGATCACTGTATTACCTGTACACTATATACACTATATACAGAGCATCTGTGTATAATGTCACTGGTGATCACTGTATTACCTGTACACTATATACAGAGCTCCTGTGTGTAATGTCACTGGTGATCACTATATTACCTGTACACTATATACAGAGCTCGTGTGTATAATGTCACTGGTGATCCCTGTATTACCTGTACACTATATACACTATATACAGAGCTCCTGTGTATAATGTCACTTGTGATCACTGTATTACCTATACACTATACACAATATAAAGAGCTCCTGTGTATAATGTCACTTGTGATCACTGTATTACCTATACACTATACACAAAGCTCCTGTGTATAATGTCACTTGTGATCACTGTATTACCTGTACACTATATACAGAGCTCCTGTGTATAATGTCAGTTGTGATCACTGTATTACCTGTACACTATACACTATATACAGAGCTCCTGTGTATAATGTCACTTGTGATCCTTGTATTACCTGTACACTGACACTATATACAGAGCTCCTGTGTATAATGTCACTGGTGATCCCTGTATTATCTGTACACTATATACAGAGCTCCTGTGTATAATGTCACTGGTGATCACTGTATTACCTGTACACTATACACTATATACAGAGCTCCTGTGTATAATGTCACTTGTGATCCTTGTATTACCTGTACACTGACACTATATACAGAGCTCCTGTGTATAATGTCACTGGTGATCCCTGTATTATCTGTACACTATATACAGAGCTCCTGTGTATAATGTCACTGGTGATCACTGTATTACCTGTACACTGACACTATATACAGAGCTCCTGTGTATAATATCACTTGTGATCACTGTATTACCTGTACACTATACACTATGTACAGAGCTCCTGTGTATAATGTCACTTGTGATCACTGTATTACCTGTACACTATACACTATATACAGAGCTCCTGTGTATAATGTCGCTTGTGATCACTGTATTACCTGTACACTATATACAGAGGTCCTGTGTATAATGTCACTGGTCATCACTGTATTACCTGTACACTGACACTATATACAGAGCTCCTGTGTATAATGTCACTGGTGATCCCTGTATTACCTGTACACTATATACAGAGCTCCTGTGTATAATGTCACTGGTGATCACTGTATTACTTGTACACTGACACTATATACAGAGCTCCTGTGTATAATGTCACTGGTAATTATTACCTGTACACTGACACTATATACAGAGCTCCTGTGTATAATGTCACTTGTGATCACTGTATTACCTGTACATTATACACTATGTACAGAGCTCCTGTGTATATGTCACTTGTGATCACTGTATTACCTGTACACTATACACTATGTACAGAGCTCCTGTGTATGTCACTGGTGATCACTGTATTTCCTGTACACTATATACTGAGCTCCTGTGTACAATGTCACTGGTGATCACTGTATTGCCTGTACACTGACACTATATACAGAGCTCCTGTGTGTAATGTCACTGGTGATTCCTGTATTACTTGTACACTATATACAGAGCTCCTGTATATAATGTCACTGGTGATTCCTGTATTACTTGTACACTATATACAGAGCTCCTGTGTATTATGTCACTGGTGATTCCTGTATTACTTGTACACTATATACAGAGCTCCTGTGTATAATGTCACTGGTGATCTCTGTATTACTTGTACACTATATACAGAGCTCCTGTGTGTAATGTCACTGGTGATCACTATATTACCTGTACACTATATACAGAGCTCCTGTGTATAATGTCACTGGTGATCCCTGTATTACCTGTACACTATATACACTATATACAGAGCTCCTGTGTATAATGTCACTGGTGATCACTGTATTACCTGTACACTATATACAGAGCTCCTGTGTATAATATCACTGGTGATCACTGTATTACCTGTACACTGACACTATATGTAGAGCTCCTGTGTGTAATGTCACTGGTGATCACTATATTACCTGTGCACTATATACAGAGCTCCTGTGTATAATGTCACTGGTGATCTCTGTATTACTTGTACACTATATACGGAGCTCCCGTGTATAATGTCACTGGTGATCCATGTGTTACCTGTACACTATATATAGAGCTCCTGTGTATAATGTCACTGGTGATCCCTGTATTATCTGTACACTGACACTATATACAGAGCTCCTGTGTATAATGTCACTGGTGATCACTGTATTACCTGTACACTGACACTATATACAGAGCTCCTGTGTATAATGTCACTGGTGATCACTCTATTACCTGTACACTGACACTATATACAGAGCTCCTGTGTATAATGTCACTGGTGATTCCTGTATTATCTGTACACTATATACAGAGCTCCTGTGTATAATGTCACTTGTAATTCCTGTATTATCTGTACACTATATACTATATACAGAGCTCCTGTGTATAATGTCACTTGTGATTCCTGTATTATCTGTACACTATGCACTATATACAGAGCTCCTACAGTTGTGTTCAAAAGTTTACATACCCCAGCAGAATTTTTCCTTTCTTGGTCTTGTTTCAGAGAATATGAATGATAACAAAAAAAACTTTTCTCCACTCATCTCATGGTTATTGATTGGGTGAAGCCATTAATTGTCAAAATACTGTGTTTTCTCTTTTTTGAATCTGAATGACAGCCAAAAACATCCAAATGACTCTGTTCAATATTTCACATACCCTGGTGATTTTGGCCTGATAACATGCACAGAATTTGACACAAATGGGTTTGAATGGCTACTAAAGGAAACATCCTCACCTGTGACCTGTTTACTTGTAATCAGTGTGTGTGTGTGTGTGTGCATAAAAGCTGAGTGAGTTTCTGGGATCCAGACAAACTTTTGCATCTTTCATCCAGCCACTGATGTTTCTGAATTGTGAATCATGGGGAAAGCAAAAGAATTGTCAACGGATCTACCGGAAAAGGTAGTTGAACTGTATAACACAGGAAAGGGATACAAAAAAATATCCAAGGAATTGATAATGCCAGTCAGCAGTGTTCAAACTGTGATTAACAAATGGAAAATCAGGGGCTTTGTAGAAACCAAACCACGGTCAGGTAGACCAACAAAGGGTTCGGCCACAACTGCCAGGAAAATTGTTCAGGATGTAAAGAAAAACCCACAAATAACATCAGCTGAAATTCAGGACTCTCTGAAAACTAGCGGTGTGGGTGTTTCAAGATGCACAATAAGGAGGCACTTGAAGAAAAATGGGCTGCATGATCGAGTTGCCAGAAGAAAGCCATTACTGCGCAAATGCCACAAAGTATCTCACCTACAATACGCCAAACAGCACAGAGACAAGCCTCAAAATTTCTGGAACAAAGTCATTTGGAGTGATGAGACCAAAATTTAACTTTTTGGCCACAACCATAAACGTTACATTTGGATAGAGGTCAACAAGGCCTTTGATGAAAGGAACACCATTCCTACAGTAAAGCATGGAGGTGGATCTCTGATGTTTTAGGGATGTGTGAGCTACAAAGGCACAGGAAACTTGGTAAAAGTTGAAGGAAAAATGAATGCCTCACATTATCAGCAAATACTGGAGGCAAATTTGCACTCATCAGCCCTGAATCTGCGCATGGGACGTACTTGGACGTTCCAACATGACAACGGTCCAAAACACAAGGCCAAGTCGACCTGTCGGCTACAGCAGAACAACGTGAAGGTTCTGGAGTGGCCATCTCAGTCTCCTGACCTCAATATCATTGAGCCACTCTGGGGAGATCTCAAGCGCGCAGTTCATGCTAGACAGCCCAGGAATTTACAGGAACTGGAGGCTTTTTGCCAAGAAGAATGGGCAGCTTTACCATCTGAGAAAATAAAGAACCTCATCCACAACTACCACAAAAGACTTCAAGCTGTCATTGATGTTAGAGGGGGCAATGCACGCTATTAAGAACTGTTTTGGTTGTCATTAAGATTTAAAAAGAGAAAACACAGTAGTTTGACAATAAATGGCTTCACCCAACCAAGAACCATAAGGGGAGAAAAAGTTTTTTTGTTATCATTCATATTCTCTGAAACAAGGCCAAGAAAGGAAGAATTCTGCTGGGGTATGTAAATTTTGAGCACAACTGTATTTATAATGTCACTGGTGATCACTGTATTACCTGTACACTATACACTATATACAGAGCTCCTGTGTATAATATCACTGGTGTTCACTGTATTACCTGTACACTATACACTATATACAGAGCTCCTGTGTATAATATCACTGGTGTTCACTGTATTACCTGTACACTATACACTATATACAGAGCTCCTGTGTATATCATCACTGGTGTTCACTGAATTACCTGTACACTATACACTATATAAAGAGCTCCTGTGTATAATGTCACTGATGATGACTGTGTTACCTGTACACTGACACTATATACAGAGCTCCTGTGTATAATATCAAGGTGATCACTGTATTTCCTGTACACTATATACAGAGCTCCTGTGTATAATGTCACTGGTGATCCCTGTATCACCTGTACACTATATACAGAGCGCCTGTGTATAATGTCACCGGTGATCACTGTATTACCTGTACACTATATACAGAGCTCCTGTGTATAATGTCACCGGTGATCCCTGTATTACCTGTACACTATACACTATATACAGAGCTCCTGTGTATAATGTCACTGGTGATCACTGTATTACCTGTACACTATATACAGAGCTCCTGTGTATAATGTCAGTGGTGATCCCTGTATTACCTGTACACTACACTATATACAGAGCTCCTGTGTATAATGTCACTGGTGATCACTGTATTACCTGTACACTATATACAGAGCTCCTGTGTATAATGTCACTGGTGATCACTGTACTACCTGTACACTATACACTATATACATAGCTCCTGTGTATAATCTCACTGGTGATCACTGTATTACCTGTACACTATATACAGAGCTCCTGTGTATAATGTCACTGGTGATCAGTTTGTAGAAACCAAACCACGGTCAGGTAGACCAACAAAAAGTTCGGCCACAACTGCCAGGAAAATTGTTCAGGATGTAAAGAAAAACCCACAAATAACATCAGCTGAAATTCAAGACTCTCTGAAAACTAGCGGTGTGGCTGTTTCAAGATGCACAATAAGGAGGCACTTGAAGAAAAATGGGCTGCATGATCGAGTTGCCAGAAGAAAGCCATTACTGCGCAAATGCCACAAAGTATCTCACCTACAATACGCCAAACAGCACAGAGACAAGCCTCAAAACTTCTGGAACAAGGTCATTTGGAGTGATGAGACCAAAATTTTACTTTTTGGCCACAACCATAAACGTTACATTTGGATAGAGGTCAACAAGGCCTTTGATGAAAGGAACACCATTCCTACAGTAAAGCATGGAGGTGGATCTCTGATGTTTTAGGGATGTGTGAGCTACAAAGGCACAGGAAACTTGGTAAAAGTTTAAGGAAAAATGAATGCCTCACATTATCAGCAAATACTGGAGACAAATTTGCACTCATCAGCCCTGAATCTGCGCATGGGACGTACTTGGACGTTCCAACATGACAACGGTCCAAAACACAAGGCCAAGTTGACCTGTCGGCTACAGCAGAACAACGTGAAGGTTCTGGAGTGGCCATCTCAGTCTCCTGACCTCAATATCGTTGAGCCACTCTGGGGAGATCTCAAGCGCACAGTTCATGCTAGACAGCCCAGGAATTTACAGGAGCTGGAGGCTTTTTGCCAAGAAGAATGGGCAGCTTTACCATCTGAGAAAATAAAGAACCTCATCCACAACTACCACAAAAGACTTCAAGCTGTCATTGATGTTAGAGGGGGCAATACACGGTATTAAGAACTGTTTTGGTTGTCATTAATATTTAAAAAGAGAAAACACAGTAGTTTGACAATAAATGGCTTCACCCAACCAAGAACCATAAGGGGAGAAAAAGTTTTTTTGTTATCATTCATATTCTCTGAAACAAGGCCAAGAAAGGAAGAATTCTGCCGGGTATGTAAATTTTGAGCACAACTGTATTTATAATGTCACTGGTGATCACTGTATTACCTGTACACTATATACAGAGCTCCTGTGTATAATATCACTGGTGTTCACTGTATTACCTGTACACTATACACTATATACAGAGCTCCTGTGTATAATGTCACTGGTGATCCCTGTATTACCTGTACACTATACACTATATACAGAGCTCCTGTGTATAATATCACTGGTGTTCACTGAATTACCTGTACACTATACACTATATAAAGAGCTCCTGTGTATAATGTCACTGATGATGACTGTATTACCTGTACACTGACACTATATACAGAGCTCCTGTGTATAATATCACTGGTGATCACTGTATTTCCTGTACACTATATACAGAGCTCCTGTGTATAATGTCACTGGTGATCCCTGTATCACCTGTACACTATATACAGAGTGCCTGTGTATAATGTCACTGGTGATCACTGTATTACCTGTACACTATATGCAGAGCTCCTGTGTATAATGTCACTGGTGATCCCTGTATTACCTGTACACTGACACTATATACAGTGCTCCTGTGTATAATGTCACTGGTCATCACTGTATTACCTGTACACTGACACTATATACAGAGCTCCTGTGTATAATATCACTGGTGATCACTGTATTACCTGTACACTATATACAGAGCTCCTGTGTATAATATCACTTGTGATCCCTGTATTACCTGTACACTATACACTATATACAGAGCTCCTGTGTATAATGTCACTGGTGATCACTGTATTACCTGTACACTATATACAGAGCTCCTGTGTATAATGTCACTGGTGATCCCTGTATTACCTGTACACTATACACTATATATAGAGTTCCTGTGTATAATATCACTGGTGTTCACTGTATTACCTGTACACTATACACTATATACAGAGCTCCTGTGTATAATATCACTGGTGTTCACTGAATTACCTGTACACTATACACTATATAAAGAGCTCCTGTGTATAATGTCACTGATGATGACTGTATTACCTGTACACTGACACTATATACAGAGCTCCTGTGTATAATATCACTGGTGATCACTGTATTTCCTGTACACTATATACAGAGCTCCTGTGTATAATGTCACTGGTGATCCCTGTATCACCTGTACACTATATACAGAGCGCCTGTGTATAATGTCACTGGTGATCACTGTATTACCTGTACACTATATGCAGAGCTCCTGTGTATAATGTCACTGGTGATCCCTGTATTACCTGTACACTGACACTATATACAGAGCTCCTGTGTATAATGTCACTGGTGATCACTGTATTACATGTACACTATATACAGAGCTCCTGTGTATAATGTCACTGGTGATCCCTGTATTACCTGTACACTATACACTATATACAGAGCTCCTGTGTATAATGTCACTGGTGATCACTGTATTACCTGTACACTATATACAGAGCTCCTGTGTATAATGTCACTGGTGATCCCTGTATTACCTGTACACTACACTATATACAGAGCTCCTGTGTATAATGTCACTGTATTACCTGTACACTATATACAGAGCTCCTGTGTATAATGTCACTGGTGATCACTGTACTACCTGTACACTATACACTATATACAGAGCTCCTGTGTATAATATCACTAGTGATCACTGTATTACCTGTACACTATATACAGAGCTCCTGTGTATAATGTCACTGGTGATCACTGTATTACCTGTACACTGACACTATATACAGAGCTCCTGTGTATAATGTCACTGGTGATCACTGTATTACCTGTACACTATATACAGAGCTCCTGTGTATAATGTCACTGGTGATCACTGTATTACCTGTACACTATATACTATATACAGAGCTCCTGTGTATAATATCACTGGTGTTCACTGTATTACCTGTACACTATATACAGAGTGTTACGCACACGCCCGGACTAACTGGTGTGAGCGTGGTTAGTGATCCCACTGGACCATGAACCAAGGAGTGCCTGGAGGGGCGTGACTAAAGGCCCCGTCACACTTAGCGATGCTGCAACAATCCCGACAACGATACGACCTTTCAGGGATCGTTGCTGCGTCGCTATGTGGTCGCTGGTGAGCTGTCAAACAGGCGGGCTCACCAACGATCAGGGGAGCAGCAACATCGTGGAAATTATCTTTCCACGATGTCCTGCTCCTGGTTACCAACCTGCTGGAGGTTACCGCTCACTTTAGCAGGCTCGTAACCATGATAAACAGCGGGTTACTAGGTGCGCGTGTGCCCCTAGTAACCCGATGTTTACCATAGTTACCAGCCTGATCGCTGCTCCCGCTGGTCACACACAGCGATGTGTGCTGACCAGCAGGAGAGCAACGACCAAAAAATGGTCCAGGACACTTTGCAGCGATCAGCGACCTCACAGCAGGGGCCTGATCGTTGCAAAGTGTCACACATAGCGACATCGCTGGTGAGGTCGCTGTTGCGTCACCAAAACCGTGACACAGCAGCGATCTCGCTAGCAATCTCGCTATGTGAGACGGGGGCTTTAGTATCAACTCGGTCCGACCAAGGTCGCACAGCAGCTCAGTCGACTCCGTGAACCAGGGAGGAACCAAGCAGAGGGACCAGGTGCTACTCCAGGTCAGACCCCGGTCACAGCTGTTGACCCACACCGGGGAATGCAGGAACGGGCAGGCACAGCTGGTATGCAGACAGGCGGGTGCTGGCAGGCACGGCTGGTATGCAGACAGGCGGGTGCTGGCAGGTAGGAAAGCAGGCTGGATAGGGACTAGTACAGACTGGGATACAGGAACAGAGCCGTGGGTGCGGTGGACTAGAAGAGCTGAACCGCAGGCGCGGAGGACAAGCGAAACCGAAGGTGCGGTGGACAAGCAGAGTAGAGCGAAACCGTAGGTGTGGTGGACAAGCAGAGCAGAGTGAAACTGCAGGTGCGGTGGACAAGCAGAGCAGAACCGAGCAAAAGGTGCAGGCAGACAGGACAGGGCTCTGTTCACATGGAACAGACTGGAAAATACAGGAAGATAGTTAGAATACTGGAGGTAGATACGGAGGCAGGGAAACGGGACTAGCAGAAACAAAAACACAAGGTACTTACTATGAAATAGCGAGTGGACACAAAACTCACAAACAGAAGTACAGAGACAACGAGTTGGAGTTAGGTGCAGGTTCAGACACTGCAGGAAAAGGGCAGCTACAGACATAGATTCAAATAGGTAACAGGCTAGGACACTGTTCAGACAGGAACTGAACCAGGAACAAGATACAGGAACGAGCCTGGGAACTCAGCCCCCAGGGTGGCGGAAACAGACTAGAAGTCACAGATAACGGGCCTGGGTATACAGCCCCCAGGGTGGCGGAAACAGACAAGATACAGGACAGGACCTGGCAACTCAGTTGCACAGAACACACTGAAAGAAAGTGTTGCTCAGGCACCTCCTACTGGGTGGAGGGGGTTTAAGTATCCAGTGACTCACAGCAATAGGCTGGGGACGCATTAGGAGTGCACACACAGTAACTATAAGAATCAGGCAGTAACCGCGCCACCACCCTAAGCAATCAGACAAGAGACATGCACACAGCAGGTACTGGAGAAAAGTGTGCTGCCTGGACTGATAGGTAAGATAGCGGTCTTGCATGGTGGGAGGTGGTAAGCCATGCAAGCACGCCGCCAGGGATGTTACAGTACCCCCCCCTTTACACCCCCTCTTCTTCAAGCCTGCAAGGATTTTGTGCAGAGAATTTGGAGGCCGATCCTTCTCTTCAAGAAGTTTACCTCTTCTGTCCACTAGAGGGAACGAAACTGGTCTCACCATCTTGGTGACTAGGATGCTTCCTCCCATCGAGCCATCCTCAGCAACAGATGAAGTGAGTGAAGTACCAGTCCTCCGCCTAGTTGGAGGGGTGCAGAGACTTGGAGGTAGCCACCGCCTTGATGGACTTATTGCCAGATTTATTAGAGATGGAGGATCCTTGCTTTGCGACCAACTTCAGTCTGGTTTCTGAGATGACATGTCTGTGAGGCGGGACGGTACCTGAAGCCAGATCATTGGTACAATCGTCGAGACTGTGTGGGGACAATGCCTCCGCTTCCCTTCCTTCGGAGACTTCAGCGCACAGCGAGTCAGCGACTAGCAGATCTGTTGAAGAAATAGAAGAAGACCCTGCTGACTGTCCTGAAGATATGGGGACTGGACACCCCTTGTACCTCAGCAGTCCCCCAGGAAACACCATGCAGGACCTCCAGACCTGAGCGGGCACTAGATCTCTCGGCTCTGGACGACCTGTGGGTAAACCAGACAGCACCTGGAATGTGAACTTCTTCATGTGTAATGCTCCAATCTGGAGCTTAATTTGTACAGACATATTTTGACTGCTTCTGAGTAGGGCTCGTCCTTCTGCTGACAATGCCCAAACCGGATTCTGGAGTTGTCGGACGGAAATCAGACACCGACTCTTCAAGGCTTTAAGCCCGAAACTTCCGGTTAATCCGAGGCCTTCACTTGCCACGGAGACAGTCATGGTCATCTGTGGAGAGGAAACACTAACGCCAAGGGCAGCCTCTCCTACAGGCCTAATGTCTTGGGATACTCCAACCTTCACTGGACAAAGACCGTCAGGGTGTCCCAAACAACCGCAGCGGGACTGCAATCAGATTTTGTGACTGAGTTCCGGCCTCTGCTTTGCCTGACGAACATGGTCATCCTTCATGGATACTGTGCGGATAGCTGCCTCTACAGGCCGGGAAACAGGAGGTCTTTGGGAGGACAGAACCTGGCGTGACGGTTTACCTCTACGCCTTGCACGTCTGGACTGCCTCTTGAGGTTGGGAAGAGAAGTATTCTGTGGAGCATAGTCATCCTGTGTGGATTCTGGGTGGGCAGCAGTCTCTTCGGGCTGGAGGACTGGTAGGCTACCTACACACATTACCCATCGGGTCTGCTCCGGGATATTGGGAAGGGAAGCTTTAGCAAAAGCTTCAGGATTAGGGTCATCGAAGACCATTAGAAAGGCCACCAGGAAGGCCTGCAGGACAAAGACGATAGGATCCCATGCTTCCCACAGGGGGTTGATCCATTTCAAGGCATCACCCACTAGGTAGGACATCATGAATGCTACTTTAACCCGATCAGTGGGAAAATAGTGAGCATAGAATTTGAAATGCAGCATACATTGCTCCACAAACGCACGGCTTTGTTTTGGATCCCCATAGTACCGTGGTGGATCTGCAGGAACGAGTGCTGATAGCTTCATTTGGGCTGGTGCGTAAATCGCCTGGGCCATAGCTTGAGAAAAAAATTTTTCTTGGTGCACGTGACTCGCCCCCTGGGCCGTGGGGCACTCAGAGCCAGGCAATCGGGAAACGATGGGAGTAGTAGTGGCAACCCGGTTCCGTGGCTCAGGGTGGTCAGACCAGTGGTAGTCTGCTATGCGCTATTGATAATGTCCGACTACACCACCCGTGGATTGCGGTTATTAGGAACCGCCGCTGCATGCAGACCGCTGGGGCTGATGAGGTGTGCAGCTAGGGTAGTGTGACTCCCCACGGGAAGAGTGCGGCCCCAGGGCAGTATAATGGATGGTGGGAGTGATGGTGGTGAGAGTCCCAGTACCGGTAGTGCTGGAGGCGCGAAGGAGCACACAGACAACAGGTTGCAGTCCAGGGTCTTTACTAGAACAGGTAAACTGACCCATAAACAGTCCCGGCTAGGAGGGGACCTGGATGTCTGAGAGCAATTGGGAGATTGGCCCTGTTCAGGGTGAGGGTGTAGGCCTACCGTGCTTTCTGTGCTCCTTCTGGCTATCTCCTCGTTATAGGGTAACAGCCCATGCTTCCAAGCACTCCGTGTATTCTCGCCTGTATGGCCTGCAACGTGGGTTCCTTTCTGCTCCTGGCCTGGTACGGCTTTTCTGGTCCCTTCTGTTGTGGCAGAGCCTCCAGGCTTCTTAGGCCAAGGAATATACAGTCCCCTGCGGACTGGTTCTCTGCTGGAGGATGTAGAATCCTCTCAGCCTCAGACACCAAAGTCTGGTAAGTTAAGTCCTTTATCTGCCAAGACAGGCTCTCTTCGCCTCTTGTCTCTGGCTTGTGGCTCTCCTCCTGCCACACTTCCTCTTAGGTGCAGTGCAACTGTCTGTCCCTGCTCTGCTCTGGGACAAGTCTCAGTCCTGAGACAGGTCATCTGGTTCTCCCTAACCCTGCCCCCAGTACCAGCTTTCATAGGGGCAGCCTGCTCCCCCTACTGGCCTGAGACAGGAGGTACTGCATGCTAATGTTCCCCTGACTAGAGAACCTCCCCCTTGCTCTCAGACACAGCTTTATTACACTTGTGGCATCCAGGCCAGGGTGACACATTCCCCCCTAGTAGAATTTTAGTACCCCGGGACTAAACAATAAACAAAGACAATATACATGACTATAAAACATTAATAGACAAACGACGCACAGATTGAGTTCTTAAGGTCACAGTGTGGTCTGTGACCGGGTGTCCATATCACCAGAACAACGGGGAGCCTTAACCAGGTGGGGGTCTGTCCTACCCCAAGTCTTTTACAGTCTTAGTTCATTTCTGGGTTAGGCTCCGAACGCAGTCCATACAAGGTCCTGGTTATAAAAAGTCCATAACCTGTGAGTCCGTACGGTAGCTGCAAGAAACTGAAACACAGAATTACCAAACATGCATGTAACTTGGCAAACATTTCAACATTTGGCAACAGGGTTATTTACAATTTAGTGCATCCTATATACTCCAGCGAGCGGGTATCTGCCCCTTTGTGCTCCTGGTTGATCTACGTAGCCCACTGTCTGGTGGTGGACTGACTTGGCTTTCCCCACTAGCGTTAGGGGTACAGCTACCAGCTGGGTGTACAGGTAGGGCAGGCAGCTGTCTGCGGGTCCTTTGGCTTACCGCAGGTATGGCAGGCTCACTGTCAGCAGAGGGTTGACTCTCTTGGGCTGCTGGTACAGGCTCTTCTGCCTCTGGAACCGCTTGCTCCTCTTCACCTTCCGACTCTGGTGTTGGTTGTTGCTGTGCCGGTTGCAGGAAATGCAGGACAGGTACCACTATGGCATCATTTATGCGAGTCCAGGACTGAGGGAACTCTCCGAGAACGGTGCTGATCATTTCTTCCTTGTCCTCTGCGGGTTCAAGGTCACTCTGATCCTCTTCTGCACTACGGAGTTGCTCGGGGCACCTTTTGAGGTGGTCTCTGGAGACGGTGCTAGTGGTTTCTCCTCCGTCCTTGGTGATCACGCACACCTTCGGGTTGTCGTGATCAGACTGCTGTATGGTGTAGGGTTCCCTTTCCCACTGGTCGTCCAACTTATGTAACCTTCTCTTCCGCTTCAGGACTTGCTCACCAGGTTCTAGGGGACCAGCAGGGGCGTGTTGGTTGAAGAGTCTTTCTTGCCTTTCTCTCACCTGGGCCAGGCTCTTCTTCATACTCTCCTGTACCTTCTTGTACTGCAGTTGCCTTTCCGTATCCCAGTCCGCATCCGGGGAGGTGTCCTCAGGTGTTAGGACTCCCATCTCCAGGTCTACGGGCAGCTTACCTGGTCTGGCTCGCATCAGGTAAGCCGGGGTGCAGTTGGCAGCATTCACCGGGATATGATTGTATAAGTCTATCAGGTCCGGCAGTTTTTCTGGCCACAGGCTGCGTTCCTCCAGGGGCAATGTCTTCAGGAGATCAATAACTATATTGTTCATCTTCTCACACATCCCGTTGGTTTGTGGGTGGTTAGGCGTCCGAATCTTCTTACAGCCATAGATGTTGCAGAACTCCTGGAAGATTTCAGCCTCGGACGCTGGACCCTGGTCTGTCAGGACCTGTTCCGGATACCCGTGTGGACGGCAGAAGTATTGCTGGAAGGCTCTGGCCGCTGTTTGGGCTGTCAAGTCCTTTACCGGGACCACCACTAGAAAACGGGAATAGTGGTCCACGATTGACAGGGCATAGATGTGTGGGGGTCGTGATGACATTCCACTCGTCCTCCAGTCACTCCAAATTCAAACTATGAGCATGGGTCAACCATTCAAAGAATGAGTCAGACAACAAGCTGGTTCAAGCTCAGAGCATGCTCAGAAGACTACTACAGTCAACGTCCTCAGCATTGTTCTGCCTTTATTTTTTACATGCACAAATCTAAATACACTACATAATGGGAGGGAAAAGGGGTTGTCCGGGGCGGGGTAAACCATGAAAGTCCAGTGTCTGGCCACTCCTGATTGGTCCACATCTCCTTATCTCAGTCTCTGGGCAGATATTGCAGCCGTCAGCTTATAATCTTGTTTCGTTTCTCTGAAATAAGTCCTGGCAACACTGGAAATGTCTTAGTTTAAATTTCGATTTGAGTATTACGTAGCAAGGAAAGCTTATTGTTATATGACACAAAATGGTGGTTAGTACATTAGCAAAAAAGCGTATAAAAGTTACAAGAATATAAAAGTTACAAATATATATATTCTCTTTTTCCCCGACATTCCCCCCTAAACACTAAGCTTTCCTTTGCTTCGGGGCCTTTGAGACTGTCCATGTGTGGGGAGAGGGGAGGTGGATTTCTTCACCCAATCATCTTAGAAGCTGCCCCCTTATGGGACGCCCCCAGACAATCGAGCCCTATCCTGGGTGACACATGGAGTTCTCCCAACTGTCCCTAAACTAAATCTCTCAATTGGACTTTGTTATGGGGGGGGTCTGGTTAGACTTGTTCAAAGAAGTGTATTTCTCTATATAAGGGGACTATGCAGCACAGGACCACCAGGCCCAATACTAGTAGACCTCCCATTACTAGACAAACTTGTTGGAGGAATCCCTTGAGCGCTCCCAACCAACCTGAGAAGAAGGAGGTATCTACCCCTGTGTGGTAGCTGTCCACCCTGGGACAGACAGTAAGCATATGGAAAGGATATAGAAGAAGGTAGTCATCTTTTATAGACTCGTTCTGTCTCTCTTGCAGTGGGAGGCGTGAATCCAGGTGCTCTTGCCCTCAAGCTTCAGAGCCGTCGGGGTGGTGAGAAGCACAGTGTACGGTCCCTCGAACCGCGGCTGGAGGCAGTCTTTCCGGACAAACTTCTTCACATACACTAGATCGCCTGGGGTGAAATCATGTACTGCATCACCTGTAGATTCTGGGAGAGAAGCAGATACTGGAGAGCGGGTGTTAGTCAATTCTTTAGACAAAACAATCACAAATTTTACCACTCTATCATGTGTTTCAGACAACTCTTGGGGCCTAATCTCTCCTATCTTGGGTGGGGTCCTAAACAAAATTTTATAGGGAGTCAGCCCATGTTTGGCCTGAGGAGTGTGTGTGATATGATACAATACTATGGGGAGTAGGTCGGGCCAGGGGAGGGGATGATCTTAGGTCATTTTCAAGAGCTGGGTCTTGAGTGTGGAATTCATTCTTTCCACTTTGCCTGAACTGGCAGGATTGTATGGAGTGTGGAGGCCCAAATCTGTTCCCAACATGTTCCAGAGTTCTTCGTAGATATTTGCTGTGAAAGCTGGTCCTTGGTCCGATTCTATGATTTGGGGAACTCCAAATCTGCAGGCAATTTCGGTGATCAGTTTCTTGGCTGTGACTTTAGCAGTCATGTTGACAACCGGGTAGGCCTCGGGCCAGGCTGAGAACATATCCACGGCTACCAAAACGTACTCCTATTTTCTTGCTTTAGACATTTGGATATGGTCGACTTGTATTCTCTGCCAAGGGTAGTCTGGTTTAGCCAGGTGTTGGAGAGGGACCCGTGCCGTACACGTTGGGTTGCAGGTAGCGCAGACAGAGCAGGATTTTGAGTATGCAGTCACAGTGGAAGAGATTCCAGGTGCAAAGTACAGTTTCTTGATACATGCCAAGGCTTGATTCTTTCCTCTGTGTGTAGGCCCGTGAGCCCATGCTGCCGCAGCTGAGTACATGCGTCTAGGCAAGCAAGGCTTCCCATCCACTTGGTAAAGAGTCGAGTTGACCTTTGAATCTTTGCGACCTGCCAGCATGGCTCCTGCCGCTTTCCACTGCTTAACTTCTTCGGTGGGGGTCTTCCTTTGTTCCTCACACAATTTTTCTTCAGGCATCCTGACCCCCCTGGATTCCATTCGTGTCTCCGCTGGACTTGTATGGTCTTCCGCCGGCTGTTCTTTGGCTCTTGCTCTAGTGAGCGCCACAGCTACGGTTTGCAGGGTTTCTCCTATCTCTTCTTCCTTTTCCTGCCACTTTGATGACACATTCTCCACTGCTGCAGTCTTGGCTGCTTGGTCAGCTAGGTGGTTGCCCCTGGCTTCTCTGGATTCTAGTCTTCCATGAGCCTTGACCTTCATAACAGCAACCTGAATGGATAGTTCCAGGGCCTTCATTAGGGCCTTAATCCATGAGGCATGTTTCACTGGTGTACCTGCAGCTGTGATGAATCCTCTAGACTTCCACAAGAGTCCAAAATCATTGCAAATTCCATGTCCATACCTGGAATCGATATATATATATTCGCCTTTGTTCCTGCTGCCAGGTGGCAGGCCTCTGTGAGAGCCACAAGTTCAGCTTCTTGTGCAGACATGTATGGTGGTAGAGCTTCAGCCTTCAGAACTGTTAGGTCTGTTGTGACAGCATATCCCGTGTGGAACTTCCCTTGAGGGTCTGCGAAACGGGATCCATCAGTCCATAGGTGCAAGGCAGGGTCTGCGAGCGGATGTGCCACCATATTCTCTGGAGCAGAAGTCTCTTCCTGCAAAATTTTTATACAATCATGAGGTTCCACCAATGGACCTTCACCCTCTTCACCTTCCCCCCTAGAAGGTGGAAGCAAAGTGGCAGGATTGATAGTCAGACATCTGGTAAATGTTATATTGGAGAGCAACAATAGGGAACACTGCAGCCGCAGGTGTCTTTGTTTGGTTAGATGTTTCGGAGATGTTTGTTGCAGAACAGCTGAGAGATCATGGCCAGCCTGTATAACTAGATCATGTCCAAGGACGATATCAGCTGACTTGTCAAAAAGGATGTGAGCAGCGTGGACCGCCTTAAGGCACGTGGGGGCAGTTCGGGCGACAGGGTCCAGGCGGGCTGAGTAGTAGCCCAAAGGCTGATACTTATGATCATAGCGTTGTGCTAGAACTCTAGAGGCATGACCTTCCGATTCCGAGACAAAAAGGTGAAATGGCTGAGTATAGTCCGGTAAGCCCAAGGCCGGGGCAGAGACAACAGCCTGTTTAAGGCGGTCAAAACATAGTCTGTGTTGATGAGAAACACGTGGATCTTCAGCATGAAGCCAAACTGAGCCTTCATCCTTGAAACAGTCGTACAGAGATTGCATGAGCTTTGAGGCATCAGGGATCCATTGCCTGCAGTAAGTGATGAGGCCAAGGAAAGTCTGCATAGCGGAGTAGGTGGTTGGGAAGGTGATATCCATGATGGCTTGTTTTCTTTCTTCAGTCAGATGTCTAGCACCTTGTGATATACAATGTCCGAGGAAAATGACCTTGGGCAGACACCATTGGACTTTGCCTTTCGAGACTTTACAGTTAGCTGAGTGAAAAAACCAGAGAAGGGATTCTGACATCTCTGGCAAATTTTCTTCAGTGCCACAGAGTAAAAGATCATCCACATACTGTAGAAAGGTGACCTGAGGGTTCTCTTGAACCCATGGCTTCAGAATAGACTTTATAGAATGAGTGAATTGGTTAGGAGAGTTCTGGGCTCTTTGAAAGGTGAAAACAAAAAGAAACCACGAATCTTCATGTAAGGGTATACTGAAGAAGGCGTTGGCCAGATCTAACACCGTAAACAAAGTGGCCGTTGGAGGCAGCTGAGACAAGAGGGTGTTTGGGTTGGGTACCACTGGAGTTTCTAAAATGGTAGCTGCATTGACGGCTCTGAGATCCTGAACCAACTGGTATCTTGGAGACTCTCCCGGAACGGTTTTCTTTTTACAGAAAAGAGGGGTGTATTGCATGGAGATACACATCTGACAAGGACTCCTGATTCCAGGAGGAAAACGATTTGGGTACCCAAGCTTTGTTCTTGTGCAGCCTTGAGGGGGGGGGGTATTGTGGCAACCGTGGGTACCAGTGTCCAGGCTAGAGGTGTACTCGGACCGGGGGAACCTGCAGGAGGCCGACGTCCTCTGGCCCACTGGACCACAGAGAGTGAGGGAACTGTGAGGTTGTATGGTCATCATCATGAGAGGGAAGGCTTTAAAAACACAGTGGTCTTCAGTCCCTTGTTCGGAATGAGGGTCCCGCAAAAAAAGCTCCATACCATGGTTTCCGAAGGTAATTGTTGCCTTCATCCGCTCTAAGAGATCGGCTCCCAACAGATTGACAGGGCAAGTTTCAGAGACCAAGAATCTTGTGAGTACTCCGGTGAACGGTCCTGCAGACACAGGGACTGTGAGTGGAAAGGAAATATGTTGGCCTTCCACCCCAACACAGGTGAGGGTATCCGGTGATAGGGATACAGAAGGAGGGAGCTGTGCAGAGGAAATGACAGATGTGGCCGCCCCAGTGTCCACCAGGAACTCCAGTGGTTGATGGTTCACCTGTAAAATGACAGTCTCTGAGGATGTGGTCAAGGCTACCACACTCCCAACATAACATTCATCCTTCAGAATCACGAGGTTGTCTTCTGTTTCTAGATGATCCCTTGTCATCTCTTCTGTCTTGTCTTCTATATGTGGGAGGAGTATCATCACCTGTGCCTTTAACCATTACCCACTTGATTCCATGTTGGTTGCCAGGGGGTGGGTAGCTTTCTTGAGCTTGATATAGCATGGCAGGAGCGGTTTTCTTCTTTGGCTTAGTATCCTTTTCCATTTTTAGCATGGCTTTTTGGAAAGCTTTGACAATGTTCACTACGTCGTTAAAAGAAGAAGAACGAATCTCGGGGCGTACCCTCAGAACGTCATCTCTGAGAGCGTCTTGTAGGCCATCTACTAGGGCCTGAACCAACAGGGCGGCCTGCATCTTGACGTGAGGACTGTATCCGAGATCCTCAAAATGCATGCTGAGTCTTGCAGCATATCTTTCCACAGATTCATCAGGGTCTTTTTGAACATCTTGTACAGACCCAGCTTGATCTGACAAGCGATCCTGAGCCCAGGCTTTTAACTGTTTCATGTATTCTAGGCCGGATTCATACGTACTAAGGGATCCTGCTTTTGTGGAATCCATGGCCTTTTGAAAGCTCTCCGTTTTCGGCTAAGTGAGCCTGGCATTCTGCAGCCAGAGTAGAACCAGCAGCAAGGGCAATTTTACGAACCAATCCTCCAGCATGGCTCATACAGGTGTTTGCAGGGTTGACTATGGCCCCCACCCGATGTGTAAGGATGTCACCATAGCCTATTGACAGAGTGACAGGGTGTCCTGATGGGTCTACTAGGTTCCGGGAGCGGCAGGGGTCCCAGACTTCTGAGGGGCTGGGGGGTGGTGTTCTGTCAGCAGTTGCTTGGAGCAAGGGCCGGAATATGGGTAATGAATGTGGGGTGGAGGATGCCATAGGAGACGTATGGGGTAAAGGAGGGGGGGGGCTGGAGTATCTTGAGCCCATCCCTCATCTGGCTCCGTATCGTCTTGAGTAACAGTATGTTGGCGGAGGGAGAGCAGTCTGGCCTGAAATTCTGGGGAGTTGAGGAGGATATCCCCAGGGTTGTGGGTGACTCCCATAGGAAACAGGGGAAGCGTCTCAGCATCGTGGACTGGAGCAGAGGGTGTCACATTAGTTTCAGATGGGTACTCTGGGACTACGGGCTTTTCCACCTGTGCTGGTGGCTGGTAATATGCACCGGACGGATCTAGTAGTGGATATAGGCTGGATTGGGGCTTTCCGGGCCTCCCACAACAAGTAAGAGGTGTAGTAAGATGGCCGTGGGAGGGAGGAGGTGGGAGTGGGATTATTCTTGGAGGCAGGAAAAGGTGTAGTAAGATGGCCGTTGGAGGGAGGTGGTGGGAGTGGGGGTGGGATTGTTCTTGGGGGTAGGGAAAGGTGTAGTAACAGGCATCAACGGGGTTACGGCCAATTTGAGGGCACATAACAAATCACATTCTGTAGCTTTCATGTATCCGAACAAAGGCTCGGCATTCTCTGTTCCCCCCTGCACCATCTACTCTAAGATGTGCCTGAGCCTGATGCAAAAGTCGTCACCCAACTTTCCCAACTTCTGTGTAACACATTCATAAGCTTATCATATTATACAAATTCCTAACATTCTTCTTGCCTTCCCGTAACTCCACTAATTGGCTTAACTCCCACAGCAGCATTCCGCAACTTACGAGATCTTTCAAATTTGAATATACACAACATTTTCTTATAGAATGCAATGATCTGTCGCGACTCAGATCACTGGTGCAGCCGACAGGTCGCCACTCCTCAGTGTAGAGGCACCTCTCAATACACCGATAAGACAGAGAGTAACCTCTCAATCTGTCCCTTCCCTAACCTTGAATGGCGACTTTACAGTACGACTCACCACGGCACCCTGACTGACAGCAGAACCCCTCCTTATGAGGTTTCTCTGTATAAGACGAAGAGCACCTCTCAATTCGTCTTCTTTCCTACTACGGCACCACCCGTCAGTGTAGAGTACACCTCTCAATACACTGACAAGACAGAGAGTAACCTCTCAATCTGTCTCCTTTCCTAACACGGCATCACCCGTCAGTGTAGAGTCACCTCTCAATACACTGTTTCCTAACCTTGACTTTACAGCAGTCTCTGTATTAGACGAAGAATACTCCTCAATTCGTCACAGATTCTGACAGCACAACACCTTACACTACAATTCAGGAATGCTTTGAAACTTCGACTATCAGTTACGGGAGGCAGCTATCTAAGAAAAGTACAGTGACCGGGGGAGGAGGAGGTGGTGTGCACACGAGCACGCGCAGGCATGCGACGTCACTCGGTTTAACACTTGCTGGTTCAGGACGTGGTGCGGGACGCCCAAGGTCTCACCACTCGACCGGTCACCCACCCAGATCCAACCTGACAATCCCACAGAAACCGCTGCGGCTGACACACAGGCAAGTGAGACATATAAAATACATCTCAACTTACCGTGTTCGATGGAGGTTGATCAGGCCTCAAATTCAGCCACCGCGGTCACCACCAGGGAAATCAGCAATATGGGTCCGGGAGGGCGGCGTACCGCTAGCCACGCCGCACGTTGAGCGCCATTTGTGGGGGTCGTGATGACATTCCACTCGTCCTCCAGTCACTCCAAATTCAAACTATGAGCATGGGTCAACCATTCAAAGAATGAGTCAGACAACAAGCTGGTTCAAGCTCAGAGCATGCTCAGAAGACTACTACAGTCAACGTCCTCAGCATTGTTCTGCCTTTATTTTTTACATGCACAAATCTAAATACACTACATAATGGGAGGGAAAAGGGGTTGTCCGGGGCGGGGTAAACCATGAAAGTCCAGTGTCTGGCCACTCCTGATTGGTCCACATCTCCTTATCTCAGTCTCTGGGCAGATATTGCAGCCGTCAGCTTATAATCTTGTTTCGTTTCTCTGAAATAAGTCCTGGCAACACTGGAAATGTCTTAGTTTAAATTTCGATTTGAGTATTACGTAGCAAGGAAAGCTTATTGTTATATGACACAAAATGGTGGTTAGTACATTAGCAAAAAAGCGTATAAAAGTTACAAGAATATAAAAGTTACAAATATATATATTCTCTTTTTCCCCGACAGATGTATCCTGACAGGCTGGGAGCCAATTTGACATGGTCCAGAGCTACCAGCTCAAGAGGCTGCGTGGTGACGATGGGCCTCAAGGGTGTCTTCTGGCTGGCACGGTCCTTCCTGCTTAGGTGACAAGGGCCACAGTCTCTGCACCATTTTTCTACATCTCCTCTCATGCCGACCCAAAAGAATCTTCCTCTTAGCAGGAACTCCAGTTTCTTCCAACCGAAGTGCCCCGCTCTGTCATGGTAAGCCCCCAGGACCATAGCTGCATCCCGCCTTGGGACCACGACTTGACAGGTCAGCTCGTGCGTCCGGTGGTTGACAATCCTTCTGCACAACTTGCCTTCGTAGAGGAACAGCTTGCTCTTCTCTTTCCATAGCTGCTTGGCTTCTTCTGGGGCATCTGGATCTAAGTGGGCGGCTTCCCGGGTCAGCAGATCTTTCACCAGGCGGATGGCAGGGTCACTATCTTGGGTCTCGGCCCAGCTGTGGTGAGGTAGGGGATTGATCATCACGGTTCTTAGATCCTCCTCCTTCACGCGGTGGGAGTGTTGAGCGGCTCCATACCGGTGAAACGCGGGGAGTTCTACCTCCTCCAGCTCTTCTGGGTCTTCGTCACCTTCAGGTAAGTGAGGCATTCTTGATAGGGCGTCCGCGTTGGCATTGGTTTTGCCTGCCCGGTACTTGATCACGAAGTCATAGTTGGAGAGACGGGCCATCCACCGCTGTTCCAGGGCACCCAGTCTTGCATTGTCCAGGTGTGTCAACGGGTTGTTGTCCGTGTACACGGTGAACTTTGCGGAGGCCAGGTAATGCTTGAAGCGTTCCGTCACGGCCCACACCACCGCCAAGAATTCTAGCTTGAAGGAGCTGTAATTCTCCGGGTTCCTCTCAGTGGGCCTCAGCTTCCAGCTGGCATACGCGATCACCCGTTCTCTGCCCTGTTGGTTTTGGGACAGTACGGCTCCCAGTCCCACATTACTGGCGTCTGTGTGGAGAATGAAAGGCTGGCCATAATCAGGGTAGGCCAGGATCTCATCCCCCGTGAGGGCCATCTTTAGCTGGCGGAAGGACTCCTCTTCCGGTTTATCCCACTTGTAGGGTGGCTTTTGACTTCTGGACTTAGACTGTCCGATCAGGAGGTCCTGCATAGGAGCTGCCATCTTAGTGAACCCGGGGATGAACCTTCGGTAGTAGCCTACCAACCCGAGAAACTGTCTCACCTCTTTGATGTTCGAGGGGCTTGGCCAGCTCTTGATTACCGTGACCTTGTCAGGGTCGGGGGCTACTCCTTCCGCGCTTACCACGTGCCCTAGGTACTGGACCTTTGGTTTCAGCAGGTGACACTTCGATGGTTTCACCTTCAGGCCATAGCCTGCCAGGGCTTCGAACACCTCGGCCAGGTGCTTGAGATGGTCCTCGTAGGTCTTCGAATAGACGATCACGTCGTCCAGGTAAAGGAGGACCGTCTCGAAGTTTCGGTGCCCTAGACAGCATTCCATCAGCCGCTGGAAGGTCCCTGGTGCGTTGCAGAGCCCGAAAGGCATACAGTTGAATTCGCTCAGTCCCATCGGGGTGGTGAAGGCGGTCTTCTCCTTGTCAGCCTCTGCCACAGGAACCTGCCAGTACCCGCTAGTAAGGTCCAAATTAGAAAAGAAGTTAGCTGATTTTAGTGCGGCTAAAGACTCCTCTATTCTAGGCAGCGGATATGCGTCTTTGTGAGTGATACGGTTGATTTGTCTATAGTCCACGCACATTCTCATGGTGCCGTCTTTCTTTTTCACCAGAACCAAGGGGGCTGCCCAGGGGCTACAGCTGTCTCTAATGACCCCAGCTTCTTTCATTTCCCGCAGCATACCCTTGGCGTTCTGATAATGTGCAGGGGGTACAGGTCTGTGTCTCTCTTTTATTGGTGGGTGGCTCCCTGTGGGGATGTGGTGTTCTATCCCTTTTACTCTGCTGAAGTCTAGCGGGTGCTTACTAAAGACTCTCTCGTACTCCTGTACCACCCGGTAGACTCCTTGTTTTTGGTGCAGGGGAGTGGAGTCAGCACCCACATGGAGTTTCTGGCACCAATCCTCCTTTTGTTTCTGGGAGCCATTACCCTCCGCCTGTGGAGATGGAGGCAAGGGTTCCACGGCCCTGATAGCTTTGTGTTCGACAACAAACAGTTTGGCGAGTGTAGCGTACCTGGGTAAGTGTACTTCCCTCTCCCCAATGTTGAGGATGCGGACGGGCACCCTCCCATGACGGACATCAACCACCCCCCGGGCTGTCAAAATGGTGGGCCTGCTGTCTGAGTACACGGGTTCTACCATGGCTTGGTAGTCTCTACCTCTCAACCCGATTGCAGTCCGACACCAGATCATCATTTCACTTTTGGGAGGCATGGAAATGGGGAATGGGTCACTCAGTCTTACGCTACCGATCTCACCACCAGACAGTTCTACCTGCTGCCGTCTCATCAGGGCTTTTATCTCCTTGTTGAGGACTCTCTGTTGGCTGGAACTAGCATTCACCGCCACCTGTTGTAGAATTACAATTACCTCTGAAAGACAATTTTCAAACACTTTAGTACCCACAGTTATTTTAGGGTGACTTTCACGACGGTCAATGTCCACAATAATCACTCCCTGTGCCGGTAGTTCAACTTTACCAATTTTAATGGTCATCTCCTTGAACCCCATCTGCGGCACAGGTAAGCCATTACTGGCGATGATGCTCAAGTTACTGTCTGGATACCGTGTGATATCAGCATCAGTCCAATACTGCTTAAAAAGTACACAAGGGATAGTGGTTACTTGTGACCCAGTATCCAGCAAGGCGCTCATGCGGATACCATCCAGCACCACGGGTAAAACCGGGCGCCCCCCAACGTACTTATTACGCCAATTATAAGGGCCTGGTGATCTTATGCCTGGGGGTTGGCGCTCTGCCCCAGGTTGGACCCGTTTAAATTACAGTACCTAGAAATGTGTCCGGGCTGGTTGCATCGACGGCAAATGGGCTGTCCATCCTCTGCGTAGCGGTCTGTGGGCCTCCCTCGGAACGACGGGATCCTCCTCTGTCGACGCCACGGGACATCCTCCGGACTTGAAGCCAACTCGATGGATCTTGACGGGTCCACTTGCAACGCCTGGACGGTCCTGGTCAATGCCGCGACGCTCCTGGTCAGCTCCTGGAATTGGTGGTGCAGGTCTTTCGACGGGGCTTGGTTCAGGGCCTGTGCATCAGCCCCCACGGGGTCCATAGAGGAGGGCGCCGCCTCCTGGTGGTAGGTGAGAGCAGGGCGTCGGGGGTTTATAGCGCCACTTGTTGCGGGTTCACGGAGCACCCTTATGGCCCTGTCCTTAAATTGGGCAAAGGTCAGATCAGGGTTCTGAAAGAACATGAGGCGCAGCTGGGCCCTGTGGGCGCTAGACAGCAGACCTTCTATGAATTGTTCTGTTAGCAGCTTATCCGTATCCTGCACGCTGCCAGGGTCAGTTTGTTGAATAGCCCTCAAGGCTTCCTGCAGATTTAGGGCATAGTCTCTGATGCTGTCCTGTGCCTGCTGCTTACATCCATAGAACCTCATTTTAATCTCAGCGGAGGTACGTGTGTCAAAGGTACCCCGCAGCCGGGCCAGAATACCCTCACAGTCCTTTTCTCCTCAGTGGGCCATGATTTTACCTCCCTTTGGGCTGCGCCAGTTAACTGCCCTGTTAGTATGCTAACCTTCTGTTCCTCTGTCAGGGGGTAAACCTGGAACAAACTGTACAGCCTTTCCTTAAAGTCAGTTAGGGCATGGGGCTCCGCTGAGTACTTGGGCAGCCAGGCCGCTCCAGGGATGTAGGGCAGGGAAAAGGGCATCACCGCTGCTGCAGCTGCGTTGGTGGTAGTGGGCGCCACTGTATCCGACATCTTCACCCCCCCTAGTTAAGCGTGGCCTACCTTCCGACGATCCTCTTCTGTAGGCCGCGGCTCCGCTGATGCTGCTCTGGAAGAGGACCTGCGTCTCGTCCTTATGACGTCAGCGTCGCTCTCTCTCCCTTCCAGGACCTTGCGCAACGTCGGTGCGTGGGGCGGAGCTTCGGGTCTCGCGCGGTTTGGACGTCCACGCCCCTCTTCTTCCCGCACGGCATCCTGAAGATGGCGTCCGATGGCGGGAAAACGGCTGAAGATGGCGGGAACCGATGGAAGATGGCGGGAGACGGCTGGAAATGGCGGGAAACGGCTCCGGATGGCGGGAAACCTCTTTTCAAGTAAGTGCAAAGTCTTTTCTAGGCACGCAATACCCGTTTGTGGCGGGTTGGTTTCAATCCTGCCGACTACGCCAAAGCTGTCTCGCCCCCTGGGCCGTGGGGCACGCGGATCCGGGCAATAGGGGAACGATGGGGGTAGTAGTGGCGACCCGGTCCCACGGCTCAGGGTGGTCAGACCAGTGGTAGTCTGCTATGCGCTATTGATAATGTCCGACTACCCCACCCGTGGATTGCGGTTATTAGGAACCGCCGCTGCATGCAGACCGCTGGGGCTGATGAGGTGTGCAGCTAGGGTAGTGTGACTCCCCACGGGAAGAGTGCGGCCCCAGGGCAGTATAATGGATGGTGGGAGTGATGGTGGTGAGAGTCCCAGTACCGGTAGTGCTGGAGGCGCGAAGGAGCACACAGACAACAGGTTGCAGTCCAGGGTCTTTACTAGAACAGGTAAACTGACCCATAAACAGTCCCGGCTAGGAGGGGACCTGGATGTCTGAGAGCAATTGGGAGATTGGCCCTGTTCAGGGTGAGGGTGTAGGCCTACCGTGCTTTCTGCGCTCCTTCTGGCTATCTCCTCCTTATAGGATAACAGCCCACGCTTCCGAGCACTCCGTGTATTCTCGCCTGTATGGCCTGCAACGTGGGTTCCTTTCCGCTCCCGGCCTGGTACGGCTTTTCTGGTCCCTTCTGTTGTGGCAGAGCCTCCAGGCTTCTTAGGCTAAGGAATATACAGTCCCCTGCGGACTGGTTTTCTGCTGGAGAATGTGGAATCCTTCCAGCCTCAGACACCAAAGTCTGGTAAATTAAGTCCTTTATCTGCCAAGACAGGCTCACTTCGCCTCTTGTCTCTGTCTTGTGGCTCTCCTCCTGCCACACTTCCTCTTAGGTGCAATACAACTTTCTGTCCCTGCTCTGCTCTGGGACAAGTCTCAGTCCTGAGACAGGTCATCCGGTTCTCCCTAACCCTGCCCCCAGTACCAGCTTTTATAGGGGCAGCCTGCTCCCCCTACTGGCCTGAGACAGGAGGTACTGCATGCTAATGTTCCCCTGACTAGAGAACCTCCCCCTTGCTCTCAGACACAGCTTTATTACACTTGTGGCATCCAGGCCAGGGTGACACACACGTATTCGCCAGACAAGGATTCAAATGTCTCTGAGAGCGAAGGGCCGTGGGGCTCAACGGAGACCATGGCCTGAGCAAATTGTTACACACACGCCCGGACTGACTGGCGTGAGCATGATTAGTGGTCCCACTAGACCATGAACCAAGGAGTGCCTAGAGGGGCGTAACTAAGTATCAACTCGGTCCGACCAAGGTCGCATGGCGGCTCAGTGAACCAGGGAGGAACCGAGCAGAGGTACCAGGTGATACTCCAGGTCAGACCCCGGTCACAGCTGTTGACCCACACCGGGGAATGCAGGAACGGGCAGGCACGGCTGGTATGCAGACAGGCGGGTACTGGCAGGCACGGCTAGCATGCAGACAGGCAGGTACTGGCAGGCACGGCTGGTATGCAGACAGGCGGGTGCTGGCAGGTAGGAAAGCAGGCTGGATAGGGACCAGTACAGACTGGGATACAGGAACAGAGCCGCGGGTGCGGTGGACTAGCAGAGCAGAACCGCAAGCGCGGAGGACAAGCAGAGCAGAGCGAAACCGCAGGTGCGGTGGACAAGCAGAGCAGAGCGAAACCGCAGGTGCGGTGAACAAGCAGAGCAGAGCGAAAACGCAGGTGCGGTGAACAAGCAGAGCAGAGCGAAACCGCAGGTGCGGTGGACAAGAGGAGCAGAGCGAAACCGCAGGTGTGGTGGACAAGAAGAGCAGAGCAAAACCGCAGGTGCGGTGGACAAGGAGAGCAGAGCGAAACCGCAGGTGCGGTGGACAAGCAGAGCAGAACCGAGCAGAGGGTGCAGGCAGACAGGACAGGGCTCTGTTCACATGGAACAGACTGGAAAATACAGGAAGATAGTTAGAACACAGGAGGTAGATACAGAGGCAGGGAAACGGGACAAGCAGAACCAGATACACACAAGGTACTTACAATGAAGTAGCGAGTGGACACAAAACTCACAAACAGAAGTACAGAGACAACGAGTTGGAGTTAGGTGCAGGTTCAGACACTGCAGGAAAAGGGCAGCTACGGACATAGAGACAAACAGGTAACGGGCTAGGACACTGTTCAGACAGGAACTGAACCCGAAACAAGATACAGGAACAGGCCTGGGTATACAGCCCCCAGGGTGGCGGAAACAGACAAGATACAGGACAGGACCTGGCAAATCAGTTGCACAGAACACACTGAAAGAAAATGTTGCTCAGGCCCCTCCTACTGGGTGGAGGGAGTTTAAGTATCCAGTGACTCACAGCAATAGGCTGGGGACACATTAGGAGTGCGCACACAGTAACTATAAAAATCAGGCATGTAACTGCGCCACCGCCCTAAGCAATCAGACAAGAGACATGCACACAACAAGTACTGGAGCAAAGTGTGCAGCCTGGACTGATAGGTAAGATGGCAGTCTTGCATGGTGGGAGGTGGTAAGCCATGCCAGCACGCCACCAGGGATGTTACACAGAGCTCCTGTGTATAATGTCCCTTGTGATCACTGTATTACCTGTACACTTACACTATACACTGTATATTGTATACAGAGCTCCTGTGTATAATTTCACAAATGATCACTGTATTACCTGTACACTATATACAGAGCTCCTGTGTATAATGTCACTGGTGATCACTGTATTACCTGTACACTATATACAGAGCTCCTGTATATAATGTCACTGGTGATCACTGTATTACCTGTACACTAACAATATATACAGAGCTCCTGTGTATAATGTCACTGGTGATCACTGTATTACCTGTACACTGACACGATATACAGAGCTCCTGTGTATAATGTCACTGGTGATCCCTGTATTACCTGTACACTATACACTATATACACAGGAGCTCTGTATATAGTGTAATGTCACTGGTGATCACTGTATTACCTGTACACTATACACTATATACAGTGCTCCTGTGTATAATGTCACTGGTGATCACTGTATTACCTGTACACTGACACTATATACAGAGCTCCTGTGTATAATGTCACTGGTGATCACTGTATTACCTGTACACTATACACTATATACAGAGCTCCAGTGTATAATGTCACTGGTGATCACTGTATTACCAGTATACTGACACTATATACAGAGCTCCGGTGTATAATGTCACTGGTGATCACTGTATTACCTCCATACTATACACTATATACAGAGCTCCTGTGTATAATGTCACTGGTGATCACTGTATTACCTGTACACTATATACAGAGCTCCTGTGTATAATGTCACTGGTGATCACTGTATTACCTGTACACTATTCACTATATACAGAGCTTCTGTGTATAATGTCACTGGTGATCACTGTATTACCTCTACACTATATACAGAGCTCCTGTGTATAATGTCACTGGTGATCACTGTATTACCTGTCCACTATATACAGAGCTCCTATGTATAATGTCACTGGTGATCACTGTATTACCTGTACACTATACACTATATACAGAGCTCCTGTGTATAATATCACCGGTGATCACTGTATTATCTGTACACTGACACTATATACAGAGCTCCTGTGCATAATGTCACTGGTGATCACTGTATTACCTGTACACTATACACTATATACAGAGCTCCTGTGTATAATGTCACTGGTGATCACTGTATTACCTGTACACTGTATACAGAGCTCCTGTGTATAATGTCACTGGTGATCACTGTATTACCTGTACACTATATACAGAGCTCCTATGTATAATGTTACTGGTGATCCCTGTATTACCTGTACACTATACACTATATACAGAGCTCCTGTGTATAATATCACTGGTGATCACTGTATTATCTGTACACTGACACTATATACAGAGCTCCTGTGCATAATGTCACTGGTGATCACTGTATTACCTGTACACTATACACTATATACAGAGCTCCTGTGTATAATATCACTGGTGATCACTGTATTATCTGTACACTGACACTATATAAAGAGCTCCTGTGCATAATGTCACTGGTGATCACTGTATTACCTGTACACTATATACAGAGCTCCTGTGTATAATGTCACTGGTGATCACTGTATTACCTGTACACTATACACTA
Source organism: Phyllobates terribilis (assembly GCF_046119375.1). Taxonomy (NCBI): domain Eukaryota; kingdom Metazoa; phylum Chordata; class Amphibia; order Anura; family Dendrobatidae; genus Phyllobates; species Phyllobates terribilis. Next base: position 171,126,579 of record NW_027362773.1, read on the forward strand.
TATACAGCGCTCCTGTGTATAATGTCACTGGTGATCACTGTATTACCTGTACACTGTATACAGAGCTCCTGTGTATAATGTCACTGGTGATCACTGTATTACCTGTACACTATATACAGAGCTCCTATGTATAATGTCACTGGTGATCCCTGTATTACCTGTACACTATATACAGAGCTCCTGTGTATAATATCACTGGTGATCACTGTATTATCTGTACACAGACACTATATACAGAGCTCCTGTGTATAATGTCACTGGTGATCACTGTATTACCTGTACACTATACACTATATACAGAGCTCCTGTGTATAATGTCACTGGTGATCCTTGTATTACCTGTACACTATACACTATATACAGAGCTCCTGTGTATAATGTCACTGGTGATCACTGTATTACCTGTACACTATATACAGGGCTCCGGTGTATAATGTCACTGTTGATCACTGTATTACCTGTACACTATATACTATATACAGAGCTCCTGTGTATAATGTCACTGGTGATCACTATATTACCTGTACACTGACACTATATACAGAGCTCCTGTGTATAATGTCACTGGTGATCGCTGTATTACCTGTACACTATACACTATATACAGGGCTCCTGTGTATAATGTCACTGGTGATCACTGTATTACCTGTACACTATACACTATATACAGAGCTCATGTGTATAATGTCACTGGTGATCACTGTATTACCTGTACACTATATACAGAGCTCCTATGTATAATGTCACTGGTGATCCCTGTATTACCTGTACACTATACACTATATACAGAGCTCCTGTGTATATCACTGGTGATCACTGTATTATCTGAACACTGACACTATATACAGAGCTCCTGTGTATAATGTCACTGGTGATCACTGTATTACCTGTACACTATACACTATATACAGAGCTCCTGTGTATAATGTCACTGGTGATCAATGTATTACCTGTACACTATGCACTATATACAGAGCTCCTGTGTATAATGTCACTGGTGATCACTGTATTACCTGTACACTATATACTATATACAGAGCTCCTGTGTATAATGTCACTGGTGATCACTATATTACCTGTACACTAACACTATATACAGAGCTCCTGTGTATAATGTCACTGGTGATCGCTGTATTACCTGTACACTATACACTATATACAGGGCTCCTGTGTATAATGTCACTGGTGATCACTGTATTACCTGTACACTATACACTATATACAGAGCTTCGGTGTATAATGTCACTGGTGATCACTGTATTTCCTGTACACTATATACAGAGCTCCTGTGTATAATGTCACTGATGATCACTGTATTACCTGTACACTGACATTATATACAGAGCTCCTGTGTATAATGTCACTGGTGATCCCTGTATTATCTATACACTATATACGGAGGTCCTGTGTATAATGTCACTGGTGATCACTGTGTTACCTGTACACTATATACTGAGCTCCTGTGTATAATGTCATTGGTGATCACTGTATTTCCTGTACACTATACACTATATACAGTGCTCCTGTGTATAATGTCACTTGTGATCACTGTATTACCTGTACACTATATACAGAGCTCCTGTGTATAATGTCACTGGTGATCACTGTATTACCTGTACACTATACACTATATACAGAGCTCCTGTGTATAATGTCACTGGTGATCACTGTATTACCTGTACACTATACACTATATACAGAGCTCCTGTGTATAATGTCACTGGTGATCACTGTATTACCTGTACACTGACACTATATACAGAGCTCCTGTGTATAATGTCACTGGTGATCGCTGTATTACCTGTACACTGACACTATATACAGAGCTCCTGTGTATAATGTCACTGGTGATCACTGTATTTCCTGTACACTGACATTATATACAGAGCTCCTGTGTATAATGTCACTGGTGTATTATCTATACACTATATGCAGAGGTCCTGTGTATAATGTCACTGGTGATCACTGTGTTACCTGTACACTATATACAGAGCTCCTGTGTATAATGTCACTGGTGATCACTGTATTACCTGTACACTATATACAGAGCTCCTGTGTATAATGTCACTGGTGATCACTGTATTACCTGTACACTATATACAGAGCTCCTGCGTATAATGTCACTGGTGATCTCTGTGTTACCTGTACACTATACTCTATATACAGAGCTCCTGTGTATAATGTCACTGGTGATCTCTGTATTACCTGTACACTATACTCTATATACAGAGCTCCTGTGTATAATGTCACTGGTGATCTCTATATTACCTGTACACTATATAAAGAGCTCCTGTGTATAATGTCACTGGTGATCACTGTATTACCTGTACACTATATACAGAGCACCTGTGTATAATGTCACTGGTGATCACTGTATTACCTGTACACTGACACTATATACAGAGCTCCTGTGTATAATGTCACTGGTGATCCCTGTATTACCTGTACACTATATACAGAGCTCCTGTGTATAATGTCACTGGTGATCTCTGTATTACCTGTACACTATACTCTATATACAGAGCTCCTGTGTATAATGTCACTGGTGACCACTGTATTACCTGTACACTATATACAGAGCTCCTGTGTATAATTTCACTGGTGATCACTGTATTTCCTGTACACTATATACTATATACAGATCTCCTGTGTATAATGTCACTGGTGATCATGGTATTACCTGTACACTGACACTATATACAGAGCTCCTGTGTATAATGTCACTGGTGATCACTGTATTACCTGTACACTATATACAGAGCTCCTGTGTATAATGTCACTGGTGATCACTGTATTACCTGTACACTATATACAGAGCTCCTGTGTGTAATGTCACTGGTGATCACTGTATTACCTGTACACTATATACAGAGCTCCTGTGTATAATGTCACTGGTGATCACTGTATTACCTGTACACTGACACTATATACAGAGCTCCTGTGTATAATGTCACTGGTGATCCCTGTATTACCTGTACACTATATACAGAGCTCCTGTGTATAATGTCACTGGTGATCTCTGTATTACCTGTACACTATACTCTATATACAGAGCTCCTGTGTATAATGTCACTGGTGACCACTGTATTACCTGTACACTATATACAGAGCTCCTGTGTATAATGTCACTGGTGATCACTGTATTTCCTGTACACTATATACTATATACAGATCTCCTGTGTATAATGTCACTGGTGATCACGGTATTACCTGTACACTGACACTATATACAGAGCTCCTGTGTATAATGTCACTGGTGATCACTGTATTACCTGTACACTGACACTATATACAGAGCTCCTGTGTATAATGTCACTGGTGATCACTGTATTACCTGTACACTATATACAGAGCACCTGTGTATAATGTCACTGGTGATCACTGTATTACCTGTACACTGACACTATATACAGAGCTCCTGTGTATAATGTCACTGGTGATCCCTGTATTACCTGTACACTATATACAGAGCTCCTGTGTATAATGTCACTGGTGATCTCTGTATTACCTGTACACTATACTCTATATACAGAGCTCCTGTGTATAATGTCACTGGTGACCACTGTATTACCTGTACACTATATACAGAGCTCCTGTGTATAATGTCACTGGTGATCACTATATTTCCTGTACACTATATACTATATACAGATCTCCTGTGTATAATGTCACTGGTGATCACGGTATTACCTGTACACTGACACTATATACAGAGCTCCTGTGTATAATGTCACTGGTGATCACTGTATTACCTGTACACTATATACAGAGCTCCTGTGTATAATGTCACTGGTGATCACTGTATTACCTGTACACTATATACAGAGCTCCTGTGTGTAATGTCACTGGTGATCACTGTATTACCTGTACACTATATACAGAGCTCCTGTGTATAATGTCACTGGTGATCACTGTATTACCTGTACACTGACACTATATACAGAGCTCCTGTGTATAATGTCACTGGTGATCCCTGTATTACCTGTACACTATATACAGAGCTCCTGTGTATAATGTCACTGGTGATCTCTGTATTACCTGTACACTATACTCTATATACAGAGCTCCTGTGTATAATGTCACTGGTGACCACTGTATTACCTGTACACTATATACAGAGCTCCTGTGTATAATGTCACTGTATTTCCTGTACACTATATACTATATACAGATCTCCTGTGTATAATGTCACTGGTGATCACGGTATTACCTGTACACTGACACTATATACAGAGCTCCTGTGTATAATGTCACTGGTGATCACTGTATTACCTGTACACTGACACTATATACAGAGCTCCAGTGTATAATGTCACTGGTGATCTCTGTATTACCTGTACACTATATACAGAGCTCCTGTGTGTAATGTCACTGGTGATCACTGTATTACCTGTACACTATATACAGAGCTCCTGTGTATAATGTCACTGGTGATCACTGTATTTCCTGTACACTATATACTATATACAGAGCTCCTGTGTATAATGTCACTGGTGATCTCTGTATTACCTGTACACTGACACTATATACAGAGCTCCTGTGTATAATGTCACTGGTGATCACTGTATTTCCTGTACACTATATACAGAGCTCCTGTGCATAATGTCACTGGTGATCACTGTATTACCTGTACACTATACACTATATACAGAGCTCCTGTGTATAATGTCACTGGTGATCACTGTATTACCTGTACACTCACACTATATACTGAGCTCCTGTGTATAATGTCATTGGTGATCACTGTATTTCCTGTACACTATACACTATATACAGTGCTCCTGTGTATAATGTCACTTGTGATCACTGTATTACCTGTACACTATATACAGAGCTCCTGTGTATAATGTCACTGGTGATCACTGTATTACCTGTACACTATACAGTGCCTACAAGTAGTATTCAACCCCCTGCAGATTTAGCTGGTTTGATAAGATGCAAATAAGTTAGAGCCTTCAAACTGCAAACGAGAGTAGGTTTTATGAACAGAAGCATAAATCTTACAAACCAAAAAGTTATGTTGCTCAGTTGAATTTTATTAAATTTTAAACATAAAAGTGTGGGTCAATTATTATACAACCCCTATGTTTAATATTTTGTGGAATAACCCTTGTTTGCAATTACAGCTAATAATCGTCTTTTATAAGACCTGATCAGGCCGGCACAGGTCTGTGGAGTTATCTTGGCCCACTCCTCCATGCAGATCTTCTCCAAGTTATCTAGGTTCTTTGGGTGTCTCATGTGGACTTTATTCTTGAGCTCCTTCCACAAGTTTTCAATTGGGTTAAGGTCAGGAGACTGACTAGGCCACTCCAACACCTTGACTTTTTCCCTCTTGAACCAGGCCTTGGTTTTCTTGGCTGTGTGCTTTGGGTCGTTGTCTTGTTGGAAGATGAAATTACGACCCATCTTAAGATCCTTGATGGAGGAGTGGAGGTTCTTGGCCAAAATCTCCAGGTAGGCCGTGCTATCCATCTTCCCATGGATGCGGACCAGATGGCCAGGCCCCTTGGCTGAGAAACAGCCCCACAGCATGATGCTGCCACCACCATGCTTGACTGTAGGGATGGTATTCTTGGGGTCGTATGCAGTGCCATCCAGTCTCCAAACGTCACGTGTGTGGTTGGCACCAAAGATCTCGATCTTGGTCTCATCAGACCATAGAACCTTGAACCAGTCTGTCTCAGAGTCCTCCAAGTGATCATGAGCAAACTGTAGACGAGCCTTGACATGACGCTTTGAAAGTAAAGCTACCTTACGGGCTCGTCTGGAACGGAGACCATTGCGGTGGAGTACGTTACTTATGGTATTGACTGAAACCAATGTCCCCACTGCCATGAGATCTTCCCGGAGCGCCTTCCTTGTTGTCCTTGGGTTAGCCTTGACTCTTAGGACAAGCATGGCCTCTGCACGGGAGGACACTTTCAAAGGCTGTCCAGGCCGTGGAAGGCTAACAGTAGTTCCATAAGCCTTCCACTTACGGATGATGCTCCCAACAGTGGAGACAGGTAGGCCCAACTCCTTGGAAAGGGTTTTGTACCCCTTGCCAGCCTTGTGACCCTCCACGATCTTGTCTCTGATGGCCTTGGAATGCTCCTTTGTCTTTCCGATGTTGACCATGTCTGAGTGCTGTTCACAAGTTTGGGGAGGGTCTTAAATAGTCAGAAAAGGCTGGCAAAAGAGATCTTTAATCCACACATGTGAAGCTCATTATTCTTGGTGCCTGAACTACTTCTTAATACTTTAGGGGGACCAAACAGAATTCTTGTGGTTTGAGGGGTTGAATAATAAATGACACTCTGAATTAACTTTTAACGTTTTTTAAAAAAAAAAAAAAAAATTTGCTGCAGTGCATTTCCCACTTCCAGGCTGATCTACAGTACAAATGTCACAATGCCAAGTTAATTCCGCATGTGTCAACCAGCTAAATCTGCAGGGGGTTGAATACTACTTGTAGGCACTGTAAACTATATACAGAGCTCCTGTGTATAATGTCACTGGTGATCACTGTATTACCTGTACACTATATACAGAGCTCCTGTCTATAATGTCACTGGTGATCACTATTTCCTGTACACTATATACAGAGCTCCTTTGTATGATGTCACCGGTGGTAATATTAACCCTTTAAAGCCCATGACGTATTAATACGCGTCTGTGCCCTGGGCTTTAAGAGCCTGACCCGTATTAGTACGTCATATCTTTAACGCAGTGATCGCATTAAATTTCCGGCGCCATCTTACCTCTGGGTAGATGGCGCCGTCATCCCGGGGGGCGTCGCCGCCCCCCCGCACCAGCAACGGCTGTGATTGGCTGTTCAAATCTGAACAGCCAATCACAGCATTTCTCACAGTTTCCGGCAATGTTGTTGCCGGAAACAGTGATCTGCAGCTTAGGATCAGTGCTCCTAAGAGCTTAGGACACCCCAGCCCTGGACCCAAAGAGCTCGGTGCGATCGCCGATCACATCGATCGCACCGATCATAGTGCGACCGCGCGGTGACTGGGCGGTCATGGGGCGGTGACCGGCTTGTGACCTGCCTGTTACCGCCCCATGACCCCCTCTAATGTGATCCATGCCCCCAGACAGATGATGGCATCGATCTCTCCAATCAGAGTACCTGAATACAGGTGACTGGTCACCGGGAGGTGTCACCTCTCTGTGACCCCCTGTGGTGCGTGTCATCAATGATTGCTCCAATCAGATTACCTGACCGGGAGGTGACTGGGTGGTGACCTCCACCTGTCACCACACTATCACCCCCCTGTGACTGCCCTGCAGACCCTCACACTTGGTAAGGATTTCTACAGAGCGGTCACATCTGATCTGTCTGTCGCTGGGCCTTGTAGTGCCACAGAATATTCTGTGACACCACAAGACCACCTACTCACCTGCTCCAGTCGCTGCTGCTGCTGCTGCTCCTGGGGATCTTCTGCTCCAGCGTCTCCTGCTCCTAATCTGCTGTGGTTCCTGCTCCAGATCCTGCTCCAGAGCCTGCTGCTGATCCTGCTGCTGATCCTGCTGCTGATCCTGCAGAGAAGACTCTGGTAAGTCTGTTCTCCCCTCATCCACCCCAATCCCCCCTCCCCCCTCTTTTTACCCCCCCTTACCACCATTTTTTTTCTGCGTCCTGCAGCGGTCTCCAGTTTCGGTCCCGGTCTCCAGCTCCACTCCCGGTCACCAGCACCGGGCTCTCGCTCCCGGCTCCCGGTCTCCTGCTCTGGGCTCCCTGTCACCAGCACCGGGCTCTCGCTCCCAGTCTCCTGCTCTGGGCTCCCGGTCACTAGCACCGGGCTCTCGCTCCGGGCTCCCGGTCACCAGCACCGGGCTCTCGCTCCGGGCTCCCGGTCACCAGCGCCGGGCTCCCGGTCTCCTGCTCTGGGCTCCCGGTCACCAGCACCGGGCTCTCGCTCCGGGCTCCCGGTCACCAGCGCCGGGCTTCCGGTCTCCTGCTCTGGGCTCCCGGTCACCAGCACCGGGCTCTCGCTCCCGGCTCCCGGTCTCCTGCTCTGGGCTCCCGGTCACCAGCACCGGGCTCTCGCTCCTGGCTCCCGGTCTCCTGCTCCGGGCTCCTGGTCTCCCGGTCGCCAGCGCCGGACTCCCCGTCACCAGCGCCAGGCTCCCGGTCACCAGCGCTGGGCTCCTACTCCGGGCTCCGTCTCCTGTTCCGGTCCTGCTGCTGATCCTGCTGACCCCTTGGTAAGTACATCTCTGATCTTCCCTTATCCACCCCAATCCCCCTCTCCCCACTCCCTTGTCTTTTTACCCCCCTTCCCACCCCAATCCCCCTCACCCCAGTGTCCCTGTTAATTCTCTTGGTTCTGATCTTCAGCTCTAGTACCGGGCTCCTGCTCCGGGCTCCTGCTCCGGGCTCCTGGTCTCCTGTTCCGGGCTCCTGGTCTCCTGCTCCGGGCTCCTGCTCCGGGTTCCTGGTCTCCTGTTACGGGCTCCTGGTCTCCTGCTCCGGGCTCCCGGTCTCCTGCTCCGGGCTCCCGGTCTCCTGCTCCCCTGCTCCGGGCTCCCGCTCTGGGTCTTCTGTTCCAGTCCTGCTGACCCTTTGGTAAGTCCATCTCTGATCTCCCCTCATCCACCCCAAACCCCCTCTCCCCACTCCCCTGTCTTTTTACCCCCCTTCCCACCTCAATTCTCCTCACACCAGTGTCCCTGTTAATTCTCTTGGTTCTGATCTCCAGCTCCAGTACCGGTCTCCTGTTCCGGGCTCCTGGTCTCCTGCTCCGGGCTCCTGGTCTCCTGCTCCGGGTTCCCGGTCTCCTGCTCCGGGCTTCCGGTCACCAGCACCGGGCTCCTGCTCCGGGCTCCCAGTCACCAGCGCCGGGCTTCTGCTCCGGGCTCCCAGTCACCAGCGCCGGGCTCCTGCTCCGGGCTCCAAGTCACCAGCGCCGGGCTCCTGCTCCGGGCTCCCAGTCACCAGCGCCGGGCTCCTGCTCCGGGCTCCCAGTCACCAGCGCCGGGCTCCCAGTCACCAGCGCCGGGCTTCTGCTCCGGGCTCCCAGTCACCAGCGCCGGGCTCCTGCTCCGGGCTCCCAGTCACCAGCGCCGGGCTCCTGCTCCGGGCTCCAAGTCACCAGCACCGGGCTCCTGTTCCAGGCTCCCAGTCACCAGCGCCGGGCTCCTGCTCCGGGCTCCCAGTCACCAGCGCTGGGCTCCTGCTCCGTGCCCCCAGTCACCAGCGCCGGGCTCCTGCTCCGGGCTCCCAGTCACCAGCGCCGGGCTCCTGCTCTGGGCTCCCAGTCACCAGCGCCGGGCTCCTGCTCCGGGCTCCCAGTCAGCAGCGCCGGGCTCCTGCTCCGGGCTCCCAGTCACCAGAGCCGGGCTCCTGTTCCGGGCTCCCAGTCACCAGCGCCGGGCTCCTGCTCCGGGCTCCCAGTCACCAGCGCCGGGCTCCTGCTCCGTGCTCCCAGTCACCAGCGCCGGGCTCCTGCTCCGGGCTCCCGGTCACCAGCGCCGGGCTCCTGCTCCGGGCTCCCGGTCACCAGCGCCGGGCTCCTGCTGCTAAAAGAGGAACAGAGAAGACTTTGGTAAGTCATCTCTGATCTCCCCTCATCCACCCCAATTCCCCTCTTCCCACTCCCCACACATCCGTGCGCACATCCAGCAGCCGCCGAGTGTTGATCGGTGACATACCAATCCACACTCGTGCTCGCTGTTTGCACCACATACAGTATTTCCTTTTTCCACACACTCTAAATAAAGTACTGACACACACACACACACCACATACATAACAAAAAAAGGCCCGCTCATCCCAAACTCGCTATTCAGCGGAGGAGGCATGCGCTTTTCTTGCCTCTGACACTGACAGCGAGGGTGAGGATCCCACATTTCTTTGTTTTTCTGATTCCTCGTCGTCTTCCTCCTTCTCCTCTTCTTCCTCCTCTTCCTCCTCTTCCTCCTCTTCCTCCTCTTCCTCCTCTTCCTCCTCAGGTGCTGCTGGACCGCCCTCAGTCGTCGCAGGAGAGAAGATGATCCAGCGCTCCCCGCTACTGATCCCATATGAACCTCGCCCCCTGAAAATTATGAGCCACTGATTCCTGATTTCGTGGCGGAATCAGGAATCAAGTTTGACACCACCGGCCTCACAGACATAGACTTTTACAAAGTCTTTTTCTCTGAGGATTTTGTAAACCTCATGGTGGGCCAAACTAATTTATACGCTCATCAATTTTTCGAACAAAACCCCTCTTCATCATTTTCTAACTGGTCTCCTGTAGACGCAGAAGAAATGATGAAGTTTTGGGGCCTGGTCCTTCATATGGGGATCTTGAAGAAGCCCGAGCTTCGGCAATACTGGAGTGTTGACGTTTTGTTGACGTTTTGTATAACACTCCAGTGTTCCGAATGGTCATGACCCGGACACGTTTTGAGGCCATCCACAAGTTCTTGCATTACCAAGATAATGCACGGTGTCCTGCACGCGATGACCCAAACTTTGATCGTCTTTTCAAAGTTCGGCCGGTCATCGAACACTTCAACAACAAGTTTGGTGAAGTGTACGTGCCCCAAAGGGACATCTGCGTGGATGAGTCCTTAATCTCTTTTAAGGGGCGGCTTGGATTCCCACAGTACCTGCCCAGTAGGAGGGCCAGGTACGGGATCAAGCTTTATAAACTTTGTGAGAGTACCTCAGGGTACACTCACAAGTTTAGAGTTTATGAAGGGAAGTACTCCCGGATTGAACCCCCTGAATGCCCCCCTGTTCTGGGAGTGAGTGGGAAAATTGTGTGGGACTTGCTGCACCCACTGCTGGATAAAGGTTATCACCTGTACGTGGATAACTTTTATACCAGTGTCCCTCTCTTCAAATCCCTCTCTGCGCGACGTACTGCAGCCTGCGATACTGTCCGCAAAAATCAGAGAGGTCTCCTGAAGACGCTAATTAGACAGCTGCTCAGAAGGGGTCAGAGCAGACCCCAATGTAGCGACCACCTGCTGGTGGTCAAGGACAAAAGGGATGTCCTTCTCTTGACCACCATTCATGGTGATGGCAGCACCCTCACCACTGTAAGAGGTTCCACTACACGGGTCGCCAAACCAGACTGGGTAGTGGGGTACAACAAGTACATGGGGGGAGTTGATCTCTTTGATCACGTCCTCCAGCCGTACAGTGCTTTGAGAAAGGCCAAGGTATCGTATAAGAAGCTGGCCGTGCACCTTGTACAGATGGCAATGCACAACGCTTTCCTTCTGTCACAATGTGCAGGCCAGACTTCTGCGTCGTATCTTCACTTTCAGGAGACAGTTATCAAGGCCCTGATATTTGGCAGTGGTGCCGGAGCGGGTCCCACTACTTCTGGAACTGAAGGACCTCGAATTGTACCAGGCCAGCATTTCCAGGGAGAGGTCCCTCACAGCGGAAAAAAAGGAAAGTCACAAAAGAGGTGCCGAGTGTGTTATAAAAGGGGAATACGCAAGGACACCATTTATCAATGTGACACCTGACCCGATAAACCTGACCTGTGCATGAAAGAATAATTCAAAAAGTACCATACTTCCATGGACTCGTATGACAACCTGACGAACACTACACAACTGATGTAGTGTTCGTCAGGTTGTCCTACGTCAGTTGTGTAGTGTTGGTCAGGTTGTCCTACGTCAGTTGTGTAGTGTTGGTCAGGTTGTCCTACGTCAGTTGTGTAGTGTTGGTCAGGTTGTCCTACGTCAGTTGTGTAGTGTTGGTCAGGTTGTCCTACGTCAGTTGTGTAGTGTTCGTCAGGTTGTCCTACGTCAGTTGTGTAGTGTTCGTCAGGTTGTCCTACGTCAGTTGTGTAGTGTTCGTCAGGTTGTCCTACGTCAGTTGTGTAGTGTTCGTCAGGTTGTCCTACGTCAGTTGTGTAGTGTTCGTCAGGTTGTCCTACGTCAGTTGTGTAGTGTTCGTCAGGTTGTCCTACGTCAGTTGTGTAGTGTTCGTCAGGTTGTCCTACGTCAGTTGTGTAGTGTTCGTCAGGTTGTCCTTCGTCAGTTGTGTAGCGTTTGTCAGGTTGTCCTACACAACTGACGTATGACACTACATTATAGAATTCAAAAATCAGCTACCACTTCGAAAAAGGGGGCACTTACTGGGCATTTCCACTGTTTAGGCCCATAAGGGTCTCTGAGAACGTGACATGATGCCTGCAGATCATTCCATCAAAGTCTGCATTCAAAAGCGTCACTCCTTCCCTTCCGAGCCCTGCCGTGCGCCCAAACAGTGGCTCTCCCCCACATATGAGGTATCGGCGTACTCAGTAGAAATTGCACAACAACTTTTGGGGTCCAATTTCTCCTGGTACCCTTGTGAAAATAAAAAAATTGGGGTCTAAAATAAAATGTTAGTGGAAAAAAAGTTAAATGTTCATTTTTTCCTTTCACGTTCAATTAATTGGTGTCAAGCACCTGAAGTGTTAATAAACTTCTTGAATGTGGTTTTGAGCACCTTGAGGGGTGCAGTTTTTAGAATGGTGTCACTTTTGGGTATTTTCTGTCATAAAGACCCCTCAAAGTCGCTTCAAATGTGATGTGGTCTCTAAAAAACAAAAATTTGTTGGAAAAATGAGAAATCAATGGTCAACTTTTAACCCTTCTAGCTCCCCAATAAAAAAAAATTGGGGTTCCAAAATTGTGCTGATGTAAAGTAGACATGTGGGAAATGTTATTTATTAACTCTTCTGTGTGACAGATCTCTCTGATTTAAGGGCATAAAAATTAATATTTTGAAAATTGCAAAATTTTCAAAATTTTCGCCAAATTTTTGTTTTTTTTCACAAATAAACGCAAGTGATATCGAAGAAATGTTACCACTATCATGAAGTACAATATGTCACGAAAAAACAATCTCAGAATCAGGGGGATCCGTTGAAGCGTTCCAGAGTAATTACCTCATAAAGTGACAGTGGTCAGAATTGTAAAAATTGGCCTGGTCATTAACGTGCAAACCACCCTCGGGGGTAAAGGGGTTAATGTTAGTACTGCGGCTTCTGATACTGATCGGTATGACGGTATTATTTGTTTAGTTTGTGGCGGTAATATGCGGTCTGCTCGGGGTGTGTCGAGATGTAACAGTTGTATGTGATATTATTGGTCTTGGTATAATGGATTTGTTCATTAACAGGATGGTTATTATACTCAGACTCTATGTATCGGTCATACGTGGTCACTATGTGGCGGTATTTCTTTCCTTTTGTGGTTAATTCTTGGTGTCAGTTTGGACTTTACAGTAACATTATAGTGATACTGGTTATTTGGTAGCTGTACTATTTATTGTTGTTTTCTATGAGATTTATAGAACACTACGGGGGTCCGAACATCTGAAGCGCATGCTAGCGGGACCCCTAGGACTCTAGCTACACCACCGTTTGTCCAAGCTGCAGTGTTCGTTACATGTCACAGTTTTTTCCGACTTTTCAATGATTTCTATTGTTTGGCTTCACGACCCTGAGAATGATTACAGGTATATAGAGATCCAGGCACGGCAACGAGGGCGGACTGCACTGACACATTGTAACGCAGCAGAGGAACGAGGAGAGGAAAAGTCCTCCGGTATAACGAGAGGCTGATTCCCCCGAAAGAGAAGTTACCGCATCACATAGTGACGTCATCCCCCATCATCACATGACAAATCCTCACAGCAGAGGAAGGAGCCTCGCACTGCGCTCAATTACCAGACGACAGATCTATTCTCATTAACCGCGCTCATCAATACAAGACTTCCAAGAAACAGACGATGACATCAGGCAGCAATAAAGCTCACTCCAACTGCAGCCGGGGAACGGCATCTGATCTCACATACAGCAGCTATCATCTTATCTAAACTGGCAGTATTATAGTAGTTATATTCTTGTACATAGGGGGCAGTATTATAGTAGTTATATTCTTGTACACAGGAGCAGTATTATAGTAGTTATATTCTTGTACATAGGGGCAGTATTATAGTAGTTATATTCTTGTACATAGGGGGCAGTATTATAGTAGTTATATTCTTGTACATAGGAGCAGTATTATAGTAGTTATATTCTTGTACATATGGGCAGTATTATAGTAGTTATATTCTTGTACATAGGGGGCAGTATTATAGTAGTTATATTCTTGTACATAGGAGCAGTATTATAGTAGTTATATTCTTGTACATAGGAGCAGTATGATAGTAGTTATATTCTTGTACATAGGAGCAGTATTATAGTAGTTATATTTTTGTACATAGGAGCAGTATTATAGTAGTTATATTCTTGTACATAGGGGGCAGTATTATAGTAGTTATATTTTTGTACATAGGGGCAGTATTATAGTAGTTATATTCTTGTACATAGGGGGCAGTATTATAGTAGTTATATTCTTGTACATAGGAGCAGTATTATAGTAGTTATATTCTTGTACATAGGAACAGTATTATAGTAGTTATATTCTTGTACATAGGAGCAGTATTATAGTAGTTGTATTCTTGTACATAGGGGCAGTATTATAGTAGTTATATTCTTGTACATAGGAGCAGTATTATAGTAGTTATATTCTTGTACATAGGAGCAGTATTATAGTAGTTATATTCTTGTACATAGGGAGCAGTATTATAGTAGTTATATTCTTGTACATAGGAGCAGTATTATAGTAGTTATATTCTTGTACATAGGAGCAGTATTATAGTAGTTATATTCTTGTACATAGGGGGCAGTATTATAGTAGTTATATTCTTGTACATAGGAGCAGTATTATAGTAGTTATATTCTTGTACATAGGGGGCAGTATTATAGTAGTTATATTCTTGTATATAGGAGCAGTATTATAGTAGTTATATTCTTGTACATAGGGAGCAGTATTATAGTAGTTATATTCTTGTACATAGGAGCAGTATTATAGTAGTTATATTCTTGTACATAGGGGGCAGTATTATAGTAGTTATATTCTTGTATATAGGAGCAGTATTATAGTAGTTATATTCTTGTACATAGGGAGCAGTATTATAGTAGTTATATTCTTGTACATAGGAGCAGTATTATAGTAGTTATATTCTTGTACATAGGGGGCAGTATTATAGTAGTTATATTCTTGTACATAGGAGCAGTATTATAGTAGTTATATTCTTGTACATAGGGAGCAGTATTATAGCAGTTATATTCTTGTACATAGGGGGCAGTATTATAGTAGTTATATTTTTGTACATAGGGGCAGTATTATAGTAGTTATATTCTTGTACATAGGGGCAGTATTATAGCAGTTATATTCTTGTACATAGGGGGCAGTATTATAGTAGTTATATTTTTGTACATAGGGGCAGTATTATAGTAGTTATATTCTTGTACATAGGAGCAGTATTATAGCAGTTATATTCTTGTACATAGGAGCAGTATTATAGTAGTTATATTCTTGTACATAGGGGCAGTATTATAGTAGTTATATTTTTGTACATAGGGGCAGTATTATAGTAGTTATATTCTTGTACATAGGAGCAGTATTATAGCAGTTATATTCTTGTACATAGGAGCAGTATTATAGTAGTTATATTCTTGTACATAGGAGCAGTATTATAGTAGTTATATTCTTGTACATAGGGGCAGTATTATAGTAGTTATATTCTTGTACATAGGGGGCAGTATTATAGTAGTTATATTCTTGTACATAGGAGCAGTATTATAGTAGTTATATTCTTGTACATAGGGGGCAGTATTATAGTAGTTATATTCTTGTACATAGGAGCAGTATTATAGCAGTTATATTCTTGTACATAGGAGCAGTATTATAGTAGTTATATTTTTGTACATAGGGGCAGTATTATAGTAGTTATATTCTTGTACATAGGAGCAGTATTATAGCAGTTATATTCTTGTACATAGGAGCAGTATTATAGTAGTTATATTCTTGTACATAGGGGCAGTATTATAGTAGTTATATTCTTGTACATAGGGGCAGTATTATAGTAGTTATATTCTTGTACATAGGGGGCAGTATTATAGTAGTTATATTCTTGTACATAGGAGCAGTATTATAGTAGTTATATTCTTGTACATAGGGGGCAGTATTATAGTAGTTATATTCTTGTACATAGGAGCAGTATTATAGTAGTTATATTCTTGTACATAGGAGCAGTATTATAGTAGATATATTCTTGTACATAGGGGCAGTATTATAGTAGTTATATTCTTGTACATAGGAGCAGTATTATAGTAGTTATATTCTTGTACATAGGGGGCAGTATTATAGTAGTTATATTCTTGTACATAGGAGCAGTATTATAGTAGTTATATTCTTGTACATAGGAGCAGTATTATAGTAGTTATATTCTTGTACATAGGAGCAGTATTATAGTAGTTATATTCTTGTACATAGGAGCAGTATTATAGTAGTTATATTCTTGTACATAGGAGCAGTATTATAGTAGTTATATTCTTGTACATAGGGAGCAGTATTATAGTAGTTATATTCTTGTACATAGGAGCAGTATTATAGTAGTTATATTCTTGTACATAGGGGGCAGTATTATAGTAGTTATATTCTTGTATATAGGAGCAGTATTATAGTAGTTATATTCTTGTACATAGGGAGCAGTATTATAGTAGTTATATTCTTGTACATAGGGGCAGTAGTATAGTAGTTATATTCTTGTACATAGGGAGCAGTATTATAGTAGTTATATTCTTGTACATAGGAGCAGTATTATAGTAGTTATATTCTTGTACATAGGAGCAGTATTATAGTAGTTATATTCTTGTACATAGGAGCAGTATTATAGTAGTTATATTCTTGTACATAGGAGCAGTATTATAGTAGTTATATTCTTGTACATAGGGGCAGTATTATAGTAGTTATATTCCTGTACATAGGGAGCAGTATTATAGTAGTTATATTCTTGTACATAGGGGGCAGTATTATAGTAGTTATATTCTTGTACATAGGGGCAGTATTATAGTAGTTATATTCTTGTACATAGGGGCAGTATTATAGTAGTTATATTCTTGTACATAGGGGCAGTATTATAGTAGTTATATTCTTGTACATAGGGAGCAGTATTATAGTAGTTATATTCTTGTACATAGGGGCAGTATTATAGTAGTTATATTCTTGTACATAGGGAGCAGTATTATAGTAGTTATATTCTTGTACATAGGGGCAGTATTATAGTAGTTATATTCTTGTACATAGGGAGCAGTATTATAGTAGTTATATTCTTGTACATAGGGGGCAGTATTATAGTAGTTATATTCTTGTACATAGGGGCAGTATTATAGTAGTTATATTCTTGTACATAGGGAGCAGTATTATAGTAGTTATATTCTTGTACATAGGGGCAGTATTATAGTAGTTATATTCTTGTACATAGGGGCAGTATTATAGTAGTTATATTCTTGTACATAGGAGCAGTATTATAGTAGTTATATTCTTGTACATAGGGGGCAGTATTATAGTAGTTATATTCTTGTACATAGGGGCAGTATTATAGTAGTTATATTCTTGTACATAGGAGCAGTATTATAGTAGTTATATTCTTGTACATAGGAGCAGTATTATAGTAGTTATATTCTTGTACATAGGGGCAGTATTATAGTAGTTATATTCTTGTACATAGGAGCAGTATTATAGTAGTTATATTCTTGTACATAGGGGCAGTATTATAGTAGTTATATTCCTGTACATAGGGAGCAGTATTATAGTAGTTATATTCTTGTACATAGGGGCAGTATTATAGTAGTTATATTCTTGTACATAGGGGCAGTATTATAGTAGTTATATTCTTGTACATAGGAGCAGTATTATAGTAGTTATATTCTTGTACATAGGAGCAGTATTATAGTAGTTATATTCTTGTACATAGGGGCAGTATTATAGTAGTTATATTCTTGTACATAGGAGCAGTATTATAGTAGTTATATTCTTGTACATAGGAGCAGTATTATAGT
Organism: Phyllobates terribilis; assembly: GCF_046119375.1. NCBI lineage: Eukaryota > Metazoa > Chordata > Amphibia > Anura > Dendrobatidae > Phyllobates > Phyllobates terribilis. Next base: position 171,144,461 of record NW_027362773.1, read on the forward strand.
AGTTATATTCTTGTACATAGGGGCAGTATTATAGTAGTTATATTCCTGTACATAGGGAGCAGTATTATAGTAGTTATATTCTTGTACATAGGGGGCAGTATTATAGTAGTTATATTCTTGTACATAGGGGCAGTATTATAGTAGTTATATTCTTGTACATAGGAGCAGTATTATAGTAGTTATATTCTTGTACATAGGGGCAGTATTATAGTAGTAATATTCCTGTACATAGGGAGCAGTATTATAGTAGTTATATTCTTGTACATAGGGGCAGTATTATAGTAGTTATATTCTTGTACATAGGGGCAGTATTATAGTAGTTATATTCTTGTACATAGGAGCAGTATTATAGCAGTTATATTCTTGTACATAGGGGGCAGTATTATAGTAGTTATATTCTTGTACATAGGGGGCAGTATTATAGTAGTTATATTCTTGTACATAGGGAGCAGTATTATAGTAGTTATATTCTTGTACATAGGGAGCAGTATTATAGTAGTTATATTCTTGTACATAGGAGCAGTATTATAGTAGTTATATTCTTGTACATAGGGGGCAGTATTATAGTAGTTATATTCTTGTACATAGGGAGCAGTATTATAGTAGTTATATTCTTGTACATAGGAGCAGTATTATAGTAGTTATATTCTTGTACATAGCGGCAGTATTATAGTAGTTATATTCTTGTACATAGGAGCAGTATTATAGTAGTTATACTCTTGTACATAGGAGGAGTATTATAGTAGTTATATTCTTGTACATAGGGAGCAGTATTATAGTAGTTATATTCTTGTACATAGGAGCAGTATTATAGTAGTTATATTCTTGTACATAGGGGCAGTATTATAGTAGTTATATTCTTGTATATAGGGGGCAGTATTATAGTAGTTATATTCCTGTACATAGGAGCAGTATTATAGTAGTTATATTCTTGTACATAGAGGCAGTATTATAGTAGTTATATTCTTGTATATAAGGGGCAGTATTATAGTAGTTATATTCTTGTACATAGAGGCAGTATTATAGTAGTTATATTCTTGTACATAGGGAGCAGTATTATAGTAGTTATATTCTTGTACATAGCAGTATTATAGTAGTTATATTCTTGTACATAGGAGCAGTATTATAGTAGTTATATTCTTATACATAGGGGCAGTATTATAGTAGTTATATTCTTGTACATAGGAGCAGTATTATAGTAGTTATATTCTTGTACATAGGGGACAGTATTATAGTAGTTATATTCTTGTACATAGGAGCAGTATTATAGTAGTTATATTCTTGTACATAGGGGACAGTATTATAGTAGTTATATTCTTGTACATAGGAGCAGTAGTATAGTAGTTATATTCTTGTACATAGGGGACAGTATTATAGTAGCTATATTCTTGTACATAGGAGCAGTATTATAGTAGTTATATTCTTGTACATAGGAGCAGTATTATAGTAGTTATATTCCTGTACATAGGAGCAGCATTATAGTAGTTATATTCTTGTACATAGGGGCAGTATTATAGTAGTTATATTCTAGTACATAGTAGCAGTATTATAGTAGTTATATTCTTGTACATAGGGGCAGTATTATAGTAGTTATATTCTTGTACATAGGAGCAGTATTATAGTAGTTATATTCTTGTACATAGGGGGCAGTATTATAGTAGTTATATTCTTGTACATAGGGATATACACACAGAGGGATCTATTATATAGAGTCATTACACACAGGGATCTATTATATAGAGTCATTACAGACAGAGGGATCTATTATATAGAGTCATTACACACGGAGCGATCTATTATATAGAGTCATTACACACAGAGGGATCTATTATATAGAGTCATTACACACAGAGGGATCTATTATATAAAGTCATTACACACAGAGGGATCTATTATATAGAGTCATTACACACAGAGGGATCTATTATATATAGTCATTACACACAGAGCGATCTATTATATAGTCATTACACACAGAGGGATCTATTAAATAGAGTCATTACACACAGAGGGATCTATTATATAGAGTCATTACACACAGAGGGATCTATTATATAGAGTCATTACACACAGAGGGATCTATTATATAGAGTCATGACACAGAGGGATCTATTATATAGAGCCATTACACGCCGAGGGATCTATTACAGAGTCATTACACGCAGAGGGATCTATTATATAGAGTCATTACACGCAGAGGGATCTATTATATAGAGTCATTACACGCAGAGGGATCTATTATATAGAGTCATTACACGCAGAGGGATCTATTATATAGAGTCATTACACACAGAGGGATCTATTATATAGAGTCATTACACAGAGGGATCTATTATATAGAGTCATTACACGCAGAGGGATCTATTATATAGAGTCATTACAGGCAGAGGGATCTATTATATAGAGTCATTACACACAGAGGGATCTATTATATAGAGTCATTACACACAGAGCGATCTATTATATAGTCATTACACGCAGAGGGATCTATTATATAGAGTCATTACACGCAGAGGGATCTATTATATAGAGTCATTACACACAGAGGGATCTATTATATAGAGTCATTACACACAGAGGGATCTATTATATAGAGTCATTACACACAGAGCGATCTATTATATAGAGTCATTACACACAGAGGGATCTATTATATAGAGTCATTACACGCAGAGGGATCTAATATATAGAGTCATTACACGCAGAGAGATCTATTCTATAGAGTCATTACAAGCAGAGGGATCTATTCTATAAAGTCATTACACGCAGAGTGATCTATTATATAGAGTGATTACACTCAGAGGGATCTATTATATAGAGTCATTACATGCAGAGGGATCTATTATATAGAGTCATTACACAGAGGGATCTATTATATAGAGTCATTACACGCAGAGGGATCTATTATATAGAGTCATTACAGGCAGAGGGATCTATTATATAGAGTCATTACACACAGAGGGATCTATTATATAGAGTCATTACACGCAGAGCGATCTATTATATAGAGTCATTACACGCAGAGGGATCTATTATATAGAGTCATTACACGCAGAGGGATCTATTCTATAAAGTCATTACACGCAGAGTGATCTATTATATAGAGTGATTACACTCAGAGGGATCTATTATGTAGAGTCATTACATGCAGAGGGATCTATTATATAGAGTCATTACACGCAGAGGGATCTATTATATAGAGTCATTACACACAGAGGGATCTATTATATAGAGTCATTACACACAGAGCGATCTATTATATAGAGTCATTACACGCAGAGGTATCTATTATATAGAGTCATTACACACAAAGGGATCTATTATATAGAGTCATTACACACAGAGGGATCTATTATATAGAGTCATTACACACAGAAGGATCTATTATATAGTCATTACACACAGAGGGATCTATTATATAGAGTCATTACACACAGAGGGATCTATTATATAGAGTCATTACACACAGAGGGATCTATTATATAGAGTCATTACACGCAGAGGGATCTATTATATAGAGTCATTACACACAGAGTGATCTATTATATAGAGTCATTACACGCAGAGGGATCTATTATATAGAGTCATTACACACAGAGGGATCTATTATATAGAGTCATTACACACAGAGGGATCTATTATATAGAGTCATTACACTCAGAGGGATCTATTATATAGAGTCATTACACGCAGAGGGATCTATTATATAGAGTCATTACACACAGAGGGATCTATTATATAGAGTCATTACACGCCGAGGGATCTATTATATAGAGTCATTACACGCCGAGGGATCTATTATATAGAGTCATTACACACCGAGGGATCTATTATATAGAGTCATTACACACAGAGGGATCTATTATATAGTCATTACACACAGAGGGATCTATTATATAGAGTCATTACACACAGAGGGATCTATTATATAGAGTCATTACACGCCGAGGGATCTATTATATAGAGTTATTACACGCAGAGCGATCTATTATATAGAGTCATTACACACAGAGGGATTTATTATATAGAGTCATTACACACAGAGGGATCTATTATATAGAGTCATTACACATAGAGGGATCTATTATATAGAGTCATTACACACAGAGGGATCTATTATATAGTCATTACACACAGAGGGATCTATTATACAGAGTCATTACACACAGAGGGATCTATTATATAGAGTCATTACACACAGAGGGATCTATTATACAGAGTCATTACACACAGAGGGATCTATTATATAGAGTCATTACACACAGCGATCTATTATATAGAGTCATTACACACAGAGGGATCTATTATATAGAGTCATTACACGCAGAGGGATCTATTATATAGAGTCATTACACGCAGAGGGATCTATTATATAGAGTCATTACACACAGAGTGATCTATTTCACGTGTTTATTTCTGTTAATGTTGATGATTATGGCTTACAGGCAATGAAAACACAAAAGTCATTATCTCAGTAAATTAGAATAATTAACAAAAAACACCTGCAAAGGCTTCTTAAGTATTTATAAAGGTCCCTTAGTCTGTTTCAGTAGGCTCCACAATCATGGGGAAGACTGCTGACTTGACAGATGTCCAGAAGGCAGTCACTGACACACTCCACAAGGTCCCAGAGTCTGGAAGAAGAGTGGAGAGGCCACAATCCAAGCTGCTGGGGGTCTAGTGTGAAGTCTCCACAATCAGTGATGGTTTGGGGAGCCATGTCATCTGCTGGTGGAGGTCCACTGTGTTTTATGAAGACCAATGTCAGCGCAGCCGTCTACCAGGACATTTTACAGCACTTCATGCTTCCCTCTGCCGACAAGCTTTATGGAGATGGAAATGTCATTCTCCAGCAGGACTTGGCCCCGGTCCACACGGCCGAAAGTACCAATACCTGGTTTACACACAACAGTATCACTGTGCTTGATTGTCAGCAAACTCGCCTGACCTTAACCCCATAGAGAATCTATTATAGAGAATCTATGGGGTATTGTCAAGAGGAAAATGAGACCCCAGAGCCAACAATGCAGACGAGCTGAAGGCGGCTATCAAAGCCACCTGGGCTTCCATAACCCCTCAGCAGCCACAGGCTGATCCCTCCATGCCACAGGCTGATCCCTCCATGTCACAGGCTGATCCCTCCATGCCACAGGCTGATCCCTCCATGCCACAGGCTGATCCCTCCATGCCACAGGCTGATCGCCTCCATGCCACAGGCTGATCCCTCCATGCCACAGGCTGATCGCCTCCATGCCACAGGCTGATCCCTCCATGCCACAGGCTGATCCCTCCATGCCACAGGCTGATCCCTCCATGCCACAGGCTGATCACTCCATGCCACAGGCTGATCCCTCCATGCCACAGGCTGATCCCTCCATGCCACAGGCTGATCCCTCCATGCCACAGGCTGATCGCCTCCATGCCACAGGCTGATCCCTACATGCCACAGGCTGATCCCTCCATGCCACAGGCTGATCCCTCCATTCCACAGGCTGATCCCTCCATGCCACAGGCTGATCCCTCCATGCCATAGGCTGATCCCTCCATGCCACAGGCTGATCCCTCCATGCCACAGGCTGATCCCTCCATGCCACAGGCTGATCCCTCCATTCCACAGGCTGATCCCTCCATGCCACAGGCTGATCCCTCCATGCCACAGGCTGATCGCCTCCTTGCCACAGGCTGATCCCTCCATGCCACAGGCTGATCCCTCCATGCCACAGGCTGATCGCCTCCATGCCAAAGGCTGATCCCTCCATGCCACAGGCTGATCGCCTCCTTGCCACAGGCTGATCCCTCCATGCCACAGGCTGATCCCTCCATGCTACAGGCTGATCCCTCCATGCCACAGGCTGATCCCTCCATGCCACAGGCTGATCGCCTCCATGCCACAGGCTGATCCCTCCATGCCACAGGCTGATCCCTCCATTCCACAGGCTGATCCCTCCATGCCACAGGCTGATCCCTCCATGCCACAGGCTGATCCCTCCATGCCACAGGCTGATCGCCTCCTTGCCACAGGCTGATCCCTCCATGCCACAGGCTGATCCCTCCATGCCACAGGCTGATCCCTCCATGCCACAGGCTGATCCCTCCATGCCACAGGCTGATCCCTCCATGCCACAGGTTGATCGCCTCCTTGCCACAGGCTGATCGCCTCCTTGCCACAGGCTGATCCCTCCATGCCACAGGCTGATCCCTCCATGCCAAAGGCTGATCCCTCCATGCCACAGGCTGATCGCCTCCTTGCCACAGGCTGATCCCTCCATGCCACAGGCTGATCCCTCCATGCCACAGGCTGATCGCCTCCATGCCACAGGCTGATCCCTCCATGCCACAGGCTGATCCCTCCATGCCACAGGCTGATCCCTCCATGCCACAGGCTGATCCCTCCATGCCACATTGCCGCATTGATGCACAAGAAGCCGACCAAGTATTGAGGCCTTTACTGAACAGATATTTCAGGAGGACGATAAACTGTTGTTATAAAGTATTCTAATTTCTAAGCCATAATCATCAACATTAACAGAAATAAACCCGTGAAATAGATCCCTCTGTGTGTAATGACTCTATATAATAGATCCCTCTGTTTATAATGACTCTATATAATAGATCCCTCTGCGTGTAATGACTCTATATAATAGATCCCTCTGTTTATAATGACTCTATATAATAGATCCCTCTGTGTGTAATGACTCTATATAATAGATCCCTCTGCGTGTAATGACTCTATATAATAGATCACTCTGTGTGTAATGACTCTATATAATAGATCCCTCTGTGTGTAATGACTCTATATAATAGATCCCTCTGTGTGCAATGACTCTATATAATAGATCGCTCTGTCTGTAATGACTCTATATAATAGATCCCTCTGTGTGTAATGACTCTATATAATAGATCCCTCTGTGTGTAATGACTCTATATAATAGATCCCTCTGCGTGTAATGACTCTATATAATAGATCACTGTGTGTAATGACTCTATATAATAGATCACTCTGTCTGTAATGACTCTATATAATAGATCCCTCTGTGTGTAATGACTCTATATAATAGATCCCTCTGTGTGTAATGACTCTATATAATAGATCCCTCTGTGTGTAATGACTCTATATAATAGATCCCTCTGTGTGTAATGACTCTATATAATAGATCGCTCTGTGTGTAATGACTCTATATAATAGATCCCTCTGTGTGTAATGACTCTATATAATAGACCCCTCTGTGTGTAATGACTCTATATAATAGATCCCTCTGTGTGTAATGACTCTATATAATAGATCCCTCTGTGTGTAATGACTCTATATAATAGATCCCTCTGTGTGTAATGACTCTATATAATAGATCCCTGTGTAATGACTCTATATAATAGATCCCTCTGTGTGTTATGACTCTATATAATAGATCCCTCTGTGTGTAATGACTCTATATAATAGATCCCTCTGTGTGTAATGACTCTATATAATAGATCCCTCTGTGTGTAATGACTCTATATAATAGATCCCTGTGTAATGACTCTATATAATAGATCCCTCTGCGTGTAATGACTCTATATAATAGATCCCTCTGTGTGTAATGACTCTATATAATAGATCCCTCTGTGTGTAATGACTCTATATAATAGATCCCTCTGTGTGTAATGACTCTATATAATAGATCCCTCTGTGTGTAATGACTCTATATAATAGATCCCTCTGTGTGTAATGACTCTATATAATAGATCACTCTGTGTGTAATGACTCTATATAATAGATCCCTGTGTGTAATGACTCTATATAATAGATCCCTCTGCGTGTAATGACTCTATATAATAGATCCCTCTGTGTGTAATGACTCTATATAATAGATCCCTCTGTGTGTAATGACTCTATATAATAGATCCCTCTGTGTGTAATGACTCTATATAATAGATCCCTGTGTGTAATGACTCTATATAATAGATCCCTGTGTGTAATGACTCTATATAATAGATCCCTCTGTGTGTAATGACTCTATATAATAGATCCCTCTGTGTGTAATGACTCTATATAATAGATCCCTGTGTAATGACTCTATATAATAGATCCCTCTGTGTGTAATGACTCTATATAATAGATCCCTCTGCCTGTAATGACTCTATATAATAGATCCCTCTGCGTGTAATGACTCTATATAATAGATCCCTGTGTGTAATGACTCTATATAATAGATCCCTCTGTGTGTAATGACTCTATATAATAGATCCCTCTGTGTGTAATGACTCTATATAATAGATCCCTCTGTGTAATGACTCTATATAATAGATCCCTCTGTGTGTAATGACTCTATATAATAGATCCCTCTGCGTGTAATGACTCTATATAATAGATCCCTCTGCCTGTAATGACTCTATATAATAGATCCCTCTGTGTGTAATGCCTCTATATATTAGATCCCTCTGTGTGTAATGACTCTATATAATAGACCCCTCTGTGTGTAATGACTCTATATAATAGATCCCTCTGCCTGTAATGACTCTATATAATAGATCCCTCTGCCTGTAATGACTCTATATAATAGATCCCTCTGCGTGTAATGACTCTATATAATAGATCCCTCTGTGTGTAATGACTCTATATAATAGATCCCTCTGCATGTAATGACTCTATATAATAGATCCCTCTATGTGCAATGACTCTATATAATAGATCCCTCTGCCTGTAATGACTCTATATAATAGATCCCTCTGCCTGTAATGACTCTATATAATAGATCCCTCTGTGTGTAATGACTCTATATAATAGATCCCTCTGTGTGTAATGACTCTATATAATAGATCCCTCTGCGTGTAATGACTCTATATAATAGACCCCTCTGTGTGTAATGACTCTGTATAATAGATCCCTCTGTGTGTAATGGCTCTATATAATAGATCACTCTGTGTGTAATGACTCTATATAATAGATCCCTGTGTGTAATGACTCTATATAATAGATCCCTCTGTGTGTAATGACTATATAATAGATCACTCTGTGTGTAATGACTCTATATAATAGATCCCTCTGTGTGTAATGACTCTATATAATAGATCCCTCTGCGTGTAATGACTCTATATAATAGATCCCTCTGTGTGTAATGACTCTATATAATAGATCCCTCTGTGTGTAATGACTCTATATAATAGATCCCTCTGTGTGTAATGACTCTATATAATAGATCCCTCTGTGTGTAATGACTCTATATAATAGATCCCTCTGTGTGTAATGACTCTATATAATAGATCCCTCTGCGTGTAATGACTCTATATAATAGATCCCTCTGTGTGTAATGACTCTATATAATAGATCCCTCTGCGTGTAATGACTCTGTATAATAGATCCCTCTGTGTGTAATGACTCTATATAATAGATCCCTCTGTGTGTAATGACTCTATATAATAGATCCCTCTGTGTGTAATGACTCTATATAATATAGGAGTTTCCCTCTTTGTAATGAAGAACTGAAATAAATTCACTTTTTGATGATATTCTAATTTAATGAGATACACCTGTATATTCCTCCGGACTCCGCAGCTTCGATTCTGCAGGACTTTCTGATAATTGTCCTTTTGTTTTTCGGTAACCCTGACATTATAGTAACTGTATTTGCTTTGGCTTCTGCTGTTGTAGAAAATTTTGTAAAAATAGTAAAGTGATTTTCCAGGTGGCTTCTGGGCTTTTCTCTCCACGCTGATAATGTGGCACTGATTATAGAGGATCTGTCTTATCACTTGTGTGAAGCTCTTGGTGTCCATTGTCATGAAACAGCACCCACTTTTGGGTCAGACCTTGCAGCTCTCTGGCGCCCCTTTATCCTGCTGGTCAAACCCGGTATTGACCGAGGATAAGCACGGGTGCAGCAGCTCTATTTTATGTCGACTATTGTGGCACGTGATGTGACAGGACGTATATATACCACCAATTCCTTCCAGGAATGTATATATACCTCCGACCAGCCACCCTCAAACCACAATATCACATAAATACTGGTATACTGCCACCACCGATCGCTTAACAGGTGGATCGGGTACCCGTTAGGTAACGTGAATTAGCGGGTGAGGAACGTGTTTGCTCAACATAGGACAAGAAGAACGAAACTGGTAAATAATAATGATTTACTCCCAAAAGGGGGCAGTGTTTACAAAAGATATACAAGATATTACAAAAGGAGACAATTTACATATATGCATAAACAGTTATTAAAATAAAAGGGATAAGTGATAGCAAAACCTGGGCCACGTGGTGATGGTCTCAGATTCTGTGGGGGGGGGACGGCTCCCCAGAAAGTAGATGTGATTCCTTCACGCAGCGTGATGTGCGTGCATCTGACGTCCCTGGTTGGAATGACTTGGAAAATGGCCGTTCTGGTTTTTACTAAAGTGGACAAACGATTAGGAACCACCCCTATTGTTTACCTCACACGGGGTCTCGGTTTTGTGAAACCACCCAGCTGCATAGAACATAAAAACCTTCAGACTTCATATCTTGGTGTGGGGGGGTCCCACATCCAAGATGGAGACATCATGTTGGCCGTCACCACTATTCATGAAGATTGATATCAAATATGATATCTCTATGACGCTCAGAAGCTCAGAATCCATTACCCCAGTTGCCGGTCATTTCTCAGTTATGCAAGATATACTATTGTAATGGGGAAAAGGTGAGCATTCCAAAAATGTGGTCCCGGTGTTTGTGACAGTCCCGGTAAAATTGACATTAAACGTTGGTCCAGCTAAACAATAGAATTGGAGGGAAAATCTAGTTTGAGCTAGAAGCTGCTCTACACTGAGGGTTTACGACGGTAATAAAAAATTCTTAGGGTGGGGGCAAGCACTGCAGTTCTATGTATTCTCTTACAAACGGATAGGGGGGGGTTTTCTTTGAGACATCTCTCATTTTAAAAACTCGGGCAGAAATACATTTTGCCTGACATCCATATTATGTGGTCAATATCTATCCCTGGTGGTCTAGAGTCAGTATAACAGCTACAAATAAATAACAATTGCCTGAAAGCAGGGGTCCAAGCTCTAAAGTACATGTCTCCTTATCCGACCTCCCCGCCACTTAAGAGTGTCTATACATGTATAATTACAGTATAACACTGTTGCTAACCTAAAATAAACTATACAAAGACCAATATTACCAAACTTATTACTATTCAAGGCCAGAATAATACGGCTACACAATGTCCACTGCACAACAACACACTGTACAAAGAACAATAATGCCGCCATACACCTGCCACTACATGATAAGTGAAATGCATTAAGCTGTTACTAAATTAAAAAATTAAAAAAAACACTGATATTACCGCCATATGGTGACATATAGTGGTTGATACCAGTCCTGCAGAATATATAGAGAGCACAGCACAGTTATATATAGTGACTTACAGATGACATTCTTTCTGATGGAGTTGTCACTTTTTCCATCTTCTCCATCTGGCCCAGACCGACATGACAACTTCTCCGTCTAACTTCTCACCTCTCCAGCCCCGCCCATTCCCGACCTGCACAATCTCCCCATGCTTCCGGCTTTTGCAGCGTGGAACAGTGACAACAATACTTCAAATATGATGTCATTACTATGATTACCCCTCCGCCAATTAATACTACAGAGACTGGGTGCCCGATAGAGGGGGCCTCTACAAAGAATAGCGTCCCATAGAAAGTAGTAATGACTAGTGATGAGCGAGCGCTCGCCATTGCTTGGTACTCGAGTATCGCGGGTCCTCTAGCGCCATGCACAAGTGCCCGCCCCGCGTGTTTGGCACCTGTTAGACAGCCAGTGAACATTGCCTGCCATGCACGGTGATGCCGCAGCCATGTTGGATACTGGCATTACTGTGATTGGCTGTCCACATCTCGTCATAGGGTCTTATATAACACCTGGTGACGCGATGCTCTGCACACTGTCCTCAGGAAGCCGTTCCGGGAGACTTGTTATAGGAGGAAGAGCTTAGATTAGAACAGGCGTATAGGCAGGGTTTAGCATTACTATTGCAGTATTTGTGTACTGCTGCTGTTGCACCATTAAAACATCAGTCCTTGTTAGGGAAAACTAATCTTTCCCTATTAATAACGGAAAGTTTGTAGACATCTATTATATACTTAATTTAAAATGTGCAAGGCGTGTAGTAAGTCACGGGGAAGTGGACATGCTGCTGATGGTGCACACAGAGGCCGTGGCCAAGGGCCAGGTGAAATTGTGCCTGCTGCAGGAGTACAACAAACATGCTCATCCATGATACCTAGCTGCCTGCCCCAGTTTGCAGGGGGGGCGCGGGACATCACTCTTGAAGGCAGAACAGTGCAAACAGGTGGTCGGTTGAATGGCAGATAATGCTTCCAGGCTGTTTCCCAGCACCACCCTGTCTTCCACACGGTCCAGTCTCACCAGCCAAGAGTCTGGACCACATTATCCTCACACTGATCCTCCTTCCTCCCACCATGGCGAGTCCCAGGAGACAAATGATCACACACTCAGACACTCCGAGGAGCGAGTCTTTACATTTCCATTTATTGATTCTGGCCTCTCACCCTGCACATTTCAAGAGGGACATGAGGAGATCCTGTGTAGTGAAGCCCAAATATTTGAGCAACCACAGTCAGAAGATGACGAAGGTGGGGAACGGCAAATAATGTCTCAAGAGGTAGATGATGATGATGAGACACAGTTGCCAACAAGTGTTAAGTCAAAAAGTCAGGAAGACTAGAGTGCGGAAGTGGAAGACGAGATGGTGGACGATGAAGTCACTGACCCAACCTTGTAAGGCGCCACGCAGATCGAGGCCAGCAGTGCAGAGGGGGAGGGATCCACAGCACCAGAACAGTAAGAAAGGGTCAGTGGGGTGGCCAGAGGGAGAAGCACCCACACGGCGCAAGTTCCCGTGCCCTGAACAACGCAGTTACTGGGAAGGTCCACTTAACAACCGACACATGGACAAGTACTTGTGGCCAGGGATGCTAGATTTCACTGATGGCACACTGGGTGAACCTTGTGGAGGCCGGGACCGAGTCGCACCCTGGGACGGCACACGTGTTACCGACGCCGAGGTATTGAAAGGTCTAACACACCAGACAGATCTGTGGCTCTCGCCATTGAACCTCCAACCAGGCATGGTCGTGTGTGACAATAGCCAGAACATGGTGACGGCTCTGAAGCTAAGCAACCTCACACAGGTACCATGCCTGGCCCATGTGCTCAACCTAGTGGTTCAGCGGTTTCTGAAAACCTACCCAGGTTTGCCTGAGATACTTGTGAAGGTAGGCCGCATGTGTGTCCATTTCCGCAAGTCAGCTACAGGTTCCACCACCCTGGCAGTGTTTCAGCAGCATTTGCAGCTTCCAGCTCACCGACTGGTGTGCGATGTCACCACGCGTTGGAACTCAACGTTACATATGTTGACAAATAAAGAGAGGACTGGAAAGACACAAAGAGCAAAAATAGGGTCTTATCTGGGTAAGAATGTTGAGAGAATAACTTAATAGTGCTCATCTGGTCTGGATGTGTGCATGTGACGCGCCCCCTGGGCCAGTGTTGTTTGGGGGATTACCCGGAGCCGGATCAGATAAGGGGGGGGGGGGGTTGTAGTCTCCGAGTGGCGGTGACCCGGTCCGTGCCCAGGGTGTCAAGCTCAGTGTGTGGCAGTCCTTATAGATGTTACTAGATGTTCTTTTATGTCGACTACGCCACCCGTTGAATTGCGGTCAATACGGCCGCCGCTGCAGCAGGGTCCGCTGAGGCTGGTGATGTGTGTGCAGCTCAGGTAGTATAACCCCCAACGGGAGGGGTATAGCCTCAGGGGGTCAGGTGTAGAGGATGGTGGTTGTGGAGGTGCAGTGAGGATGGTAATGAGACTCAGAGTCGGGCTGTGCAGTTCAGGGTCTTTACTTACTGCTGTTATGCTGGTCACTCCGGCCTTGAGTGACCGCCCGAGCCGTGCTGCGTCCACCAGGTCCTGGACTCGGCCAACTCCCAAGTAATTCTGGAGCGTGATCCTGAGCTCCCTTTCTGACGTTCCTTCTCTCTGGCCTTCCCCACCAGGGATCCACCTAAGTCCGGCTCCCTCGGGCCTCTTGTTGGTAAACCCTTGTCTCTGGGTTCCCTGACCCTATTCTTGGTTTGCCTTCCGGGTGGATTTAGTGGGTGGTCGTGGCAGATCCTGCCCACGACCTCCGGTCTCTGGCTAAGGATTAGGGCCCTCCACCAGCTTGGGATCCGGTACCCTTGTGCCAACTCTTCACCCGCTGATCTAATCTTGGGTTCTTGGAGTTCTCTCTTCTCCCCCTCTGGGTCCTTCTTTCTCCTCTCTCTCTCTGGGCCTTGGAGCTGCTCTTCTCCTCTGCTCTCTTCCTCTGACTCACTCTACAAAAGACTGACAGACTGACTGACTGACTGACCCTGATCTAAGATGGTTCCCACCTTATATACTCCCTCTATGTGTGAGCTCAGGTGACCAGCACCCAATGAGCTCCTAGCACTACCCAGACTGCTCCCCCTATCTGCCCCTACACTACTGGGATGTTCCACCCCCCTCCCACTCCAGCCAGGGACAGACACTGTCGTACCTGCACATTTCTCTAGTGGGAGTACCATTGGTCTGTCCCCCGGAAATGGGATGTGTGTAGTGCATGCAGCTTACTGAGCCCAGTTCCACACTCCATCCTTACCCGGGAGTGGAATACCACACCTCTGGCTTGAGGTGTAATACCCCTGTAGCAGCCGAATCCTCAGGGTGCTACACATGCAACCACTGATAACGCTTAGGCCGCTGCAAACCCACGAGGGGATGAATGTGCAGGTCATGGAGAAACAAATGGGTTTAATTCTGCGCTGCTGTGTAGGAAGGATGGGGGATGCCAATCCGAGTATAAGTGGTTTATTGGCAAGGCTTTGTGAGCAGCTAGGGCAGTTATTGAATACCAGCTCCAACACAGCCTTCGGTATTCAGGCCAGCCTCCGCATATAAGAGTTGATGAGTGGGCATGGATGTCATACATCTGTGCCGTTCTCCAAAACTTTGAGGACTCCACCAAGATGGTGATCGGCGATGACGCCATAATTAGTGTCGCCATCCCGCTTCTCTGTCTACTGAAACGCTCGCTGCTCAGAATTAAAGAGGAGGCATTGCAGGCGGAGCACGATGAGATGGAGCAAGAAACCATACAGGGAGATGCCACACAGCCCAGCCTCATCTCATCCCAATGTGGACTGGGTGATAATGAGAAGGAGGAGGAGGAACAGGAGCTAGCTGCCTATGTAAAAGATGGTACTACCCACACAACAGCCATACTGTCGGTTCAGCGTGGATGGCCTGAAGAGGAGGACAAGGAGGAGGACCAGGAGGAGGATGAGGAGGAAAACATGGACAGTTGTCCTCTTGGTGGGGACAGGGAAGTCTCGCCTGCTGGCAGTCTGGCACACATGGCTGACTTTATGTTTCACTGCTTTCTTGTGACGCTCGTGTTGTCACATATTTTGGCCGACAGTAATTACTGGTTGTTCACCCCTCTTGACTACAAGGAGAACTTTCCATCTCTCCTTCCTGCGGTGGAGAGGGCTAGTAAAATGGTGCAGTACCAGAAGATCCTAGTAGAGCATTTAGTAAAAAAAATTCCCATCTGATAGCGCTGGCGGCAGAGGTCATAGATACTTGGACAACCAAGAAGTCCCAAACCAGATGCGGCAGAGGCAGGGGAACACTGTCAAAGGTCTGGGACAGTTTCATTAGACCCTCCCAGCGCCCAGGCCCTGATGCATGGAGTACTCTGACAAGGAGGGAAAAGTTTCTGAAGATGGTGAAGGAGTACCTTTCCGACCGTACCAACGTCCTCCATGATTCCTCTGTACCTTATAATTATTGGGTATCCAAGCTGGATATGTGGCTGTTATGACTGCTAAAGCACATTCACACGGGTAATGTACAAACCAGGGAGACAAATACCTGAACCTGACAGGTCCCTGTTCATACTAGAAAAAGCTCTCCTCTGACCCTGGTCTGTCCCTGCCCGACCGCAGAGGTTGGCACCCTAAGATAACACAATGGCACCCCCAATCGACAGCGACTTACCTTGAATGTCTTTAGCAGCTCCTAGGATTACTAGAGCAGCAGTTCCCTGAGGAATGAAGGAATCCCACACAAAACATCTGGAGCCAACACAAACTACAGCAAAGTGAATGAAATCCAACAAAATGTATCATCAGCAGGAAACACCAGCAGGGGAAGGTATTTAAAGCTGCACCTGAAATGTGATAGGACAGACAGAGTAAATGAAAGACACCTGTTACCCAAAACCAACAGAAACAAAGATAACAGAACTAAAACACCCAAAGAAAAGGTGAATCTGCTGTGGCTCAGCGGGAAGAGACGCCGACCACAGAACACAGGACCAAGGGTGTCGGCCAAGTTACCTGGAAGAAGTTGAGCCTTCCCTAGATTTATAATAAAAAATATATATATAAATAAAGTATATAGATTGATTTAGGAGTTGTTCATAAACGTCCGATCTATCACGTATAAAATTAATCAACCTGATCCGTACATGCTGTAAGGAGAAAAAAGAATCAAAACACCAGAAATGTGTTTTTTTAATCACTAATCTTCCCTGAAAAATACAATAAAATAAGATCAAAATGTCAATAAAATCGTCATCTCGTCACACAATAAATCAGCCCTCAGCAGGCTCAACTCAAGACGGCAAACTCAGACAATCCCTTTAAATGCAGGGGTCACGGCGCCGCCCATAAAGCCCAAATATCCAATATGATTTCTAATAGACTTTTTAAAGTCTCTTTTCTTTTTTTTTTGTCCTGCACTTTTCATTGGCAGAATTTGCACCGAATTCTTCAATGTGGCGATCGTGGGTTCATTAATTTTGAATGCTCTTTATTTCTGTCTTTAAGCTTTTTTTTTTTTTGCAACTTTCTTGAGCAAAAACTCTCATGTTTCACTAAAATGTTGCAAAAACTTGTGCAAACAATTGTGGCGTACCTACAACCACTCCCGGGCAGGGACTGGAGGACTTTTTATGCCAAAAAAGTTGTAACTTTTTAAAAAAGTTGCAATTGATGAATCCGGAAAACATCTGGAAACCCCAAACCCTTCTCACGTGAAAACCAGGTGAACCCATATAAAACAGACTTTAGAAAAAAGATGCAAGTTAAAAGGAGAATAAGGTGCAGATACAATGTGTGTTTCGATTTCTTACCAATTCTAATACCTCTGCTTTCTGTTAGGGCTCATTCACACCTCAGTTTTTCACGTACAAGTGTTTTTTTCGTACCTATGACC
Source organism: Phyllobates terribilis (assembly GCF_046119375.1). Classification (NCBI taxonomy): domain Eukaryota; kingdom Metazoa; phylum Chordata; class Amphibia; order Anura; family Dendrobatidae; genus Phyllobates; species Phyllobates terribilis. The sequence goes on from NW_027362773.1 coordinate 171,161,752, forward strand.
GTCCAGGGCTGTTCCTATGTCAGACCGAGTAGTGTAGAGACCTGTCCGACATTGATCCGAGTGTCGCAGCGCCGCTGTGTATTTCGGGACCCTTCCCCCTTGCGGCAGAGCTGGAGCGGTTGCGTGCCAGGGTCGCTGGTCTCTGGTCCGGTGTAAATTAATGTATAGGACGCCTGTTTCCTCCACTTGCTCGCCTGAACAGGATCTGCTGGATGACTCCAAACTCTGAAACAGTCCTGGACACAAACTGAGGATGTCCAGAAATCCAGAAGGCGGAGGCGACATGGGACAATTAAGTTACACCAGAGACCATAATTACATCAGAATATATAGAGATCACAACTCCTATCATCCGAGGGAACCACAGCCACAAGCGCCACCGGAGCAGCTGCCCAGAGAATACAAATGTAACAACTTGTATGTTCCGAGTCTCTGATTGGCTGCGGTGTAATCGACTATGCAGTCTTAGGCTCTCGTGATCTGCGGTTCTGATTGGCTACGGCTGGGGTTAGTTGTCCAGGCGGGTCACTGTGATTGGCAGATCCAATGATCTCATGCACTGATTGAATGCAGTGGTCTCTAATCCTGGGAGGTCTCGGCCTATAGGATGGAAGTTTCCTATTCAATTCGGTTGTCCTGCGATCACTATCCTGTAAGTGAGGGAGTCACATTCACCCTCTAGTAAGATATGACATCTCCGGCATGTGTGTCATTTATTTTCAGCAGTTTTCCCAATATTTCAGTAAATTATTATTTCTTTTCCATCTGGAAACCATCAACAAGTAGCCTGAATGCTGCTGATGGTCTTTGGAATGACATTCTGTGGATTTCTAGGACGGGTCATCGAGACGATTATCACCTATACACAGGATCGTGGTGATTGTTAGATCCAAATACTGAGACCCCACCAGGCGCCAGAAGAGGGAAACCAAGACCTCAGCTACTTCTAAGCCAGAAGAAAGCGACCACCAGCGCTCCCTGACATCCTCTCCTGCGCTCACCACCAGCGCTCCCTGACATCCTCTCCTGTGCTCACCACCAGCGCTCCCTGACATCCTCTCCTGCGCTCACCACCAGCGCTCCCTGACATCCTCTCCTGCGCACACCACCAGCGCTCCCTGACATCCTCTCCTGCGCTCACCACCAGTGCTCCCTGACATCCTCTCCTGTGCTCACCACCAGCGCTCCCTGACATCCTCTCCTGTGCTCACCACCAGAGCTGTCTGACATCCTCTCCTGCGCACACCACCAGCGCTCCCTGACATTCTCTCCTGCGCTCACCACCAGCGCTCCCTGACATCCTCTCCTGCGCACACCACCAGCGCTCCCTGACATCCTCTCCTGCGCACACCACCAGCGCTCCCTGACATCCTCGCCTGTGCTCACCACCAGCGCTCCCTGACATCCTCTCCTGTGCTCACCACCAGCGCTCCCTGACATCCTCTCCTGTGCTCACCACCAGAGCTGTCTGACATCCTCTCCGGCGCACACCACCAGCGCTCCCTGACATTCTCTCCTGCGCTCACCACCAGCGCTCCCTGACATCCTCTCCTGCGCTCACCACCAGCGCTCCCTAACATCCTCTCCTGCGCACACCACCAGCGCTCCCTGACATTCTCTCCTGCGCTCACCACCAGCGCTCCCTGACATCCTCTCCTGCGCTCACCACCAGCGCTCCCTGACATCCTCTCCTGCGCTCACCACCAGCGCTCCCTGACATCCTCTCCTGCGCTCACCACCAGCGCTCCCTGACATCCTCTCCTGCGCTCACCACCAGCGCTCCCTGACATCCTCTCCTGCGCTCACCACCAGCGCTCCCTGACATCCTCTCCTGCGCTCACCACCAGCGCTCCCTGACATCCTCTCCTGCGCTCACCACCAGCGCTCCCTGACATCCTCTCCTGCGCTCACCACCAGCGCTCCCTGACACCCTCTCCTGCGCTCACCACCAGCGCTCCCTGACATCCTCTCCTGCGCTCACCACCAGCGCTCCCTGACATCCTCTCCTGCGCTCACCACCAGCGCTCCCTGACATCCTCTCCTGCGCTCACCACCAGCGCTCCCTGACATCCTCTCCTGCGCTCACCACCAGCGCTCCCTGACATCCTCTCCTGCGCTCTCCACCAGCGCTCCCTGACATCCTCTCCTGCGCTCACCACCAGCGCTCCCTGACATCCTCTCCTGCGCTCACCACCAGCGCTCCCTGACATCCTCTCCTGCGCTCACCACCAGCGCTCCGTGACGTCCTCTCCTGCGCTCACCACCAGCGCTCCCTGATATCCTCTCCTGCGCTCACCACCAGCGCTCCCTGACATCTTCTCCTGCACTCACCACCAGCGCTCCCTGACATCTTCTCCTGCGTTCACCACCATAACTCCCTGACATCCTCTCCTCCGCTCACCACCAGCGCTCCCTGACATCCTCTCCTGCGCTCACCACCAGCGCTCCCTGACATCCTCTCCTGCGCTCACCACCAGCGCTCCCTGACATCCTCTCCTGCGCTCACCACCAGCGCTCCCTGACATCCTCTCCTGCGCTCACCACCAGCGCTCCCTGACATCCTCTCCTGCGCTCACCACCAGCGCTCCCTGACATCTTCTCCTGCGTTCACCACCAGTGCTCCCTGACATCCTCTCCTGCGCTCACCACCAGTGCTCCCTGACATCCTCTCCTGCGCTCACCACCAGCGCTCCCTGACATCCTCTCCTGCGCTCACCACCAGTGCTCCCTGACATCTTCTCCTGCGTTCACCACCAGCGCTCCCTGACATCCTCTCCTGCACACACCACCAGCGCTCCTTAACATCATCTCCTGTGCTCACCAACAGCGCTCCCTGACATCCTCTCCTGCGCTCACCACCAGCGCTCCCTGACATCCTCTCCTGCGCTCACCACCAGCGCTCCCTGACATCCTCTCCTATGCTCACCACCAGCGCTTCCTGACATCCTCTCTTGCGCTCACCACCAGCGCTCCCTGACATCCTCTTCTGCGCTCACCACCAGTGCTCCCTGACATCCTCTCCTATGCTCACCACCAGCGCTTCCTGACATCCTCTCTTGCGCTCACCACCAGCGCTCCCTGACATCCTCTCCTGCGCTCACCACCAGCGCTCCTTGACATCCTCTCCTGCGCTCACCACCAGCGCTCCTTGACATCCTCTCCTGCGCTCACCACCAGCGCTCCCTGACATCCTCTCCTATGCTCACCACCAGCGCTTCCTGACATCCTCTCTTGCGCTCACCACCAGCGCTCCCTGACATCCTCTCCTGCGCTCACCACCAGGGCTCCCTGACATTCTCTCCTGCGCTCACCACGAGCGCTCCCTGACATCCTCCCCTGCGCTCACCACCAGCGCTCCCTGACATCCTCTCCTGTGCTCACAACCAGCGCTCCCTGACATCCTCTCCAGCGCTCACCACCAGTGCTCCCTGACAATCTCTCCAGCGCTCACCACCAGCGCTCCCTGACATCCTCCCCTGCGCTCACCACCAGGGCTCCCTGACATTCTCTCCTGCGCTCACCACCAGCGCTCCCTGACATCCTCCCCTGCGCTCACCACCAGCGCTCCCTGACATCGTCTCCTATGCTCACCACCAGCGCTCCCTGACATCCTCTCCTGCGCTCACCACCAGCGCTCCCTGACATCCACTCCGGTGCTCACCACCAGTGCTCCCTGACATCCTCTCCTGCGCTCACCACCAGCGCTCCCTGACATCCTCTCCTGCGCTCACCACCAGTGCTCCCTGACATCCTCTCCTGCGCTCTCCACCAGTGCTCCCTGACATCCTCTCCTGCGCTCACCACCAGCGCTCCCTGACATCCTCTCCTGCGCTCACCACCAGGACTCCCTGACATCCTCTCCTGCGCTCACCACCAGAGCTCCCTGACATCCTCTCCTGCGCTCACCACCAGCGCTCCCTGACATCCTCTCCTGCGCTCACCACCAGCGCTCCCTGACATCCTCTCCTGCGCTCACCACCAGCGCTCCCTGACATCCTCTCCTGCACTCACCACAAGCGCTCCCTGACATCCTCTCCTGCGCTCACCACCAGCGCTCCCTGACATCCTCTCCTGCGCTCACCACCAGCGCTCACTGACACCTTCTCCTGCGCTCACCACCAGCGCTCCCTCACATCCTCTACTGCGCTCACCACCAGCGCTCCCTGACATCCTCTCCTGCGCTCACCACCAGAGCTCCCTGACATCCTCTCCTGCGCTCACCACCAGCGCTACCTGACATCCTCTCCTGCGCTCACCACCAGCGCTCCGTGATATCCTCTCCTGCGCTCACCACCAGCGCTCCCTGACATCCTCTCCTGCGCTCACCACCAGCGCTCCCTGACATCCTCTCCTGCGCTCACCACCAGCGCTCCCTGACATCCTCTCCTGCGCTTACCATCAGCGCTCCCTGATATCCTCTCCTGCGCTCACCACCAGCGCTCCCTGACATCCTCTCCTGCGCTCACCACCAGTCCTCCCTTGACATCCTCTCCTGCGCTCAACACCAGCGCTCCCTGACATCTTCTCCTGGGCTCACCACCAGCGCTCCCTGACATCCTCTCCTGCGCTCACCACCAGCGCTCCCTAACATCCTCTCCTGCGCTCACCACCAGCGCTCCCTGACATCCTTTCCTCCGCTCACCACCAGCGCTCCCTGACATCCTCTCCTGCGCTCACCACCAGAGCTCCCTGACATGCTCTCCTGAGCTCACCACCAGCGCTCCCTGACATCCTCTCCTGTGCTCACCATCAGAGTTCCCTGACATCCTCTCCTGCGCTCACCACCAGCGCTCCCTGACATCCTCTCCTGCGCTCACCACCAGCGCTCCCTGAAATGCTCTCCTGCGCTCACCACCAGCGCTCCCTGATATCCTCTCCTGTGCTCAACACCAGCGCTCCCTGACATCCTCTCCTGCGCTCACCACAAGCGCTCCCTGACATCCTCTCCTGTGCTCACCACCAGAGCTCCCTGACATCCTCTCCTGGGCTCACCACCAGCGCTCCCTGACATCCTCTCCTGCGCTCACCACCAGCGCTCCCTAACATCCTCTCCTGCGCTCACCACCAGCGCTCCCTGACATCCTCTCCTCCGCTCACCACCAGCGCTCCCTGACATCCTCTCCTGCGCTCACCACCAGAGCTCCCTGACATGCTCTCCTGAGCTCACCACCAGCGCTCCCTGACATCCTCTCCTGTGCTCACCACCAGCGTTCCCTGACATCCTCTCCTGCGCTCACCACCAGCGCTCCCTCACATCCTCTCCTGCGCTCACCACCAGCGCTCCATGACATCCTCTCCTGTGCTCACCACCAGAGCTCCCTGATATCCTCTCCTGCGCTCACCACCAGCGCTCCCTGACATCCTCTCCTGCGCTCACCACCAGCGCTCCCTGAAATGCTCTCCTGCGCTCACCACCAGCGCTCCCTGACATCCTCTCCTGTGCTCAACACCAGCGCTCCCTGACATCCTCTCCTGCGCTCACCACAAGCGCTCCCTGACATCCTCTCCTGCGCTCACCACCAGAGCTCCCTGACATCCTCTCCTGCGCTCACCACCAGCGCTCCCTGACATCCTCTCCTGCGCTCACCACCAGCGCTCCCTGACATCCTCTCCTGCTCTCACCACCAGCGCTCCCTGACATCCTCTCCTGCGCTCACCACCAGCGCTCCCTGACATCCTCTCCTGCTCTCACCACCAGCGCTCCCTGACATCTTCTCCTGCGCTCACCACCAGCGCTCCCTGACATCCTCTCCTGCGCTCACCACCAGCGCTCCCTGACATCCTCTCCTGCGCTCACCACCAGCGCTCCCTGACATCCTCTCCTGCGCTCACCACCAGAGCTCCCTGACATCCTCTCCTGCGCTCACCACCAGCGCTCCCTGACATCCTCTCCTGCGCTCACCACCAGCGCTCCCTGACATCCTCTCCTGCGCTCACCACCAGCGCTCCCTGACATCCTCTCCTGCGCTCACCACAAGCGCTCCCTGACATCCTCTCCTGCGCTCACCACCAGCGCTCCCTGACATCCTCTCCTGCGCTCACCACCAGCGCTCACTGACACCTTCTCCTGCGCTCACCACCAGCGCTCCCTCACATCCTCTACTGCGCTCACCACCAGCGCTCCCTGACATCCTCTCCTGCGCTCACCACCAGAGCTCCCTGACATCCTCTCCTGCGCTCACCACCAGCGCTATCTGACATCCTCTCCTGCGCTCACCACCAGCGCTCCGTGATATCCTCTCCTGCGCTCACCACCAGCGCTCCCTGACATCCTCTCCTGCGCTCACCACCAGCGCTCCCTGACATCCTCTCCTGCGCTCACCACCAGCGCTCCCTGACATCCTCTCCTGCGCTTACCATCAGCGCTCCCTGATATCCTCTCCTGCGCTCACCACCAGCGCTCCCTGACATCCTCTCCTGCGCTCACCACCAGTCCTCCCTTGACATCCTCTCCTGCGCTCAACACCAGCGCTCCCTGACATCTTCTCCTGGGCTCACCACCAGCGCTCCCTGAAATGCTCTCCTGTGCTCAACACCAGCGCTCCCTGACATCCTCTCCTGCGCTCACCACAAGCGCTCCCTGACATCCTCTCCTGTGCTCACCACCAGAGCTCCCTGACATCCTCTCCTGCGCTCAACACCAGCGCTCCCTGACATCCTCTCCTGGGCTCACCACCAGCGCTCCCTGACATCCTCTCCTGCGCTCACCACCAGCGCTCCCTAACATCCTCTCCTGCGCTCACCACCAGCGCTCCCTGACATCCTCTCCTCCGCTCACCACCAGCGCTCCCTGACATCCTCTCCTGCGCTCACCACCAGAGCTCCCTGACATGCTCTCCTGAGCTCACCACCAGCGCTCCCTGACATCCTATCCTGTGCTCACCACCAGCGTTCCCTGACATCCTCTCCTGCGCTCACCACCAGCGCTCCCTCACATCCTCTCCTGCGCTCACCACCAGCGCTCCATGACATCCTCTCCTGTGCTCACCACCAGCGCTCCCTGATATCCTCTCCTGCGCTCACCACCAGCGCTCCCTGACATCCTCTCCTGCGCTCACCACAAGCGATCCCTGACATCCTCTCCTGCGCTCACCACCAGAGCTCCCTGACATCCTCTCCTGCGCTCACCACCAGCGCTCCCTGACATCCTCTCCTGCGCTCACCACCAGCGCTCCCTGACATCCTCTCCTGCTCTCACCACCAGCGCTCCCTGACATCCTCTCCTGCGCTCACCACCAGCGCTCCCTGACATCCTCTCCTGCTCTCACCACCAGCGCTCCCTGACATCTTCTCCTGCGCTCACCACCAGCGCTCCCTGACATCCTCTCCTGCGCTCAACACCAGCGCTCCCTGACATCCTCTCCTGCGCTCACCACCAGCGCTCCCTGACATCCTCTCCTGCGCTCACCACCAGAGCTCCCTGACATCCTCTCCTGCGCTCACCACCAGCGCTCCCTGACATCCTCTCCTGCGCTCACCACCAGCGCTCCCTGACATCCTCTCCTGCGCTCACCACCAGCGCTCCCTGAAATGCTCTCCTGCGCTCACCACCAGCGCTCCCTGATATCCTCTCCTGTGCTCAACACCAGCGCTCCCTGACATCCTCTCCTGCGCTCACCACAAGCGCTCCCTGACATCCTCTCCTGTGCTCACCACCAGAGCTCCCTGACATCCTCTCCTGGGCTCACCACCAGCGCTCCCTGACATCCTCTCCTGCGCTCACCACCAGCGCTCCCTAACATCCTCTCCTGCGCTCACCACCAGCGCTCCCTGACATCCTCTCCTCCGCTCACCACCAGCGCTCCCTGACATCCTCTCCTGCGCTCACCACCAGAGCTCCTTGACATGCTCTCCTGAGCTCACCACCAGCGCTCCCTGACATCCTCTCCTGTGCTCACCACCAGCGTTCCCTGACATCCTCTCCTGCGCTCACCACCAGCGCTCCCTCACATCCTCTCCTGCGCTCACCACCAGCGCTCCATGACATCCTCTCCTGTGCTCACCACCAGAGCTCCCTGATATCCTCTCCTGCGCTCACCACCAGCGCTCCCTGACATCCTCTCCTGCGCTCACCACCAGCGCTCCCTGAAATGCTCTCCTGCGCTCACCACCAGCGCTCCCTGACATCCTCTCCTGTGCTCAACACCAGCGCTCCCTGACATCCTCTCCTGCGCTCACCACAAGCGCTCCCTGACATCCTCTCCTGCGCTCACCACCAGAGCTCCCTGACATCCTCTCCTGCGCTCACCACCAGCCCTCCCTGACATCCTCTCCTGCGCTCACCACCAGCGCTCCCTGACATCCTCTCCTGCTCTCACCACCAGCGCTCCCTGACATCCTCTCCTGCGCTCACCACCAGCGCTCCCTGACATCCTCTCCTGCTCTCACCACCAGCGCTCCCTGACATCTTCTCCTGCGCTCACCACCAGCGCTCCCTGACATCCTCTCCTGCGCTCACCACCAGCGCTCCCTGACATCCTCTCCTGCGCTCACCACCAGCGCTCCCTGACATCCTCTCCTGCGCTCACCACCAGAGCTCCCTGACATCCTCTCCTGCGCTCACCACCAGCGCTCCCTGACATCCTCTCCTGCGCTCACCACCAGCGCTCCCTGACATCCTCTCCTGCGCTCACCACCAGCGCTCCCTGACATCCTCTCCTGCGCTCACCACAAGCGCTCCCTGACATCCTCTCCTGCGCTCACCACCAGCGCTCCCTGACATCCTCTCCTGCGCTCACCACCAGCGCTCACTGACACCTTCTCCTGCGCTCACCACCAGCGCTCCCTCACATCCTCTACTGCGCTCACCACCAGCGCTCCCTGACATCCTCTCCTGCGCTCACCACCAGAGCTCCCTGACATCCTCTCCTGCGCTCACCACCAGCGCTATCTGACATCCTCTCCTGCGCTCACCACCAGCGCTCCGTGATATCCTCTCCTGCGCTCACCACCAGCGCTCCCTGACATCCTCTCCTGCGCTCACCACCAGCGCTCCCTGACATCCTCTCCTGCGCTCACCACCAGCGCTCCCTGACATCCTCTCCTGCGCTTACCATCAGCGCTCCCTGATATCCTCTCCTGCGCTCACCACCAGCGCTCCCTGACATCCTCTCCTGCGCTCACCACCAGTCCTCCCTTGACATCCTCTCCTGCGCTCAACACCAGCGCTCCCTGACATCTTCTCCTGGGCTCACCACCAGCGCTCCCTGAAATGCTCTCCTGTGCTCAACACCAGCGCTCCCTGACATCCTCTCCTGCGCTCACCACAAGCGCTCCCTGACATCCTCTCCTGTGCTCACCACCAGAGCTCCCTGACATCCTCTCCTGCGCTCAACACCAGCGCTCCCTGACATCCTCTCCTGGGCTCACCACCAGCGCTCCCTGACATCCTCTCCTGCGCTCACCACCAGCGCTCCCTAACATCCTCTCCTGCGCTCACCACCAGCGCTCCCTGACATCCTCTCCTCCGCTCACCACCAGCGCTCCCTGACATCCTCTCCTGCGCTCACCACCAGAGCTCCCTGACATGCTCTCCTGAGCTCACCACCAGCGCTCCCTGACATCCTATCCTGTGCTCACCACCAGCGTTCCCTGACATCCTCTCCTGCGCTCACCACCAGCGCTCCCTCACATCCTCTCCTGCGCTCACCACCAGCGCTCCATGACATCCTCTCCTGTGCTCACCACCAGCGCTCCCTGATATCCTCTCCTGCGCTCACCACCAGCGCTCCCTGACATCCTCTCCTGCGCTCACCACAAGCGATCCCTGACATCCTCTCCTGCGCTCACCACCAGAGCTCCCTGACATCCTCTCCTGGGCTCACCACCAGCGCTCCCTGACATCCTCTCCTGCGCTCACCACCAGCGCTCCCTGACATCCTCTCCTGCTCTCACCACCAGCGCTCCCTGACATCCTCTCCTGCGCTCACCACCAGCGCTCCCTGACATCCTCTCCTGCTCTCACCACCAGCGCTCCCTGACATCTTCTCCTGCGCTCACCACCAGCGCTCCCTGACATCCTCTCCTGCGCTCAACACCAGCGCTCCCTGACATTCTCTCCTGCGCTCACCACCAGCGCTCCCTGACATCCTCTCCTGCGCTCACCACCAGAGCTCCCTGACATCCTCTCCTGCGCTCACCACCAGCGCTCCCTGACATCCTCTCCTGCGCTCACCACCAGCGCTCCCTGACATCCTCTCCTGCGCTCACCACCAGCGCTCCCTGACATCCTCTCCTGCGCTCACCACAAGCGCTCCCTGACATCCTCTCCTGCGCTCACCACCAGCGCTCCCTGACATCCTCTCCTGCGCTCACCACCAGCGCTCACTGACACCTTCTCCTGCGCTCACCACCAGCGCTCCCTCACATCCTCTACTGCGCTCACCACCAGCGCTCCCTGACATCCTCTCCTGCGCTCACCACCAGAGCTCCCTGACATCCTCTCCTGCGCTCACCACCAGCGCTCCCTGACATCCTCTCCTGCGCTCACCACCAGCGCTCCCTGACATCCTCTCCTGCGCTTACCATCAGCGCTCCCTGATATCCTCTCCTGCGCTCACCACCAGCGCTCCCTGACATCCTCTCCTGCGCTCACCACCAGTCCTCCCTTGACATCCTCTCCTGCGCTCAACACCAGCGCTCCCTGACATCTTCTCCTGGGCTCACCACCAGCGCTCCCTGACATCCTCTCCTGCGCTCACCACCAGCGCTCCCTAACATCCTCTCCTGCGCTCACCACCAGCGCTCCCTGACATCCTTTCCTCCGCTCACCACCAGCGCTCCCTGACATCCTCTCCTGCGCTCACCACCAGAGCTCCCTGACATGCTCTCCTGAGCTCACCACCAGCGCTCCCTGACATCCTCTCCTGTGCTCACCATCAGAGTTCCCTGACATCCTCTCCTGCGCTCACCACCAGCGCTCCCTGACATCCTCTCCTGCGCTCACCACCAGCGCTCCCTGAAATGCTCTCCTGCGCTCACCACCAGCGCTCCCTGATATCCTCTCCTGTGCTCAACACCAGCGCTCCCTGACATCCTCTCCTGCGCTCACCACAAGCGCTCCCTGACATCCTCTCCTGCGCTCACCACCAGAGCTCCCTGACATCCTCTCCTGCGCTCAACACCAGCGCTCCCTGACATCCTCTCCTGGGCTCACCACCAGCGCTCCCTGACATCCTCTCCTGCGCTCACCACCAGCGCTCCCTAACATCCTCTCCTGCGCTCACCACCAGCGCTCCCTGACATCCTCTCCTCCGCTCACCACCAGCGCTCCCTGACATCCTCTCCTGCGCTCACCACCAGAGCTCCCTGACATGCTCTCCTGAGCTCACCACCAGCGCTCCCTGACATCCTCTCCTGTGCTCACCAGCAGCGTTCGCTGACATCCTCTCCTGCGCTCACCACCAGCGCTCCCTCACATCCTCTCCTGCGCTCACCACCAGCGCTCCATGACATCCTCTCCTGTGCTCACCACCAGCGCTCCCTGATATCCTCTCCTGCGCTCACCACCAGCGCTCCCTGACATCCTCTCCTGCGCTCACCACCAGCGCTCCCTGAAATGCTCTCCTGCGCTCACCACCAGCGCTCCCTGACATCCTCTCCTGTGCTCAACACCAGGGCTCCCTGACATCCTCTCCTGCGCTCACCACAAGCGCTCCCTGACATCCTCTCCTGCGCTCACCACCAGAGCTCCCTGACATCCTCTCCTGCGCTCACCACCAGCGCTCCCTGACATCCTCTCCTGCGCTCACCACCAGCGCTCCCTGACATCCTCTCCTGCGCTCACCACCACAGCTCCCTGACATCCTCTCCTGCGCTCACCACCAGCGCTCCCTGACATCCTCTCCTGCGCTCACCACCAGCGCTCCCTGACATCCTCTCCTGCGCTCACCACCAGCGCTCCCTGACATCCTCTCCTGCTCTCACCACCAGCGCTCCCTGACATCTTCTCCTGCGCTCACCACCAGCGCTCCCTGACATCCTCTCCTGCGCTCACCACCAGCGCTCCCTGACATCCTCTCCTGCGCTCACCACCAGCGCTCCCTGACATCCTTTCCTGCGCTCACCACCAGCGCTCCCTGACATCCTCTCCTACGCTCACCACCAGCGCTCCCTGACATCCTCTCCTGCGCTCACCACCAGAGCTCCCTGACATCCTCTCCTGCGCTCACCACCAGCGCTCCCTGACATCCTCTCCTGCGCTCACCACCAGCGCTCCCTGACATCCTCTCCTGCGCTCACCACCACAGCTCCCTGACATCCTCTCCTGCGCTCACCACCAGCGCTCCCTGACATCCTCTCCTGCGCTCACCACCAGAGCTCCCTGACATCCTCTCCTGTGCTCACCACCAGCGCTCCCTGACATCCTCTCCTGCGCTCACCACCAGCGCTCCCTGACATCCTCTCCTGCTCTCACCACCAGCGCTCCCTAACATCCTCTCCTGCGCTCACCACCAGCGCTCCCTGACATTCTCTCCTGCTCTCACCACCAGCGCTCCCTGACATCCTCTCCTGCGCTCACCACCAGCGCTCCCTGACATCCTATCCTGCGCTCACCACCAGCGATCCCTGACATCCTCTCCTACGCTCACCACCAGCGTTCCCTGACATCCTCTCCTGCGCTCACCACCAGCGCTTCCTGACATCCTCTCCTGAGTTCACCACCAGCGCTCCCTGACATCCTCTCCTGCGCTCACCACCAGCGCTCCCTGACACCCTCTCCTGCGCTCACCACCAGCGCTCCCTGACATCCTCCCCTGCGCACACCACCATAGCTCCCTGACATCCTCTCCTGCGCTCACCACCAGCGCTCCCTGACATCCTCTCCTGCGCTCACCACCAGCGCTCCCTGACATCCTCGCCTGCGCTCACCACCAGCGCTCCCTGACATCGTCTCCTGCGCTCACCAGAGCTGTCTGACAAAATCTCGTGCGCGCATCACCAGCGCTCCCTGACATCCTCTCCTGCGCTCACCACCAGCGCTCCCTGACATCTTCTCCTGCGTTCACCACCAGCGCTCCCTGACATCCTCTCCAGCGCTCACCACCAGCGCTCCCTGACATCTTCTCCTGCGCTCACCACCAGCGCTCCCTGACATCCCCTCCAGCGCTCACCACCAGTGCTCCCTGACATCCTCTCCAGAGCTCACCACCAGCGCTCCCTGACATCCTCTCCTGCGCCCACCACCAGCGCTCCCTGACATCCTCTCCTGCGCTCACCACCAGCGCTCCCTGATATCCTCTCCTGCGCTCACCACCAGCGCTCCCTGACATCTTGTCCTGCGCTCACCACCAGCGCTCCCTGACATCTTCTCCTGCGTTCACCACCAGCGCTCCCTGACATCCTCTCCTGCGCTCACCACCAGCGCTCCCTGACATCCTCTCCTGCGTTCACCACCAGCGCTCCCTGACATCCTCTCCTGCGCTCACCACCAGCGCTCCTTAACATCATCTCCTGTGCTCACCACCAGCGCTCCCTGACATCTTCTCCTGCGTTCACCACCAGCGCTCCCTGACATCCTCTCCTGCGCTCACCACCAGCGCTCCCTGACATCTTCTCCTGCGTTCACCACCAGCGCTCCCTGACATCCTCTCCTGCTCTCACCACCAGCGCTCCTTAACATCATCTCCAGTGCTCACCACCAGCGCTCCCTGACATCTTCTCCTGCGTTCACCACCAGCGCTCCCTGACATCCTCTCCTGCGCTCACCACCAGCGCTCCCTGACATCTTCTCCTGCGTTCACCACCAGCGCTCCCTGACATCCTCTCCTGCGCTCACCACCAGCGCTCCTTAACATCATCTCCTGTGCTCACCACCAGCGCTCCCTGACATCCTCTCCTGCGCTCACCACCAGCGCTCCTTGACATCCTCTCCTGCGCTCACCACCAGCGCTCCCTGACATCCTCTCCTATGCTCACCACCAGCGCTTCCTGACATCCTCTCTTGCGCTCACCACCAGCGCTCCCTGACATCCTCTCCTGCGCTCACCACCAGGGCTCCCTGACATCCTCTCCTGTGCTCACCACCAGCGCTCCCTGACATCCTCCCCTGCGCTCACCACCAGCGCTCCCTGACATCCTCCCCTGCGCACACCACCATAGCTCCCTGACATCCTCTCCTGCGCTCACCACCAGCGCTCCCTGACATCCTCTCCTGCGCTCACCACCAGCGCTCCCTGACATCCTCGCCTGCGCTCACCACCAGCGCTCCCTGACATCCTCTCCTGAGCTCACCACCAGCGCTCCCTGACATCCTCTCCCGCGCTCATCACCAGCGCTCCCTGACATCCTCTCCTGCGCTCACCACCAGCGCTCCCTGACATCCTCTCCTGAGCTCACCACCAGCGCTCCCTGACATCCTCTCCTGCGCACACCACCATAGCTCCCTGACATCCTCTCCTGCGCTCACCACCAGCGCTCCTTGACATGCTCTCCTGCGCTCACCACCAGTGCTCCCTGACATCCTCTCCTGCGCACACCACCATAGCTCCCTGACATCCTCTCCTGCGCTCACCACCAGCGCTCCCTGACATCCTCTCCTGCGCTCACCACCAGCGCTCCCTGACATCCTCGCCTGCGCTCACCACCAGAGCTCCCTGACATCCTCTCCTGCGCTCACCACCAGCGCTCTCTGACATCCTCTCCTACGCTCACCACCAGCGCTCCCTGACATCCTCTCCTGCGCTCACCACCAGCGCTCCCTGACATCCTCTCCTGAGCTCACCACCAGCGCTCCCTGACATCCTCTCCTGCTCACACCACCATCGCTCCCTGACATCCTCTCCTGCACTCACCATCAGGGCTCCCTGACATCCTCTCCTGCGCTCACCACCAGCGCTCCCTAACATCCTCTCCTGCGCTCACCACCATCGCTCCCTGACATCCTCTCCTGCGCTCACCACCAGCGCTCCTTGACATCCTCTCCTGCTCTCACCACCAGCGCTCCCTGAAATCCTCTCCTGCGCTCACCACCAGCGCTCCCTGATATCCTCTCCTGCGCTCACCACCAGCGCTCCCTGACATCTTCTCCTGCGCTCACCACCAGCGCTCCCTGACATCCCCTCCAGCGCTCACCACCAGTGCTCCCTGACATCCTCTCCAGAGCTCACAACCAGCGCTCCCTGACATCCTCTCCTGCGCTCACCACCAGCGCTCCCTGACATCCTCTCCTGCGCTCACCACCAGCGCTCCCTGATATCCTCTCCTGCGCTCACCACCAGCGCTACCTGACATCTTGTCCTGCGCTCACCACCAGCGCTCCCTGACATCTTCTCCTGTGCTCACCACCAGCGCTCCCTGACATCCTCTCCTGCGCTCACCACCAGCGCTCCTTGACATCATCTCCTGCGCTCACCACCAGCGCTCCCTGACATCCTCTCCTATGCTCACCACCAGCGCTTCCTGACATCCTCTCTTGCGCTCACCACCAGCGCTCCCTGACATCCTCTCCTGCGGTCACCACCAGGGCTCCCTGACATCCTATCCTGCGCTCACCACCAGCGCTCCCTGACATCCTCCCATGCGCTCACCACCAGCGCTCCCTGACGTCCTCCCCTGTGCTCAGCACCAGCGCTCCCTGACATCCTCTCCAGCGCTCACCACCAGCGCTCCCTGACATCCTCTCCAGCGCTCACCACCAGCGCTCCCTGACATCCTCTCCTGCGCTCACCACCAGCGCTCCCTGACATCCTCTCCTGCGCTCATCACCAGCGCTCCCTGACATCCTCTCCTGCGCTCACCACCAGCGCTCCCTGATATCCTCTCCTGCGCTCACCACCAGCGCTCCCTGACATCCTCTCCTGCGCTCACCACCAGCGCTCCCTGAAATGCTCTCCTGCGCTCACCACCAGCGCTCCCTGACATCCTCTCCTGTGCTCACCACCAGCGCTCCCTGACATCCTCTCCGGCACTCACCACAAGCGATCCCTGACATCCTCTCCTGCGCTCACCACCAGAGCTCCCTGACATCCTCTCCTGCGCACACCACCATCGCTCCCTAACATCCTCTCCTGCGCTCACCACCAGCGCTCCCTGACATCCTCTCCTGCGCTCACCACCAGCGCTCCTTGACATCCTCTCCTGCTCTCACCACCAGCGCTCCCTGAAATCCTCTCCTGCGCTCACCACCAGCGCTCCCTGACATCCTCTCCTGCGCTCACCACCAGCGCTCCCTGACATCTTCTCCTGCGCTCACCACCAGCGCTCCCTGACATCCCCTCCAGCGCTCACCACCAGTGCTCCCTGACATCCTCTCCAGAGCTCACCACCAGAGCTCCCTGACATCCTCTCCTGCGCTCACCACCAGCGCTCCCTGACATCCTCTCCTGCGCTCACCACCAGCGCTCCCTGATATCCTCTCCTGCGCTCACCACCAGCGCTCCCTGACATCTTGTCCTGCGCTCACCACCAGCGCTCCCTGACATCTTCTCCTGCGTTCACCACCAGCGCTCCCTGACATCCTCTCCTGCGCTCACCACCAGCGCTCCCTGACATCTTCTCCTGCGTTCACCACCAGCGCTCCCTGACATCCTCTCCTGCACTCACCACCAGCGCTCCTTATCATCTCCTGTGCTCACCACCAGCGCTCCCTGACATCCTCTCCTGCGCTCACCACCAGCGCTCCTTGACATCCTCTCCTGCGCTCACCACCAGCGCTCCCTGACATCCTCTCCTATGCTCACCACCAGCGCTTCCTGACATCCTCTCTTGCGCTCACCACCAGCGCTCCCTGACATCCTCTCCTGCGCTCACCACCAGGGCTCCCTGACATCCTCTCCTGCGCTCACCACCAGCGCTCCCTGACATCCTCCCCTGCGCTCACCACCAGCGCTCTCTGACGTCCTCCCCTGTGCTCACCACCAGCGCTCCCTGACATCCTCTCCAGCGCTCACCACCAGCGCTCCCTGACATCCTCTCCAGCGCTCACCACCAGTGCTCCCTGACATCCTCTCCTATGCTCACCACCAGCGCTCCCTGACATCCTCTCCTGCGCTCACCACCAGCGCTCCCTGACATTCACTCCGGTGCTCACCACCAGTGCTCCCTGACATCCTCTCCTGCGCTCACCACCAGCGCTCCGTGACATCCTCTCCTGCGCTCACCACCAGTGCTCCCTGACATCCTCTCCTGCGCTCACCACCAGTGCTCCCTGACATCCTCTCCTGCGCTCTCCAACAGCGCTCCCTGACATCCTCTCCTGCGCTCACCACCAGTGCTCCCTGACATCCTCTCCTGCGCTCACCACCAGCGCTCCCTGACATCCTCTCCTGCGCTCACCACCAGCGCTCCCTGACATCCTCTCCTGCTCTCACCACCAGCGCTCCCTGACATCCTCTCCTGCGCTCACCACCAGCGCTCCCTGACATCCTCCCCTGCGCTCACCACCAGCACCCCCTGACATCCTCGCTTGTGCTCACCTCCAGCGCTCCCGGACATCCTCTCCTGCGCTCACCACCAGCGCTCCCTGACATCCTCTCCTGCGCTCACCACCACCGCTTCCTGACGTCCTCTCCTGCGCTCACCACCAGCGCTCCCTGACATCCTCTCCTGCGCTCACCACCAGCGCTCCCTGACATCCTCTCCTGCGCTCACCACCAGCGCTCCCTGACATCCTCTCCTGCGCTCACCAGCAGCGCTCCCTGACACCCTCTCCTGCGCTCACCACCAGCGCTCCCTGACATCCTCTCCTGCGCTCACCACCAGCGCTCCCTGACATCCTCTCCTGCGCTCACCACCAGCGCTCCCTGACATCCTCTCCTATGCTCATCACCAATGATTCCTGACATCCTCTCCTGCGCTCACCACCAGCGCTCCCTGACATCCTCTCCTGCGCTCACCACCAGCGCTCCCTGACATCCTCTCCTGTGCTCATCACCAATGATTCCTGACATCCTCTCCTGCGCTCACCACCAGCGCTCCCTGACATCCTCTCCTGCGCTCACCACCAGCGCTCCCTGACATCCTCTCCTGCGCTCACCACCAGCGCTCCCTAACATCCTCTCCTGCGCTCACCACCAGCGCTCCCTGACATCCTCTCCTGCGCTCACCATCAGCGCTCCTTGACATCCTCTCCTGCTCTCACCACCAGCGCTCCCTGAAATCCTCTCCTGCGCTCACCACCAGCGCTCCCTGACATCCTCTCCTGCGCTCACCACCAGCGCTCCCTGACATCTTCTCCTGCGCTCACCACCAGCGCTCCCTGACATCCCCTCCAGCGCTCACCACCAGTGCTCCCTGACATCCTCTCCAGAGCTCACCACCAGCGCTCCCTGACATCCTCTCCTGCGCTCACCACCAGCGCTCCCTGATATCCTCTCCTGCGCTCACCACCAGCGCTCCCTGACATCTTGTCCTGCGCTCACCACCAGCGCTCCCTGACATCTTCTCCTGCGTTCACCACCAGCGCTCCCTGACATCCTCTCCTGCGCTCACCACCAGCGCTCCCTGACATCTTCTCCTGCGTTCACCACCAGCGCTCCCTGACATCCTCTCCTGCACTCACCACCAGCGCTCCTTTAACATCATCTCCTGTGCTCACCACCAGCGCTCCCTGACATCCTCTCCTGCGCTCACCACCAGCGCTCCTTGACATCCTCTCCTGCGCTCACCACCAGCGCTCCCTGACATCCTCTCCTATGCTCACCACCAGCGCTTCCTGACATCCTCTCTTGCGCTCACCACCAGCGCTCCCTGACATCCTCTCCTGCGCTCACCACCAGGGCTCCTTGACATCCTCTCCTGCGCTCACCACCAGCGCTCCCTGACATCCTCCCCTGCGCTCACCACCAGCGCTCCCTGACGTCCTCCCCTGTGCTCACCACCAGCGCTCCCTGACATCCTCTCCAGCGCTCACCACCAGCGCTCCCTGACATCCTCTCCAGCGCTCACCACCAGTGCTCCCTGACATCCTCTCCTATGCTCACCACCAGCGCTCCCTGACATCCTCTCCTGCGCTCACCACCAGCGCTCCCTGACATCCACTCCGGTGCTCACCACCAGTGCTCCCTGACATCCTCTCCTGCGCTCACCACCAGCGCTCCCTGACATCCTCTCCTGCGCTCACCACCAGTGCTCCCTGACATCCTCTCCTGCGCTCACCACCAGTGCTCCCTGACATCCTCTCCTGCGCTCTCCAACAGCGCTCCCTGACATCCTCTCCTGCGCTCACCACCAGCGCTCCTTGACATCCTCTCCTGCGCTCACCACCAGCGCTCCCTGATATCCTCTCCTGCGCTCACCATCGCTCCCTGATATCCTCTCCTGCGCTCACCACCAGCGCTCCCTGACATCCTCTCCTGTGCTCACCACCAGCGCTCCCTGACATCCTCTCCTGCGCTCACCACCAGCGCTCCCTGACATCCTCTCCTGCTCTCACCACCAGCGCTCCCTGACATCCTCTCCTGCGCTCACCACCAGCGCTCCCTGACATCCTCCCCTGCGCTCACCACCAGCGCCCCCTGACATCCTCGCTTGTGCTCACCTCCAGCGCTCCCGGACATCCTCTCCTGCGCTCACCACCAGCGCTCCCTGACATCCTCTCCTGCGCTCACCACCACCGCTTCCTGACGTCCTCTCCTGCGCTCACCACCAGCGCTCCCTGACATCCTCTCCTGCGCTCACCACCAGCGCTCCCTGACATCCTCTCCTGCGCTCACCACCAGCGCTCCCTGACATCCTCTACTGCGCTCACCAGCAGCGCTCCCTGACACCCTCTCCTGCGCTCACCACCAGCGCTCCCTGACATCCTCTCCTGCGCTCACCACCAGCGCTCCCTGACATCCTCTCCTGCGCTCACCACCAGCGCTCCCTGACATCCTCTCCTACGCTCACCACCAGCGCTCCCTGACATCCTCTCCTGCGCTCACCACCAGCGCTTCCTGACATCCTCTCCTGCGCTCACCACCAGCGCTCCCTGACATCCTCTCCTGCGCTCACCACCAGCGCTCCCTGACATCCTCTCCTGCGCTCACCACCAGCGCTCCCTTACATCCTCTCCTATGCTCACCACCAGCGCTCCCTGACATCCTCTCCTGTGCTCATCAGCAATGATTCCTGATATCCTCTCCTGCGCTCACAACCAGCGCTCCCTGACTTCCTCTCCTGTGCTCACCAACAGCGCTCCCTGACATCCTCTCCTGCGCTCACCACCATCGCTCCCTGACATCCTCTCCTGCGCTCACCACCAGCGCTCCTTGACATCCTCTCCTGCGCTCACCACTAGCGCTCCCTGACATCCTCGCCTGTGCTCACCACCAGCGCTCCCTGACATCCTCTCCTGCGCTCTCCACCAGCGCTCCCTGACATCCTCTCCTGCGCTCACCACCAGCGCTCCCTGACATCCTCTCCTGCGCTCACCACCAGCCCTCCCTGACATCCTCGCCTGTGCTCACCACCAGCGCTCCGTGACATCCTCTCCTGTGCTCACCACCAGCGCTCCCTGACATCCTCGCCTGCGCTCAACACCAGCGCTCCCTGACAGACTCTCCTGCGCTCACCACCAGCGCTCTCTGACATACTCTCCTGCGCTCACCACCAGCGCTCCCTGACATCCTGTCCTGTGCTCACCATCGCTCCCTGACATCCTCTCCTGCACTCACCACCAGCGCTCCCTGACATCCTCTCCTGCGCTCACCACCAGCGCTCCCTGATATCCTCTCCTGCGCTCACCACCAGCCCTCCCTGACATCCTCTCCTGCGCTCACCACCAGCGCTTCCTGACATCCTCTCCTGCGCTCACCACCAGCGCTTCCTGACATCCTCTCCTGCGCTCACCACCAGCGCTCCCTGACATCCTCTCCTGCGCTCACCACCAGCGCTCCCTGACATCCTCTCCTGCGCTTACCACCAGCGCTCCCTGACATCCTCTCTTGCGCTCACCAACAGCGCTCCCTGACACCCTCTCCTGTGCTCACCACCAGCGCTCCCTGTCATCCTCTCCTGCGCTCACCACCAGCGCTCACTGACATCCTCTCCTGCGCTCACCAGCAGCGCTCCCTGACACCCTCTCCTGCGCTCACCACCAGCGCTCCCTGACATCCTCTCCTGCGCTCACCATCAGCGCTCCCTGACATCCTTTCCTGCGCTCACCACCAGCGCTCCCTGACATCCTCTCCTGCGCTCACCACCAGCGCTCCCTGACATCCTCTCCTGCGCTCACCACCAGCGCTCCCTGACATCCTCTCCTGCGCTCACCACCAGCGCTCCCTGACATCCTCTCCTGCGCTCACCACCAGCGCTCCCTGACATCCTCTCCTATGCTCACCACCAGCGCTCCCTGACATCCTCTCCTGTGCTCACCAGCAGCGCTCCCTGACATCCTCTCCTGTGCTCATCCCCAATGATTCTTGATATCCTCTCCTGCTTTCACCAACAGCGCTCCCTGACATTCTCACCTGCGCTCACCAACAGCGCTCCCTGACATCCTCTCATGCGCTCACCACAAACGCTCCCTGACATCCTCTCCTGCGCTCACCACCAGCGCTCCCTGACATTCTATCCTGCGCTCACCACCAGCGCTCCCTGACATCCTCTCCTGCGTTCACCAACAGCGCTCACTGACATCCTCTCCTGCGCTCACCACCAGCGCTCCCTGACATCCTCTCCTATGCTCACCACCAGCGCTCCCTGACATCCTCTCCTGCGCTCACCACCAGCGCTCCCTGACATCCTCTCCTATGCTCATCACCAGAGCTCCCTGAAATCCTCTCCTGCGCTCACCACCAGCGTTCCCTGACATCCTCTCCTGCGCTCACCACCAGCGCTCTCTGACATCATCTCCTGCGCCCACCACCAGCGCTCCCTGACACCCTCTCCTGCGCTCACCACCAGCGCTCCCTGACATCCTCTCCTGCGCTCACCACCAGCGCTCCCTGACATCCTCTCCTGCGCTCACCATCAGGGCTACCTGACATCCTCTCCTGCGCTCACCACCAGCGCTCCCTGACATCCTCTCCTGCGCTCACCACCAGCGCTCCCTGACATCCTCTCCTGCGCTCACCACCAGCGCTCCCTGACATCCTCTCCTGCGCTCACCACCAGCGCTCCCTGACATCCTCTCCTGCGCTCACCACCAGCGCTCCCTGACATCCTCCCCTGCGCTCACCACCAGCGCCCCCTGACATCCTCGCTTGTGCTCACCTCCAGCGCTCCCGGACATCCTCTCCTGCGCTCACCACCAGCGCTCCCTGACGTCCTCTCCTGCGCTCACCACCACCGCTTCCTGACGTCCTCTCCTGCGCTCACCACCAGCGCTCCCTGACATCCTCTCCTGCGCTCACCACCAGCGCTCCCTGACATCCTCTCCTGCGCTCACCACCAGCGCTCCCTGACATCCTCTCCTGCGCTCACCAGCAGCGCTCCCTGACACCCTCTCCTGCGCTCACCACCAGCGCTCCCTGACATCCTATCCTGCGCTCACCACCAGCGCTCCCTGACATCCTCTCCTATGCTCATCACCAATGATTCCTGACATCCTCTCCTGCGCTCACCACAAGCGCTCCCTGACATCCTCTCCTGCGCTCACCACCAGCGCTCCCTGACATACTCTCCTGTGCTCATCACCAATGATTCCTGACATCCTCTCCTGCGCTCACCACCAGCGCTCCCTGACATCCTCTAGTGCGCTCACCACCAGCGCTCCCTGACATCCTCTCCTGCGCTCACCACCAGCGCTCCCTGACATCCTTTCCTGCGCTCACCACCAGCGCTCCCTGACATCCTCTCCTGCGCTCAACACCAGCGCTCCCTGACATCCTCTCCTGCGCTCACCACCAGCGCTCCCTGACATCCTCTCCTGCGCTCACCACCAGCGCTCCCTGACATCCTCTCCTGCGCTCACCACCAGCGCTCCCTGACATCCTCTCCTGCGCTCACCACCAGCGCTCCCTGACATCCTATCCTGCGCTCACCACCAGCGCTCCCTGACATCTTCGCCTGTGCTAACCACCAGCGCTCCCTGACATCCTCTCCTTCGCTCACCACCAGCGCTCTCTGACATCATCTCCTACGCTCACGAACAGCGCTCCCTGACATCCTCTCATGCGCTCACCAACAGCGCTCCCTGACATCCTCTCCTGCGCTCACCACCAGCGCTCCCTGACATCCTCTCCTGCGCTCACCATCAGGGCTCCCTGACATCCTCTCCTGCGCTCACCACCAGCGCTCCCTGACATCCTCTCCTGCGCTCACCACCAGCGCTCCCTGACATCCTCTCCTGCGCTCACCACCAGCGCTCCCAGACATCCTCTCCTATGCTCACCACCAGCGCTCCCTGACATCCTCTCCTGTGCTCATCAGCAATGATTCCTGATATCCTCTCCTGCGCTCACAACCAGCGCTCCCTGACTTCCTCTCCTGTGCTCACCAACAGCGCTCCCTGACATCCTCTCCTGCGCTCACCACCATCGCTCCCTGACATCCTCTCCTGCGCTCACCACCAGCGCTCCTTGACATCCTCTCCTGCGCTCACCACTAGCGCTCCCTGACATCCTCGCCTGTGCTCACCACCAGCGCTCCCTGACATCCTCTCCTGCGCTCTCCACCAGCGCTCCCTGACATCCTCTCCTGCGCTCACCACCAGCGCTCCCTGACATCCTCTCCTGCGCTCACCACCAGCCCTCCCTGACATCCTCGCCTGTGCTCACCACCAGCGCTCCGTGACATCCTCTCCTCTGCTCACCACCAGCGCTCCCTGACATCCTCGCCTGTGCTCACCACCAGCGCTCCCTGACATCCTCGCCTGCGCTCAACACCAGCGCTCCCTGACAGACTCTCCTGCGCTCACCACCAGCGCTCTCTGACATACTCTCCTGCGCTCACCACCAGCGCTCCCTGACATCCTCTCCTGTGCTCACCATCGCTCCCTGACATCCTCTCCTGCGCTCACCACCAGCGCTCCCTGACATCCTCTCCTGCGCTCACCACCAGCGCTCCCTGATATCCTCTCCTGCGCTCACCACCAGCCCTCCCTGACATCCTCTCCTGCGCTCACCACCAGCGCTTCCTGACATCCTCTCCTGCGCCCACCACCAGCGCTTCCTGACATCCTCTCCTGCGCTCACCACCAGCGCTCCCTGACATCCTCTCCTGCGCTCACCACCAGCGCTCCCTGACATCCTCTCCTGCGCTTACCACCAGCGCTCCCTGACATCCTCTCTTGCGCTCACCACCAGCGCTCCCTGACGTCCTCTCCTGCGCTCACCACCACCGCTTCCTGACGTCCTCTCCTGCGCTCACCACCAGCGCTCCCTGACATCCTCTCCTGCGCTCACCACCAGCGCTCCCTGACATCCTCTCCTGCGCTCACCACCAGCGCTCCCTGACATCCTCTCCTGCGCTCACCAGCAGCGCTCCCTGACACCCTCTCCTGCGCTCACCACCAGCGCTCCCTGACATCCTCTCCTGCGCTCACCACCAGCGCTCCCTGACATCCTCTCCTATGCTCATCACCAATGATTCCTGACATCCTCTCCTGCGCTCACCACAAGCGCTCCCTGACATCCTCTCCTGCGCTCACCACCAGCGCTCCCTGACATACTCTCCTGTGCTCATCACCAATGATTCCTGACATCCTCTCCTGCGCTCACCACCAGCGCTCCCTGACATCCTCTCCTGCGCTCACCACCAGCGCTCCCTGACATCCTCTCCTGCGCTCACCACCAGCGCTCCCTGACATCCTTTCCTGCGCTCACCACCAGCGCTCCCTGACATCCTCTCCTGCGCTCAACACCAGCGCTCCCTGACATCCTCTCCTGCGCTCACCACCAGCGCTCCCTGACATCCTCTCCTGCGCTCACCACCAGCGCTCCCTGACATCCTCTCCTGCGCTCACCACCAGCGCTCCCTGACATCCTCTCCTGCGCTCACCACCAGCGCTCCCTGACATCCTATCCTGCGCTCACCACCAGCGCTCCCTGACATCTTCGCCTGTGCTAATCACCAGCGCTCCCTGACATCCTCTCCTTCGCTCACCACCAGCGCTCTCTGACATCATCTCCTGCGCTCACGAACAGCGCTCCCTGACATCCTCTCATGCGCTCACCAACAGCGCTCCCTGACATCCTCTCCTGCGCTCACCACCAGCGCTCCCTGACATCCTCTCCTGCGCTCACCATCAGGGCTCCCTGACATCCTCTCCTGCGCTCACCACCAGCGCTCCCTGACATCCTCTCCTGCGCTCACCACCAGCGCTCCCTGACATCCTCTCCTGCGCTCACCACCAGCGCTCCCAGACATCCTCTCCTATGCTCACCACCAGCGCTCCCTGACATCCTCTCCTGTGCTCATCAGCAATGATTCCTGATATCCTCTCCTGCGCTCACAACCAGCGCTCCCTGACTTCCTCTCCTGTGCTCATCAACAGCGCTCCCTGACATCCTCTCCTGCGCTCACCACCATCGCTCCCTGACATCCTCTCCTGCGCTCACCACCAGCGCTCCTTGACATCCTCTCCTGCGCTCACCACTAGCGCTCCCTGACATCCTCGCCTGTGCTCACCACCAGCGCTCCCTGACATCCTCTCCTGCGCTCTCCACCAGCGCTCCCTGACATCCTCTCCTGCGCTCACCACCAGCGCTCCCTGACATCCTCTCCTGCGCTCACCACCAGCCCTCCCTGACATCCTCGCCTGTGCTCACCACCAGCGCTCCGTGACATCCTCTCCTGTGCTCACCACCAGCGCTCCCTGAAATCCTCGCCTGTGCTCACCACCAGCGCTCCCTGACATCCTCGCCTGCGCTCAACACCAGCGCTCCCTGACAGACTCTCCTGCGCTCACCACCAGCGCTCTCTGACATACTCTCCTGCGCTCACCACCAGCGCTCCCTGACATCCTCTCCTGTGCTCACCATCGCTCCCTGACATCCTCTCCTGCGCTCACCACCAGCGCTCCCTGACATCCTCTCCTGCGCTCACCACCAGCGCTCCCTGATATCCTCTCCTGCGCTCACCACCAGCCCTCCCTGACATCCTCTCCTGCGCTCACCACCAGCGCTTCCTGACATCCTCTCCTGCGCTCACCACCAGCGCTTCCTGACATCCTCTCCTGCGCTCACCACCAGCGCTCCCTGACATCCTCTCCTGCGCTCACCACCAGCGCTCCCTGACATCCTCTCCTGCGCTTACCACCAGCGCTCCCTGACATCCTCTCTTGCGCTCACCAACAGCGCTCCCTGACACCCTCTCCTGTGCTCACCACCAGCGCTCCCTGTCATCCTCTCCTGCGCTCACCACCATCGCTCACTGACATCCTCTCCTGCGCTCACCAGCAGCGCTCCCTGACACCCTCTCCTGCGCTCACCACCAGCGCTCCCTGACATCCTCTCCTGCGCTCACCATCAGCGCTCCCTGACATCCTTTCCTGCGCTCACCACCAGCGCTCCCTGACATCCTCTCCTGCGCTCACCACCAGCGCTCCCTGACATCCTCTCCTGCGCTCACCACCAGCGCTCCCTGACATCCTCTCCTGCGCTCACCACCAGCGCTCCCTGACATCCTCTCCTGCGCTCACCACCAGCGCTCCCTGACATCCTCTCCTACGCTCACCACCAGCGCTCCCTGACATCCTCTCCTGTGCTCACCAGCAGCGCTCCCTGACATCCTCTCCTGTGCTCATACCCAATGATTCTTGATATCCTCTCCTGCTTTCACCAACAGCGCTCCCTGACATTCTCACCTGCGCTCACCAACAGCGCTCCCTGACATCCTCACCTGCGCTCACCACAAGCGCTCCCTGACATCCTCTCCTGCGCTCACCACCAGCGCTCCCTGACATTCTATCCTGCGCTCACCACCAGCGCTCCCTGACATCCTCTCCTGCGTTCACCAACAGCGCTCACTGACATCCTCTCCTGCGCTCACCACCAGCGCTCCCTGACATCCTCTCCTATGCTCACCACCAGCGCTCCCTGACATCCTCTCCTGCGCTCACCACCAGCGCTCCCTGACATCCTCTCCTATGCTCATCACCAGCGCTCCCTGAAATCCTCTCCTGCGCTCACCACCAGCGTTCCCTGACATCCTCTCCTGCGCTCACCACCAGCGCTCTCTGACATCATCTCCTGCGCCCACCACCAGCGCTCCCTGACATCCTCTCCTGCGCTCACCACCAGCGCTCCCTGACATCCTCTCCTGCGCTCACCACCAGCGCTCCCTGACATCCTCTCCTGCGCTCACCATCAGGGCTACCTGACATCCTCTCCTGCGCTCACCACCAGCGCTCCCTGACATCCTCTCCTGCGCTCACCACCAGCGCTCCCTGACATCCTCTCCTGCGCTCACCACCAGCGCTCCCTGACATCCTCTCCTGCGCTCACCACCAGCGCTCCCTGACATCCTCTCCTGCGCTCACCACCAGCGCTCCCTGACATCCTCCCCTGCGCTCACCACCAGCGCCCCCTGACATCCTCGCTTGTGCTCACCTCCAGCGCTCCCGGACATCCTCTCCTGCGCTCACCACCAGCGCTCCCTGACGTCCTCTCCTGCGCTCACCACCACCGCTTCCTGACGTCCTCTCCTGCGCTCACCACCAGCGCTCCCTGACATCCTCTCCTGCGCTCACCACCAGCGCTCCCTGACATCCTCTCCTGCGCTCACCACCAGTGCTCCCTGACATCCTCTCCTGCGCTCACCAGCAGCGCTCCCTGACACCCTCTCCTGCGCTCACCACCAGCGCTCCCTGACATCCTCTCCTGCGCTCACCACCAGCGCTCCCTGACATCCTCTCCTATGCTCATCACCAATGATTCCTGACATCCTCTCCTGCGCTCACCACAAGCGCTCCCTGACATCCTCTCCTGCGCTCACCACCAGCGCTCCCTGACATACTCTCCTGTGCTCATCACCAATGATTCCTGACATCCTCTCCTGCGCTCACCACCAGCGCTCCCTGACATCCTCTCCTGCGCTCAACACCAGCGCTCCCTGACATCCTCTCCTGCGCTCACCACCAGCGCTCCCTGACATCCTCTCCTGCGCTCACCACCAGCGCTCCCTGACATCCTCTCCTGCGCTCACCACCAGCGCTCCCTGACATCCTCTCCTGCGCTCACCACCAGCGCTCCCTGACATCCTATCCTGCGCTCACCACCAGCGCTCCCTGACATCTTCGCCTGTGCTAACCACCAGCGCTCCCTGACATCTTCTCCTTCGCTCACCACCAGCGCTCTCTGACATCATCTCCTGCGCTCACGAACAGCGCTCCCTGACATCCTCTCATGCGCTCACCAACAGCGCTCCCTGACATCCTCTCCTGCGCTCACCACCAGCGCTCCCTGACATCCTCTCCTGCACTCACCATCAGGGCTCCCTGACATCCTCTCCTGCGCTCACCACCAGCGCTCCCTGACATCCTCTCCTGCGCTCACCACCAGCGCTCCCTGACATCCTCTCCTGCGCTCACCACCAGCGCTCCCAGACATCCTCTCCTATGCTCACCACCAGCGCTCCCTGACATCCTCTCCTGTGCTCATCAGCAATGATTCCTGATATCCTCTCCTGCGCTCACAACCAGCGCTCCCTGACTTCCTCTCCTGTGCTCACCAACAGCGCTCCCTGACATCCTCTCCTGCGCTCACCACCATCGCTCCCTGACATCCTCTCCTGCGCTCACCACCAGCGCTCCTTGACATCCTCTCCTGCGCTCACCACTAGCGCTCCCTGACATCCTCGCCTGTGCTCACCACCAGCGCTCCCTGACATCCTCTCCTGCGCTCTCCACCAGCGCTCCCTGACATCCTCTCCTGCGCTCACCACCAGCGCTCCCTGACATCCTCTCCTGCGCTCACCACCAGCCCTCCCTGACATCCTCGCCTGTGCTCACCACCAGCGCTCCGTGACATCCTCTCCTGTGCTCACCACCAGCGCTCCGTGACATCCTCGCCTGTGCTCACCACCAGCGCTCCCTGACATCCTCTCCTGCGCTCACCACCAGCGCTCCCTGACAGACTCTCCTGCGCTCACCACCAGCGCTCTCTGACATACTCTCCTGCGCTCACCACCAGCGCTCCCTGACATCCTCTCCTGCGCTCACCATCACTCCCTGACATCCTCTTCTGCGCTCACCACCAGCGCTCCCTGACATCCACTCCTGCGCTCACCACCAGCGCTCCCTGACATACTCTCCTGCGCTCACCACCACCCCTCCCTGACATCCTCTCCTGCGCTCACCACCAGCGCTTCCTGACATCCTCTCCTGCGCTCACCACCAGCGCTTCCTGACATCCTCTCCTGCGCTCACCACCAGCGCTCCCTGACATCCTCTCCTGCGCTCACCACCAGCGCTCCCTGACATCCTCTCCTGCGCTCACCACCAGCGCTCCCTGACATCCTCTCTTGCGCTCACCAACAGCGCTCCCTGACACCCTCTCCTGCGCTCACCACCAGCGCTCCCTGTCATCCTCTTCTGCGCTCACCACCAGCGCTCCCTGACATCCTCTCCTGCGCTCACCAGCAGCGCTCCCTGACACCCTCTCCTGCGCTCACCACCAGCGCTCCCTGACATCCTCTCCTGCGCTCACCATCAGCGCTCCCTGACATCCTCTCCTGCGCTCACCACCAGCGCTCCCTGACATCCTCTCCTGCGCTCACCACCAGCGCTCCCTGACATCCTCTCCTGCGCTCACCACCAGCGCTCCCTGACATCCTCTCCTGCGCTCACCACCAGCGCTCCCTGACATCCTCTCCTATGCTCACCACCAGCGCTCCCTGACATCCTCTCCTGTGCTCACCAGCAGCGCTCCCTGACATCCTCTCCTGTGCTCATCCCCAATGATTCTTGATATCCTCTCCTGCTTTCACCAACAGCGCTCCCTGACATTCTCACCTGCGCTCACCAACAGCGCTCCCTGACATCCTCTCCTGCGCTCACAAGCGCTCCCTGACATCCTCTCCTGCGCTCACCACCAGCGCTCCCTGACATTCTATCCTGCGCTCACCACCAGCGCTCCCTGACATCCTCTCCTGCGTTCACCAACAGCGCTCACTGACATCCTCTCCTGCGCTCACCACCAGCGCTCCCTGACATCCTCTCCTGCGCTCACCTCCAGCGCTCCCTGACATCCTCTCCTATGCTCACCACCAGCGCTCCCTGACATCCTCTCCTGCGCTCACCACCAGCGCTCCCTGACATCCTCTCCTATGCTCATCACCAGCGCTCCCTGAAATCCTCTCCTGCGCTCACCACCAGCGTTCCCTGACATCCTCTCCTGCGCTCACCACCAGCGCTCTCTGACACCATCTCCTGCGCCCACCACCAGCGCTCCCTGACATCCTCTCCTGCGCTCACCACCAGCGCTCCCTGACATCCTCTCCTGCACTCACCACCAGCGCTCCCTGACATCCTCTCCTGCGCTCACCATCAGGGCTACCTGACATCCTCTCCTGCGCTCACCACCAGCGCTCCCTGACATCCTCTCCTGCGCTCACCACCAGCGCTCCCTGACATCCTCTCCTGCGCTCACCACCAGCGCTCCCTGACATCCTCTCCTGCGCTCACCACCAGCGCTCCCTGACATCCTCTCCTGCGCTCACCACCAGCGCTCCCTGACATCCTCTCCTGCGCTGACCACCAGAGCTCCCTGACATCCTCTCCTGTGCTCACCACCAGCGCTCCCTGACATCGTCTCCTGTGCTCACCACCAGCGCTCCCTGACATCCTCTCCTGCGCTCACCACCAGCGCTCCCTGACATCCTCTCCTGCGTTCACCACCATAGCTCCCTGATATCCTCTCCTGCGCTCACCACCAGCGCTCCCTGACATCCTCTCCTGCGCTCACCACCAGCGCTCCCTGACATCCTTTCCTGCGCTCACCACCAGCGCTCCCTGACATCCTCTCCTACGCTCACCACCAGCGCTCCCTGACATCCTCTCCTGCGCTCACCACCAGCGCTTCCTGACATCCTCTCCTGCGCTCACCACCAGCGCTCCCTGACATCCTCTCCTGCGCTCACCATCAGGGCTACCTGACATCCTCTCCTGCGATCACCACCAGCGCTCCCTGACATCCTCTCCTGCGCTCACCACCAGCGCTCCCTGACATCCTCTCCTGCGCTCACCACCAGCGCTCCCTGACATCCTCTCCTGCGCTCACCACCAGCGCTCCCTGACATCCTCTCCTGCGCTCACCACCAGCGCTCCCTGACATCCTCTCCTGCGCTGACCACCAGCGCTCCCTGACATCCTCTCCTGTGCTCACCACCAGCGTTCCCTGACATCCTCTCCTGCGCTCACCACCAGCGCTCTCTGACATCATCTCCTGCGCCCACCACCAGCGCTCCCTGACATCCTCTCCTGCGCTCACCACCAGCGCTCCCTGACATCCTCTCCTGCGCTCACCACCAGCGCTCCCTGACATCCTCTCCTGCGCTCACCATCAGGGCTACCTGACATCCTCTCCTGCGCTCACCACCAGCGCTCCCTGACATCCTCTCCTGCGCTCACCACCAGCGCTCCCTGACATCCTCTCCTGCGCTCACCACCAGCGCTCCCTGACATCCTCTCCTGCGCTCACCACCAGCGCTCCCTGACATCCTCTCCTGCGCTCACCACCAGCGCTCCCTGACATCCTCCCCTGCGCTCACCACCAGCGCCCCCTGACATCCTCGCTTGTGCTCACCTCCAGCGCTCCCGGACATCCTCTCCTGCGCTCACCACCAGCGCTCCCTGACGTCCTCTCCTGCGCTCACCACCACCGCTTCCTGACGTCCTCTCCTGCGCTCACCACCAGCGCTCCCTGACATCCTCTCCTGCGCTCACCACCAGCGCTCCCTGACATCCTCTCCTGCGCTCACCACCAGCGCTCCCTGACATCCTCTCCTGCGCTCACCAGCAGCGCTCCCTGACACCCTCTCCTGCGCTCACCACCAGCGCTCCCTGACATCCTCTCCTGCGCTCACCACCAGCGCTCCCTGACATCCTCTCCTATGCTCATCACCAATGATTCCTGACATCCTCTCCTGCGCTCACCACAAGCGCTCCCTGACATCCTCTCCTGCGCTCACCACCAGCGCTCCCTGACATACTCTCCTGTGCTCATCACCAATGATTCCTGACATCCTCTCCTGCGCTCACCACCAGCGCTCCCTGACATCCTCTCCTGCGCTCAACACCAGCGCTCCCTGACATCCTCTCCTGCGCTCACCACCAGCGCTCCCTGACATCCTCTCCTGCGCTCACCACCAGCGCTCCCTGACATCCTCTCCTGCGCTCACCACCAGCGCTCCCTGACATCCTCTCCTGCGCTCACCACCAGCGCTCCCTGACATCCTATCCTGCGCTCACCACCAGCGCTCCCTGACATCTTCGCCTGTGCTAACCACCAGCGCTCCCTGACATCTTCTCCTTCGCTCACCACCAGCGCTCTCTGACATCATCTCCTGCGCTCACGAACAGCGCTCCCTGACATCCTCTCATGCGCTCACCAACAGCGCTCCCTGACATCCTCTCCTGCGCTCACCACCAGCGCTCCCTGACATCCTCTCCTGCACTCACCATCAGGGCTCCCTGACATCCTCTCCTGCGCTCACCACCAGCGCTCCCTGACATCCTCTCCTGCGCTCACCACCAGCGCTCCCTGACATCCTCTCCTGCGCTCACCACCAGCGCTCCCAGACATCCTCTCCTATGCTCACCACCAGCGCTCCCTGACATCCTCTCCTGTGCTCATCAGCAATGATTCCTGATATCCTCTCCTGCGCTCACAACCAGCGCTCCCTGACTTCCTCTCCTGTGCTCACCAACAGCGCTCCCTGACATCCTCTCCTGCGCTCACCACCATCGCTCCCTGACATCCTCTCCTGCGCTCACCACCAGCGCTCCTTGACATCCTCTCCTGCGCTCACCACTAGCGCTCCCTGACATCCTCGCCTGTGCTCACCACCAGCGCTCCCTGACATCCTCTCCTGCGCTCTCCACCAGCGCTCCCTGACATCCTCTCCTGCGCTCACCACCAGCGCTCCCTGACATCCTCTCCTGCGCTCACCACCAGCCCTCCCTGACATCCTTGCCTGTGCTCACCACCAGCGCTCCGTGACATCCTCTCCTGTGCTCACCACCAGCGCTCCGTGACATCCTCGCCTGTGCTCACCACCAGCGCTCCCTGACATCCTCTCCTGCGCTCACCACCAGCGCTCCCTGACAGACTCTCCTGCGCTCACCACCAGCGCTCTCTGACATACTCTCCTGCGCTCACCACCAGCGCTCCCTGACATCCTCTCCTGCGCTCACCATCGCTCCCTGACATCCTCTTCTGCGCTCACCACCAGCGCTCCCTGACATCCACTCCTGCGCTCACCACCAGCGCTCCCTGACATACTCTCCTGCGCTCACCACCACCCCTCCCTGACATCCTCTCCTGCGCTCACCACCAGCGCTTCCTGACATCCTCTCCTGCGCTCACCACCAGCGCTCCCTGACATCCTCTCCTGCGCTCACCACCAGCGCTCCCTGACATCCTCTCCTGCGCTCACCACCAGCGCTCCCTGACATCCTCTCCTGCGCTCACCACCAGCGCTCCCTGACATCCTCTCTTGCGCTCACCAACAGCGCTCCCTGACACCCTCTCCTGCGCTCACCACCAGCGCTCCCTGTCATCCTCTTCTGCGCTCACCACCAGCGCTCCCTGACATCCTCTCCTGCGCTCACCAGCAGCGCTCCCTGACACCCTCTCCTGCGCTCACCACCAGCGCTCCCTGACATCCTCTCCTGCGCTCACCATCAGCGCTCCCTGACATCCTCTCCTGCGCTCACCACCAGCGCTCCCTGACATCCTCTCCTGCGCTCACCACCAGCGCTCCCTGACATCCTCTCCTGCGCTCACCACCAGCGCTCCCTGACATCCTCTCCTGCGCTCACCACCAGCGCTCCCTGACATCCTCTCCTATGCTCACCACCAGCGCTCCCTGACATCCTCTCCTGTGCTCACCAGCAGCGCTCCCTGACATCCTCTCCTGTGCTCATCCCCAATGATTCTTGATATCCTCTCCTGCTTTCACCAACAGCGCTCCCTGACATTCTCACCTGCGCTCACCAACAGCGCTCCCTGACATCCTCTCCTGCGCTCACAAGCGCTCCCTGACATCCTCTCCTGCGCTCACCACCAGCGCTCCCTGACATTCAATCCTGCGCTCACCACCAGCGCTCCCTGACATCCTCTCCTGCGTTCACCAACAGCGCTCACTGACATCCTCTCCTGCGCTCACCACCAGCGCTCCCTGACATCCTCTCCTGCGCTCACCTCCAGCGCTCCCTGACATCCTCTCCTATGCTCACCACCAGCGCTCCCTGACATCCTCTCCTGCGCTCACCACCAGCGCTCCCTGACATCCTCTCCTATGCTCATCACCAGCGCTCCCTGAAATCCTCTCCTGCGCTCACCACCAGCGTTCCCTGACATCCTCTCCTGCGCTCACCACCAGCGCTCTCTGACACCATCTCCTGCGCCCACCACCAGCGCTCCCTGACATCCTCTCCTGCGCTCACCACCAGCGCTCCCTGACATCCTCTCCTGCGCTCACCACCAGCGCTCCCTGACATCCTCTCCTGCGCTCACCATCAGGGCTACCTGACATCCTCTCCTGCGCTCACCACCAGCGCTCCCTGACATCCTCTCCTGCGCTCACCACCAGCGCTCCCTGACATCCTCTCCTGCGCTCACCACCAGCGCTCCCTGACATCCTCTCCTGCGCTCACCACCAGCGCTCCCTGACATCCTCTCCTGCGCTCACCACCAGCGCTCCCTGACATCCTCTCCTGCGCTGACCACCAGAGCTCCCTGACATCCTCTCCTGTGCTCACCACCAGCGCTCCCTGACATCGTCTCCTGTGCTCACCACCAGCGCTCCCTGACATCCTCTCCTGCGCTCACCACCAGCGCTCCCTGACATCCTCTCCTGCGTTCACCACCATAGCTCCCTGATATCCTCTCCTGCGCTCACCACCAGCGCTCCCTGACATCCTCTCCTGCGCTCACCACCAGCGCTCCCTGACATCCTTTCCTGCGCTCACCACCAGCGCTCCCTGACATCCTCTCCTACGCTCACCACCAGCGCTCCCTGACATCCTCTCCTGCGCTCACCACCAGCGCTTCCTGACATCCTCTCCTGCGCTCACCACCAGCGCTCCCTGACATCCTCTCCTGCGCTCACCATCAGGGCTACCTGACATCCTCTCCTGCGATCACCACCAGCGCTCCCTGACATCCTCTCCTGCGCTCACCACCAGCGCTCCCTGACATCCTCTCCTGCGCTCACCACCAGCGCTCCCTGACATCCTCTCCTGCGCTCACCACCAGCGCTCCCTGACATCCTCTCCTGCGCTCACCACCAGCGCTCCCTGACATCCTCTCCTGCGCTGACCACCAGCGCTCCCTGACATCCTCTCCTGTGCTCACCACCAGCGCTCCCTGACATCCTCTCCTGTGCTCACCACCAGTGCTCCCTGACATCCTCTCCTGCGCTCACCACCAGCGCTCCCTGACATCCTCTCCTGCGTTCACCACCATAGCTCCCTGATATCCTCTCCTGCGCTCACCACCAGCGCTCCCTGACATCCTCTCCTGCGCTCACCACCAGCGCTCCCTGACATCCTTTCCTGCGCTCACCACCAGCGCTCCCTGACATCCTGTCCTACGCTCACCACCAGCGCTCCCTGACATCCTCTCCTGCGCTCACCACCAGCGCTTCCTGACATCCTCTCCTGCGCTCACCACCAGCGCTCCCTGACATCCTCTCCTGCGCTCACCACCAGCGCTCCCTGACATCCTCTCCTGCGCTCACCACCAGCGCTCCCTGACATCCTCTCCTATGCTCACCACCAGCGCTCCCTGACATCCTCTCCTGTGCTCACCACCAGCGCTCCCTGACATCCTCTCCTGTGCTCATCCCCAATGATTCCTGATATCCTCTCCTGCTTTCACCAACAGCGCTCCCTGACATTCTCACCTGCGCTCACCAACAGCGCTCCCTGACATCCTCTCCTGCGCCCACCACAAGCGCTCCCTGACATACTCTCCTGCGCTCACCACCAGAGCTCCCTGTCATTCTCTCCTGCGCTCACCACCAGCGCTCCCTGACATCCTCTCCTGCGTTCACCAACAGCGCTCACTGACATCCTCTCCTGCGCTCACCACCAGCGCTCCCTGACATCCTCTCCTGCGCTCACCATCAGGGCTACCTGACATCCTCTCCTGCGCTCACCACCAGCGCTCCCTGACATCCTCTCCTATGCTCACCACCAGCGCTACCTGACATCCTCTCCTGCGCTCACCACGAGCGCTCCCTGACATCCTCTCCTATGCTCATCACCAGCGCTCCCTGAAATCCTCTCCTGCGCTCACCACCAGCGTTCCCTGACATCCTCTCCTGCGCTCACCACCAGCGCTCTCTCACATCATCTCCTGCGCCCACCACCAGCGCTCCCTGACATCCTCTCCTTCGCTCACCACCAGCGCTCCCTGACATCCTCTCCTGCGCTCACCACCAGTGCTCCCTGACATCCTCTCCTGCGCTCACCATCAGGGCTACCTGACATCCTCTCCTGCGCTCACCACCAGCGCTCCCTGACATCCTCTCCTGCGCTCACCACCAGCGCTCCCTGACATCCTCTCCTGCGCTCACCACAAGCGCTCCCTGACATCCTCTCCTGTGCTCACCACCAGCGCTCCCTGACATCCTCTCCTGCGCTCACCACCAGCGCTCCCTGACATCCTCTCCTGCGCTGACCACCAGCGCTCCCTGACATCCTCTCCTGCGCTCACTACCAGCGCTCCCTGACATCCTTTCCTGCGCTCACCACCAGCGCTCCCTGACATCCTCTCCTGCGCTCACCACCAGCGCTCCCTGACATCCTTTCCTGCGCTCACCACCAGCGCTCCCTGACATCCTCTCCTACGCTCACCACCAGCGCTCCCTGACATCCTCTCCTGCGCTCACCACCAGCGCTTCCTGACATCCTCTCCTGCGCTCACCACCAGCGCTCCCTGACATCCTCTCCTGCGCTCACCACCAGCGCTCCCTGACATCCTCTCCTGCGCTCACCACCAGCGCTCCCTTACATCCTCTCCTGCGCTCACCACCAGCGCTCCCTTACATCCTCTCCTGCGCTCACCACCAGAGCTCCCTGACATCCTCTCCTGCGCTCACCACCATCGCTCCCTGACATCCTCTCCTGCGCACACCACCATAGCTACCTGACTTCCTCTCCTGCGCTCACCACCAGCACTCACTGACATCCTCTCCTGCGCTCACCACCAGCGCTCCCTGACATCCTCGCCTGCGCTCACCACCAGCGCTCTCTGACATCCTCTCCTGCGCTCACCACCAGCGTTCTCTGACAACATCTCCTGCGCTCACCACCAGCGCTCCCTGACATCCTCTCCTGCGCTCACCACCAGCGCTTCCTGACATCCTCTCCTTCGCTCACCACCAGCGCTCCCTGACATCCTCTCCTGTGCTCACCACCAGCGCTCCCTGACATCCTCGCTTGTGCTCACCTCCAGCGCTCCCTGACATCCTCTCCTGCGCTCACCACCAGCGCTCTTTGACATCCTCTCCTGCGCTCACCACCAGCGCTCCCTGACATCCTCTCCTGCGCTCACCACCAGCGCTCCCTGACATCCTCTCTTGCGCTCACCAACAGCGCTCCCTGACACCCTCTCCTGCGCTCACCACCAGCGCTCCCTGACATCCTCTCCTGCGCTCACCACCAGCGCTCCCTGACATCCTCTCCTGCGCTCACCAGCAGCGCTCCCTGACACCCTCTCCTGCGCTCACCACCAGCGCTCCCTGACATACTCTCCTGCGCTCACCATCAGCGCTCCCTGACATCCTCTCCTGCGCTCACCACCAGCGCTCCCTGACATCCTCTCCTGCGCTCACCACCAGCGCTCCCTGACATCCTCTCCTGCGCTCACCACCAGCGCTCCCTGACATCCTCTCCTGCGCTCACCACCAGCGCTCCCTGACATCCTCTCCTGCGCTCACCACCAGCGCTCCCTGACATCCTCTCCTATGCTCACCACCAGCGCTCCCTGACATCCTCTCCTGTGCTCACCACCAGCGCTCCCTGACATCCTCTCCTGTGCTCATCCCCAATGATTCCTGATATCCTCTCCTGCTTTCACCAACAGCGCTCCCTGACATTCTCACCTGCGCTCACCAACAGCGCTCCCTGACATCCTCTCCTGCGCTCACCACAAGCGCTCCCTGACATCCTCTCCTGCGCTCACCACCAGCGCTCCCTGTCATTCTCTCCTGCGCTCACCACCAGCGCTCCCTGACATCCTCTCCTGCGTTCACCAACAGCGCTCACTGACATCCTCTCCTGCGCTCACCACCAGCGCTCCCTGACATCCTCTCCTGCGCTCACCGCCAGCGCTCCCTGACATCCTCTCCTGCGCTCACCACCAGCCCTCCCTGACATCCTCGCCTGTGCTCACCACCAGCGCTCCGTGACATCCTCTCCTGTGCTCACCACCAGCGCTCCGTGACATCCTCGCCTGTGCTCACCACCAGCGCTCCCTGACATCCTCGCCTGCGCTCACCACCAGCGCTCCCTGACAGACTCTCCTGCGCTCACCACCAGCGCTCTCTGACATACTCTCCTGCGCTCACCACCAGCGCTCCCTGACATCCTCTCCTGCGCTCACCATCGCTCCCTGACATCCTCTTCTGCGCTCACCACCAGCGCTCCCTGACATCCTCTCCTGCGCTCACCACCAGCGCTCCCTGACATCCTCTCCTGCGCTCACCACCAGCCCTCCCTGACATCCTCTCCTGCGCTCACCACCAGCGCTTCCTGACATCCTCTCCTGCGCTCACCACCAGCGCTTCCTGACATCCTCTCCTGCGCTCACCACCAGCGCTCCCTGACATCCTCTCCTGCGCTCACCACCAGCGCTCCCTGACATCCTCTCCTGCGCTCACCACCAGCGCTCCCTGACATCCTCTCTTGCGCTCACCAACAGCGCTCCCTGACACCCTCTCCTGCGCTCACCACCAGCGCTCCCTGACATCCGCTCCTGCGCTCACCACCAGCGCTCCCTGACATCCTCTCCTGCGCTCACCAGCAGCGCTCCCTGACACCCTCTCCTGCGCTCACCACCAGCGCTCCCTGACATACTCTCCTGCGCTCACCATCAGCGCTCCCTGACATCCTCTCCTGCGCTCACCACCAGCGCTCCCTGACATCCTCTCCTGCGCTCACCACCAGCGCTCCCTGACATCCTCTCCTGCGCTCACCACCAGCGCTCCCTGACATCCTCTCCTGCGCTCACCACCAGCGCTCCCTGACATCCTCTCCTGCGCTCACCACCAGCGCTCCCTGACATCCTCTCCTATGCTCACCACCAGCGCTCCCTGACATCCTCTCCTGTGCTCACCACCAGCGCTCCCTGACATCCTCTCCTGTGCTCATCCCCAATGATTCCTGATATCCTCTCCTGCTTTCACCAACAGCGCTCCCTGACATTCTCACCTGCGCTCACCAACAGCGCTCCCTGACATCCTCTCCTGCGCTCACCACAAGCGCTCCCTGACATCCTCTCCTGCGCTCACCACCAGCGCTCCCTGTCATTCTCTCCTGCGCTCACCACCAGCGCTCCCTGACATCCTCTCCTGCGTTCACCAACAGCGCTCACTGACATGCTCTCCTGCGCTCACCACCAGCGCTCCCTGACATCTTCTCCTGCGCTCACCACCAGCGCTCCCTGACATCCTCTCCTGCGCTCACCACCAGCCCTCCCTGACATCCTCGCCTGTGCTCACCACCAGCGCTCCGTGACATCCTCTCCTGTGCTCACCACCAGCGCTCCGTGACATCCTCGCCTGTGCTCACCACCAGCGCTCCCTGACATCCTCGCCTGCGCTCACCACCAGCGCTCCCTGACAGACTCTCCTGCGCTCACCACCAGCGCTCTCTGACATACTCTCCTGCGCTCACCACCAGCGCTCCCTGACATCCTCTCCTGCGCTCACCATCGCTCCCTGACATCCTCTTCTGCGCTCACCACCAGCGCTCCCTGACATCCTCTCCTGCGCTCACCACCAGCGCTCCCTGACATCCTCTCCTGCGCTCACCACCAGCCCTCCCTGACATCCTCTCCTGCGCTCACCACCAGCGCTTCCTGACATCCTCTCCTGCGCTCACCACCAGCGCTTCCTGACATCCTCTCCTGCGCTCACCACCAGCGCTCCCTGACATCCTCTCCTGCGCTCACCACCAGCGCTCCCTGACATCCTCTCCTGCGCTCACCACCAGCGCTCCCTGACATCCTCTCTTGCGCTCACCAACAGCGCTCCCTGACACCCTCTCCTGCGCTCACCACCAGCGCTCCCTGTCATCCTCTCCTGCGCTCACCACCAGCGCTCCCTGACATCCTCTCCTGCGCTCACCAGCAGCGCTCCCTGACACCCTCTCCTGCGCTCACCACCAGCGCTCCCTGACATCCTCTCCTGCGCTCACCACCAGCGCTCCCTGACATCCTCTCCTGCGCTCACCACCAGCGCTCCCTGACATCCTCTCCTGCGCTCACCACCAGCGCTCCCTGACATCCTCTCCTATGCTCACCACCAGCGCTCCCTGACATCCTCTCCTGTGCTCACCAGCAGCGCTCCCTGACATCCTCTCCTGTGCTCATCCCCAATGATTCTTGATATCCTCTCCTGCTTTCACCAACAGCGCTCCCTGACATTCTCACCTGCGCTCACCAACAGCGCTCCCTGACATCCTCTCCTGCGCTCACCACAAGCGCTCCCTGACATCCTCTCCTGCGCTCACCACCAGCGCTCCCTGACATTCTATCCTGCGCTCTCCACCAGCGCTCCCTGACATCCTCTCCTGCGTTCACCAACAGCGCTCACTGACATCCTCTCCTGCGCTCACCACCAGCGCTCCCTGACATCCTCTCATGCGCTCACCACCAGCGCTCCCTGACATCCTCTCCTATGCTCACCACCAGCGCTCCCTGACATCCTCTCCTGCGCTCACCACCAGCGCTCCCTGACATCCTCTCCTATGCTCATCACCAGCGCTCCCTGAAATCCTCTCCTGCGCTCACCACCAGCGCTCTCTGACATCATCTCCTGCGCCCACCACCAGCGCTCCCTGACATCCTCTCCTGCGCTCTCCACCAGCGCTCCCTGACATCCTCTCCTGCGCTCACCACCAGCGCTCCCTGACATCCTCTCCTGCGCTCACCACCAGCGCTCCCTGACATCCTCTCCTGCGCTCACCACCAGCGCTCCCTGACATCCTCTCCTGCGCTGACCACCAGCGCTCCCTGACATCCTCTCCTGTGCTCACCACCAGCGCTCCCTGACATCCTCTCCTGTGCTCACCACCAGCGCTCCCTGACATCCTGTCCTGCGCTCACCACCAGCGCTCCCTGACATCCTCTCCTGCGTTCACCACCATAGCTCCCTGATATCCTCTCCTGCGCTCACCACCAGCGCTCCCTGACATGCTCTCCTGCACTCACCACCAGCGCTCCCTGACATCCTTTCCTGCGCTCATCACCAGCGCTCCCTGACATCCTCTCCTACGTTCACCACCAGCGCTCCCTGACATCCTCTCCTGCGCTCACCACCAGCGCTTCCTGACATCCTCTCCTGCGCTCACCACCAGCGCTCCCTGACATCCTCTCCTGCGCTCACCATCAGGGCTACCTGACATCCTCTCCTGCGCTCACCACCAGCGCTCCCTGACATCCTCTCCTGCGCTCACCACCAGCGCTCCCTGACATCCTCTCCTGCGCTCACCACCAGCGCTCCCTGACATCCTCTCCTGCGCTCACCACCAGCGCTCCCTGACATCCTCTCCTGCGCTCACCACCAGCGCTCCCTGACATCCTCTCCTGCGCTCACCACCAGCGCTCCCTGACATCCTCTCCTGCGCTGACCACCAGCGCTCCCTGACATCCTCTCCTGTGCTCACCACCAGCGCTCCCTGACATCCTCTCCTGTGCTCACCACCAGCGCTCCCTGACATCCTCTCCTGCGCTCACCACCAGCGCTCCCTGACATCCTCTCCTGCGTTCACCACCATAGCTCCCTGATATCCTCTCCTGCGCTCACCACCAGCGCTCCCTGACATCCTCTCCTGCGCTCACCACCAGCGCTCCCTGACATCCTTTCCTGCGCTCACCACCAGCGCTCCCTGACATCCTCTCCTATGCTCACCACCAGCGCTCCCTGACATCCTCTCCTGTGCTCACCACCAGCGCTCCCTGACATCCTCTCCTGTGCTCATCCCCAATGATTCCTGATATCCTCTCCTGCTTTCACCAACAGCGCTCCCTGACATTCTCACCTGCGCTCACCAACAGCGCTCCCTGACATCCTCTCCTGCGCTCACCACAAGCGCTCCCTGACATACTCTCCTGCGCTCACCACCAGAGCTCCCTGTCATTCTCTCCTGCGCTCACCACCAGCGCTCCCTGACATCCTCTCCTGCGTTCACCAACAGCGCTCACTGACATCCTCTCCTGCGCTCACCACCAGCGCTCCCTGACATCCTCTCCTGCGCTCACCACCAGCGCTCCCTGACATCCTCTCCTATGCTCACCACCAGCGCTACCTGACATCCTCTCCTGCGCTCACCACCAGCGCTCCCTGACATCCTCTCCTATGCTCATCACCAGCGCTCCCTGAAATCCTCTCCTGCGCTCACCACCAGCGTTCCCTGACATCCTCTCCTGCGCTCACCACCAGCGCTCTCTGACATCATCTCCTGCGCCCACCACCAGCGCTCCCTGACATCCTCTCCTTCGCTCACCACCAGCGCTTCCTGACATCCTCTCCTGCGCTCACCACCAGCGCTCCCTGACATCCTCTCCTGCGCTCACCATCAGGGCTACCTGACATCCTCTCCTGCGCTCACCACCAGCGCTCCCTGACATCCTCTCCTGCGCTCACCACCAGCGCTCCCTGACATCCTCTCCTGCGCTCACCACCAGCGCTCCCTGACATCCTCTCCTGTGCTCACCACCAGCGCTCCCTGACATCCTCTCCTGCGCTCACCACCAGCGCTCCCTGACATCCTCTCCTGCGCTGACCACCAGCGCTCCCTGACATCCTCTCCTGCGCTCACCACCAGCGCTCCCTGACATCCTTTCCTGCGCTCACCACCAGCGCTCCCTGACATCCTCTCCTGCGCTCACCACCAGCGCTCCCTGACATCCTTTACTGCGCTCACCACCAGCGCTCCCTGACATCCTCTCCTACGCTCACCACCAGCGCTCCCTGACATCCTCTCCTGCGCTCACCACCAGCGCTTCCTGACATCCTCTCCTGCGCTCACCACCAGCGCTCCCTGACATCCTCTCCTGCGCTCACCACCAGCGCTCCCTGACATCCTCTCCTGCGCTCACCACCAGCGCTCCCTTACATCCTCTCCTGCGCTCACCACCAGCGCTCCCTTACATCCTCTCCTGCGCTCACCACCAGAGCTCCCTGACATCCTCTCCTGCGCTCACCACCATCGCTCCCTGACATCCTCTCCTGCGCACACCACCATAGCTACCTGACATCCTCTCCTGCGCTCACCAACAGCACTCACTGACATTCTCTCCTGCGCTCACCACCAGCGCTCCCTGACATCCTCGACTGCGCTCACCACCAGCGCTCTCTGACATCCTCCCCTGCGCTCACCACCAGCGCTCTCTGACAACATCTCCTGCGCTCACCACCAGCGCTCCCTGACATCCTCTCCTGCGCTCACCACCAGCGCTTCCTGACATCCTCTCCTGCGCTCACCACCAGCGCTCCCTGACATCCTCTCCTGTGCTCACCACCAGCGCTCCCTGACATCCTCTCCTGTGCTCACCACCAGCGCTCCCTGACATCCTCTCCTGTGCTCATCCCCAATGATTCCTGATATCTTCTCCTGCTTTCACCAACAGCGCTCCCTGACATTCTCACCTGCGCTCACCAACAGCGCTCCCTGACATCCTCTCCTGCACTCACCACCAGCGCTCCCTGACATCCTTTCCTGCGCTCATCACCAGCGCTCCCTGACATCCTCTCCTACGTTCACCACCAGCGCTCCCTGACATCCTCTCCTGCGCTCACCACCAGCGCTTCCTGACATCCTCTCCTGCGCTCACCACCAGCGCTCCCTGACATCCTCTCCTGCGCTCACCATCAGGGCTACCTGACATCCTCTCCTGCGCTCACCACCAGCGCTCCCTGACATCCTCTCCTGCGCTCACCACCAGCGCTCCCTGACATCCTCTCCTGCGCTCACCACCAGCGCTCCCTGACATCCTCTCCTGCGCTCACCACCAGCGCTCCCTGACATCCTCTCCTGCGCTCACCACCAGCGCTCCCTGACATCCTCTCCTGCGCTCACCACCAGCGCTCCCTGACATCCTCTCCTGCGCTGACCACCAGCGCTCCCTGACATCCTCTCCTGTGCTCACCACCAGCGCTCCCTGACATCCTCTCCTGTGCTCACCACCAGCGCTCCCTGACATCCTCTCCTGCGCTCACCACCAGCGCTCCCTGACATCCTCTCCTGCGTTCACCACCATAGCTCCCTGATATCCTCTCCTGCGCTCACCACCAGCGCTCCCTGACATCCTCTCCTGCGCTCACCACCAGCGCTCCCTGACATCCTTTCCTGCGCTCACCACCAGCGCTCCCTGACATCCTCTCCTATGCTCACCACCAGCGCTCCCTGACATCCTCTCCTGTGCTCACCACCAGCGCTCCCTGACATCCTCTCCTGTGCTCATCCCCAATGATTCCTGATATCCTCTCCTGCTTTCACCAACAGCGCTCCCTGACATTCTCACCTGCGCTCACCAACAGCGCTCCCTGACATCCTCTCCTGCGCTCACCACAAGCGCTCCCTGACATACTCTCCTGCGCTCACCACCAGAGCTCCCTGTCATTCTCTC
The DNA here is from genome assembly GCF_046119375.1 of Phyllobates terribilis. Classification (NCBI taxonomy): domain Eukaryota; kingdom Metazoa; phylum Chordata; class Amphibia; order Anura; family Dendrobatidae; genus Phyllobates; species Phyllobates terribilis. The sequence continues at coordinate 171,206,637 of NW_027362773.1, forward strand.
CTGCGCTCACCACCAGCGCTCCCTGACATCCTCTCCTGCGTTCACCAACAGCGCTCACTGACATCCTCTCCTGCGCTCACCACCAGCGCTCCCTGACATCCTCTCCTGCGCTCACCACCAGCGCTCCCTGACATCCTCTCCTATGCTCACCACCAGCGCTACCTGACATCCTCTCCTGCGCTCATCCCCAGCGCTCCCTGACATCCTCTCCTATGCTCATCACCAGCGCTCCCTGAAATCCTCTCCTGCGCTCACCACCAGCGTTCCCTGACATCCTCTCCTGCGCTCACCACCAGCGCTCTCTGACATCATCTCCTGCGCCCACCACCAGCGCTCCCTGACATCCTCTCCTTCGCTCACCACCAGCGCTCCCTGACATCCTCTCCTGCGCTCACCACCAGCGCTCCCTGACATCCTCTCCTGCGCTCACCATCAGGGCTACCTGACATCCTCTCCTGCGCTCACCACCAGCGCTCCCTGACATCCTCTCCTGCGCTCACCACCAGCGCTCCCTGACATCCTCTCCTGCGCTCACCACCAGCGCTCCCTGACATCCTCTCCTGTGCTCACCACCAGCGCTCCCTGACATCCTCTCCTGCGCTCACCACCAGCGCTCCCTGACATCCTCTCCTGCGCTGACCACCAGCGCTCCCTGACATCCTCTCCTGCGCTCACCACCAGCGCTCCCTGACATCCTTTCCTGCGCTCACCACCAGCGCTCCCTGACATCCTCTCCTGCGCTCACCACCAGCGCTCCCTGACATCCTTTACTGCGCTCACCACCAGCGCTCCCTGACATCCTCTCCTACGCTCACCACCAGCGCTCCCTGACATCCTCTCCTGCGCTCACCACCAGCGCTTCCTGACATCCTCTCCTGCGCTCACCACCAGCGCTCCCTGACATCCTCTCCTGCGCTCACCACCAGCGCTCCCTGACATCCTCTCCTGCGCTCACCACCAGCGCTCCCTTACATCCTCTCCTGCGCTCACCACCAGCGCTCCCTTACATCCTCTCCTGCGCTCACCACCAGAGCTCCCTGACATCCTCTCCTGCGCTCACCACCATCGCTCCCTGACATCCTCTCCTGCGCACACCACCATAGCTACCTGACATCCTCTCCTGCGCTCACCAACAGCACTCACTGACATTCTCTCCTGCGCTCACCACCAGCGCTCCCTGACATCCTCGACTGCGCTCACCACCAGCGCTCTCTGACATCCTCCCCTGCGCTCACCACCAGCGCTCTCTGACAACATCTCCTGCGCTCACCACCAGCGCTCCCTGACATCCTCTCCTGCGCTCACCACCAGCGCTTCCTGACATCCTCTCCTGCGCTCACCACCAGCGCTCCCTGACATCCTCTCCTGTGCTCACCACCAGCGCTCCCTGACATCCTCTCCTGTGCTCACCACCAGCGCTCCCTGACATCCTCTCCTGTGCTCATCCCCAATGATTCCTGATATCTTCTCCTGCTTTCACCAACAGCGCTCCCTGACATTCTCACCTGCGCTCACAAACAGCGCTCCCTGACATCCTCTCCTGCGCTCACCACAAGCGCTCCCTGACATACTCTCCTGCGCTCACCACCAGAGCTCCCTGTCATTCTCTCCTGCGCTCACCACCAGCGCTCCCTGACATCCTCTCCTGCGTTCACCAACAGCGCTCACTGACATCCTCTCCTGCGCTCACCACCAGCGCTCCCTGACATCCTCTCCTGCGCTCACCACCAGCGCTCCCTGACATCCTCTCCTATGCTCACCACCAGCGCTACCTGACATCCTCTCCTGCGCTCACCACCAGCGCTCCCTGACATCCTCTCCTATGCTCATCACCAGCGCTCCCTGAAATCCTCTCCTGCGCTCACCACCAGCGTTCCCTGACATCCTCTCCTGCGCTCACCACCAGCGCTCTCTGACATCATCTCCTGCGCCCACCACCAGCGCTCCCTGACATCCTCTCCTTCGCTCACCACCAGCGCTCCCTGACATCCTCTCCTGCGCTCACCACCAGCGCTCCCTGACATCCTCTCCTGCGCTCACCATCAGGGCTACCTGACATCCTCTCCTGCGCTCACCACCAGCGCTCCCTGACATCCTCTCCTGCGCTCACCACCAGCGCTCCCTGACATCCTCTCCTGCGCTCACCACCAGCGCTCCCTGACATCCTCTCCTGTGCTCACCACCAGCGCTCCCTGACATCCTCTCCTGCGCTCACCACCAGCGCTCCCTGACATCCTCTCCTGCGCTGACCACCAGCGCTCCCTGACATCCTCTCCTGCGCTCACCACCAGCGCTCCCTGACATCCTTTCCTGCGCTCACCACCAGCGCTCCCTGACATCCTCTCCTGCGCTCACCACCAGCGCTCCCTTACATCCTCTCCTGCGCTCACCACCAGAGCTCCCTGACATCCTCCTGTGCTCACCACCATCGCTCCCTGACATCCTCTCCTGCGCACACCACCATAGCTCCCTGACATCCTCTCCTGCGCTCACCGCAAGCACTCCCTGACATCCTCTCCTGCGCTCACCACCAGCGCTCCCTGACATCCTCGCCTGCGCTCACCACCAGCGCTCTCTGACATCCTCTCCTGCGCTCACCATCAGCGCTCTCTGACAACATCTCCTGCGCTCATCACCAGCGCTCCCTGACATCCTCGCCTGTGTTCACCACCAGCGCTCCCTGACATCCTCTCCTGAGCTCACCACCAGCGCTCCCTGTCATCCTCTCCTGCGCACACCACCATCGCTCCCTGACATCTTCTCCTGCGCTCACCACCAGCGCTCCCTGATATCCTCTCCTGCGCTCACCACCAGCGCTCCCTGACATCCTCTCCTGCGCTCACCACCAGCGCTCCCTGACATCCTCGCCTGCGCTCACCACCAGCGCTCCCTGACATCCTCTCCTGCGCTCACCACCAGCGCTCTGACAACATCTACTGCGCTCATCTCCAGCGCTCCCTGACATCCTCTCCTGAGCTCACCACCAGCGATCCCTGACATCCTCTCCTGCGCTCACCACCAGCGCTCCCTGACATCCTCGCCTGCGCTCACCACCAGCGCTCTCTGACATCCTCTCCTGCGCTCACCACCAGCGCTCTCTGACAACATCTCCTGCGCTCATCACCAGCGCTCCCTGACATCCTCTACTGCGCTCACCAAAAGCGCTCATTGACATCCTCTCCTGCGCTCACCAACAGCGCTCTCTGACAACATCTCCTGCGCTCATCACCAGCGCTCCCTGACATCCTCACCTGTGCTCACCACCAGCGCTCCCTGACATCCTCTCCTGCGCTCACCAACAGCGCTCTCTGACAACATCTCCTGCGCTCATCACCAGCGCTCCCTGACATCCTCTACTGCGCTCACCAAAAGCGCTCATTGACATCCTCTCCTGCGCTCACCAACAGCGCTCTCTGACAACATCTCCTGCGCTCATCACCAGCGCTCCCTGACATCCTCACCTGCGCTCACCACCAGCGCTCTCTGACAACATCTCCTGCGCTCATCACCAGCGCTCCCTGACATCCTCGCCTGCGCTCACCACCAGCGCTCCCTGACATCCTCTCCTGCGCTCACCACCAGCGCTCTCTGACATCCTCTCCTGCGCTCACCACCAGCGCTCTCTGACAACATCTCCTGCGCTCATCACCAGCGCTCCCTGACATCCTCTCCTGAGCTCACCACTAGAGCACCCTGACATTCTCTCCTGCGCACACCACCATCGCTCCCTGACATCCTCTCCTGCGCTCACCATCAGGGCTCCCTGACATCCTCTCCTGCGCTCACCACCAGCGCTCCCTGATATCCTCTCCTGCGCTCACCACAAGCGCTCCCTGACATCCTCTCCTGCGCTCACCACTAGCGCTCCCTGACATCCTCGCCTGCGCTCACCACCAGCGCTCCCTGACATCCTCACCTGCGTTCACCACCAGCGCTCTGACAACATCTCCTGCGCTCATCTCCAGCGCTCCCTGACATCCTCTCCTGAGCTCACCACCAGCGCTCCCTGACATCCTCTCCTGCGCTCACCACCAGCGCTCCCTGACATCCTCGCCTGCGCTCACCACCAGCGCTCTCTGACATCCTCTCCTGCGCTCACCACCAGCGCTCTCTGACAACATCTCCTGCGCTCATCACCAGCGCTCCCTGACATCCTCTACTGCGCTCACCACCAGCGCTCTCTAACATCCTCTCCTGCGCTCACCAACAGCGCTCTCTGACAACATCTCCTGCGCTCATCACCAGCGCTCCCTGACATCCTCACCTGTGCTCACCACCAGCGCTCCCTGACATCCTCTCCTGCGCTCACCACCAGCGCTCTCTGACAACATCTCCTGCGCTCATCACCAGCGCTCCCTGACATCCTCGCCTGTGCTCACCACCAGCGCTCCCTGACATCCTCTCCTGCGCTCACCACCAGCGCTCTCTGACATCCTCTCCTGCGCTCACCACCAGCGCTCTCTGACAACATCTCCTGCGCTCATCACCAGCGCTCCCTGACATTCTCTCCTGAGCTCACCACTAGAGCACCCTGACATCCTCTCCTGCGCACACCACCATCGCTCCCTGACATCCTCTCCTGCGCTCACCATCAGGGCTCCCTGACATCCTCTCCTGCGCTCACCATCAGCACTCCCTGACATCCTCTCCTGCGCTCACCACCAGCGCTCCCTGACATCCTCGCCTGTGCTCACCACCAGCGCTCCCTGACATCCTCTCCTGCGCTCAACACCAGCGCTCCCTGACATCCTCTCCTGCGCTCACCAACTTAGCTCCCTGACATCCTCTCCTGCGCTCACCACCAGCGCTCCCTGACAGCCTCTCCTGCGCTCACCATCAGGGCTCCCTGACATCCTCTCCTGCGCTCACCACCAGCGCTCCCTGACATCCTCTCCTATGCTCACCACCAGCGCTCCCTGACATCCTCTCCTGTGCTCACCACCAGCGCTCCCTGACATCCTCTCCTGTGCTCATCCCCAATGATTCCTGATATCCTCTCCTGCTTTCACCAACAGCGCTCCCTGACATTCTCACCTGCGCTCACCAACAGCGCTCCCTGACATCCTCTCCTGCGCTCACCACAAGCGCTCCCTGACATACTCTCCTGCGCTCACCACCAGAGCTCCCTGTCATTCTCTCCTGCGCTCACCACCAGCGCTCCCTGACATCCTCTCCTGCGTTCACCAACAGCGCTCACTGACATCCTCTCCTGCGCTCACCACCAGCGCTCCCTGACATCCTCTCCTGCGCTCACCACCAGCGCTCCCTGACATCCTCTCCTATGCTCACCACCAGCGCTACCTGACATCCTCTCCTGCGCTCATCCCCAGCGCTCCCTGACATCCTCTCCTATGCTCATCACCAGCGCTCCCTGAAATCCTCTCCTGCGCTCACCACCAGCGTTCCCTGACATCCTCTCCTGCGCTCACCACCAGCGCTCTCTGACATCATCTCCTGCGCCCACCACCAGCGCTCCCTGACATCCTCTCCTTCGCTCACCACCAGCGCTCCCTGACATCCTCTCCTGCGCTCACCACCAGCGCTCCCTGACATCCTCTCCTGCGCTCACCATCAGGGCTACCTGACATCCTCTCCTGCGCTCACCACCAGCGCTCCCTGACATCCTCTCCTGCGCTCACCACCAGCGCTCCCTGACATCCTCTCCTGCGCTCACCACCAGCGCTCCCTGACATCCTCTCCTGTGCTCACCACCAGCGCTCCCTGACATCCTCTCCTGCGCTCACCACCAGCGCTCCCTGACATCCTCTCCTGCGCTGACCACCAGCGCTCCCTGACATCCTCTCCTGCGCTCACCACCAGCGCTCCCTGACATCCTTTCCTGCGCTCACCACCAGCGCTCCCTGACATCCTCTCCTGCGCTCACCACCAGCGCTCCCTGACATCCTTTACTGCGCTCACCACCAGCGCTCCCTGACATCCTCTCCTACGCTCACCACCAGCGCTCCCTGACATCCTCTCCTGCGCTCACCACCAGCGCTTCCTGACATCCTCTCCTGCGCTCACCACCAGCGCTCCCTGACATCCTCTCCTGCGCTCACCACCAGCGCTCCCTGACATCCTCTCCTGCGCTCACCACCAGCGCTCCCTTACATCCTCTCCTGCGCTCACCACCAGCGCTCCCTTACATCCTCTCCTGCGCTCACCACCAGAGCTCCCTGACATCCTCTCCTGCGCTCACCACCATCGCTCCCTGACATCCTCTCCTGCGCACACCACCATAGCTACCTGACATCCTCTCCTGCGCTCACCAACAGCACTCACTGACATTCTCTCCTGCGCTCACCACCAGCGCTCCCTGACATCCTCGACTGCGCTCACCACCAGCGCTCTCTGACATCCTCCCCTGCGCTCACCACCAGCGCTCTCTGACAACATCTCCTGCGCTCACCACCAGCGCTCCCTGACATCCTCTCCTGCGCTCACCACCAGCGCTTCCTGACATCCTCTCCTGCGCTCACCACCAGCGCTCCCTGACATCCTCTCCTGTGCTCACCACCAGCGCTCCCTGACATCCTCTCCTGTGCTCACCACCAGCGCTCCCTGACATCCTCTCCTGTGCTCATCCCCAATGATTCCTGATATCTTCTCCTGCTTTCACCAACAGCGCTCCCTGACATTCTCACCTGCGCTCACCAACAGCGCTCCCTGACATCCTCTCCTGCGCTCACCACAAGCGCTCCCTGACATACTCTCCTGCGCTCACCACCAGAGCTCCCTGTCATTCTCTCCTGCGCTCACCACCAGCGCTCCCTGACATCCTCTCCTGCGTTCACCAACAGCGCTCACTGACATCCTCTCCTGCGCTCACCACCAGCGCTCCCTGACATCCTCTCCTGCGCTCACCACCAGCGCTCCCTGACATCCTCTCCTATGCTCACCACCAGCGCTACCTGACATCCTCTCCTGCGCTCACCACCAGCGCTCCCTGACATCCTCTCCTATGCTCATCACCAGCGCTCCCTGAAATCCTCTCCTGCGCTCACCACCAGCGTTCCCTGACATCCTCTCCTGCGCTCACCACCAGCGCTCTCTGACATCATCTCCTGCGCCCACCACCAGCGCTCCCTGACATCCTCTCCTTCGCTCACCACCAGCGCTCCCTGACATCCTCTCCTGCGCTCACCACCAGCGCTCCCTGACATCCTCTCCTGCGCTCACCATCAGGGCTACCTGACATCCTCTCCTGCGCTCACCACCAGCGCTCCCTGACATCCTCTCCTGCGCTCACCACCAGCGCTCCCTGACATCCTCTCCTGCGCTCACCACCAGCGCTCCCTGACATCCTCTCCTGTGCTCACCACCAGCGCTCCCTGACATCCTCTCCTGCGCTCACCACCAGCGCTCCCTGACATCCTCTCCTGCGCTGACCACCAGCGCTCCCTGACATCCTCTCCTGCGCTCACCACCAGCGCTCCCTGACATCCTTTCCTGCGCTCACCACCAGCGCTCCCTGACATCCTCTCCTGCGCTCACCACCAGCGCTCCCTTACATCCTCTCCTGCGCTCACCACCAGAGCTCCCTGACATCCTCCTGTGCTCACCACCATCGCTCCCTGACATCCTCTCCTGCGCACACCACCATAGCTCCCTGACATCCTCTCCTGCGCTCACCGCCAGCACTCCCTGACATCCTCTCCTGCGCTCACCACCAGCGCTCCCTGACATCCTCGCCTGCGCTCACCACCAGCGCTCTCTGACATCCTCTCCTGCGCTCACCATCAGCGCTCTCTGACAACATCTCCTGCGCTCATCACCAGCGCTCCCTGACATCCTCGCCTGTGTTCACCACCAGCGCTCCCTGACATCCTCTCCTGAGCTCACCACCAGCGCTCCCTGTCATCCTCTCCTGCGCACACCACCATTGCTCCCTGACATCTTCTCCTGCGCTCACCACCAGCGCTCCCTGATATCCTCTCCTGCGCTCACCACCAGCGCTCCCTGACATCCTCTCCTGCGCTCACCACCAGCGCTCCCTGACATCCTCGCCTGCGCTCACCACCAGCGCTCCCTGACATCCTCTCCTGCGCTCACCACCAGCGCTCTGACAACATCTACTGCGCTCATCTCCAGCGCTCCCTGACATCCTCTCCTGAGCTCACCACCAGCGATCCCTGACATCCTCTCCTGCGCTCACCACCAGCGCTCCCTGACATCCTCGCCTGCGCTCACCACCAGCGCTCTCTGACATCCTCTCCTGCGCTCACCACCAGCGCTCTCTGACAACATCTCCTGCGCTCATCACCAGCGCTCCCTGACATCCTCTACTGCGCTCACCAAAAGCGCTCATTGACATCCTCTCCTGCGCTCACCAACAGCGCTCTCTGACAACATCTCCTGCGCTCATCACCAGCGCTCCCTGACATCCTCACCTGTGCTCACCACCAGCGCTCCCTGACATCCTCTCCTGCGCTCACCACCAGCGCTCTCTGACAACATCTCCTGCGCTCATCACCAGCGCTCCCTGACATCCTCGCCTGCGCTCACCACCAGCGCTCCCTGACATCCTCTCCTGCGCTCACCACCAGCGCTCTCTGACATCCTCTCCTGCGCTCACCACCAGCGCTCTCTGACAACATCTCCTGCGCTCATCACCAGCGCTCCCTGACATCCTCTCCTGAGCTCACCACTAGAGCACCCTGACATTCTCTCCTGCGCACACCACCATCGCTCCCTGACATCCTCTCCTGCGCTCACCATCAGGGCTCCCTGACATCCTCTCCTGCGCTCACCACCAGCGCTCCCTGATATCCTCTCCTGCGCTCACCACCAGCGCTCCCTGACATCCTCTCCTGCGCTCACCACTAGCGCTCCCTGACATCCTCGCCTGCGCTCACCACCAGCGCTCCCTGACATCCTCACCTGCGTTCACCACCAGCGCTCTGACAACATCTCCTGCGCTCATCTCCAGCGCTCCCTGACATCCTCTCCTGAGCTCACCACCAGCGCTCCCTGACATCCTCTCCTGCGCTCACCACCAGCGCTCCCTGACATCCTCGCCTGCGCTCACCACCAGCGCTCTCTGACATCCTCTCCTGCGCTCACCACCAGCGCTCTCTGACAACATCTCCTGCGCTCATCACCAGCGCTCCCTGACATCCTCTACTGCGCTCACCACCAGCGCTCTCTAACATCCTCTCCTGCGCTCACCAACAGCGCTCTCTGACAACATCTCCTGCGCTCATCACCAGCGCTCCCTGACATCCTCACCTGTGCTCACCACCAGCGCTCCCTGACATCCTCTCCTGCGCTCACCACCAGCGCTCTCTGACAACATCTCCTGCGCTCATCACCAGCGCTCCCTGACATCCTCGCCTGTGCTCACCACCAGCGCTCCCTGACATCCTCTCCTGCGCTCACCACCAGCGCTCTCTGACATCCTCTCCTGCGCTCACCACCAGCGCTCTCTGACAACATCTCCTGCGCTCATCACCAGCGCTCCCTGACATTCTCTCCTGAGCTCACCACTAGAGCACCCTGACATCCTCTCCTGCGCACACCACCATCGCTCCCTGACATCCTCTCCTGCGCTCACCATCAGGGCTCCCTGACATCCTCTCCTGCGCTCACCATCAGCACTCCCTGACATCCTCTCCTGCACTCACCACCAGCGCTCCCTGACATCCTCGCCTGTGCTCACCACCAGCGCTCCCTGACATCCTCTCCTGCGCTCAACACCAGCGCTCCCTGACATCCTCTCCTGCGCTCACCAACTTAGCTCCCTGACATCCTCTCCTGCGCTCACCACCAGCGCTCCCTGACAGCCTCTCCTGCGCTCACCATCAGGGCTCCCTGACATCCTCTCCTGCGCTCACCACCAGCGCTCCCTGACATCCTCTCCTGCGCTCACCACCAGTGCTCCCTGACATCCTCTCCTGCGCTCAACAGCAGCGCTCCCTGACATCCTCTCCTGCGCTCACCACCAGCGCTCCCTGACATCCTCGCCAGTGCTCACCACCAGCGCTCCCTGACATCCTCTCCTGCGCTCACCAACAGCGCTCCCTGACATCCTCTCCTGCGCTCACCAACAGCGCTCCCTGACATCCTCTCCTGCGCTCACCACCAGCGCTCCCTGACATCCTCTCCTGCGCTCACCATTAGTGCTCCCTGACATCCTCTCCTGCGCTCACCACCAGCGCTCCCTGACATCCTCTCCTGCGCTCACCACCAGCGCTCCCTGACATCCTCTCCAGCGCTCACCACCAGCGCACCCTGACATCCTCTCCTGCGCTCACCACCAGCGCTCCCTGACATCCTCTCCTGCGCTCACCACCAATGCTACCTGATATCCTCTCCTGCGCTCACCACCAGCGCTCCCTGACATCTTCTCCTGCGCTCACCACCAGCGCTCCCTGACATCCTCTCCTGCGCTCACCACCAGCGCTCCCTGACATCCTCTCCTGCGCTCACCACCAGCGCTCCCTGACATCCTCTCCTGCGCTCACCACCAGCGCTCCCTGACATCCTCTCCTATGCTCACCACCAGCGCTCCCTGACATCCTCTCCTGCGCTCACCACCAGCGCTCCCTGACATCCTCTCCTATGCTCATCACCAGCGCTCCCTGAAATCCTCTCCTGCGCTCACCACCAGCGCTCCCTGACATCCTCTCCTGCGCTCACCACCAGTGCTCCCTGACATCCTCTCCTGCGCTCACCACCAGCGCTCCCTGACATCCTCTCCTGCGCTCACCACCAGTGCTCCCTGACATCCTCTCCTGCGCTCCCCACCAGTGCTCCCTGACATCCTCTCCTGCGCTCACCACCAGCGGTCCCTGACATCCTCGCCTGTGCTTACCACCAGCGCTCCCTGACATCCTCTCCTGCGCTCACCACCAGCGCTCCCTGACATCCTCGCCTGTGCTCACCACCAGCGCTCCCTGACATCCTCGCCTGCGCTCACCACCAGCGCTCCTTGACAGACTCTCCTGTGCTCACCACCAGCGCTCCCTGACATCCTCGCCTGTGCTCACCACCAGCGCTCCCTGACATCCTCGCCTGCGCTCACCACCAGCGCACCCTGACAGACTCTCCTGCGCTCACCACCAGAGCTCCCTGACATCCTCTCCTGCGCTCACCACCAGCGCTCCCTGACATCCTCTCCTGCGCTCACCACCAGCGCTCCCTGACATCCTCTCCTGCGCTCACCACCAGCGCTACCTGACATCCTCTCCTGCGCTCACCACCAGCGCTCCCTGACATCCTCTCCTGCGCTCACCACCAGCGCTCCCTGACATCCTCTCCTGCGCTCACCACCAGTGCTCCCTGACATGCTCTCCTGCGCTCACCACCAGAGCTCCCTGACATCCTCGCTTGTGCTCACCTCCAGCGCTCCCTGACATCCTCTCCTGCGCTCACCACCAGCGCTCCCTGACATCCTCTCCTGCGCTCACCACCAGCGCTCCCTGACATCCTCTCCTATGCTCACCACCAGCGCTCCCTGACATCCTCTCCTGCACACACCACCAGCGCTCCCTGACATCCTCTCCTATGCTCACCACCAGCGCCCCCTGAAATCCTCTCCTGCGCTCCCCACCAGCGCTCCCTGACATCCTCTCCTATGCTCATCACCAGCGCTCCCTGAAATCCTCTCCTGCGCTCACCACCAGCGCTCCCTGACATCCTCTCCTGCGCTCACCACCAGCGCTCCCTGACATCCTCTCCTATGCTCACCACCAGCGCTCCCTGACATCCTCTCCTGCGCTCACCACCAGCGCTCCCTGACATCCTCTCCTATACTCATCACCAGCGCTCCCTGAAATCCTCTCCTGCGCTCACCACCAGCGCTCCCTGACATCCTCTCCTGCGCTCACCACCAGTGCTCCCTGACATCCTCTCCTGCGCTCACCACCAGCGCTCCCTGACATCCTCTCCTGTTCTCACCACCAGTGCTCCCTGACATCCTCTCCTGCGCTCACCACCAGCGCTCCCTGACATCCTCGCCTGTGCTCACCACCAGCGCTCCCTGACATCCTCTCCTGCGCTCACCACCAGCGCTCCCTGACATCCTCGCCTGTGCTCACCACCAGCGCTCCCTGACATCCTCGCCTGCGCTCACCACCAGCGCTCCCTGACAGACTCTCCTGTGCTCACCACCAGCGCTCCCTGACATCCTCGCCTGTGCTCACCACCAGCGCTCCCTAACATCCTCGCCTGCGCTCACCACCAACGCACCCTGACAGACTCTCCTGCGCTCACCACCAGAGCTCCCTGACATCCTCTCCTGTGCTCACCACCAGCGCTCCCTGACATCCTCTCCTGCGCTCACCACCAGCGCTCCCTGACATCCTCTCCTGAGCTCACCACCAGCGCTCCCTGACATCCTCTCCTGCGCTCACCACCAGCGCTCCCTGACATCCTCTCCTGCGCTCACTACCAGCGCTCCCTGACATCCTCTCCTGCGCTCTCCAGCAGCGCTCCCTGACATCCTCTTCTATGCTCACCACCAGCGCTCCCTGACATCCTCTCCTGCGCTCACCACCAGCGCTCCCTGACATCCTCTCCAGCGCTCACCACCAGCGCACCCTGACATCCTCTCCTGCGCTCACCACCAGCGCTCCCTGACATCCTCTCCTGCGCTCACCACCAATGCTACCTGATATCCTCTCCTGCGCTCACCACCAGCGCTCCCTGACATCTTCTCCTGCGCTCACCACCAGCGCTCCCTGACATCCTCTCCTGCGCTCACCACCAGCGCTCCCTGACATCCTCTCCTGCGCTCACCACCAGCGCTCCCTGACATCCTCTCCTGCGCTCACCACCAGCGCTCCCTGACATCCTCTCCTATGCTCACCACCAGCGCTCCCTGACATCCTCTCCTGCGCTCACCACCAGCGCTCCCTGACATCCTCTCCTATGCTCATCACCAGCGCTCCCTGAAATCCTCTCCTGCGCTCACCACCAGCGCTCCCTGACATCCTCTCCTGCGCTCACCACCAGTGCTCCCTGACATCCTCTCCTGCGCTCACCACCAGCGCTCCCTGACATCCTCTCCTGCGCTCACCACCAGTGCTCCCTGACATCCTCTCCTGCGCTCCCCACCAGTGCTCCCTGACATCCTCTCCTGCGCTCACCACCAGCGGTCCCTGACATCCTCGCCTGTGCTTACCACCAGCGCTCCCTGACATCCTCTCCTGCGCTCACCACCAGCGCTCCCTGACATCCTCGCCTGTGCTCACCACCAGCGCTCCCTGACATCCTCGCCTGCGCTCACCACCAGCGCTCCTTGACAGACTCTCCTGTGCTCACCACCAGCGCTCCCTGACATCCTCGCCTGTGCTCACCACCAGCGCTCCCTGACATCCTCGCCTGCGCTCACCACCAGCGCACCCTGACAGACTCTCCTGCGCTCACCACCAGAGCTCCCTGACATCCTCTCCTGCGCTCACCACCAGCGCTCCCTGACATCCTCTCCTGCGCTCACCACCAGCGCTCCCTGACATCCTCTCCTGCGCTCACCACCAGCGCTACCTGACATCCTCTCCTGCGCTCACCACCAGCGCTCCCTGACATCCTCTCCTGCGCTCACCACCAGCGCTCCCTGACATCCTCTCCTGCGCTCACCACCAGTGCTCCCTGACATGCTCTCCTGCGCTCACCACCAGAGCTCCCTGACATCCTCGCTTGTGCTCACCTCCAGCGCTCCCTGACATCCTCTCCTGCGCTCACCACCAGCGCTCCCTGACATCCTCTCCTGCGCTCACCACCAGCGCTCCCTGACATCCTCTCCTATGCTCACCACCAGCGCTCCCTGACATCCTCTCCTGCACACACCACCAGCGCTCCCTGACATCCTCTCCTATGCTCACCACCAGCGCCCCCTGAAATCCTCTCCTGCGCTCCCCACCAGCGCTCCCTGACATCCTCTCCTATGCTCATCACCAGCGCTCCCTGAAATCCTCTCCTGCGCTCACCACCAGCGCTCCCTGACATCCTCTCCTGCGCTCACCACCAGCGCTCCCTGACATCCTCTCCTATGCTCACCACCAGCGCTCCCTGACATCCTCTCCTGCGCTCACCACCAGCGCTCCCTGACATCCTCTCCTATACTCATCACCAGCGCTCCCTGAAATCCTCTCCTGCGCTCACCACCAGCGCTCCCTGACATCCTCTCCTGCGCTCACCACCAGTGCTCCCTGACATCCTCTCCTGCGCTCACCACCAGCGCTCCCTGACATCCTCTCCTGTTCTCACCACCAGTGCTCCCTGACATCCTCTCCTGCGCTCACCACCAGCGCTCCCTGACATCCTCGCCTGTGCTCACCACCAGCGCTCCCTGACATCCTCTCCTGCGCTCACCACCAGCGCTCCCTGACATCCTCGCCTGTGCTCACCACCAGCGCTCCCTGACATCCTCGCCTGCGCTCACCACCAGCGCTCCCTGACAGACTCTCCTGTGCTCACCACCAGCGCTCCCTGACATCCTCGCCTGTGCTCACCACCAGCGCTCCCTAACATCCTCGCCTGCGCTCACCACCAACGCACCCTGACAGACTCTCCTGCGCTCACCACCAGAGCTCCCTGACATCCTCTCCTGTGCTCACCACCAGCGCTCCCTGACATCCTCTCCTGCGCTCACCACCAGCGCTCCCTGACATCCTCTCCTGAGCTCACCACCAGCGCTCCCTGACATCCTCTCCTGCGCTCACCACCAGCGCTCCCTGACATCCTCTCCTGCGCTCACTACCAGCGCTCCCTGACATCCTCTCCTGCGCTCTCCAGCAGCGCTCCCTGACATCCTCTTCTATGCTCACCACCAGCGCTCCCTGACATCCTCTCCTGCGCTCACCACCAGCGCTCCCTGACATCCTCTCCTATGCTCACCACCAGCGCTTCCTGACATCCTCTCCTGCGCTCACCACCAGCGCTCCCTGACATCCTCTCCTGCGCTCACCACCAGCGCTCCCTGACATCCTCTCCTGCGCTCACCACCAGCGCTCCCTGACATCCTCTCCTGCGCTCACCACCAGCGCTCCCTTACATCCTCTCCTGCGCTCACCACCAGAGCTCCCTGACATCCTCTCCTGCGCTCACCACCATCGCTCCCTGACATCCTCTCCTGCGCACACCACCATAGCTCCCTGACATCCTCTCCTGCGCTCACCACCAGCACTCCCTGACATCCTCTCCTGCGCTCACCACCAGCGCTCCCTGACATCCTCGCCTGCGCTCACCACCAGCGCTCTCTGACATCCTCTCCTGCGCTCACCATCAGCGCTCTCTGACAACATCTCCTGCGCTCATCACCAGCGCTCCCTGACATCCTCGCCTGTGTTCACCACCAGCGCTCCCTGACATCCTCTCCTGAGCTCACCACCAGCGCTCCCTGTCATCCTCTCCTGCGCACACCACCATCGCTCCCTGACATCTTCTCCTGCGCTCACCACCAGCGCTCCCTGACATCCTCTCCTGCGCTCACCACCAGCGCTCCCTGACATCCTCGCCTGCGCTCACCACCAGCGCTCCCTGACATCCTCTCCTGCGCTCACCACCAGCGCTCTGACAACATCTCCTGCGCTCATCTCCAGCGCTCCCTGATATCCTCTCCTGAGCTCACCACCAGCGCTCCCTGACATCCTCTCCTGCGCTCACCACCAGCGCTCCCTGACATCCTCTCCTGCGCTCACCACCAGCGCTCTCTGACATCCTCTCCTGCGCTCACCACCAGCGCTCTCTGACAACATCTCCTGCGCTCATCACCAGCGCTCCCTGACATCCTCTACTGCGCTCACCACCAGCGCTCTCTGACATCCTCTCCTGCGCTCACCAACAGCGCTCTCTGACAACATCTCCTGCGCTCATCACCAGCGCTCCCTGACATCCTCACCTGTGCTCACCACCAGCGCTCCCTGACATCCTCTCCTGCGCTCACCACCAGCGCTCTCTGACAACATCTCCTGCGCTCATCACCAGCGCTCCCTGACATCCTCGCCTGTGCTCACCACCAGCGCTCTCTGACATCCTCTCCTGCGCTCACCACCAGCGCTCTCTGACAAAATCTCCTGCGCTCATCACCAGCGCTCCCTGACATCCTCTCCTGAGCTCACCACTAGAGCACCCTGACATCCTCTCCTGCGCACACCACCATCGCTCCCTGACATCCTCTCCTGCGCTCACCATCAGGGCTCTCTGACATCCTCTCCTGCGCTCACCACCAGCGCTCCCTGATATCCTCTCCTGCGCTCACCACCAGCGCTCCCTGACATCCTCTCCTGCGCTCACCACTAGCGCTCCCTGACATCCTCGCCTGCGCTCACCACCAGCGCTCCCTGACATCCTCTCCTGCGCTCACCACCAGCGCTCTGACAACATCTCCTGCGCTCATCTCCAGCTCTCCCTGACATCCTCTCCTGAGCTCACCACCAGCGCTCCCTGACATCCTCTCCTGCGCTCACCACCAGCGCTCCCTGACATCCTCGCCTGCGCTCACCACCAGCGCTCTCTGACATCCTCTCCTGCGCTCACCACCAGCGCTCTCTGACAACATCTCCTGCGCTCATCACCAGCGCTCCCTGACATCCTCTACTGCGCTCACCACCAGCGCTCTCTGACATCCTCTCCTGCGCTCACCAACAGCGCTCTCTGACAACATCTCCTGCGCTCATCACCAGCGCTCCCTGACATCCTCACCTGTGCTCACCACCAGCGCTCCCTGAAATCCTCTCCTGCGCTCACCACCAGCGCTCTCTGACAACATCTCCTGCGCTCATCACCAGCGCTCTCTGACATCCTCTCCTGTGCTCACCACCAGCGCTCCCTGACATCCTCTCCTGCGCTCACCACCAGCGCTCCCTGACATCCTCTCCTGAGCTCACCACCAGCGCTCCCTGACATCCTCTCCTGCGCTCACCACCAGCGCTCCCTGACATCCTCTCCTGCGCTCACTACCAGCGCTCCCTGACATCCTCTCCTGCGCTCTCCAGCAGCGCTCCCTGACATCCTCTTCTATGCTCACCACCAGCGCTCCCTGACATCCTCTCCTGCGCTCACCACCAGCGCTCCCTGACATCCTCTCCTATGCTCACCACCAGCGCTTCCTGACATCCTCTCCTGCGCTCACCACCAGCGCTCCCTGACATCCTCTCCTGCGCTCACCACCAGCGCTCCCTGACATCCTCTCCTGCGCTCACCACCAGCGCTCCCTGACATCCTCTCCTGCGCTCACCACCAGCGCTCCCTTACATCCTCTCCTGCGCTCACCACCAGAGCTCCCTGACATCCTCTCCTGCGCTCACCACCATCGCTCCCTGACATCCTCTCCTGCGCACACCACCATAGCTCCCTGACATCCTCTCCTGCGCTCACCACCAGCACTCCCTGACATCCTCTCCTGCGCTCACCACCAGCGCTCCCTGACATCCTCGCCTGCGCTCACCACCAGCGCTCTCTGACATCCTCTCCTGCGCTCACCATCAGCGCTCTCTGACAACATCTCCTGCGCTCATCACCAGCGCTCCCTGACATCCTCGCCTGTGTTCACCACCAGCGCTCCCTGACATCCTCTCCTGAGCTCACCACCAGCGCTCCCTGTCATCCTCTCCTGCGCACACCACCATCGCTCCCTGACATCTTCTCCTGCGCTCACCACCAGCGCTCCCTGACATCCTCTCCTGCGCTCACCACCAGCGCTCCCTGACATCCTCGCCTGCGCTCACCACCAGCGCTCCCTGACATCCTCTCCTGCGCTCACCACCAGCGCTCTGACAACATCTCCTGCGCTCATCTCCAGCGCTCCCTGATATCCTCTCCTGAGCTCACCACCAGCGCTCCCTGACATCCTCTCCTGCGCTCACCACCAGCGCTCCCTGACATCCTCTCCTGCGCTCACCACCAGCGCTCTCTGACATCCTCTCCTGCGCTCACCACCAGCGCTCTCTGACAACATCTCCTGCGCTCATCACCAGCGCTCCCTGACATCCTCTACTGCGCTCACCACCAGCGCTCTCTGACATCCTCTCCTGCGCTCACCAACAGCGCTCTCTGACAACATCTCCTGCGCTCATCACCAGCGCTCCCTGACATCCTCACCTGTGCTCACCACCAGCGCTCCCTGACATCCTCTCCTGCGCTCACCACCAGCGCTCTCTGACAACATCTCCTGCGCTCATCACCAGCGCTCCCTGACATCCTCGCCTGTGCTCACCACCAGCGCTCTCTGACATCCTCTCCTGCGCTCACCACCAGCGCTCTCTGACAAAATCTCCTGCGCTCATCACCAGCGCTCCCTGACATCCTCTCCTGAGCTCACCACTAGAGCACCCTGACATCCTCTCCTGCGCACACCACCATCGCTCCCTGACATCCTCTCCTGCGCTCACCATCAGGGCTCTCTGACATCCTCTCCTGCGCTCACCACCAGCGCTCCCTGATATCCTCTCCTGCGCTCACCACCAGCGCTCCCTGACATCCTCTCCTGCGCTCACCACTAGCGCTCCCTGACATCCTCGCCTGCGCTCACCACCAGCGCTCCCTGACATCCTCTCCTGCGCTCACCACCAGCGCTCTGACAACATCTCCTGCGCTCATCTCCAGCTCTCCCTGACATCCTCTCCTGAGCTCACCACCAGCGCTCCCTGACATCCTCTCCTGCGCTCACCACCAGCGCTCCCTGACATCCTCGCCTGCGCTCACCACCAGCGCTCTCTGACATCCTCTCCTGCGCTCACCACCAGCGCTCTCTGACAACATCTCCTGCGCTCATCACCAGCGCTCCCTGACATCCTCTACTGCGCTCACCACCAGCGCTCTCTGACATCCTCTCCTGCGCTCACCAACAGCGCTCTCTGACAACATCTCCTGCGCTCATCACCAGCGCTCCCTGACATCCTCACCTGTGCTCACCACCAGCGCTCCCTGAAATCCTCTCCTGCGCTCACCACCAGCGCTCTCTGACAACATCTCCTGCGCTCATCACCAGCGCTCCCTGACATCCTCGCCTGTGCTCACCACCAGCGCTCCCTGACATCCTCTCCTGCGCTCACCACCAGCGCTCTCTGACATCCTCTCCTGCGCTCACCACCAGCGCTCTCTGACAACATCTCCTGCGCTCATCACCAGCGCTCCCTGACATCCTCTCCTGAGCTCACCACTAGAGCACCCTGACATCCTCTCCTGCGCACACCACCATCGCTCCCTGACATCCTCTCCTGCGCTCACCATCAGGGCTCCCTGACATCCTCTCCTGCGCTCACCACCAGCACTCCCTGACATCCTCTCCTGCGCTCACCACCAGCGCTCCCTGACATCCTCGACTGTGCTCACCACCAGCGCTCCCTGACATCCTCTCCTGCGCTCAACACCAGCGCTCCCTGACATCCTCTCCTGCGCTCACCAACTTCGCTCCCTGACATCCTCTCCTGCGCTCACCACCAGCGCTCCCTGACAGCCTCTCCTGCGCTCACCATCAGGGCTCCCTGACATCCTCTCCTGCGCTCACCACCAGCGCTCCCTGACATCCTCTCCTGCGCTCACCACCAGTGCTCCCTGACATCCTCTCCTGCGCTCACCAGCAGCGCTCCCTGACATCCTCTCCTGCGCTCACCACCAGCGCTCCCTGACATCCTCGCCAGTGCTCACCACCAGCGCTCCCTGACATCCTCTCCTGCGCTCACCAACAGCGCTCCCTGACATCCTCTCCTGCGCTCACCAACAGCGCTCCCTGACATCCTCTCCTGCGCTCACCACCAGCGCTCCCTGACATCCTCTTATGCGCTCACCATTAGGGCTCCCTGACATCCTCTCCTGCGCTCACCACCAGCGCTCCCTGACATCCTCTCCTGCGCTCACCACCAGCGCTCCCTGACATCCTCTCCAGCGCTCACCACCAGCGCTCCCTGACATCCTCTCCTGCGGTCACCACCAGCGCTCCCTGACATCCTCTCCTGCGCTCACCACCAATGCTACCTGATATCCTCTCCTGCGCTCACCACCAGCGCTCCCTGACATCTTCTCCTGCGCTCACCACCAGCGCTCCCTGACATCCTCTCCTGTGCTCACCACCAGCGCTCCCTGACATCCTCTCCTGCGCTCACCACCAGCGCTCCCTGACATCCTCTCCTGCGCTCACCACCAGCGCTCCCTGACATCCTCGCCTGCGCTCACCACCAGTGCTCTCTGACATCCTCTCCTGCGCTCACCACCAGCGCTCTCTGACAACATCTCCTGCGCTCATCACCAGCGCTCCCTGACATCCTCTACTGCGCTCACCACCAGCGCTCTCTGACATCCTCTCCTGCGCTCACCAACAGCGCTCTCTGACAACATCTCCTGCGCTCACCACCAGCGCTCCCTGACATCCTCTCCTGCGCTCACCACCAATGCTACCTGATATCCTCTCCTGCGCTCACCACCAGCGCTCCCTGACATCTTCTCCTGCGCTCACCACCAGCGCTCCCTGACATCCTCTCCTGTGCTCACCACCAGCGCTCCCTGACATCCTCTCCTGAGCTCACCACCAGCGCTCCCTGACATCCTCTCCTGCGCTCACCACCAGCGCTCCCTGACATCCTCGCCTGCGCTCACCACCAGCGCTCTCTGACATCCTCTCCTGCGCTCACCACCAGCGCTCTCTGACAACATCTCCTGCGCTCATCACCAGCGCTCCCTGACATCCTCTACTGCGCTCACCACCAGCGCTCTCTGACATCCTCTCCTGCGCTCACCAACAGCGCTCTCTGACAACATCTCCTGCGCTCATCACCAGCGCTCCCTGACATCCTCACCTGTGCTCACCACCAGCGCTCCCTGAAATCCTCTCCTGCGCTCACCACCAGCGCTCTCTGACAACATCTCCTGCGCTCATCACCAGCGCTCCCTGACATCCTCGCCTGTGCTCACCACCAGCGCTCCCTGACATCCTCTCCTGCGCTCACCACCAGCGCTCTCTGACATCCTCTCCTGTGCTCACCACCAGCGCTCTCTGACAACATCTCCTGCGCTCATCACCAGCGCTCCCTGACATCCTCTCCTGAGCTCACCACTAGAGCACCCTGACATCCTCTCCTGCGCACACCACCATCGCTCCCTGACATCCTCTCCTGCGCTCACCATCAGGGCTACCTGACATCCTCTCCTGCGCTCACCACCAGCACTCCCTGACATCCTCTCCTGCGCTCACCACCAGCGCTCCCTGACATCCTCGACTGTGCTCACCACCAGCGCTCCCTGACATCCTCTCCTGCGCTCAACACCAGCGCTCCCTGACATCCTCTCCTGCGCTCACCAACTTCGCTCCCTGACATCCTCTCCTGCGCTCACCACCAGCGCTCCCTGACAGCCTCTCCTGCGCTCACCATCAGGGCTCCCTGACATCCTCTCCTGCGCTCACCACCAGCGCTCCCTGACATCCTCTCCTGCGCTCACCACCAGTGCTCCCTGACATCCTCTCCTGCGCTCACCAGCAGCGCTCCCTGACATCCTCTCCTGCGCTCACCACCAGCGCTCCCTGACATCCTCGCCAGTGCTCACCACCAGCGCTCCCTGACATCCTCTCCTGCGCTCACCAACAGCGCTCCCTGACATCCTCTCCTGCGCTCACCAACAGCGCTCCCTGACATCCTCTCCTGCGCTCACCACCAGCGCTCCCTGACATCCTCTTATGCGCTCACCATTAGGGCTCCCTGACATCCTCTCCTGCGCTCACCACCAGCGCTCCCTGACATCCTCTCCTGCGCTCACCACCAGCGCTCCCTGACATCCTCTCCAGCGCTCACCACCAGCGCTCCCTGACATCCTCTCCTGCGCTCACCACCAGCGCTCCCTGACATCCTCTCCTGCGCTCACCACCAATGCTACCTGATATCCTCTCCTGCGCTCACCACCAGCGCTCCCTGACATCTTCTCCTGCGCTCACCACCAGCGCTCCATGACATCCTCTCCTGTGCTCACCACCAGCGCTCCCTGACATCCTCTCCTGCGCTCACCACCAGCGCTCCCTGACATCCTCTCCTGCGCTCACCACCAGCGCTCCCTGACGTCCTCTCTTGCGCTCACCACCAGCGCTCCCTGACATCCTCTCCTGCGCTCTCCAGCAGAGCTCCCTGACATCCTCTCCTGCGCTCACCACCAGCGCTCCCTGACATCCTCTCCTGCGCTCACCACCAGCGCTCCCTGACATCCTCTCCTGCGCTCACCACCAGCGCTCCTTGACATCCTCTCCTATGCTCACCACCAGCGCTCCCTGACATCCTCTCCTGCGCTCACCACCAGCGCTCCCTGACATCCTCTCCTATGCTCATCACCAGCGCTCCCTGAAATCCTCTCCTGCGCTCACCACCAGCGCTCCCTGACATCCTCTCCTGCGCTCACCACCAGTGCTCCCTGACATCCTCTCCTGCGCTCACCACCAGCGCTCCCTGACATCCTCTCCTGCGCTCACCACCAGTGCTCCCTGACATCCTCTCCTGCGCTCAACACCAGTGCTCCCTGACATCCTCTCCTGCGCTCACCACCAGCGGTCCCTGACATACTCGCCTGTGCTCACCACCAGCGCTCCCTGACATCCTCTCCTGCGCTCACCACCAGCGCTCCCTGACATCCTCGCCTGTGCTCACCACCAGCGCTCCCTGACATCCTCGCCTGCGCTCACCACCAGCGCTCCTTGACAGACTCTCCTGTGCTCACCACCAGCGCTCCCTGACATCCTCGCCTGTGCTCACCACCAGCGCTCCCTGACATCCTCGCCTGCGCTCACCACCAGCGCACCCTGACAGACTCTCCTGCGCTCACCACCAGAGCTCCCTGACATCCTCTCCTGCGCTCACCACCAGCGCTCCCTGACATCCTCTCCTGCGCTCACCACCAGCGCTCCCTGACATCCTCTCCTGCGCTCACCACCAGCGCTCCCTGACATCCTCTCCTGCGCTCACCACCAGCGCTCCCTGACATCCTCTCCTGCGCTCACCACCAGCGCTCCCTGACATCCTCTCCTGCGCTCACCACCAGTGCTCCCTGACATCCTCTCCTGCGCTCACCACCAGAGCTCCCTGACATCCTCGCTTGTGCTCACCTCCAGCGCTCCCTGACATCCTTTCCTGCGCTCACCACCAGCGCTCCCTGACATCCTCTCCTGCGCTCACCACCAGCGCTCCCTGACATCCTCTAATATGCTCACCACCAGCGCTCCCTGACATCCTCTCCTGCACACACCACCAGCGCTCCCTGACATCCTCTCCTATGCTCACCACCAGCGCCCCCTGAAATCCTCTCCTGCGCTCACCACCAGCGCTCCCTGACATCCTCTCCTATGCTCATCACCAGCGCTCCCTGAAATCCTCTCCTGCGCTCACCACCAGCGCTCCCTGACATCCTCTCCTGCGCTCACCACCAGCGCTCCCTGACATCCTCTCCTATGCTCACCACCAGCGCTCCCTGACAACCTCTCCTGCGCTCACCACCAGCGCTCCCTGACATCCTCTCCTATGCTCATCACCAGCGCTCCCTGAAATCCGCTCCTGCGCTCACCACCAGCGCTCCCTGACATCCTCTCCTGCGCTCACCACCAGTGCTCCCTGACATCCTCTCCTGCGCTCACCACCAGCGCTCCCTGACATCCTCTCCTGTGCTCACCAGCAGTGCTCCCTGACATCCTCTCCTGCGCTCACCACCAGCGCTCCCTGACATCCTCGCCTGTGCTCACCACCAGCGCTCCCTGACATCCTCTCCTGCGCTCACCACCAGCGCTCCCTGACATCCTCGCCTGTGCTCACCACCAGCGCTCCCTGACATCCTCGCCTGCGCTCACCACCAGCGCTCCCTGACAGACTCTCCTGTGCTCACCACCAGCGCTCCCTGACATCCTCGCCTGTGCTCACCACCAGCGCTCCCTGACATCCTCGCCTGCGCTCACCACCAACGCACCCTGACAGACTCTCCTGCGCTCACCACCAGAGCTCCCTGACATCCTCTCCTGTGCTCACCACCAGCGCTCCCTGACATCCTCTCCTGCGCTCACCACCAGCGCTCCCTGACATCCTCTCCTGCGCTCACCACCAGCGCTCCCTGACATCCTCTCCTGCGCTCACCACCAGCGCTCCCTGACATCCTCTCCTGCGCTCACCACCAGCGCTCCCTGACATCCTCTCCTGCGCTCACCACCAGCGCTCCCTGACGTCCTCTCTTGCGCTCACCACCAGCGCTCCCTGACATCCTCTCCTGCGCTCTCCAGCAGAGCTCCCTGACATCCTCTCCTGCGCTCACCACCAGCGCTCCCTGACATCCTCTCCTGCGCTCACCACCAGCGCTCCCTGACATCCTCTCCTGCGCTCACCACCAGCGCTCCTTGACATCCTCTCCTATGCTCACCACCAGCGCTCCCTGACATCCTCTCCTGCGCTCACCACCAGCGCTCCCTGACATCCTCTCCTATGCTCATCACCAGCGCTCCCTGAAATCCTCTCCTGCGCTCACCACCAGCGCTCCCTGACATCCTCTCCTGCGCTCACCACCAGTGCTCCCTGACATCCTCTCCTGCGCTCACCACCAGCGCTCCCTGACATCCTCTCCTGCGCTCACCACCAGTGCTCCCTGACATCCTCTCCTGCGCTCAACACCAGTGCTCCCTGACATCCTCTCCTGCGCTCACCACCAGCGGTCCCTGACATCCTCGCCTGTGCTCACCACCAGCGCTCCCTGACATCCTCTCCTGCGCTCACCACCAGCGCTCCCTGACATCCTCGCCTGTGCTCACCACCAGCGCTCCCTGACATCCTCGCCTGCGCTCACCACCAGCGCTCCTTGACAGACTCTCCTGTGCTCACCACCAGCGCTCCCTGACATCCTCGCCTGTGCTCACCACCAGCGCTCCCTGACATCCTCGCCTGCGCTCACCACCAGCGCACCCTGACAGACTCTCCTGCGCTCACCACCAGAGCTCCCTGACATCCTCTCCTGCGCTCACCACCAGCGCTCCCTGACATCCTCTCCTGCGCTCACCACCAGCGCTCCCTGACATCCTCTCCTGCGCTCACCACCAGCGCTCCCTGACATCCTCTCCTGCGCTCACCACCAGCGCTCCCTGACATCCTCTCCTGCGCTCACCACCAGCGCTCCCTGACATCCTCTCCTGCGCTCACCACCAGTGCTCCCTGACATCCTCTCCTGCGCTCACCACCAGAGCTCCCTGACATCCTCGCTTGTGCTCACCTCCAGCGCTCCCTGACATCCTCTCCTGCGCTCACCACCAGCGCTCCCTGACATCCTCTCCTGCGCTCACCACCAGCGCTCCCTGACATCCTCTCCTATGCTCACCACCAGCGCTCCCTGACATCCTCTCCTGCACACACCACCAGCGCTCCCTGACATCCTCTCCTATGCTCACCACCAGCGCCCCCTGAAATCCTCTCCTGCGCTCACCACCAGCGCTCCCTGACATCCTCTCCTATGCTCATCACCAGCGCTCCCTGAAATCCTCTCCTGCGCTCACCACCAGCGCTCCCTGACATCCTCTCCTGCGCTCACCACCAGCGCTCCCTGACATCCTCTCCTATGCTCACCACCAGCGCTCCCTGACAACCTCTCCTGCGCTCACCACCAGCGCTCCCTGACATCCTCTCCTATGCTCATCACCAGCGCTCCCTGAAATCCGCTCCTGCGCTCACCACCAGCGCTCCCTGACATCCTCTCCTGCGCTCACCACCAGTGCTCCCTGACATCCTCTCCTGCGCTCACCACCAGCGCACCCTGACATCCTCTCCTGTGCTCACCAGCAGTGCTCCCTGACATCCTCTCCTGCGCTCACCACCAGCGCTCCCTGACATCCTCGCCTGTGCTCACCACCAGCGCTCCCTGACATCCTCTCCTGCGCTCACCACCAGCGCTCCCTGACATCCTCGCCTGTGCTCACCACCAGCGCTCCCTGACATCCTCGCCTGCGCTCACCACCAGCGCTCCCTGACAGACTCTCCTGTGCTCACCACCAGCGCTCCCTGACATCCTCGCCTGTGCTCACCACCAGCGCTCCCTGACATCCTCGCCTGCGCTCACCACCAACGCACCCTGACAGACTCTCCTGCGCTCACCACCAGAGCTCCCTGACATCCTCTCCTGTGCTCACCACCAGCGCTCCCTGACATCCTCTCCTGCGCTCACCACCAGCGCTCCCTGACATCCTCTCCTGCGCTCACCACCAGCGCTCCCTGACATCCTCTCCTGCGCTCACCACCAGCGCTCCCTGACATCCTCTCCTGCGCTCACCACCAGCGCTCCCTGACATCCTCTCCTGCGCTCACCACCAGCGCTCCCTGACATCCTCTCCTGCGCTCACCACCAGAGCTCCCTGACATCCTCGCTTGTGCTCACCTCCAGCGCTCCCTGACATCCTCTCCTGCGCTCACCACCAGCGCTCCCTAACATCCTCTCCTGCACTCACGAACAGCGCTCCCTGACATCCTCACCTGCGCTCACCACCAGCGCTCCCTGACATCCTCTCCTATGCTCACCACCAGCGCTCCCTGACATCCTCTCCTGCGCACACCACCAGCGCTCCCTGACATCCTCTCCTGCGCTCACCACCAGCACTCCCTGACATCCTGTCCTATGCTCATCACCAGCGCTCCCTGAAATCCTCTCCTGCGCTCACCACCAGCGCTCCCTGACATCCTGTCCTATGCTCACCACCAGCGCCCCCTGACATCCTCTCCTGCGCTCACCACCAGCGCTCCCTGACATCCTCTCCTATGCTCATCACCAGCGCTCCCTGAAATCCTCTCCTGCGCTCACCACCAGCGTTCCCTGACATCCTCTCCTGCGCTCACCACCAGTGCTCCCTGACATCCTCTCCTGCGCTCACCACCAGTACTCCCTGACATCCTCTCCTGCGCTCACCACCAGCGCTCCCTGACATTTTCTCCTGCGCTCACCACCAGTGCTCCCTGACATCCTCTCCTGCGCTCACCAACAGCGCTCCCTGACATCCTCTCCTGCGCTCACCACCAGTGCTCCCTGACATCCTCTCCTGCGCTCACCACCAGTGCTCCCTGACATCCTCTCCTGCGCTCACCACCAGCGCTCCCTGACATCCTCGCCTGTGCTCTCCACCAGCGCTCCCTGACATCCTCTCCTGCGCTCACCACCAGCGCTCCCTAACATCCTCTCCTGCGCTCACCAACTTCGCTCCCTGACATCCTCTCCTGCGCTCACCACCAGCGCTCCCTGACAGCCTCTCCTGCGCTCACCATCAGGGCTCCCTGACATCCTCTCCTGCGCTCACCACCAGCGCTCCCTGACATCCTCTCCTGCGCTCACCACCAGTGCTCCCTGACATCCTCTCCTGTGCTCACCACCAGTGCTCCCTGACATCCTCTCCTGCGCTCACCACCAGCGCTCCCTGACATCCTCGCCAGTGCTCACCACCAGCGCTCCCTGACATCCTCTCCTGCGCTCACCAACAGCGCTCTCTGACATCCTCTCTTGCGCTCACCAACAGCGCTCCCTGACATCCTCTCCTGCGCTCACCACCAGCGCTCCCTGACATCCTCTCCTGCGCTCACCATTAGGGCTCCCTGACATCCTCTCCTGCGCTCACCACCAGCGCTCCCTGACATCCTCTCCTGCGCTCACCACCAGCGCTCCCTGACATCCTCTCCAGCGCTCACCACCAGCGCTCCCTGACATCCTCTCCTGCGCTCACCACCAGCGCTCCCTGACATCCTCTCCTGCGCTCACCACCAATGCTACCTGATATCCACTCCTGCGCTCACCACCAGCGCTCCCTGACATCTTCTCCTGCGCTCACCACCAGCGCTCCCTGACATCCTCTCCTGCGCTCACCACCAGCGCTCCCTGACATCCTCTCCTGCGCTCACCACCAGCGCTCCCTCACATCCTCTCCTGCGCTCACCACCAGCGCTCCCTGACATCCTCTCCTGCGCTCACCACCAGCGCTCCCTGACATCCTCTCCTGCGCTGACCACCAGCGCTCCCTGACATCCTCTCCTATGCTCACCACCAGCGCTCCCTGACATCCTCTCCTGCGCTCACCACCAGCGCTCCCTGACATCCTCTCCTATGCTCATCACAAGCGCTCCCTGACATCTTCTCCTGCGCTCACCACCAGCGCTCCCTGACATCCTCTCCTGTGCTCACCACCAGCGCTCCCTAACGTCCTCTCTTGCGCTCACCACCAGCGCTCCCTGACATCCTCTCCTGCGCTCTCCAGCAGAGCTCCCTGACATCCTCTCCTATGCTCACCACCAGCGCTCCCTGACATTCTCTCCTGCGCTCACCACCAGCGCTCCCTGACATCCTCTCCTGCGCTCACCACCAGCGCTCCCTGACATCCTCTCCTGCGCTCACCACCAGTGCTCCGTCATCCTCTCCTGCGCTCACCACCAGCGCTCCCTGACATCCTCTCCTGCGCTCACCACCAGTGCTCCCTGACATCCTCTCCTGCGCTCACCACCAGCGCTCCCTGACATCCTCTCCTGCACTCACCACCAGCGCTCCCTGACATCCTCGCCTGTGCTCACCACCAGCGCTCCCTGACATCCTCTCCTGCGCTCACCACCAGCGCTCCCTGACATCCTCTCCTGCGCTCACCAACTTCGCTCCCTGACATCCTCTCCTGCGCTCACCAACAGCGCTCCCTGACATCCTCTCCTGCGCTCACCACCAGCGCTCCCTGACATCCTCTCCTGCGCTCACCAACTTCGCTCCCTGACATGCTCTCCTGACCTCACCACCAGCGCTCCCTGACATCCTCGCCTGTGTTCACCACCAGCGCTCCCTGACATCCTCTCCTGCGCTCACCACCAGCGCTCCCTGACATCCTCTCCTGCGCTCACCACCAGCGCTCCCTGACATCCTTTCCTGCGCTCACCACCAGCGCTCCCTGACAGCCTCTCCTGAGCTCACCATCAGGGCTCCCTGACGTCCTCTCCTGCGCTCACCACCAGCGCTCCCTGACATCCTCTCCTACGCTCACCACCAGTGCTCCCTGACATCCTCTCCTGCGCTCACCACCAGCGCTCCCTGACATCCTCTCCTGCGCTCACCACCAGCGCTCCCTGACATCCTCGCCAGTGCTCACCACCAGCGCTCCCTGACATCCTCTCCTGCGCTCACCAACAGCGCTCCCTGACATCCTCTCCTGCGCTCACCAACAGCGCTCCCTGACATCCTCTCCTGCGCTCACCACCAGCGCTCCCTGACATCCTCTCCTGCGCTCACCATTAGGGCTCCCTGACATCCTCTCCTGCGCTCACCACCAGCGCTCCCTGACATCCTCTCCTGCGCTCACCACCAGCGCTCCCTGACATCCTCTCCAGCGCTCACCACCAGCGCTCCCTGACATCCTCTCCTGCGCTCACCACCAGCGCTCCCTGACATCCTCTCCTGCGCTCACCAACAGCGCTCCCTGACATCCTCTCCTGCGCTCACCACCAGCGCTCCCTGACATCCTCTCCTGCGCTCACCATTAGGGCTCCCTGACATCCTCTCCTGCGCTCACCACCAGCGCTCCCTGACATCCTCTCCTGCGCTCACCACCAGCGCTCCCTGACATCCTCTCCAGCGCTCACCACCAGCGCTCCCTGACATCCTCTCCTGCGCTCACCACCAGCGCTCCCTGACATCCTCTCCTGCGCTCACCACCAATGCTACCTGATATCCTCTCCTGCGCTCACCACCAGCGCTTCCTGACATCTTCTCCTGCGCTCACCACCAGCGCTCCCTGACATCCTCTCCTGCGCTCACCACCAGCGCTCCCTGACATCCTCTCCTGCGCTCACCACCAGCGCTCCCTGACATCCTCCCTGCGCTCACCACCAGCGTTCCCTGACGTCCTCTCCTGCGCTCACCACCAGCGCTCCCTGACATCCTCTCCTGCGCTCTCCAGCAGAGCTCCCTGACATCCTCTCCTGCGCTCACCACCAGCGCTCCCTGATATCCTCTCCTATGCTCACCACCAGCGCTCCCTGACATCCTCTCCTGCGCTCACCACCAGCGCTCCCTGACATCCTCTCCTATGCTCATCACCAGCGCTCCCTGAAATCCTCTCCTGCGCTCACCACTAGCGCTCCCTGACATCCTCTCCTGCGCTCACCACCAGTGCTCCCTGACATCCTCTCCTGCGCTCACCACCAGCGCTCCCTGACATCCTCTCCTGCGCTCACCACCAGTGCTCCCTGACATCCTCTCCTGCGCTCACCACCAGTGCTCCCTGAAATCCTCTCCTGCGCTCACCACCAGCGCTCCCTGACATCCTCGCCTGTCCTCACCACCAGCGCTCCCTGACATCCTCTCCTGCGCTCACCACCAGCGCTCCCTGACATCCTCTCCTGCGCTCACCAACTTCGCTCCCTGACATCCTCTCCTGCGCTCACCACCAGCGCTCCTTGACATCCTCTCCTGCGCTCACCACCAGCGCAACCTGACATCCTCTCCTGCGCTCACCAACTTCGCTCCCTGACATCCTCTCCTGCGCTCACCACCAGCGCTCCCTGACATCCTCTCCTGCGCTCCCCATCAGGGCTCCCTGACATCCTCTCCTGTGCTCACCACCAGCGCTCCCTGACATCCTCTCCTGCGCTCACCACCAGCGCTCCCTGACATCCTCTCCTGCGCTCACAACCAGCGCTCCCTGACATCGTCTCCTGCGCTCTCCAGCAGAGCTCCCTGACTTCCTCTCCTGCGCTCACCACCAGCGCTCCCTGACATCCTCTCCTGCGCTCACCACCAGCGCTCCCTGAGATCCTCTCCTGCGCTCACCACCAGCGCTCCCTGACATCCTCTCCTGCGCTCACCACCAGCGCTCCCTGACATCCTCTCCTATGCTCATCACCAGCGCTCCCTGAAATCCTCTCCTGCGCTCACCACCAGCGCTCCCTGACATCCTCTCCTGCGCTCACCACCAGCGCTCCCTGACATCCTCTCCTGCGCTCACCACCAGCGCTCCCTGACATCCTCTCCTGCGCTGCCCACCAGTGCTCCCTGACATCCTCTCCTGCTCTCACCACCAGCGCTCCCTGACATCCTCTCCTGCGCTCACCACCAGCGCTCCCTGACATCCTCACCTGTGCTCACCACCAGCGCTCCATGACATCCTCTCCTGCGCTCACCACC
Organism: Phyllobates terribilis; assembly: GCF_046119375.1. Taxonomy (NCBI): domain Eukaryota; kingdom Metazoa; phylum Chordata; class Amphibia; order Anura; family Dendrobatidae; genus Phyllobates; species Phyllobates terribilis. The sequence continues at coordinate 171,237,708 of NW_027362773.1, forward strand.
AGCGCTACCTGACATCCTCTCCTGCGCTCACCAACTTCGCTCCCTGACATCCTCTCCTGCGCTCACCACCAGCGCTCCCTGACATCCTCTCCTGCGCTCACCACCAGCGCTCCCTGACATCCTCTCCTGCGCTCACCAACTTCGCTCACTGACATCCTCTCCTGCGCTCACCACCAGCGCTCCCTGACATCCTCTCCTGCGCTCACCATCAGGGCTCCCTGACATCCTCTCCTGCGCTCACAACCAGTGCTCCTTGACATCCTCTCCTGCGCTCACCACCATAGCTCCCTGACATCCTCTCCTGCGCTCACCACCAGTGCTCCCTGACATCCTCTCCTGCGCTCACCACCAGTGCTCCCTGCCATCCTCTCCTGCGCTCACCACCAGCGCTCCCTGACATCCTCGCCTGTGCTCACCACCAGCGCTCCCTGACATCCTCTCCTGCGCTCACCACCAGCGCTCCCTGACATCCTCTCCTGCGCTCACCAACAGCGCTCCCTGACATCCTCTCCTGCGCTCACCACCAGCGCTCCCTGACATCCTCTCCTGCGCTCACCATCAGAGCTCCCTGACATCCTCTCCTGCGCTCACCACCAGAGCTCCCTGACATCCTCTTCTGCGCTCACCACCAGCGCTCCCTGACATCCTCTCCTGCGCTCACCAACAGCGCTCCCTGACATCCTCTCCTGCGCTCACCACCAGCGCTCCCTGACATCCTCTCCTGCGCTCACCATCAGCGCTCCCTGACATCCTCTCCTGCGCTCACCACCAGCGCTCCCTGACATCCTCTCCTGCGCTCACCACCAGCGCTCCCTGACATCCTCTCCAGCGCTCACCACCAGCTCTCCCTGACATCCTCTCCTGCGCTCACCACCAGCGCTCCCTGACATCCTCTCCTTAACTCACCACCAATGCTGCCTGATATCCTCTCCTGCGCTCACCACCAGCGTTCCCTGACATCTTCTCCTGCGCTCACCACCATCGCTCCCTGACATCCTCTCCTGCGCTCACCACCAGCGCTCCCTGACATCCTCTCCTGCGCTCACCACCAGCGCTCCCTGACATCCTCTCCTGCGCTCTCCAGCAGCGCTCCCTGACATCCTCTTCTATGCTCACCACCAGCGCTCCCTGACATCCTCTCCTGCGCTCACCACCAGCGCTCCCTGACATCCTCTCCTATGCTCACCACCAACGCTTCCGGACATCCTCTCCTGCGCTCACCACCAGCGCTCCCTGACATCCTCTCCTGCGCTCACCACCAGCGCTCCCTGACATCCTCTCCTGCGCTCTCCACCAGCGCTCCCTGACATCCTCTCCTGCGCTCACCACCAGCGCTCCCTGAAATCCTCTCCTGCGCTCACCACCAGTGCTCCCTGACATCCTCTCCTGCGCTCACCACCAGCGCTCCCTGACATCCTCTCCTGCGCTCACCACCAGCGCTCCCTGACATCCTCTCCTATGCTCACCACCAGCGCTCCCTGACATCCTCTCCTGTGCTCACCAACAGCGCTCCCTGACATCCTCTCCTGCGCTCACCACCAGCGCTCCCTGACATCCTCTCCTGCGCTCACCATCAGCGCTCCCTGACATCCTCTCCTGCGCTCACCACCAGCGCTCCCTGACATCCTCTCCTGCGCTCACCACCAGCGCTCCCTGACATCCTCTCCAGCGCTCACCACCAGCGCTCCCTGACATCCTCTCCTGCGCTCACCACCAGCGCTCCCTGACATCCTCTCCTGCGCTCACCACCAATGCTGCCTGATATCCTCTCCTGCGCTCACCACCAGCGTTCCCTGACATCTTCTCCTGCGCTCACCACCATCGCTCCCTGACATCCTCTCCTGCGCTCACCACCAGCGCTCCCTGACATCCTCTCCTGCGCTCACCACCAGCGCTCCCTGACATCCTCTCCTGCGCTCTCCAGCAGCGCTCCCTGACATCCTCTTCTATGCTCACCACCAGCGCTCCCTGACATCCTCTCCTATGCTCACCACCAGCGCTTCCTGACATCCTCTCCTGCGCTCACCACCAGCGCTCCCTGACATCCTCTCCTGCGCTCACCACCAGCGCTCACTGACATCCTCTCCTGCGCTCTCCACCAGCGCTCCCTGACATCCTCTCCTGCGCTCACCACCAGCGCTCCCTGAAATCCTCTCCTGCGCTCACCACCAGCGCTCCCTGACATCCTCTCCTGCGCTCACCACCAGCGCTCCCTGACATCCTCTCCTGCGCTCACCACCACCGCTCCCTGACATCCTCTCCTATGCTCACCACCAGCGCTCCCTGACATCCTCTCCTGCGCTCACCACCAGCGCTCCGTGACATCCTCTCCTATGCTCATCACCAGCGCTCCCTGAAATCCTCTCCTGCGCTCACCACCAGCGCTCCCTGACATCTTCTCCTGCGCTCACCACCAGTGCTCCCTGACATCCTCTCCTGCGCTCACCACCAGAGCTCCCTGACATCCTCTCCTGCGCTCACCACCAGTGCTCCCTGACATACTCTCCTGCGCTCACCACCAGTGCTCCCTGACATCCTCTCCTGCGCTCACCACCAGCGCTCCCTGACATCCTCGCCTGCGCTCACCACCAGCACTCCCTGACATCCTCTCCTGTGCTCACCACCAGCGCTCCCTGACATCCTCTCCTGCGCTCACCAACTTCGCTCCCTGACATTCTCTCCTGCGCTCACCACCAGCGCTTCCTGACAGCCTCTCCTGCGCTCACCATCAGGGCTCCCTGACATCCTCTCCTGCGCTCACCACCAGCGCTCCCTGACATCCTCTCCTGCGCTCACCACCAGTGCTCCCTGACATCCTCTCCTGCGCTCACCACCAGTGCTCCCTGACATCCTCTCCTGCGCTCACCACCAGCGCTCCCAGACATCATCGCCTGTGCTCACCACCAGCGCTCCCTGACATCCTCTCCTGCGCTCACCACCAGTGCTCCCTGACATACTCTCCTGCGCTCACCACCAGCGCTCCCTGACATCCTCTCCTGCGCTCACCATCAGGTCTCCCTGACATCCTCTCCTGCGCTCACCACCAGCGCTCCCTGACATCCTCTCCTGCGCTCACCACCAGCGCTCCCTGACATCCTCTCCAGCGCTCACCACCAGCGCTCCCTGACATCCTCTCCTGCGCTCACCACCAGCGCTCCCTGACATCCTCTCCTGCGCTCACCACCAATGCTACCTGATATCCTAACCTGCGCTCACCACCAGCGCTCCCTGACATCTTCTCCTGCGCTCACCACCAGCGCTCCCTGACATCCTCTCCTGCGCTCACCACCAGCGCTCCCTGACATCCTCTCCTGCGCTCACCACCAGCGCTCCCTGACATCCTCTCCTGCGCTCACCACCAGCGCTCCCTGACGTCCTCTCCTGCGCTCACCACCATTGCTCCCTGACATCCTCTCCTGCGCTCTCCAGCAGCGCTCCCTGACATCCTCTACTTCGCTCACCACCAGCGCTCCCTGACATCCTCTCCTGCGCTCACCACCAGCGCTCCCTGACGTCGTCTCCTGCGCTCACCACCAGCGCTCCCTGACATCCTCTCCTATGCTCACCACCTGCGCTCCCTGACATCCTCTCCTGCGCTCACCACCAGCGCTCACTGACATCCTCTCCTATGCTCATCACCAGCGCTCCCTGAAATCCTCTCCTGCGCTCACCACCAGCGCTCCCTGACATCCTCTCCTTCGCTCACCACCAGCGCTCCCTGACTTCCTCTCCTGCGCTCACCACCAGCGCTCCCTGACATCCTCTCCTGCGCTCACCACCAGTGCTCCCTGACATTCTCTCCTGCGCTCACCACCAGCGCTCCCTGACATCCTCTCCTGTGCTTACCACCAGTGCTCCCTGACATCTTCTCCTGCGCACACCACCAGCGCTCCCTGACATCCTCGCCTGTGCTCACCACCAGCGCTCCCTGACATCCTCTCCTGCGCTCACCACCAGCGCTCCCTGACATCCTCTCCTGAGCTCACCAACTTCGCTCCCTGACATCCTCTCCTGCGCTCACCACCAGCGCTCCCTGACATCCTCTCCTGCGCTCACCACCAGCGCTCCCTGACATCCTCTCCTGCGCTCAGCAACTTCGCTCCCTGACATCCTCTCCTGCGCTCACCACCAGCGCTCCCTGACATCCTCTCCTGCGCTCACCATCAGGGCTCCCTGACATCCTCTCCTGCGCTCACCACCAGCGCTCCCTGACATCCTCTCCTGCGCTCACCACCAGTGCTTCCTGACATCCTATCCTGCGCTCACCACCAGTGCTCCCTGACATCCTATCCTGCGCTCACCACCAGCGCTCCCTGACATCCTCGCCTGTGCTCACCACCAGCGCTCCCTGACATCCTCTCCTGCGCTCACCACCAGCGCTCCCTGACATCCTCTCCTGCGCTCACCACCAAAGCTCCCTGACATCCTCGCCTGTGCTCACCACCAGCGCTCCCTGACATCCTCTCCTGCGCTCACCACCAGCGCTCCCTGACATCCTCTCCTGCGCTCACCACCAGCGCTCCCTGACATCCTCTCCTGCGCTCACCAACAGCGCTCCCTGACATCCTCTCCTGCGCTCACCACCAGCGCTCCCTGACATCCTCTCCTGCGCTCACCATCAGGACTCCCTGACATCCTCTCCTGCGCTCACCACCAGCGCTCCCTGACATCCTCTCCTGCGCTCACCACCAGCGCTCCCTGACATCCTCTCCAGCGCACACCACCAGCGCTCCCTGACATCCTTTCCTGCGCTCACCACCAGCGTTCCCTGACATCCTCTCCTGCGTTCACCACCAAAGCTACCTGATATCCTCTCCTGCGCTCACCACCAGCGCTTCCTGACATCTTCTCCAGCGCTCACCACCAGCGCTCCCTGACATCCTCTCCTGCGCTCACCACCAGCACTCCCTGACTTCCTCTCCTGCGCTCACCACTAGCGCTCCCTGACATCTTCTCCTGCGCTCACCACCAGCGCTCCCTGACATCCTCTCCTGCTCTCACCACCAGCGCTCCTCCTGACATCCTCTCCTGTGCTCACCACCAGCGCTCCCTGACATCCTCTCCTGCGCTCACCACCAGCGCTCCTTGACATCCTCTCCTGCGCTCACCACCAGCGCTCCCTGACATACTCTCCTGCGCTCACCACCAGCGCTCCCTGACATCCTCTCCTGCGCTCACCACCAGCGCTCCCTGACATCCTCTCCTGCGCTCACAACCAGCGCTCCCTGACATCCTCTCCTGCGCTCACCACCAGCGCTCCCTGACATCCTCTCCTGCGCTCACCACCAGTGCTCCCTGACATCCTCTCCTGCGCTCACCACCAGCGCTCCCTGACATCCTCTCCTGCGCTCACCACCAGCGCTCCCTGACATCCTCTCCTGTGCTCACCACCAGCGCTCCCTGACATCCTCTCCTGCGCTCACCACCAGAGCTCCCTGACATCCTCTCCTGCGCTCACCACCAGCGCTCCCTGACATCCTCTCCTGCGCTCACCACCAGCGCTCCCTGACATCCTGTCCTGCGCTCACAAGCGCTCCCTGACATCCTCTCCTGCGCTCACCACCAGCGCTCCCTGACATCCTCTCCTGCGCTCACCACCAGCGCTCCCTGACATCCTCTCCTGCTCTCACCACCATAGCTCCCTGACATCCTCTCCTGTTCTCACCACCAGCGCTCCCTGACATCCTCTCCTGCGCTCACCACCAGCGCTCCCTGACATCCTCGCCTGCGCTCACCACCAGCGCTCTCTGACATCCTCTCCTTCGCTCACCTCCAGCGCTCCCTGACATCCTCTCCTGTGCTCACCAACAGCGCTCCCTGACATTCTCTCCTGTGCTCACCACCAGCGCTCCCTGACATCCTCTCCTGCGCTCAAAATCAGGGCTCCCTGACATCCTCTCCTGCGATCACCACCAGCGCTCCCTGACATCCTCTCCTGCGCTCACCACCAGCGCTCCCTGACATCCTCTCCTGCGCTCACCACCAGCGCTCCCTGACATCCTCTCCTATGCTCACAACCAGCGCTCCCTGACATCCTCTCCTATGCTCATCACCAATGATTCCTGATATCCTCTCCTGCGCTCACCACCAGCGATACCTGACATCCTCTCCTGCGCTCACCAACAGCGCTCCCTGACATCCTCTCCTGCGCTCACCACCATCGCTCCCTGACATCCTCTCCTGCGCTCTCCACCAGCACTCCCTGACATCCTCTCCTGCGCTCACCATCAGCGCTCCCTGACATCCTCTCCTGCGCTCACCACCAGCGCTCCCTGACATCCTCTCCTGCGCTCACCACCAGCGCTCCCTGACATCCTCTCCTGCGCTCACCACCAGCGCTCCCTGACATCCTCTCCTATGCTCACCACCAGCGCTCCCTGACATCCTCTCCTGTGCTCATCACCAATGATTCCTGATATCCTCTCCTGCGCTCACCACCAGCGATACCTGACATCCTCTCCTGTGCTCACCAACAGCGCTCCCTGACATCCTCTCCTGCGCTCACCACCAGCGCTCCCTGACATCCTCTCCTGCGTTCTCCACCAGCGCTTCCTGACATTCTCTCCTGCGCTCACCACCAGCGCTCCCTGACATCCTCTCCTGCGCTCACCACCAGTGCTCCCTGACATACTCTCCTGCGCTCACCACCAGCGCTCCCTGACATCCTCTCCTGCGCTCACCATCAGGTCTCCCTGACATCCTCTCCTGCGCTCACCACCAGCGCTCCCTGACATCCTCTCCTGCGCTCACCACCAGCGCTCCCTGACATCCTCTCCAGCGCTCACCACCAGCGCTCCCTGACATCCTCTCCTGCGCTCACCACCAGCGCTCCCTGACATCCTCTCCTGCGCTCACCACCAATGCTACCTGATATCCTAACCTGCGCTCACCACCAGCGCTCCCTGACATCTTCTCCTGCGCTCACCACCAGTGCTCCCTGACATCCTCTCCTGCGCTCACCACCAGCGCTCCCTGACATCCTCTCCTGCGCTCACCACCAGCGCTCCCTGACATCCTCTCCTGCGCTCACCACCAGCGCTCCCTGACGTCCTCTCCTGCGCTCACCACCATTGCTCCCTGACATCCTCTCCTGCGCTCTCCAGCAGCGCTCCCTGACATCCTCTACTGCGCTCACCACCAGCGCTCCCTGACATCCTCTCCTGCGCTCACCACCAGCGCTCCCTGACGTCGTCTCCTGCGCTCACCACCAGCGCTCCCTGACATCCTCTCCTATGCTCACCACCAGCGCTCCCTGACATCCTCTCCTGCGCTCACCACCAGCGCTCACTGACATCCTCTCCTATGCTCATCACCAGCGCTCCCTGAAATCCTCTCCTGCGCTCACCACCAGCGCTCCCTGACATCCTCTCCTTCGCTCACCACCAGCGCTCCCTGACTTCCTCTCCTGCGCTCACCACCAGCGCTCCCTGACATCCTCTCCTGCGCTCACCACCAGTGCTCCCTGACATCCTCTCCTGCGCTCACCACCAGCGCTCCCTGACATCCTCTCCTGTGCTTACCACCAGTGCTCCCTGACATCTTCTCCTGCGCACACCACCAGCGCTCCCTGACATCCTCGCCTGTGCTCACCACCAGCGCTCCCTGACATCCTCTCCTGCGCTCACCACCAGCGCTCCCTGACATCCTCTCCTGCGCTCACCAACTTCGCTCCCTGACATCCTCTCCTGCGCTCACCACCAGCGCTCCCTGACATCCTCTCCTGCGCTCACCACCAGCGCTCCCTGACATCCTCTCCTGCGCTCAGCAACTTCGCTCCCTGACATCCTCTCCTGCGCTCACCACCAGCGCTCCCTGACATCCTCTCCTGCGCTCACCATCAGGGCTCCCTGACATCCTCTCCTGCGCTCACCACCAGCGCTCCCTGACATCCTCTCCTGCGCTCACCACCAGTGCTCCCTGACATCCTATCCTGCGCTCACCACCAGTGCTCCCTGACATCCTATCCTGCGCTCACCACCAGCGCTCCCTGACATCCTCGCCTGTGCTCACCACCAGCGCTCCCTGACATCCTCTCCTGCGCTCACCACCAGCGCTCCCTGATATCCTCTCCTGCGCTCACCACCAAAGCTCCCTGACATCCTCGCCTGTGCTCACCACCAGCGCTCCCTGACATCCTCTCCTGCGCTCACCACCAGCGCTCCCTGACATCCTCTCCTGCGCTCACCACCAGCGCTCCCTGACATCCTCTCCTGCGCTCACCAACAGCGCTCCCTGACATCCTCTCCTGCGCTCACCACCAGCGCTCCCTGACATCCTCTCCTGCGCTCACCATCAGGACTCCCTGACATCCTCTCCTGCGCTCACCACCAGCGCTCCCTGACATCCTCTCCTGCGCTCACCACCAGCGCTCCCTGACATCCTCTCCAGCGCACACCACCAGCGCTCCCTGACATCCTTTCCTGCGCTCACCACCAGCGTTCCCTGACATCCTCTCCTGCGTTCACCACCAAAGCTACCTGATATCCTCTCCTGCGCTCACCACCAGCGCTCCCTGACATCTTCTCCAGCGCTCCCCACCAGCGCTCCCTGACATCCTCTCCTGCGCTCACCACCAGCACTCCCTGACTTCCTCTCCTGCGCTCACCACTAGCGCTCCCTGACATCTTCTCCTGCGCTCACCACCAGCGCTCCCTGACATCCTCTCCTGCTCTCACCACCAGCGCTCCTCCTGACATCCTCTCCTGTGCTCACCACCAGCGCTCCCTGACATCCTCTCCTGCGCTCACCACCAGCGCTCCTTGACATCCTCTCCTGCGCTCACCACCAGCGCTCCCTGACATACTCTCCTGCGCTCACCACCAGCGCTCCCTGACATCCTCTCCTGCGCTCACCACCAGCGCTCCCTGACATCCTCTCCTGCGCTCACAACCAGCGCTCCCTGACATCCTCTCCTGCGCTCACCACCAGCGCTCCCTGACATCCTCTCCTGCGCTCACCACCAGTGCTCCCTGACATCCTCTCCTGCGCTCACCACCAGCGCTCCCTGACATCCTCTCCTGCGCTCACCACCAGCGCTCCCTGACATCCTCTCCTGTGCTCACCACCAGCGCTCCCTGACATCCTCTCCTGCGCTCACCACCAGAGCTCCCTGACATCCTCTCCTGCGCTCACCACCAGCGCTCCCTGACATCCTCTCCTGCGCTCACCACCAGCGCTCCCTGACATCCTGTCCTGCGCTCACAAGCGCTCCCTGACATCCTCTCCTGCGCTCCCCACCAGCGCTCCCTGACATCCTCTCCTGCGCTCACCACCAGCGCTCCCTGACATCCTCTCCTGCTCTCACCACCATAGCTCCCTGACATCCTCTCCTGTTCTCACCACCAGCGCTCCCTGACATCCTCTCCTGCGCTCACCACCAGCGCTCCCTGACATCCTCGCCTGCGCTCACCACCAGCGCTCTCTGACATCCTCTCCTGCGCTCACCTCCAGCGCTCCCTGACATCCTCTCCTGTGCTCACCAACAGCGCTCCCTGACATTCTCTCCTGTGCTCACCACCAGCGCTCCCTGACATCCTCTCCTGCGCTCAAAATCAGGGCTCCCTGACATCCTCTCCTGCGATCACCACCAGCGCTCCCTGACATCCTCTCCTGCGCTCACCACCAGCGCTCCCTGACATCCTCTCCTGCGCTCACCACCAGCGCTCCCTGACATCCTCTCCTATGCTCACCACCAGCGCTCCCTGACATCCTCTCCTATGCTCATCACCAATGATTCCTGATATCCTCTCCTGCGCTCACCACCAGCGATACCTGACATCCTCTCCTGCGCTCACCAACAGCGCTCCCTGACATCCTCTCCTGCGCTCACCACCATCGCTCCCTGACATCCTCTCCTGCGCTCTCCACCAGCGCTCCCTGACATCCTCTCCTGCGCTCACCATCAGCGCTCCCTGACATCCTCTCCTGCGCTCACCACCAGTGCTCCCTGACATCCTCTCCTGCGCTCACCACCAGCGCTCCCTGACATCCTCTCCTGCGCTCACCACCAGCGCTCCCTGACATCCTCTCCTATGCTCACCACCAGCGCTCCCTGACATCCTCTCCTGTGCTCATCACCAATGATTCCTGATATCCTCTCCTGCGCTCACCACCAGCGATACCTGACATCCTCTCCTGTGCTCACCAACAGCGCTCCCTGACATCCTCTCCTGCGCTCACCACCAGCGCTCCCTGACATCCTCTCCTGCGTTCTCCACCAGCGCTTCCTGACATTCTCTCCTGCGCTCACCACCAGCGCTCCCTGACATCCTCTCCTGCGCTCACCACCAGCGCTCCCTGACATCCTCTCCTGCGCTCACCACCAGCGCTCCCTGACATCCTCTCCTGCGCTCAGCAACTTCGCTCCCTGACATCCTCTCCTGTGCTCACCACCAGCGCTCCCTGACATCCTCTCCTGCGCTCACCATCAGGGCTCCCTGACATCCTCTCCTGCGCTCACCACCAGCGCTCCCTGACATCCTCTCCTGCGCTCACCACCAGTGCTCCCTGACATCCTATCCTGCGCTCACCACCAGTGCTCCCTGACATCCTATCCTGCGCTCACCACCAGCGCTCCCTGACATCCTCGCCTGTGCTCACCACCAGCGCTCCCTGACATCCTCTCCTGCGCTCACCACCAGCGCTCCCTGACATCCTCTCCTGCGCTCACCACCAAAGCTCCCTGACATCCTCGCCTGTGCTCACCACCAGCGCTCCCTGACATCCTCTCCTGCGCTCACCACCAGCGCTCCCTGACATCCTCTCCTGCGCTCACCACCAGCGCTCCCTGACATCCTCTCCTGCGCTCACCAACAGCGCTCCCTGACATCCTCTCCTGCGCTCACCACCAGCGCTCCCTGACATCCTCTCCTGCGCTCACCATCAGGACTCCCTGACATCCTCTCCTGCGCTCACCACCAGCGCTCCCTGACATCCTCTCCTGCGCTCACCACCAGCGCTCCCTGACATCCTCTCCAGCGCACACCACCAGCGCTCCCTGACATCCTCTCCTGCGCTCACCACCAGCGCTCCCTGACATCCTCTCCAGCGCACACCACCAGCGCTCCCTGACATCCTCTCCTGCGTTCACCACCAAAGCTACCTGATATCCTCTCCTGCGCTCACCACCAGCGCTCCCTGACATCTTCTCCAGCGCTCACCACCAGCGCTCCCTGACATCCTCTCCTGCGCTCACCACCAGCACTCCCTGACTTCCTCTCCTGCGCTCACCACTAGCGCTCCCTGACATCTTCTCCTGCGCTCACCACCAGCGCTCCCTGACATCCTCTCCTGCTCTCACCACCAGCGCTCCTCCTGACATCCTCTCCTGCGCTCACCACCAGCGCTCCCTGATATCCTCTCCTGCGCTCACCACCAGCGCTCCTTGACATCCTCTCCTGCGCTCACCACCAGCGCTCCCTGACATACTCTCCTGCGCTCACCACCAGCGCTCCCTGACATCCTCTCCTGCGCTCACCACCAGCGCTCCCTGACATCCTCTCCTGCGCTCACAACCAGCGCTCCCTGACATCCTCTCCTGCGCTCACCACCAGCGCTCCCTGACATCCTCTCCTGCGCTCACCACCAGTGCTCCCTGACATCCTCTCCTGCGCTCACCACCAGCGCTCCCTGACATCCTCTCCTGCGCTCACCACCAGCGCTCCCTGACATCCTCTCCAGCGCTCACCACCAGCGCTCCCTGACATCCTCTCCTGCGCTCACCACCAGCGCTCCCTGACATCCTCTCCTGTGCTCACCACCAGCGCTCCCTGACATCCTCTCCTGCGCTCACCACCAGAGCTCCCTGACATCCTCTCCTGCGCTCACCACCAGCGCTCCCTGACATCCTCTCCTGCGCTCACCACCAGCGCTCCCTGACATCCTGTCCTGCGCTCACAAGCGCTCCCTGACATCCTCTCCTGCGCTCACCACCAGCGCTCCCTGACATCCTCTCCTGCGCTCACCACCAGCGCTCCCTGACATCCTCTCCTATGCTCACCACCAGCGCTCCCTGACATCCTCTCCTGTGCTCATCACCAATGATTCCTGATATCCTCTCCTGCGCTCACCACCAGCGATACCTGACATCCTCTCCTGTGCTCACCAACAGCGCTCCCTGACATCCTCTCCTGCGCTCACCACCAGCGCTCCCTGACATCCTCTCCTGCGTTCTCCACCAGCGCTTCCTGACATTCTCTCCTGCGCTCACCACCAGCGCTCCCTGACATCCTCTCCTGCGCTCACCACCAGCGCTCCCTGACATCCTCTCCTGCGCTCACCACCAGCGCTCCCTGACATCCTCTCCTGCGCTCAGCAACTTCGCTCCCTGACATCCTCTCCTGTGCTCACCACCAGCGCTCCCTGACATCCTCTCCTGCGCTCACCATCAGGGCTCCCTGACATCCTCTCCTGCGCTCACCACCAGCGCTCCCTGACATCCTCTCCAGCGCTCACCACCAGTGCTCCCTGACATCCTATCCTGCGCTCACCACCAGTGCTCCCTGACATCCTATCCTGCGCTTACCACCAAAGCTCCCTGACATCCTCGCCTGTGCTCACCACCAGCGCTCCCTGACATCCTCTCCTGCGCTCACCACCAGCGCTCCCTGACATCCTCTCCTGCGCTCACCACCAGCGCTCCCTGACATCCTCTCCTGCGCTCACCAACAGCGCTCCCTGACATCCTCTCCTGCGCTCACCACCAGCGCTCCCTGACATCCTCTCCTGCGCTCACCATCAGGACTCCCTGACATCCTCTCCTGCGCTCACCACCAGCGCTCCCTGACATCCTCTCCTGCGCTCACCACCAGCGCTCCCTGACATCCTCTCCAGCGCACACCACCAGCGCTCCCTGACATCCTCTCCTGCGCTCACCACCAGCGCTCCCTGACATCCTCTCCAGCGCACACCACCAGCGCTCCCTGACATCCTCTCCTGCGTTCACCACCAAAGCTACCTGATATCCTCTCCTGCGCTCACCACCAGCGCTCCCTGACATCTTCTCCAGCGCTTACCACCAGCGCTCCCTGACATCCTCTCCTGCGCTCACCACCAGCACTCCCTGACTTCCTCTCCTGCGCTCACCACTAGCGCTCCCTGACATCTTCTCCTGCGCTCACCACCAGCGCTCCCTGACATCCTCTCCTGCTCTCACCACCAGCGCTCCTCCTGACATCCTCTCCTGCGCTCACCACCAGCGCTCCCTGACATCCTCTCCTGCGCTCACCACCAGCGCTCCTTGACATCCTCTCCTGCGCTCACCACCAGCGCTCCCTGACATACTCTCCTGCGCTCACCACCAGCGCTCCCTGACATCCTCTCCTGCGCTCACCACCAGCGCTCCCTGACATCCTCTCCTGCGCTCACAACCAGCGCTCCCTGACATCCTCTCCTGCGCTCACCACCAGCGCTCCCTGACATCCTCTCCTGCGCTCACCACCAGTGCTCCCTGACATCCTCTCCTGCGCTCACCACCAGCGCTCCCTGACATCCTCTCCTGCGCTCACCACCAGCGCTCCCTGACATCCTCTCCAGCGCTCACCACCAGCGCTCCCTGACATCCTCTCCTGCGCTCAACACCAGCGCTCCCTGACATCCTCTCCTGTGCTCACCACCAGCGCTCCCTGACATCCTCTCCTGCGCTCACCACCAGAGCTCCCTGACATCCTCTCCTGCGCTCACCACCAGCGCTCCCTGACATCCTCTCCTGCGCTCACCACCAGCGCTCCCTGACATCCTGTCCTGCGCTCACAAGCGCTCCCTGACATCCTCTCCTGCGCTCACCACCAGCGCTCCCTGACATCCTCTCCTGCGCTCACCACCAGCGCTCCCTGACATCCTCTCCTGCTCTCACCATAGCTCCCTGACATCCTCTCCTGTTCTCACCACCAGCGCTCCCTGACATCCTCTCCTGCGCTCACCACCAGCGCTCCCTGACATCCTCGCCTGCGCTCACCACCAGCGCTCCCTGACATTCTCTCCTGTGCTCACCATCAGCGCTCCCTGACATCCTCTCCTGCGCTCAACATCAGGGCTCCCTGACATCCTCTCCTGCGATCACCACCAGCGCTCCCTGACATCCTCTCCTGCGCTCACCACCAGCGCTCCCTGACATCCTCTCCTGCGCTCACCACCAGCGCTCCCTGACATCCTCTCCTATGCTCACCACCAGCGCTCCCTGACATCCTCTCCTATGCTCATCACCAATGATTCCTGATATCCTCTCCTGCGCTCACCACCAGCGATACCTGACATCCTCTCCTGCGCTCACCAACAGCGCTCCCTGACATCCTCTCCTGCGCTCACCACCATCGCTCCCTGACATCCTCTCCTGCGCTCACCATCAGCACTCCCTGACATCCTCTCCTGCGCTCACCACCAGCGCTCCCTGACATCCTCTCCTGTGCTCATCACCAATGAGTCCTGATATCCTCTCCTGTGCTCACCACCAGCGCTCCCTGACATCCTCTCCTGCGCTCACCACCAGCGCTCCCTGACATCCTCTCCTGCGCTCACCACCAGCGCTCCCTGACATCCTCTCCTGCGCTCACCAACAGCGCTCCCTGACATCCTCTCCTGCGCTCACCACCAGCGCTCCCTGACATCCTCTCCTGCGCTCACCATCAGGACTCCCTGACATCCTCTCCTGCGCTCACCACCAGCGCTCCCTGACATCCTCTCCTGCGCTCACCACCAGCGCTCCCTGACATCCTCTCCAGCGCACACCACCAGCGCTCCCTGACATCCTCTCCTGCGCTCACCACCAGCGCTCCCTGACATCCTCTCCAGCGCACACCACCAGCGCTCCCTGACATCCTCTCCTGCGTTCACCACCAAAGCTACCTGATATCCTCTCCTGCGCTCACCACCAGCGCTCCCTGACATCTTCTCCAGCGCTCACCACCAGCGCTCCCTGACATCCTCTCCTGCGCTCACCACCAGCACTCCCTGACTTCCTCTCCTGCGCTCACCACTAGCGCTCCCTGACATCTTCTCCTGCGCTCACCACCAGCGCTCCCTGACATCCTCTCCTGCTCTCACCACCAGCGCTCCTCCTGACATCCTCTCCTGCGCTCACCACCAGCGCTCCCTGACATCCTCTCCTGCGCTCACCACCAGCGCTCCTTGACATCCTCTCCTGCGCTCACCACCAGCGCTCCCTGACATACTCTCCTGCGCTCACCACCAGCGCTCCCTGACATCCTCTCCTGCGCTCACCACCAGCGCTCCCTGACATCCTCTCCTGCGCTCACAACCAGCGCTCCCTGACATCCTCTCCTGCGCTCACCACCAGCGCTCCCTGACATCCTCTCCTGCGCTCACCACCAGTGCTCCCTGACATTCTCTCCTGCGCTCACCACCAGCGCTCCCTGACATCCTCTCCTGCGCTCACCACCAGCGCTCCCTGACATCCTCTCCTGCGCTCACCACCAGAGCTCCCTGACATCCTCTCCTGCGCTCACCACCAGCGCTCCCTGACATCCTCTCCTGCGCTCACCACCAGCGCTCCCTGACATCCTGTCCTGCGCTCACAAGCGCTCCCTGACATCCTCTCCTGCGCTCACCACCAGCGCTCCCTGACATCCTCTCCTGCGCTCACCACCAGCGCTCCCTGACATCCTCTCCTGCTCTCACCATAGCTCCCTGACATCCTATCCTGTTCTCACCACCAGCGCTCCCTGACATCCTCTCCTGCGCTCACCACCAGCGCTCCCTGACATCCTCGCCTGCGCTCACCACCAGCGCTCCCTGACATTCTCTCCTGTGCTCACCATCAGCGCTCCCTGACATCCTCTCCTGCGCTCAACATCAGGGCTCCCTGACATCCTCTCCTGCGATCACCACCAGCGCTCCCTGACATCCTCTCCTGCGCTCACCACCAGCGCTCCCTGACATCCTCTCCTGCGCTCAACACCAGCGCTCCCTGACATCCTCTCCTATGCTCACCACCAGCGCTCCCTGACATCCTCTCCTATGCTCATCACCAATGATTCCTGATATCCTCTCCTGCGCTCACCACCAGCGATACCTGACATCCTCTCCTGCGCTCACCAACAGCGCTCCCTGACATCCTCTCCTGCGCTCACCACCATCGCTCCCTGACATCCTCTCCTGCGCTCTCCACCAGCGCTCCCTGACATCCTCTCCTGCGCTCACCATCAGCGCTCCCTGACATCCTCTCCTGCGCTCACCACCAGCGCTCCCTGACATCCTCTCCTGCGCTCACCACCAGCGCTCCCTGACATCCTCTCCTGCGCTCACCACCAGCGCTCCCTGACATCCTCTCCTATGCTCACCACCAGCGCTCCCTGACATCCTCTCCTGTGCTCATCACCAATGATTCCTGATATCCTCTCCTGCGCTCACCACCAGCGATACCTGACATCCTCTCCTGTGCTCACCAACAGCGCTCCCTGACATCCTCTCCTGCGCTCACCACCAGCGCTCCCTGACATCCTCTCCTGCGTTCTCCACCAGCGCTCCCTGACATTCTCTCCTGCGCTCACCACCAGCGCTCCCTGACATCCTCTCCTGCGCTCACCACCAGCGCTCCCTGACATCCTCGCCTGCGCTCACCACCAGCGCTCCCTGACATCCTCTCCTGCGCTTACCACCAGCGCTCTCTGACATCCTCTCCTGCGCTCACCACCAGCGCTCCCTGACATCCTCTCCTGCGCTCACCACCAGCGCTCCCTGACATCCTCTCCTGCGCTCACCACCAGCGCTCCCTGACATCCTCTCCTGCGCTCACCACCACCGCTCCCTGACATCTTCTCCTGCGCTCACCACCAGCGCTCCCTGACATCCTCTCCTGCGCTCACCACCATCGCTCCCTGACATCCTCTCCTACGCTCACTATCAGCGCTCCCTGACATCCTCTCCTGCGCTCACCACCAGCGCTCCCTGACATCCTCTCCTGTGCTCATCACCAATGAGTCCTGATATCCTCTCCTGCGCTCACCAACAGCGCTCCCTGACATCCTCTCCTGCGCTCACCACCAGCGCTCCCTGACATCCTCTCCTGCGCTCACCACCAGCGCTCCCTGACATCCTCTCCTGCGCTCACCACCAGCGCTCCCTGACATCCTCTCCTGCGCTCACCACCAGCGCTCCCTGACATCCCCTCCTGCGCTCACCACCAGCGCTCCCTGACATCCTCTCCTGCGCTCACCAGCAGCGCTCCCTGACATCCTCTCCTGTGCTTACCACCAGCGCTCCCTGACATCCTCTCCTGCGCTCACCACCAGCGCTCCCTGACATCCTCTCCTATGCTCATCACCAGCGCTCCCTGAAATCCTCTCCTGCGCTCACCACCAGCGCTCCCTGACATCCTCTCCTGCGCTCACCACCAGCGCTCCCTGACATCCTCTCCTGCGCTCACCACCAGCCCTCCCTGACATCCTCTCCAGCGCTCACCACCAGTGCTCCGACATTCTCTCCTGCGCTCACCACCAGTGCTCCCTGACATCCTCTCCTGCGCTCACCACCAGTGCTCCCTGACATCCTCTCCTACGCTCACCACCAACGCTCCCTGACATCCTCGCCTGTGCTCACCACCAGCCCTCCCTGACATCCTCTCCTGCGCTCACTACCAGCGCTCCCTGACATCCTCTCCTGCGCTCACCACCAGTGCTCCCTGACATCCTCTCCTGCGCTCACCACCAGCGCTCGCTGACATCTTCTCCTGCGCTCACCATCAGCGCTCCCTGACATCCTCTCCTGCGCTCACCACCAGCGCTCCTTGACATCCTCTCCTGCGCTCACCATCAGGGCTCCCTGACATCTTCTTCTGTGCTCACCACCAGAGCTCCCTGACATCCTCTCCTGCGCTCACCACCAGCACTCCCTGACATCCTCTCCTGCGCTCACCACCAGCGCTCCCTGACATCCTCGCCTGCGCTCACCACCAGCGCTCCCTGACATCCTCTCCTGCGCTCACCACCAGCGCTCTCTGACATCCTCTCCTGCGCTCACCACCAGCGCTCCCTGACATTCTCTCCTGCGCTCACCACCAGCGCTGCCTGACATCCTCTCCTGCGCTCACCACCAGCGCTCCCTGACATCCTCTCCTGCGCTCACCACCAGCGCTCCCTGACATGCTCTCCTGCGCTCACCATCAGCACTCCCTGACATCCTCTCCTGCGCTCACCACCAGCGCTCCCTGACATCCTCTTCTGCGCTCATCACCAATGAGTCCTGATATCCTCTCCTGCGCTCACCAACAGCGCTCCCTGACATCCTCTCCTGCGCTCACCACCAGCGCTCCCTGACATCCTCTCCTGCGCTCACCACCAGCGCTCCCTGACATCCTCTCCTGCGCTCACCACCAGCGCTCCCTGACATCCTCTCCTGCGCTCACCACCAGCGCTCCCTGACATCCTCTCCTGCGCTCACCAGCAGCGCTCCCTGACATCCTCTCCTGTGCTTACCACTAGCGCTCCCTGACATCCTCTCCTGCGCTCACCACCAGCGCTCCCAGACATCCTCTCCTATGCTCATCACCAGCGCTCCCTGAAATCCTCTCCTGCGCTCACCACCATCGCTCCCTGACATCCTCTGCTGCGCTCACCACCAGCGCTCCCTGACATCCTCTCCTGCGCTCACCACCAGCGCTCCCTGACATCCTCTCCTGCGCTCTCCACCAGCGATCCCTGACATCCTCTCCTGCGCTCACCATCAGCGCTCCCTGACATCCTCTCCTGCGCTCACCACCAGCGCTCCCTGACATCCTCTCCAGCGCTCACCACCAGCGCTCCCTGAAATCCTCTCCTGCGCTCACCACCAGCGCTCCCTGACATCCTCTCCTATGCTCACCACCAGCGTTCCCTGACATCCTCTCCTGTGCTCATCACCAATGATTCCTGATATCCTCTCCTGCGCTCACCACCAGCGATACCTGACATCCTCTCCTGCGCTCACCAACAGCGCTCCCTGACATCCTCTCCTGCGCTCACCACCAGCGCTCCCTGACATCCTCTCCTGCGCTCTCCACCAGCGCTCCCTGACATCCTCTCCTGCGCTCACCACTAGCGCTCCCTGAAATCCTCTCCTGCGCTCACCACCAGCGCTCCCTGACATCCTCGCCTGCGCTCACCACCAGCGCTCCCTGACATCCTCTCCTGCGCTCTCCACCAGCGTTCCTTGACATCCTCTCCTATGCTCACCACCAGCGTTCCCTGACATCCTCTCCTGTGCTCATCACCAATGATTCCTGATATCCTCTCCTGCGCTCACCACCAGCGATACCTGACATCCTCTCCTGCGCTCACCAACAACGCTCTCTGACATCCTCTCCTGCGCTCACCACCAGCGCTCCCTGACATCCTCTCCTGCGCTCTCCACCAGCGCTCCCTGACATCCTCTCCTGCGCTCACCACCAGCGCTCCCTGACATCCTCTCCTGCGCTCACCACCAGCGCTCCCTGACATCCTCGCCTGCGCTCACCACCAGCGCTCCCTGACATCCTCTCCTGCGCTCACCACCAGCGCTCCCTGACTTCCTCTCCTGCGCTCACCACCAGCGCTCCCTGACATCCTCTCCTGCGCTCACCACCAGCGCTCCCTGACATCCTCTCCTGCGCTCACCACCAGCGCTCCCTGACATCCTCTCCTGCGCTCACCACCAGCGCTCCCTGACATCCTCTCCTGCGCTCACCACCAGCGCTCCCTGACATTCTCTCCTGCGCTCACCACCATCGCTCCCTGACATCCTCTCCTGCGCTCACCATCAGCACTCCCTGACATCCTCTCCTGCGCTCACCACCAGCGCTCCCTGACATCCTCTCCTGTGCTCATCACCAATGAGTCCTGATATCCTCTCCTGCGCTCACCAACAGCGCTCCCTGACATCCTCTCCTGCGCTCACCACCAGCGCTCCCTGACATCCTCTCCTGCGCTCACCACCAGCGCTCCCTGACATCCTCTCCTGCGCTCACCACCAGCGCTCCCTGACATCCTCTCCTGTGCTCACCACCAGCGCTCCCTGACATCCTCTCCTGCGCTCACCAGCAGCGCTCCCTGGCATCCTCTCCTGTGCTTACCACCAGCGCTCCCTGACATCCTCTCCTGCGCTCACCACCAGCGCTCCCTGACATCCTCTCGTATGCTCATCACTAGCGCTCCCTGAAATCCTCTCCTGCGCTCACCACCAGCGCTCCCTGACATCCTCTCCTGCGCTCACCACCAGCGCTCCCTGACATCCTCTCCTGCGCTCACCACCAGTCCTCCCTGACATCCTCTCCTGCGCTCACCACCAGTGCTCCCTGACATTCTCTCCTGCGCTCACCACCAGTGCTCCCTGACATTCTCTCCTGCGCTCACCACCAGCGCTCCCTGACATCCTCTCCTGCGCTCACCACCAGTGCTCCCTGACATCCTCTCCTGCGCTCACCACCAACGCTCCCCGACATCCTCGCCTGTGCTCACCACCAGCCCTCCCTGACATCCTCTCCTGCGCTCACTATCAGCGCTCCCTGACATCCTCTCCTGCGCTCACCACCAGTGCTCTCTGACATCCTTTCCTGCGCTCACCACCAGCGCTCGCTGACATCTTCTCCTGCGCTCACCATCAGCGCTCCCTGACATCCTCTCCTGCGCTCACCACCAGCGCTCCTTGACATCCTCTCCTGCGCTCACCATCAGGGCTCCCTGACATCTTCTTCTGCGCTCACCACCAGTGCTCCCTGACATCCTCTCCTGCGCTCACCACCAGTGCTCCCTGACATCCTCTCTTGCGCTCACGACCAGTGCTCCCTGACATCCTCTTCTGCGCTCTCCACCAGTGCTCCCTGACATCCTCTCCTGCGCTCACCACCAGTGCTCCCTGACATCCTCTCCTGCGCTCACCACCAGTGCTCCCTGACATCCTCTCCTGCGCTCACCTCTAGCGCTCCCTGACATCCTCGCCTGTGCTCACCACCAGCCCTCCCTGACATCCTCTCCTGCGCTCACCTCTAGCGCTCCCTGACATCCTCGCCTGTGCTCACCACCAGCCCTCCCTGACATCCTCTCCTGCGCTCACCTCTAACGCTCCCTGACATCCTCTCCTATGCTCATCACCAGAGCTCCCTGAAATCCTCTCCTGCGCTCACCACCAGCGCTCCCTGACATCCTCTCCTGCGCTCACAACCAGTGCTCCCTGACATCCTCTCCTGCGCTCACCACCAGTGCTCCGACATCCTCTCCTGCGCTCACCACCAGTGCTCCCTGACATCCTCTCCTGCGCTCACCACCAGTGCTCCCTGACATCCTCTCCTGCGCTCACCTCTAGCGCTCCCTGACATCCTCACCTCTGCTCACCACTAGCCCTCCCTGACATCCTCTCCTGCGCTCACCACCAGCGCTCCCTGACATCCTCTCCTGCGCTCACCACCAGTGCTCCCTGACATCCTCTCCTGCGCTCACCACCAGCGCTCCCTGATATCCTCTCCTGCGCTCACCACCAGCGCTCCCTGACATCCTCTCCTGCGCTCACCAGCAGCGCTCCCTGACATCCTCTCCTGTGCTTACCACCAGCGCTCCCTGACATCCTCTCCTGCGCTCACCACCAGCGCTCCCTGACATCCTCTACTATGCTCATCACCAGCGCTCCCTGAAATCCTCTCCTGCGCTCACCACCAGCGCTCCCTGACATCCTCTCCTGCGCTCACCGCCAGCGCTCCCTGACATCCTCGCCTGTGCTCACCACCAGCCCTCCCTGACATCCTCTCCTGCGCTCACCTCTAACGCTCCCTGACATCCTCTCCTATGCTCATCACCAGAGCTCCCTGACATCCTCTTCTGCGCTCACCACCAGTGCTCCCTGACATCCTCTCCTGCGCTCACCACCAGTGGTCCCAGACATCCTCTCCTGCGCTCACCACCAGTGCTCCCTGACATCCTCTCCTGCGCTCACCTCTAGCGCTCCCTGACATCCTCGCCTCTGCTCACCACCAGCCCTCCCTGACATCCTCTCCTGCGCTCACTACCAGCGCTCCCTGACATCCTCTCCTGCGCTCACCCGCAGTGCTCCCTGACATCCTCTCCTGCGCTCACCACCAGCGCTCCCTGATATCCTCTCCTGCGCTCACCACCAGCGCTCCCTGACATCCTCTCCTGCGCTCACCACCAGCGCTCCCTGACATCCTCTCCTGCGCTCACCACCAGCGCTCCCTGACATCTTCTCCTGCGCTCACCACCAGCGCTCCCTGACATCCTCTCCTGCGCTCACCACCAGCGCTCCCTGACATCCTCTCCTGCGCTCACCACCAGTGCTCCCTGACATCCTCTCCTGCGCTCACCACCAGCGCTCCCTGACATCCTCTCCTGCGCTCACCAGCAGCGCTCCCTGACATCCTCTCCTGTGCTTACCACCAGCGCTCCCTGACATCCTCTCCTGCGCTCACCACCAGCGCTCCCTGACATCCTCTCCTATGCTCATCACCAGCGCTCCCTGAAATCCTCTCCTGCGCTCACCACCAGCGCTCCCTGACATCCTCTCCTGCGCTCACCACCAGCGCTCCCTGACATCCTCTCCTGCGCTCACCACCAGCGCTCCCTGACATCCTCTCCTGCGCTCACCACCAGCGCTCCCTGACATCCTCTCCTGCGCTCACCACCAGCACTCCCTGACATCCTCTCCTGCGCTCACCACCAGCGCTCCCTGACATCCTCTCCTGCGCTCACCAGCAGCGCTACCTGACATCCTCTAATGTGCTTACCACCAGCGCTCCCTGACATCCTCTCCTGCGCTCACCACCAGCGCTCCCTGACATCCTCTACTATGCTCATCACCAGCGCTCCCTGAAATCCTCTCCTGCGCTCACCACCAGCGCTCCCTGACTTCCTCTCCTGCGCTCACCGCCAGCGCTCCCTGACATCCTCTCCTGCGCTCACCACCAGTGCTCCCTGACATCCTCTCCTGCGCTCACCACCAGTGTTCCCTGACATCCTCTCCTGCGCTCACCACCAGTGCTCCCTGACATCCTCTCCTGCGCTCACCACCAACGCTCCCTGACATCCTCGCCTGTGCTCACCACCAGCCCTCCCTGACATCCTCTCCTGCGCTCACTACCAGCGCTGCCTGACATCCTCTCCTGCGCTCACCACCAGCGCTCCCTGACATCCTCTCCTGCGCTCACCACCAGTGCTCCCTGACATCCTCTCCTGCGCTCACCAGCAGCGCTCCCTGACATCCTCTCCTGTGCTTACCACCAGCGCTCCCTGACATCCTCTCCTGCGCTCACCACCAGCGCTCCCTGACATCCTCTCCTATGCTCATCACCAGCGCTCCCTGAAATCCTCTCCTGCGCTCACCACCAGCGCTCCCTGACATCCTCTCCTGCGCTCACCACCAGCGCTCCCTGACATCCTCTCCTGCGCTCACCACCAGCGCTCCCTGACATCCTCTCCTGCGCTCACCACCAGCGCTCCCTGACATCCTCTCCTGCGCTCACCACCAGCACTCCCTGACATCCTCTCCTGCGCTCACCACCAGCGCTCCCTGACATCCTCTCCTGCGCTCACCAGCAGCGCTCCCTGACATCCTCTCCTGTGCTTACCACCAGCGCTCCCTGACATCCTCTCCTGCGCTCACCACCAGCGCTCCCTGACATCCTCTACTATGCTCATCACCAGCGCTCCCTGAAATCCTCTCCTGCGCTCACCACCAGCGCTCCCTGACTTCCTCTCCTGCGCTCACCGCCAGCGCTCCCTGACATCCTCTCCTGCGCTCACCACCAGTGCTCCCTGACATCCTCTCCTGCGCTCACCACCAGTGTTCCCTGACATCCTCTCCTGCGCTCACCACCAGTGCTCCCTGACATCCTCTCCTGCGCTCACCACCAACGCTCCCTGACATCCTCGCCTGTGCTCACCACCAGCCCTCCCTGACATCCTCTCCTGCGCTCACTACCAGCGCTCCCTGACATCCTCTCCTGCGCTCACCACCAGCGCTCCCTGACATCCTCTCCTGTGCTCACCACCAGTGCTCCCTGACATCCTCTCCTGCGCTCACCACCAGCGCTCGCTGACATCTTCTCCTGCGCTCACTATCAGCGCTCCCTGACATCCTCTCCTGCGCTCACCACCAGCACTCCTTGACATCCTCTCCTGCGCTCACCATCAGGGCTCCCTGACATCTTCTCCTGCACTCACCACCAGCGCTCCCTGACATCCTCTCCTGTGCTCACCACCAGCGCTCCCTGACATCCTCTCCAGCGCTCACCACCAGCGCTCCCTGACATCCTCTCCTGCGCTCACCACCAGCGCTCCCTGACATCCTCTCCTACACTCACCAGCAGCGCTCCCTGACACCCTCTCCTGCGCTCACCACCAGCGCTCCCTGACATCCTCGCCTGTGCTCACCACCAGCCCTCCCTGACATCCTCTCCTGCGCTAACCTCTAGCGCTCCCTGACATCCTCTCCTATGCTCATCACCAGAGCTCCTTAAATCCTCTCCTGCGCTCACCACCAGCGCTCCCTGACATCCTCTCCTGCGCTCACCACCAGTGCTCCCTGACATCCTCTCCTGCGCTCACCACCAGTGCTCCCTGACATCCTCTCCTGCGCTCACCACCAGTGCTCCCTGACATCCTCGCCTGTGCTCACCACCAGCCCTCCCTGACATCCTCTCCTGTGCTCACCTCTAGCGCTCCCTGACATCCTCGCCTGCGCTCACCACCAGCCCTCCCTGACATCCTCTCCTGCGCTCACTACCAGCGCTCCCTGATATCCTCTCCTGCGCTCACCACCAGCGCTCCCTGACATCCTCTCCTGCGCTCACCAGCAGCGCTCCCTGACATCCTCTCCTGTGCTTACCACCAGCGCTCCCTGACATCCTCTCCTGCGCTCACCACCAGCGCTCCCTGACATCCTCTACTATGCTCATCACCAGCGCTCCCTGAAATCCTCTCCTGCGCTCACCACCAGCGCTCCCTGACATCCTCTCCTGCGCTCACCGCCAGCGCTCCCTGACATCCTCGCCTGTGCTCACCACCAGCCCTCCCTGACATCCTCTCCTGCGCTCACCTCTAACGCTCCCTGACATCCTCTCCTATGCTCATCACCAGAGCTCCCTGAAATCCTCTCTTGCGCTCACCACCAGCGCTCCCTGACATCCTCTCCTGCGCTCACCACCAGTGCTCCCTGACATCCTCTTCTGCGCTCACCACCAGTGCTCCCTGACATCCTCTCCTGCGCTCACCACCAGTGGTCCCTGACATCCTCTCCTGCGCTCACCACCAGTGCTCCCTGACATCCTCTCCTGCGCTCACCTCTAGCGCTCCCTGACATCCTCGCCTCTGCTCACCACCAGCCCTCCCTGACATCCTCTCCTGCGCTCACTACCAGCGCTCCCTGACATCCTCTCCTGCGCTCACCCGCAGTGCTCCCTGACATCCTCTCCTGCGCTCACCACCAGCGCTCCCTGATATCCTCTCCTGCGCTCACCACCAGCGCTCCCTGACATCCTCTCCTGCGCTCACCACCAGCGCTCCCTGACATCCTCTCCTGCGCTCACCACCAGCGCTCCCTGACATCCTCTCCTGCGCTCACCACCAGTGCTCCCTGACATTCTCTCCTGCGCTCACCACCAGCGCTCCCTGACATCCTCTCCTGCGCTCACCAGCAGCGCTCCCTGACATCCTCTCCTGTGCTTACCACCAGCGCTCCCTGACATCCTCTCCTGCGCTCACCACCAGCGCTCCCTGACATCCTCTCCTATGCTCATCACCAGCGCTCCCTGAAATCCTCTCCTGCGCTCACCACCAGCCCTCCCTGACATCCTCTCCTGCGCTCACCTCTAACGCTCCCTGACATCCTCTCCTATGCTCATCACCAGAGCTCCCTGAAATCCTCTCTTGCGCTCACCACCAGCGCTCCCTGACATCCTCTCCTGCGCTCACCACCAGTGCTCCCTGACATCCTCTCCTGCGCTCACCACCAGTGCACCCTGACATCCTCTCCTGCGCTCACCACCAGTGCTTCCTGACATCCTCACCTGCGCTTACCACCAGCGCTCCCTGACATCCTCTCCTGCGCTCACCACCAGCGCTCCCTGACATCCTCTCCTATGCTCATCACCAGCGCTCCCTGAAATCCTCTCCTGCGCTCACCACCAGCGCTCCCTGACATCCTCTCCTGCGCTCACCACCAGCGCTCCCTGACATCCTCTCCTGCGCTCACCACCAGCGCTCCCTGACATCCTCTCCTGCGCTCACCACCAGCGCTCCCTGACATCCTCTCCTGCGCTCACCACCAGCACTCCCTGACATCCTCTCCTGCGCTCACCACCAGCGCTCCCTGACATCCTCTCCTGCGCTCACCAGCAGCGCTCCCTGACATCCTCTCCTGTGCTTACCACCAGCGCTCCCTGACATCCTCTCCTGCGCTCACCACCAGCGCTCCCTGACATCCTCTACTATGCTCATCACCAGCGCTCCCTGAAATCCTCTCCTGCGCTCACCACCAGCGCTCCCTGACTTCCTCTCCTGCGCTCACCGCCAGCGCTCCCTGACATCCTCTCCTGCGCTCACCACCAGTGCTCCCTGACATCCTCTCCTGCGCTCACCACCAGTGTTCCCTGACATCCAATCCTGCGCTCACCACCAGTGCTCCCTGACATCCTCTCCTGCGCTCACCACCAACGCTCCCTGACATCCTCGCCTGTGCTCACCACCAGCCCTCCCTGACATCCTCTCCTGCGCTCACTACCAGCGCTCCCTGACATCCTCTCCTGCGCTCACCACCAGCGCTCCCTGACATCCTCTCCTGCGCTCACCACCAGTGCTCCCTGACATCCTCTCCTGCGCTCACCACCAGCGCTCGCTGACATCTTCTCCTGCGCTCACTATCAGCGCTCCCTGACATCCTCTCCTGCGCTCACCACCAGCGCTCCTTGACATCCTCTCCTGCGCTCACCATCAGGGCTCCCTGACATCTTCTCCTGCACTCACCACCAGCGCTCCCTGACATCCTCTCCTGTGCTCACCACCAGCGCTCCCTGACATCCTCTCCAGCGCTCACCACCAGCGCTCCCTGACATCCTCTCCTGCGCTCACCACCAGCGCTCCCTGACATCCTCTCCTACACTCACCAGCAGCGCTCCCTGACACCCTCTCCTGCGCTCACCACCAGCGCTCCCTGACATCCTCGCCTGTGCTCACCACCAGCCCTCCCTGACATCCTCTCCTGCGCTAACCTCTAGCGCTCCCTGACATCCTCTCCTATGCTCATCACCAGAGCTCCCTGAAATCCTCTCCTGCGCTCACCACCAGCGCTCCCTGACATCCTCTCCTGCGCTCACCACCAGTGCTCCCTGACATCCTCTCCTGCGCTCACCACCAGTGCTCCCTGACATCCTCTCCTGCGCTCACCACCAGTGCTCCCTGACATCCTCGCCTGTGCTCACCACCAGCCCTCCCTGACATCCTCTCCTGTGCTCACCTCTAGCGCTACCTGACATCCTCGCCTGCGCTCACCACCAGCCCTCCCTGACATCCTCTCCTGCGCTCACTACCAGCGCTCCCTGATATCCTCTCCTGCGCTCACCACCAGCGCTCCCTGACATCCTCTCCTGCGCTCACCAGCAGCGCTCCCTGACATCCTCTCCTGTGCTTACCACCAGCGCTCCCTGACATCCTCTCCTGCGCTCACCACCAGCGCTCCCTGACATCCTCTACTATGCTCATCACCAGCGCTCCCTGAAATCCTCTCCTGCGCTCACCACCAGCGCTCCCTGACATCCTCTCCTGCGCTCACCGCCAGCGCTCCCTGACATCCTCGCCTGTGCTCACCACCAGCCCTCCCTGACATCCTCTCCTGCGCTCACCTCTAACGCTCCCTGACATCCTCTCCTATGCTCATCACCAGAGCTCCCTGAAATCCTCTCTTGCGCTCACCACCAGCGCTCCCTGACATCCTCTCCTGCGCTCACCACCAGTGCTCCCTGACATCCTCTTCTGCGCTCACCACCAGTGCTCCCTGACATCCTCTCCTGCGCTCACCACCAGTGGTCCCTGACATCCTCTCCTGCGCTCACCACCAGTGCTCCCTGACATCCTCTCCTGCGCTCACCTCTAGCGCTCCCTGACATCCTCGCCTCTGCTCACCACCAGCCCTCCCTGACATCCTCTCCTGCGCTCACTACCAGCGCTCCCTGACATCCTCTCCTGCGCTCACCCGCAGTGCTCCCTGACATCCTCTCCTGCGCTCACCACCAGCGCTCCCTGATATCCTCTCCTGCGCTCACCACCAGCGCTCCCTGACATCCTCTCCTGCGCTCACCACCAGCGCTCCCTGACATCCTCTCCTGCGCTCACCACCAGCGCTCCCTGACATCTTCTCCTGCGCTCACCACCAGCGCTCCCTGACATCCTCTCCTGCGCTCACCACCAGCGCTCCCTGACATCCTCTCCTGCGCTCACCACCAGTGCTCCCTGACATTCTCTCCTGCGCTCACCACCAGCGCTCCCTGACATCCTCTCCTGCGCTCACCAGCAGCGCTCCCTGACATCCTCTCCTGTGCTTACCACCAGCGCTCCCTGACATCCTCTCCTGCGCTCACCACCAGCGCTCCCTGACATCCTCTCCTATGCTCATCACCAGCGCTCCCTGAAATCCTCTCCTGCGCTCACCACCAGCGCTCCCTGACATCCTCTCCTGCGCTCACCACCAGCGCTCCCTGACATCCTCTCCTGCGCTCACCACCAGCGCTCCCTGACATCCTCTCCTGCGCTCACCACCAGCACTCCCGGACATCCTCTCCTGCGCTCACCACCAGCGCTCCCTGACATCCTCTCCTGCGCTCACCAGCAGCGCTCCCTGACATCCTCTCCTGTGCTTACCACCAGCGCTCCCTGACATCCTCTCCTGCGCTCACCACCAGCGCTCCCTGACATCCTCTACTATGCTCATCACCAGCGCTCCCTGAAATCCTCTCCTGCGCTCACCACCAGCGCTCCCTGACTTCCTCTCCTGCGCTCACCGCCAGCGCTCCCTGACATCCTCTCCTGCGCTCACCACCACCGCTCCCTGACATCCTCTCCTGCGCTCACCAGTGCTCCCTGACATCCTCTCCTGCGCTCACCACCAGTGTTCCCTGACATCCTCTCCTGCGCTCACCAGTGCTCCCTGACATCCTCTCCTGCGCTCACCACCAGTGTTCCCTGACATCCTCTCCTGCGCTCACCAGTGCTCCCTGACATCCTCTCCTGCGCTCACCACCAACGCTCCCTGACATCCTCGCCTGTGCTCACCACCAGCCCTCCCTGACATCCTCTCCTGCGCTCACTACCAGCGCTCCCTGACATCCTCTCCTGCGCTCACCACCAGCGCTCCCTGACATCCTCTCCTGCGCTCACCACCAGTGCTCCCTGACATCCTCTCCTGCGCTCACCACCAGCGCTCGCTGACATCTTCTCCTGCGCTCACTATCAGCGCTCCCTGACATCCTCTCCTGCGCTCACCACCAGCGCTCCTTGACATCCTCTCCTGCGCTCACCATCAGGGCTCCCTGACATCTTCTCCTGCACTCACCACCAGCGCTCCCTGACATCCTCTCCTGCGCTCACCACCAGCGCTCCCTGACATCCTCTCCAGCGCTCACCACCAGCGCTCCCTGACATCCTCTCCTGCGCTCACCACCAGCGCTCCCTGACATCCTCTCCTACACTCACCAGCAGCGCTCCCTGACACCCTCTCCTGCGCTCACCACCAGCGCTCCCTGACATCCTCGCCTGTGCTCACCACCAGCCCTCCCTGACATCCTCTCCTGCGCTAACCTCTAGCGCTCCCTGACATCCTCTCCTATGCTCATCACCAGAGCTCCCTGAAATCCTCTCCTGCGCTCACCACCAGCGCTCCCTGACATCCTCTCCTGCGCTCACCACCAGTGCTCCCTGACATCCTCTCCTGAGCTCACCACCAGTGCTCCCTGACATCCTCTCCTGCGCTCACTACCAGCGCTCCCTGACATCCTCTCCTGCGCTCACTACCAGCGCTCCCTGACATCCTCTCCTGCGCACACCACCAGCGCTCCCTGACATCCTCGCCTGTGCTCACCACCAGCCCTCCCTGACATCCTCTCCTGTGCTCACCTCTAGCGCTCCCTGACATCCTCGCCTGCGCTCACCACCAGCGCTCCCTGACATCCTCGCCTGTGCTCACCATCAGCCCTCCCTGACATCCT
This sequence comes from Phyllobates terribilis, assembly GCF_046119375.1. Taxonomy (NCBI): domain Eukaryota; kingdom Metazoa; phylum Chordata; class Amphibia; order Anura; family Dendrobatidae; genus Phyllobates; species Phyllobates terribilis. The sequence goes on from NW_027362773.1 coordinate 171,267,871, forward strand.
CTCCTGTGCTCACCTCTAGCGCTCCCTGACATCCTCGCCTGTGCTCACCACCAGCCCTCCCTGACATCCTCTCCTGTGCTCACCTCTAGCGCTCCCTGACATCCTCTCCTGTGCTCACCTCTAGCGCTCCCTGATATCCTCTCCTGCGCTCACCACCAGTGCTCCCTGACATCCTCTCCTGCGCTCACCACCAGCCCTCCCTGACATCCTCTCCTGCGCTCACTACCAGCGCTCCCTGACATCCTCTCCTGCGCTCACCACCAGCACTCCCTGACATCCTCTCCTGCGCTCACCACCAGCGCTCGCTGACATCCTCTCCTGCGCTCACCACCAGCGCTCCCTGACATCCTCTCCTGCGCTCACCACCAGCCCTCCCTGACATCCTCTCCTGCGCTCACTACCAGCGCTCCCTGACATCCTCTCCTGCGCTCACCACCAGCGCTCCCTGACATCCTCTCCTGCGCTCACCACCAGCGCTCCCTGACATCCTCTCCTGCGCTCACCACCAGCGCTCCCTGACATCCTCTCCTGCGCTCACCACCAGTGCTCCCTGACATCCTCTCCTGCGCTCACCACCAGTGCTCCCTGACATCCTCTCCTGCGCTCACCACCAGCGCTCCCTGACATCCTCTCCTGCGCTCACCACCAGCGCTCCCTGACATCCTCTCCTGCGCTCACCACCAGTGCTCCCTGACATCCTCTCCTGCGCTCACCACCAGCGCTCCCTGACATCCTCGCCTGTGCTCTCCACCAGCCCTCCCTGACATCCTCTACTGTGCTCACCTCTAGCGCTCCCTGACATCCTCTCCTGCGCTCACCACCAGCGCTCCCTGACATCCTCTCCTGCGCTCACCACCAGCGCTCCCTGACATCCTCTCCTGCGCTCACTACCAGCGCTCCCTGACATCCTCTCCTGCGCTCACCACCAGCGCTCCCTGACATCCTCTCCTGCACTCACCACCAGCGCTCCCTGACATCCTCTCCTGCGCTCTCCACCAGTGCTCCCTGACATCCTCTCCTGCGCTCACCACCAGCGCTCCCTGACATCCTCTCCTGCGCTCACCACCAGCGCTCCCTGACATCCTCTCCTGCGCTCACCACCAGCGCTCCCTGACATCCTCTCCTGCGCTCACCACCAGCGCTCCCTGACATCCTCTCCTGCGCTCACCACCAGCCCTCCCTGACATCCTCTCCTGCGCTCACCACCAGCGCTCCCTGACATCCTCTCCTGCGCTCACCACCAGCGCTCCCTGACATCCTCGCCTGTGCTCTCCACCAGCCCTCCCTGACATCCTCTCCTGCGCTCACCACCAGTGCTCCCTGACATCCTCTCCTGCGCTCACCACCAGCGCTCCCTGACATCCTCTCCTGCGCTCACCACCAGCGCTCCCTGACATCCTCTCCTGCGCTCACCACCAGCGCTCCCTGACATCCTCTCCTGTGCTCACCACCAGCGCTCCCTGACATCCTCTCCTGCGCTCACCACCAGCGCTCCCTGACATCCTCTCCTGTGCTCACCACCAGCGCTCCCTGACATCCTCTCCTGCGCTCACCACCAGCGCTCCCTGACATCCTCTCCTGTGCTCACCACCAGCGCTCCCTGACATCCTCTCCTGCGCTCACCACCAGCGCTCCATGACATCCTCTCCTGCACTCACCACCAGCGCTCCCTGACATCCTCTCCTGCGCTCACCACCAGCGCTCCCTGACATCCTCTCCTGCGCTCACCACCAGCGCTCCCTGACATCCTCTCCTGCGCTCACCATCAGGGCTCACTGACATCTTCTCCTGCGCTCACCACCAGCCTCTGCGGACAGCGTATGTCGGGGCGTGTCAGGGTGCCCCTTGTATATCAGAAGGCATGAAAAGGCTTTCATTTTATAGGGGTCTTTCTCGCAGTAATATAGAACAAGTCGTTTGAGACTTTCCTAGTCTTCCAGCAGCTGCCAGCAGAGGACAGTATGAGCCTCTACCGGAGGGAAGGAGGAGGTCAGAGGTGCCTGCTATGTGGTAGGGCTGTTAGGACTATGTGCACACTACTTCTCTCAGCAATGCTTTGCAGTATAGGTGCACAGTGTTGTTGGGCACTGCATCATTTCTCTCATGTGGTCACTGTATTGGGCTATCTGATATAATAACGCCAGGTATATTCTGTGCATGGTGAGCAGTACATGGTGCGGACACTTTATCCACCTAGATGAATATTTCCAGGCACTATATTTTGCTCCCCTCGCCGTGCCGTCACGTGTATACAGATGCACCTACTCTCCCCTGGATCAGGTTATATATTGTGTTGAAATGGTTGCGGACCCCTCTGGGGTGATGTGTGGACCCAGCTGAATAAACACTAGTATAGAGCTCCGCATCCTCGGTATCTTCTGGGTCCCCGGGAGTCATCTGCTCCAGTGTTTGTCCATTAGAGCAGGGAGTAAACACTCAGCACAGCGCTGTGTACACTGCCAGGATGCTCCACTGTCTGCGGGCGGCTCCATCCCCTCCTAGTCATCATCCTTTACTGAGCTGGATGGAGGCATCAATCACCTCCAGCAAATACTCCAGTCAGCAGAGCAAAATGGGACTTCTGCCCCCCCCCCCCCCCCGCAAATGTGGACCCCTCTAATGTTTTCCTGCTTCCGGAAATTACGTTCTATCGTTTTTTTTTTATCTTGTGGAAAATAAAGTTTATTAAACTTATAATTAAAAAAAAACAACATAAAAGTAACTTAATTCAATGGCAATAAGAATCTACTGTCCCATCCCACATTCTCCCTCCTAAAACCCCCTAACATCTATTGAGGTGGTCCGACTACAGACAATTATCTCCTATCACCGAGAATAAACATCAAGCAGTGCTGACCGTCTCCTGATAGTTAGGAGGCGTCTGCAAGCTAGAAGACATGTCCACAATATATAATCATCAAACCAACTAGAAATACAAATATCATATCTTCATACTATTCCGAACCACAACAATAAATGAGAACATTGTCCTACAGCCACCACTAGGAGGAGCTCCCTGTATACAGAGGTACATGATAAGATCCTGTCTGCAGCCTCCACTAGGGGGAGCTCCCTGTATACAGAGATATATGATAAGATCCTGTTTGCATTCACCACTAGGGGGAGCTCCCTGTATACAGAGATACATGATAAGATCCTGTCTGCAGTCACCACTAGGGGGAGCTCCCTGTATACAGAGATACATGATGAGATCCTGTTTGCAGTTACCACTAGGGGGAGCTCCCTGTATACACAGATACATGATACGTTCCTGGCCGCAGCCACCACTAGGAGGAGCTCCCTGTATACAGAGATACATGATAAGATCCTGTCTGCAACCACCACTAGGGGGAACTCCCTGTATACACAGATACATAAGATCGTGTCTGCAGTCACCACTAGGGGGAGCTTCCTGTATACAGAGATACATGGTAAGATCCTGTCTGCAACCACCACTAGGGGTAGCTCCCTGTAAAGAGATACATGATAAGATCCTGTCTGCAGTCACCACTAGGGGGAGCTCCCTGTATACAGAGATACATGATAAGATTCTGTCTGCAGTCACATCTAGGGGGAGCTCCCTGTATACAGAGATACATGATAAGATCCTGTCTGCAGTCACCACTAGAGGGAGCTCCCTGTATACAGAGATACATGATAAGTTACTGTCTGCATCCACCACTAAGGGGAGCTCCCTGTATACAGAGATATATGATAAGATCCTGTCTGCAGTCACCACTAGGGGGAGCTCCCTGTATATAGAGATACATGATAAGATCCTGTCTGCAGCCACCACTAGGGGGAGCTCCCTGTATACAGAGATACATGATAAGATCCTGTCTGCAGTCACCACTAGAGGGAGCTCCCTGTATATAGAGATACATGATAAGATCCTGTCTCCAGCCACCACTAGGGGGAGCTCCCTGTATACAGAGATATATGATAAGATCCTGTCTGCAGCCACCACTAGGGGGAGCTCCCTGTATACAGAAATACATGATGAGATCCTGTCTGCAGTTACCACTAGGGGGAGCTCCCTGTATACAGAGATACATGATAAGACCCTGTCTGCAGCCACCACTAGGGGGAGCTCCCTGTATACAGAGATACATGATGAGATCCTGTCTGCAGTCACCACTAGGGGGAGCTCCCTGTATACACAGATACATGATAAGATCCTGTCTGCAGCCGCCACTAGGGGGAGCTCCTGTTATGTTCTGCTACCAGAGCTAAGGAAAGAGAGGAGATCTGTCCCTACGATAGAACTCAGCTGAATCCCTACGATGTAACAGGGAACCTGATCCTGCGATCAGACCTGCTAAAGTCCTCAGCTAGTCTGTACGGAGACCTATAGATGTGGGGAAGGAATCCCTACAAGTACTAAGGACTGGGAGGAAAATGGGACACCTCCTAACAGAAATAGTAGCAGACAGACGAACAAACAAAATATATAGAACATAGAGGTCCGAAGACCAAGCAAACTAACAGAGATAGATACAGAGCACAGGCTAGCTAGAAAGTAGATATACAATGAAGTCCAGCAAAGCCAGAAGGGCGGAGCAGGATTAAATAGGCCAACAAGGTCATGTGACCAGCAAAGGAAAAAACCTAAGAGTAAGGTTCTAACAGCTCCCTGTATACAGAGATACATGATAAGATCCTGTCTGCAGCCGCCACTAGGGGGATCTCCCTGTATACAGAGATACATGATACGATCCTGGCCGCAGCCACCACTAGGGGGAGCTCCCTGTATACACAGATACATGATAAGATCCTGGCCGCAGCCACCACTAGGGGCAGCTCCCTGTATACACAGATACATGATAAGATCCTCTCTGCAGTCACCACTAGGGGAAGCTCCCTGTATACAGAGATACATGATAAGATCCTGTCTGCAGCCACCACTAGGGGGAGCTCCCTGTATACAGAGATACATGATAAGATTCTGTCTGCAGCCACCATTAGGGGGAGCTCCCTGTATACAGAGATACATGATAAGATTCTGTCTGCAGTCACCACTGGAGGGAACTCCCAGTATACAGAGATACATGATAAGATCCTCTCTGCAGTCACCAATAGGGGGAGCTCCCTGTATACAGAGATACATGATAAGATCCTGTCTGCAGCCACCACAAGGGGGAGCTCCCTGTATACAAAGATACATGATAAGATCCTGTCTGCAGCCACCACTAGGGGGAGCGCCCTTTATACAGGGATACATAAGATCCTGTCTGCAGCCACCACTAGGGGGAGCTCCCTGTATACAGAGATACATAAGATCCAGTCTGCAGCCACCACTAGGGGGAGCTCTCTGTATACAGAGATACATGATAAGAACCTGTCTGCAGCCACCACTAGGGGGAGCTCCCTGTATACAGAGATACATGATAAGATCCTGTCTGTAGCCACCATTAGTGGGAGCTCCCTGTATACTGAGATACATGATAAGATTCTGTCTTCAGCCACCACTAGGGGGAGCTCCCTGTATACAGTGATACATGATAAGATTCTGTCTGCAGCCACCACTAGGGGGAGCTCCCTGTATAAAGAGATACATGGTAAGATCCTGTCTGAAGCCACCACTAGGGGGAGCTCCCTGTATACAGAGATACATGATAAGATCCTGTCTGCTGCCATCACTAGGGGGAGCTCCCTGTATACAGAGATAAATGATAAGATCCTGTCTGCAGCCACCACTAGGGGGAGCTCCCTGTATACAGAGATACATGATAGCATTCCGTCAGCAGCCACCACTAGGGGGAGCTCCCAGTATACAGAGATACATGATAAGATTCCGTCAGCAGCCACCACTAGAGGGAGCTCCCTGTATAAACAGATACATGATAAGATCTTGTCTGCAGCCACCACTAGGGGGAGCGCCCTGTATCCAGTGATACATGATAAGATTTTGTCTGCAGCCACCACTAGGGGGAGCTCTCTGTATAGAGATATATGATAAGATTATGTCTGCAGGCACCACTAGGAGGAGCTCCCTGTATACAGAGATACATGATAAGATCCTGTCTGCAGCCACCACTAGGGGGAGCTCCCTGTATACAGAGATACATGATAAGACCCTGTCTGCAGCCACCACTAGGGGGAGCTCCCTGTATACAGAGATACATGATAAGATCCTGTCTGCAGTCACCACTAGGGGGAGCTCCCTGTATACAGAGATACATGATCAGATTCTGTCATCAGCCACCACTAGGGGGAGCTCCCTGTATACAGAGATACATGATAAGATCCTGTCATCAGCCACCACTAGGGGGAGCTACCTGTGTACAGAGATACATGATAAGATCCTGTCTGCAGCCACCACTAGGGGGAGCTCCCTGTATACAGAGATACATGATAAGATCCTGTCTGCAGCCACCACTAGGGGGAGCTACCTGTATATACAGATACATGATGAGATCCTGTCTGCAGCCACCACTAGGGGGAGCTCCCTGCGTACAGAGATACATGATAAGATCCTGTCTGCAGCCACCACTAGGGGGAGCTCCCTGTATACAGAGATACATAAGATCTCGTCTGCAGCCACCACTAGGGGGTGCTCCCTGTATACACAGATACATGATAAGATCCCGTCTGCAGCCACCACTAGGGGGTGCTCCCTGTATACACAGACACATGATAAGATTCTGTCTGCAGCCACCACTAGGGGGAGCTCCCTGTATACAGAGATACATGATAAGATCCTGTCTGCAGCCACCACTAGGGGGAGCTCCCTGTATACAGAGATACATGATAAGATTCTGTCTGCAGTCACCACTGGAGGAAACTCCCAGCATACAGAGATACATGATAAGATCCTGTCTGCAGCCACCACAAGGGGGAGCTCCCTGTATACAGAGATACATGATAAGATTCTGTCTGCAGTCACCACTAGGGGGAGCTCCCTGTATACAAAGATACATGATAAGATCCTGTCTGCAGCCAGAACTAGGGGGAGCGCCCTTTATACAGGGATACATAAGATCCTGTCTGTAGCCACCACTAGGGGGAGCTACCTGTGTACAGAGATACATGATAAGATCCTGTCTGCAGCCACCACTAGGGGGAGCTCCCTGTATACAGAGATACATGATAAGACCCTGTCTGCAGCCACCACTAGGGGGAGCTCCCTGTATATACAGATACATGATGAGATCCTGTCTGCAGCCACCACTACGGGGAGCTCCCTGCGTACAGAGATACATGATAAGATCCTGTCTGCAGCCACCACTAGGGGGAGCTCCCTGTATACAGAGATACATAAGATCCCGTCTGCAGCCACCACTAGGGGGAGCTCCCTGTCTACAGAGATACATGATAAGATCCTGTCTGCAGCCACCACTAGGGGGAGCTCCCTGTATACAGAGATACATGATAAGATTCTGTCTGCAGTCACCTCTAGGGGGAGCTCCCTGTATACAGAGATACATGATAAGATCCTGTCTGCAGTCACCACTAGAGGGAGCTCCCTGTATACAGAGATACATGATAAGTTACTATCTGCATCCACCACTAAGGGGAGCTCCCTGTATACAGAGATATATGATAAGATCCTGTCTGCAGTCAACACTAGGGGGAGCTCCCTGTATATAGAGATACATGATAAGATCCTGTCTGCAGCCACCACTAGGGGGAGCTCCCTGTATACAGAGATACATGATAAGATCCTGTCTGCAGTCACCACTAGAGGGAGCTCCCTGTATATAGAGATACATGATAAGATCCTGTCTCCAGCCACCACTAGGGGGAGCTCCCTGTATACAGAGATATATGATAAGATCCTGTCTGCAGCCACCACTAGGGGGAGCTCCCTGTATACAGAAATACATGATGAGATCCTGTCTGCAGTTACCACTAGGGGGAGCTCCCTGTATACAGAGATACATGATGAGATCCTGTCTGCAGTCACCACTAGGGGGAGCTCCCTGTATACAGAGATACATGATAAGATCCTGTCTGCAGCCGCCACTAGGGGGAGCTCCTGTTATGTTCTGCTACCAGAGCTAAGGAAAGAGAGGAGATCTGTCCCTACGATAGAACTCAGCTGAATCCCTACGATGTAACAGGGAACCTGATCCTGCGATCAGACCTGCTAAAGTCCTCAGCTAGTCTGTACGGAGACCTATAGATGTGGGGAAGGAATCCCTACAAGTACTAAGGACTGGGAGGAAAATGGGACACCTCCTAACAGAAATAGTAGCAGACAGACGAACAAACAAAATATATAGAACATAGAGGTCCGAAGACCAAGCAAACTAACAGAGATAGATACAGAGCACAGGCTAGCTAGAAAGTAGTTATACAATGAAGTCCAGCAAAGCCAGAAGGGCGGAGCAGGATTAAATAGGCCAACAAGGTCATGTGACCAGCAAAGGAAAAAACCTAAGAGCAAGGTTCTAACAGCTCCCTGTATACAGAGATACATGATAAGATCCTGTCTGCAGCCGCCACTAAGGGGATCTCCCTGTATACAGAGATACATGATACGATCCTGGCCGCAGCCACCACTAGGGGGAGCTCCCTGTATACACAGATACATGATAAGATCCTGGCCGCAGCCACCACTAGGGGCAGCTCCCTGTATACACAGATACATGATAAGATCCTCTCTGCAGTCACCACTAGGGGAAGCTCCCTGTATACAGAGATACATGATAAGATTCTGTCTGCAGCCACCACTAGGGGGAGCTCCCTGTATACAGAGATACATGATAAGATTCTGTCTGCAGCCACCATTAGGGGGAGCTCCCTGTATACAGAGATACATGATAAGATTCTGTCTGCAGTCACCACTGGAGGGAACTCCCAGTATACAGAGATACATGATAAGATCCTCTCTGCAGTCACCAATAGGGGGAGCTCCCTGTATACAGAGATACATGATAAGATCCTGTCTGCAGCCACCACAAGGGGGAGCTCCCTGTATACAAAGATACATGATAAGATCCTGTCTGCAGCCACCACTAGGGGGAGCGCCCTTTATACAGGGATACATAAGATCCTGTCTGCAGCCACCACTAGGGGGAGCTCCCTGTATACAGAGATACATAAGATCCAGTCTGCAGCCACCACTAGGGGGAGCTCTCTGTATACAGAGATACATGATAAGAACCTGTCTGCAGCCACCACTAGGGGGAGCTCCCTGTATACAGAGATACATGATAAGATCCTGTCTGTAGCCACCATTAGTGGGAGCTCCCTGTATACTGAGATACATGATAAGATTCTGTCTTCAGCCACCACTAGGGGGAGCTCCCTGTATACAGTGATACATGATAAGATTCTGTCTGCAGCCACCACTAGGGGGAGCTCCCTGTATAAAGAGATACATGGTAAGATCCTGTCTGAAGCCACCACTAGGGGGAGCTCCCTGTATACAGAGATACATGATAAGATCCTGTCTGCTGCCATCACTAGGGGGAGCTCCCTGTATACAGAGATAAATGATAAGATCCTGTCTGCAGCCACCACTAGGGGGAGCTCCCTGTATACAGAGATACATGATAGCATTCCGTCAGCAGCCACCACTAGGGGGAGCTCCCAGTATACAGAGATACATGATAAGATTCCGTCAGCAGCCACCACTAGAGGGAGCTCCCTGTATACACAGATACATGATAAGATCTTGTCTGCAGCCACCACTAGGGGGAGCGCCCTGTATCCAGTGATACATGATAAGATTTTGTCTGCAGCCACCACTAGGGGGAGCTCTCTGTATAGAGATATATGACAAGATTATGTCTGCAGGCACCACTAGGAGGAGCTCCCTGTATACAGAGATACATGATAAGATCCTGTCTGCAGCCACCACTAGGGGGAGCTCCCTGTATACAGAGATACATGATAAGACCCTGTCTGCAGCCACCACTAGGGGGAGCTCCCTGTATACAGAGATACATGATAAGATCCTGTCTGCAGTCACCACTAGGGGGAGCTCCCTGTATACAGAGATACATGATCAGATTCTGTCATCAGCCACCACTAGGGGGAGCTCCCTGTATACAGAGATACATGATAAGATCCTGTCATCAGCCACCACTAGGGGGAGCTACCTGTGTACAGAGATACATGATAAGATCCTGTCTGCAGCCACCACTAGGGGGAGTTCCCTGTATACAGAGATACATGAAAAGATCCTGTCTGCAGCCACCACTAGGGGGAGCTCCCTGTATATACAGATACATGATGAGATCCTGTCTGCAGCCACCACTAGGGGGAGCTCCCTGCGTACAGAGATACATGATAAGATCCTGTCTGCAGCCACCACTAGGGGGAGCTCCCTGTATACAGAGATACATAAGATCTCGTCTGCAGCCACCACTAGGGGGTGCTCCCTATATACACAGATACATGATAAGATCCCGTCTGCAGCCACCACTAGGGGGTGCTCCCTGTATACACAGACACATGATAAGATTCTGTCTGCAGCCACCACTAGGGGGAGCTCACTGTATACAGAGATACATGATAAGATCCTGTCTGCAGCCACCACAAGGGGGAGCTCCCTGTATACAGAGATACATGATAAGATTCTGTCTGCAGTCACCACTAGGGGGAGCTCCCTGTATACAAAGATACATGATAAGATCCTGTCTGCAGCCAGAACTAGGGGGAGCGCCCTTTATACAGGGATACATAAGATCCTGTCTGTAGCCACCACTAGGGGGAGCTACCTGTGTACAGAGATACATGATAAGATCCTGTCTGCAGCCACCACTAGGGGGAGCTCCCTGTATACAGAGATACATGATAAGATCCTGTCTGCAGCCACCACTAGGGGGAGCTCCCTGTATATACAGATACATGATGAGATCCTGTCTGCAGCCACCACTACGGGGAGCTCCCTGCGTACAGAGATACATGATAAGATCCTGTCTGCAGCCACCACTACGGGGAGCTCCCTGTATACAGAGATACATAAGATCCCGTCTGCAGCCACCACTAGGGGGTGCTCCCTGTATACACAGATACATGATAAGATCCCATCTGCAGCCACCACTAGGGGGTGCTCCCTGTATACACAGACACATGATAAGATTCTGTCTGCAGTCACCACTGGAGAGAACTCCCAGTATACAGAGATACATGATAAGATCCTGTCTGCAGCCACCACAAGGGGGAGCTCCCTGTATACAGAGATACATGATAAGATTCTGTCTGCAGTCACCACTAGGGGGAGCTCCCTGTATACAAAGATACATGATAAGATCCTATCTGCAGCCACCACTAGGGGGAGCTCCCTGTATACAGAGATACATGATAAGATTCTGTCTGCAGTCACCACTAGAGGGAACTCCCAGTATACAGAGATACATGATAAGATCCTGTCTACAGCCACCACAAGGGGGAGCTCCCTGTATACAGAGATACATGATAAGATTCTGTCTGCAGTCACCACTAGGGGGAGCTCCCTGTATACAAAGATACATGATAAGATCCTGTCTGCAGCCAGAACTAGGGGGAGCGCCCTTTATACAGGGATACATAAGATCCTGTCTGCAGCCACCACTAGGGGGAGCTCCCTGTATACAGAGATACATAAGATCCAGTCTGCAGCCACCACTAGGGGGAGCTCTCTGTATACAGAGATAGATGATAAGAACCTGTCTGCAGCCACCACTAGGGGGAGCTCCCTGTATACAGAGATACATGATAAGATCCTGTCTGTAGCGACCATTAGGGGGAGCTCCCTGTATACAGAGATACATGATAAGATTCTGTCTTCAGCCACCACTAGGGGGAGATCCCTGTATACAGGGATACAGGATAAGAGTCTGTCTTCAGCCACCACTAGGGGGAGCTCCGCGTATACAGAGATACATGATAAGATTCTATCTGCAGTCACCAATAGGGGGAGTTCCCTGTATAAAGAGATACATGATAAGATCCTGTCTGAAGCCACCACTAGGGGGAACTTCCTGTATACAGAGATACATGATAAGATCCTGTCTGCAGCCACCACTAGGGGGAGCTCCCTGTATATAGTGATACATGATAAGATTCTGTCTGCAGCCACCACTAGGGGGAGCTCCCTGTATAAAGAGATACATGATAAGATCCTGTCTGAAGCCACCACTAGGGGGAGCTCCCTGTATACAGAGATACATGATAAGATCCTGTCTGCTGCCATCACTAGGGGGAGCTCCCTGTATACAGAGATAAATGATAAGATCCTGTCTGCAGCCACCACTAGGGGGAGCTCCCTGTATACAGAGATACATGATAGCATTCCGTCAACAGCCACCACTAGGGGGAGCTCCCAGTATACAGAGATACATGATAAGATTCCGTCAGCAGCCACCACTAGAGGGAGCTCACTGTATACACAGATACATGATAAGATCTTGTCTTCAGCCACCACAAGGGGGTGCTCCATGTATACAGAGATACATGATAAGATCCTGTCTGCAGTCACCACTAGGAGGAGCTCCCTGTATACTGAGATACATGATAAGATCCTGTCAGCAGCCACCACTAGGGGGACCTCCCTGTGTACAGAGATACCTGATAAGATCCTGTCTGTAGCCACCACTAGGGGGAGCTCCCTGTATACAGAGATACATGATAAGATCCTGTCTGCAGCCACCACTAGGGGGAGCTCCCTGTATACAGAGATAGATAAGATCCCGTCTGCAGCCACCACTAGGGGATGCTCCCTGTATACACAGATACATGATAAGATCCTGTCTGCAGCCACCACTAGGGGGAGCTCTCTGTATAGAGATACATGATAGGATTCCGTCAGCAGCCACCACTAGGGGGAGCTCCCTGTATACAGAGATACATGATAAGATTCTGTCTGCAGCCACCACTAGGGGGAGCTCCCTGTATACAGAGATACATGATTAGATTCCGTCAGCAGCCACCATTAGAGGGAGCTCCTTGTATACGGAGATACATGATAAGATCTTGTCTGCAGCCACCACTAGGGGGAGCTCCCTGTAAACAAAGATACATGATAAGATTCTGTCTGCAGCCACCACTAGGGGGAGTTCCCTGTATACTGAGATACTGTACATGATAAGATTCTGTCGGCAGTCACCACTAGGGGGAGTTCCCTGTATACAGAGATGCATGATAAGATTCTGTCTGCAGTCACCACTAGGGGGAGCTCCCTGTATACAGAGATACATGATAAGATTCTGTCTGCAGCCACCACTAGGGGTGCTCCCTGTATACACAGATACATGATAAGATCCTGTCTGCAGCCACCACTAGGGGGAGCTCCCTGTATACAGAGATACATGATAAGATCCTGTCTGCAGCCACCACTAGGGTTGCTCCCTGTATATACAGATACATGATGAGATCCTGTCTGCAGCCACCACTAGGGGGAGCTCCCTGTATACAGAGATACATAAGATCCCGTCTGCAGACACCACTAGGGGGTGCTCCCTGTATACACAGAAACATGATAAGATCCTGTCTGCAGCCACCACTATGGGGAGCTCCATGTATACACAGATACATGATAAGATCCTGTCTGCAGCCACCACTAGGAGGAGCTACATGTATACACAGATACATGATAGGATTTCGTCAGCAGCCACCACTAGGGGGAGCTCCCTGTATACAGAGATACATGATAAGATCCTGTCTGCTGCCATCACTAAGGGGAGCTCCCTGTATACAGAGATAAATGATAAGATCCTGTCTGCAGCCACCACTAGGGGGAGCTCCCTGTATACAGAGATACATGATAGCATTCCGTCAGCAGCCACCACTAGGGGGAGCTCCCAGTATACAGAGATACATGATAAGATTCCGTCAGCAGCCACCACTAGAGGGAGCTCACTGTATACACAGATACATGATAAGATCTTGTCTTCAGCCACCACAAGGGGGTGCTCCCTGTATACACAGATACATGATAAGATCCTGTCTGCAGCCACCATTAGGGGGAGCGTCCTGTATCCAGTGATACATGATAAGATTTTGTCTGCAGTCACCACTAGGGGGAGCTCTCTGTATAGAGATATATGATAAGATTATGTCTGCAGGCACCACTAGGAGGAGCTCCCTGTATACAGAGATACATGATAAGATCCTGTCTGCAGCCACCACTAGGGGGAGCTCCCTGTATACAGAGATACATGATAAGACCCTGTCTGCAGCCACCACTAGGGGGAGCTCCCTGTATACAGAGATACATGATAAGATCCTGTCTGCAGTCACCACTAGGAGGAGCTCCCTGTATACTGAGATACATGATAAGATCCTGTCAGCAGCCACCACTAGGGGGACCTCCCTGTGTACAGAGATACCTGATAAGATCCTGTCTGCAGCCACCACTAGGGGGAGCTCCCTGTATACAGAGATACATGATAAGATCCTGTCTGCAACCACCACTAGGGGGAGCTCCCTGTATACAGAGATAGATAAGATCCCGTCTGCAGCCACCACTAGGGGGAGCTCTCTGTATAGAGATACATGATAGGATTCCGTCAGCAGCCACCACTAGGGGGAGCTCCCTGTATACAGAGATACATGATAAGATTCTGTCTGCAGCCACCACTAGGGTGAGCTTCCTGTATACAGAGATACATGATTAGATTCCGTCAGCAGCCACCACTAGAGGGAGCTCCTTGTATACGGAGATACATGATAAGATCTTGTCTGCAGCCACCACTAGGGGGAGTTCCCTGTATACTCAGATACTGTACATGATAAGATTCTGTCGGCAGTCACCACTAGGGGGAGTTCCCTGTATACAGAGATGCATGATAAGATTCTGTCTGCAGTCACCACTAGGGGAAGCTCCCTGTATACAGAGATACATGATAAGATTCTGTCTGCAGCCACCACTAGGGGTGCTCCCTGTATACACAGATACATGATAAGATCCTGTCTGCAGCCACCACTAGGGGGAGCTCCCTGTATACAGAGATACATGATAAGATCCTGTCTGCAGCCACCACTAGGGTTGCTCCCTGTATATACAGATACATGATGAGATCCTGTCTGCAGCCACCACTACGGGGAGCTCCCTGTGTACAGAGATACATGATAAGATCCTGTCTGCAGCCACCACTAGGGGGAGCTCCCTGTATACAGAGATACATAAGATCCCGTCTGCAGCCACCACTAGGGGGTGCTCCCTGTATACACAGAAACATGATAAGATCCTGTCTGCAGCCACCACTATGGGGAGCTCCATGTATACACAGATACATGATAAGATCCTGTCTGCAGCCACCACTAGGAGGAGCTACATGTATACACAGATACATGATAGGATTCCGTCAGCAGCCACCACTAGAGGGAGCTCCCTGTATACAGAGATACATGATAAGATTCTGTCTGCAGCCACCACTAGGGGGAGCTCCCTGTATACAGAGATACATGATAAGATTCTGTCTGTAGCCACCACTAGGGGGAGTTCCCTGTATACAGAGATACATGATTAGATTCCGTCAGCAGCCACCACTAGAGGAAGCTCCTTGTATACAAATATACATGATAAGATCTTGTCTGCAGCCACCACTAGGGGGAGCTCCCTGTATACAGAGATACATGATAAGATTCTATCTGCAGCCACCACTAGGGGGAGTTCCATGTATACTGAGATACTGTACATGATAAGATTCTGTCGGAAGTCACCACTAGGGGGAGTTCCCTGTATACAGGGATACATGATAAGATCTCTCTGCAGCCACCACTGGGGAGAGGTCCCAGTATACATTTATACATAATAAGATTGTCTGCAGCCACCACTAGGGGGAGCTACCTGTACACAGAGATACATGAAAATATTCTGTCTGCAGCCACCACTAGTGGGAGCTCCCTGTATACAGAGATAAATGATAAAATCCGGTCTGCAGCCACCACTAGGGTGAGCTCCCTGTATACAGAGATAAATGATAAGATCCTGTCTGCAGCCACCATTAGGAAGAGCTCCCTGTATACAGAGATACATGATAAGATCCTGTCTGCAGTCACCACTAGGGGGAGCTCCGTGTATACAGAGATACATGATAAGATTCTGTCTCCAGTCACCACTAGGGGAAGCGCCCTGTATACAGATATACATGATAAGATCCTGTCTGCAGTCACCACTAGGGGGAGCTCCCTGTATGCAGAGATACATAAGATTCTATATGCAGTCACCACTAGGGGGAGCTCCCTGTATACAGAGATACATGATAAGATCCTATCTGCAGCAACCACTAGTGGGAACTCCCTGTATACAGAGATACATGATAAGATTCTGTCTCCAGTCACCACTAGGGGGAGCTCCCTGTATACAGATATACATGATAAGATCCTGTCTGCAGTCACCACTAGGGGAAGCTCCCTGTATGCAGAGATACATAAGATTCTATATGCAGTCACCAGTAGGGGGAGCTCCCTGTATACAGAGATACATGATAAGATCCTATCTGCACCCACCACTAGTGGGAGCTCCCTGTATACAGAGAAACACAATAAGATCCTGTCTGCAACCACTGCTAAGGGGAGCTCCCTGTATACAGAGATACATGATAAGATCTGTCTGCAGCCACCACTAGGGGGAGCTCCCTGTATACAGAGATAAATGATAAGATCCTGTCTGCAGCCACCACTTGAGGGAGCTCCCTGTATACAGGGATACATGATAAGATCTTGTCTGCAGCCACCACTAGGGGGAGCTCCCTGTATACAGAGATAAATGATAAGATCCTGTCAGCAGTCACCACTAGGGGGAGCTCCCTGTATACAGAGATACATGATAAGATCCTGTCTGCAGTCACCACTAGGGGGAGCTCCCTGTATACTGAGGTACATAATATTCTGTCTGCAGCCACCGCTAGGGGGAGCTCCCTGTATACAGAGATACATAAGATTCTGTCTGCAGCCACCACTAGGGGGAGCTCCCTGTATTCACAGATACATGATAAGATCCTGTCAGTAGCCACCACTAGGGGGAGCTCCCTGTATACGGAGATACATGATAAGATCCAGTCTGCAGCCACCACTAGGGGGAACTCCCTGTATACAGAGATACATGATAAGATTCTGTCTGCAGCCACCACTAGGGGGAGCTCCCTGTATACAGAGATACATGATAACATCCTGTCTGCAGCCACCACTAGGGGGAGCTCCCTGTATACAGAGGTACATGATAAGATCCTGTCTGCAGCCACCACTAGGGAGAGCTCCCTGTATACAGAGATACATGATAAGATCCAGTCTGCAGCCACCACTAGGGGGAGCTCCCAGTATACAGAGATACATGATAAGAACCTGTCTGCAGCCACCACTAGGGGGAACTCCCTGTATACAGAGATACATGATAAGATCCTGTCTGCAGTCACCACTAGGGGGAGCTCCCTGTATACTGAGATACATGATAAGATCCAGTCTGCAGTCACCACTAGGGGGAGCTCCATGTATACTGAGAAACATGATAACATTCTGTCTTCAGCCACCTCTAGGGGGAGCTCCGTGTATACAGAGATACATGATAAGATTCTGTCTGCAGCCACCACTAGAGGGAGCTCAATGTATACAGAGATACATGATGAGAACCTGCCTACAGCCACCACTAGGGGGAGCTCCCTGTATACAGAGATACATGATAAGATCCTCTCTGCAGTCACCACTAGGGAGAGTTCCCTGTATACAGAGATACATCATAAGATTCTGTCTTCAGCCACCACTAGGGGGAGTTCCCTGTATACTGAGATACATGATAAGATCCTGTCTGCAGTCACCACTAGGGGGAGCTCCCTGTATACTGAGATACATGATAAGATTCTGTCTTCAGCCACCACTAGGGGGAGCACGGTGTATACAGAGATACATGATAAGATTCTGTCTGCAGCCACCACTAGGGGGAGCTCCCTGTATACAAAGATACATGATAAGATCCTGTCGGCAGCCACCACTAGAGGGATCTCCCTGTATATAGAAATGCATGATAAGATTCTGTTTGCAGCCATCACTAGGGGGAGTTTCTTGTTTACAGAGATACATGATGAGATCCTGTCTGCAGCCACCACTAGGGGGGGCTCCCTGTATACAGAGACACAAGATAAGATTCTGTCTGCAGCCACCACTAGGGGGAGCTCCCTGTATACAGAGATACATGATAAGATTCTGTCTGCAGCCACCACTAGGGGGAGCTCCCTGTAAACAAAGATACATGATAAGATTCTGTCTGCAGCCACCACTAGGGGGAGCTCCCTGTATACAGATATACATGATGAGATCCTGTCTGCAGTCACCACTAGGGGAGCTCCCTGTACAGTGAGAAACATGATAAGATTCTGTCTGCAGTCACTACTAGGGGGAGTTCCCTGTATACAGCGATACATGATAAGATCTCTTTGCAGCCACCACTAGAGAGAGCTCCCTGTATACAGAGATACATGATTTGATTCTATCTGCAGCTACTACTAGGGGGAGTTCCCTGTACACTGAGATACATGATAAGATTCTATTTGCAGCCACCACTAGGGGGAGCTCCCTGTACACTGAGATACATGATAAGATTCTGTCTGCAGTCACCACTAGGGGAAGCTCCCAGGATACAGGGATACATGATAAGATCTCTCTGCAGCCACCACTAGGAGGAGCTCCCTGTATACAGAGATACATAATAAGATTGCCTGCAGCCACCACTAGGGGGAGCTCCCTGTATACAGAGATACATGATAAGATCCTGTCTGCAGTCACCACTAGGAAGAGCTCCCTGTATACAGAGATACATGATAAGATCCTGTCTGCAGTCACCACTAGGGGGAGCTCCCTGTATACAGAGATACATGATAAGATCCTGTCTGCAGTCACCACTAGGGGGAGCTCCCTATATACAGAGATACATGATAAGATCCTGTCTGCAGTCACCACTAGGGGGAGCTCCCTATATACAGAGATACATGATAAGATTCTGTCTCCAGTCACCACTAGGGGGAGCTACCTGTATACAGAGATACATGATAAGATCCTGCATGCAGTCACCACTAGGGGGAGCTCCCTGTATACAGAGAAACATGATAAGATTCTGTCTCCTGTCACCACTAGGAGGAGCTCCCTGTATACAGAGATACATGATAAGATTCTGTCTGCAGTCACCACTAGGGGGAGCTCCCTCTATACAGAGATACATGATAAGATCCTGTCTGCATCCACCACTAGGGGGAGCTCCCTGTATGCAGAGATACATGATCAGATCCTATCTGCAGCCACCACTAGGGGGAGCTCCCTGGAAAAAGGGAAACATGATAAGATTCTGTCTGCAGCCACCACTAGGGGGAGCTCCCTGTATACTGAGGTACATAATATTCTGTCTGCAGCCAACACTAGGGGGAGCTCCCTGTATACAGAGATACATGATTATTTCCTGTCTGCAGTCACCACTAGGGGGAGCTCTCTGTATACAGAGATACATGATAAGATCCTTTCCGCAGCCACCACTAGGGGGACCTCCCTGTATACAGAGATACATTATAAGATTCTATCTGCAGCCACCTTTAGGGGGAGCTCCCTGTATGCAGAGATACATGATAAGATCCTGTCTGCAGCCACCACTAGGGGGAGCTCCCAGTATACAGCGATTCATGATAAGATTCTGTCTGCAGCCACCACTAGGGGGAGCTCCCTGTATACAGAGATACATGATAAGATCCTGTCTGCAGCCACCACTAGGGGGAGCTCTCTGTATACAGAGATACATGATAAGATTCTTTCTGCAGCCACCACTAGGGGGAGCTCCCTGTATACAGAGATACATGATAAGATTCTGTCTGCAGTCACCACTAGGAGGAGGTCCATGTATACAGAGATACATGATAACATTCTGTCTGCAGTCACCGCTAGGTGGAGCTCCATGTATACAGAGATACATGATAAGATCCTGTCTGCAGTCACCTCTAGGGGGAGCTCCCTGTATACAGAGATACATGATAAGATCCTGTCTGCAGCCACAACTAGGGGGACCTCTCTGAATACAGAGATACATGATAAGATCCTGTCTGCAGCCACCACTAGGGGGAGCTCCCTGTATACAGAGATACATGAAAAGATCCTGTCTGTGGCCACCACTAGGGGCAGCTCCCTGTACACAGAGATACATGATAAGATCCTGTCTGCAGCCACAACTAGGGGGACCTCTCTGAATACAGAGATACATGATAAGATCCTGTCTGCAGCCACCACTAGGGGGAGCTCCCAGTATACAGCGATTCATGATAAGATTCTGTCTGCAGCCACCACTAGGGGAAGCTCCCTGTACACTGAGATACATGATAAGATTCTGTCTGCAGTCACCACTAGGGGGAGCTCCCAGGATACAGGGATACATGATAAGATCTCTCTGCAGCCACCACTAGGAGGAGCTCCCTGTATACAGAGATACATAATAAGATTGCCTGCAGCCACCACTAGGGGGAGCTCCCTGTATACAGAGATACATGATAAGATCCTGTCTGCAGTCACCACTAGGGGGAGCTCCCTATATACAGAGATACATGATAAGATCCTGTCTGCAGTCACCACTAGGGGGAGCTCCCTATATACAGAGATACATGATAAGATTCTGTCTCCAGTCACCACTAGGGGGAGCTACCTGTATACAGAGATACATGATAAGATCCTGTATGCAGTCACCACTAGGAGGAGCTCCCTGTATACAGAGATACATAATAAGATTCTGTCTGCAGTCACCACTAGGGCGAGCTCCCTCTATACAGAGATACATGATAAGATCCTGTCTCCAGTCACCACTAGGAGGAGCTCCCTGTATACAGAGATACATAATGAGATTCTGTCTGCAGTCACCACTAGGGGGAGCTCCCTGTATGCAGAGATACATGATCAGATCCTATCTGCAGCCACCACTAGGGGGAGCTCCCTGGAAAAAGGGAAACATGATAAGATTCTGTCTGCAGCCACCACTAGGGGGAGCTCCCTGTATACTGAGGTACATAATATTCTGTCTGCAGCCAACACTAGGGTGAGCTCCCTGTATACAGAGATACATGATTATTTCCTGTCTGCAGTCACCACTAGGGGGAGCTCTCTGTATACAGAGATACATGATAAGATCCTTTCCGCAGCCACCACTAGGGGGAGCTTCCTGTATACAGAGATACATGATAAGATCCTGTCTGCAGCCACTACTAGGGGGAGCTCCCAGTATACAGAGATTCATGATAATATTCTGTCTGCAGCCACCACTAGGGGGAGCGCTCTGTATACAGAGATACATAATAAGATTCTTTCTGCAGCCACCACTAGGGGGAGCTCTCTGTATACAGAGATACATGATAAGATTCTGTCTGCAGTCACCACTAGGAGGAGCTCCATGTATACAGAGATACATGATAACATTCTGTCTTTCTGTCTGCAGTCACCGCTAGGTGGAGCTCCATGTATACAGAGATACATGATAAGATCCTGTCTGCAGTCACCTCTAGAGGGAGCTCCCTGTATACAGAGATACATGATAAGATCCTGTCTGCAGCCACCACTAGGGGGAGCTCCTTGTATATGGAGATACATGATAAGATTCTGTCTGCAGTCACCATAATCGGGAATTCCCTGTATACAGAGATACATGATAAGATCCTGTCTGCAGTCACCACAATGGGGAATTCCCTGTATACAGAGATACATGATAAGATCCTGTCTGCAGCCACAACTAGGGGGACCGCTCTGTATACAGAGATACATGATAAGATCCTGTCTGCAGCCACCACTAGGGGGAGCTCCCTGTATACAGAGATACATGAAAAGATCCTGTCTGTGGCCACCACTAGGGGGAGCTCCCTGTACACAGAGATATAAGATGAGATCCTGTCTGCAGCCACCACTAGGGGGAGCTCCCTGCATACGGAGATACATGATAAGATTCTGTCTGTAGTCACCACTAGGGGGAGATCCCTGTATACAGAGATACATGATAAGGTTCTGTCTGCAGTCATCACTAGGGGGAGCTCCCTGTATACAGAGATACATGATAAGATTCTGACTGCAGTAACCTCTAGGGGGAGCTCCCTGTATACAGAGATACATGATAACATCCTGTCTGCAGTCACCTCTAGGGGGAGCTCCCTGTATACAGAGATACATGATAAGAATCTATCTGCAGCCACCACTAGGGGGAGCTCCCTGTATACAGAGATACATGATAAGACTCTGTCTGCAGTCACCTCTAGGGGGAGCTCCCTGTATACAGAGATACATGATAAGATTCTGTCTGCAGTCACCTCTAGGGGGAGCTCCCTGTATACAGAGATACATGATAAGATTCTGTCTGCAGTCACCTCTAGGGGGAGCTCCATGTATACAGAGATACATGATAAGATTCTGTTTGCAGTCATCACTAGGGGGAGCTCCCTGTATACAGAGATACATGATAAGATTCTGTCTGCAGTCACCTCTAGGGGGAGCTCCCTGTATACAGAGATACATGATAAGATTCTGTCTGCAGCCACCACTAGGGAGAGCTCCCTGAATACAGAGATACATGATAAGATCCTGTCTGCAGCCACCACTAGGGGGAGCTCCCTGTTTACAGAGATACATGATTATTTCCTGTCTGCAGTCACCACTAGGGGGAGCTCTCTGTATACAGAGATACATGATAAGATCCTATCTGCAGCCACCACTAGGGGGAGCTCCCTGTATACTGTAATACATGATAAGATCCTGTCTGCAGCCACCACTAGGGGTAGCTCCCTGTATACAGAGATACATGATAAGATCCTGTCTGCAGCCACCACTAGGGGGACCTCCCTGTATACAGAGATACATTATAAGATTCTATCTGCAGCCACCACTAGGGGGAGCTCCCTGTATACAGAGATTCATGATAAGATCCTGTCTGCAGCCACCACTAGGGGGAGCTCCCTGTATACAGAGATACATGATAAGATCCTGTCTGCAGTCACCACTAGTGGGAGCTCCCTGTATACAGAGATACATGATAAGATTCTGTCTCCAGTCTCCACTAGGAGGAGCTTCCTGTATACAGAGATACATGATAAGATTCTGTCTGCAGTCACCACTAGGGGGAGCTCCCTGGAAAAAGGGAAACATGATAAGATTCTGTCTGCAGCCACCACTAGGGGGAGCTCCCTGTATACTGAGGTACATAATATTCTGTCTGCAGCCAACACTAGGGGGAGCTCCCTGTATACAGAGATACATGATTATTTCCTGTCTGCAGTCACCACTAGGGGGAGCTCTCTGTATACAGAGATACATGATAAGATCCTTTCCGCAGCCACCACTAGGGGGACCTCCCTGTATACAGAGATACATTATAAGATTCTATCTGCAGCCACCTCTAGGGGGAGCTCCCTGTATACAGAGATACGTGATAAGATCCTGTCTGCAGCCACCACTATGGGGAGCTCCCAGTATACAGAGATTCATGATAAGATTCTGTCTGCAGCCACCACTAGGGGGAGCTCTCTGTATACAGAGATACATGATAAGATTCTTTCTGCAGCCACCACTAGGGGGAGCTCCCTGTATACAGAGATACATGATAAAATTCTGTCTGCAGTCACCACTAGGTGGAGCTCCATGTATACAGAGATACATGATAACATTCTGTCTGCAGTCACCACTAGGTGGAGCTCCATGTATACAGAGATACATGATAAGATCCTGTCTGCAGTCACCTCTAGGGGGAGCTCCCTGTATACAGAGATACATGATAAGATCCTGTCTGCAGACACCACTAGCGGGACCACCCTGTATACAGAGATACATGATAAGATCCTGTCTGCAGCCACCACTAGGGGGAGCTCCCTGTATACAGAGATACAAGATAAGATCCTGTCTGCAGCCACCACTAGGGGGAGCTCACTGTACACGGAGACACATGATAAGATCCTGTCTGCAGCCACAACTAGGGGGACCTCTCTGTATACAGAGATACATGATAAGATCCTGTCTGCAGCCACCACTAGGGGGAGCTCCCTGTATACAGAGATACATGATAAGATCCTGTCTGTGGCCACCACTAGGGGGAGCTCCCTGTACACAGAGATATAAGATAAGATCCTGTCTGCAGCCACCACTAGGGGGAGATCCCTGTATACGGAGATACATGATAAGATTCTGTCTGCAGTCACCACAATGGGGAGTTCCCTGTATACAGAGATACATGATAAGATCCTGTCTGCAGTCACCACTAGGGGGAGCTCCCTGTATACAGAGATACATGATAAGATCCTGTCTGCAGTCACCACTAGGGGGAGCTCCCTGTATACAGAGATACATGATAAGATTCTGTCTCCAGTCACCACTACGGGGAGCTCCCTGTATACAGAGATACGTAATATGAGTCTGTCTGCAGCCACCACTAGAGGAAGCTCCATGTATTCACAGATACATGATAAGATTTTGTCTGCAGCCACCACTAGGGGGATCTTCCTGTATACAGAGATACATGATAATATTCTGTCTGCAGTCACCACTAGGGGGAGCTCCCTGTGTACAGACATACATGATAAGATTCTGTCTGCAGCTACCACTAGAGGGAGCTCCCTGTATACAGACATACATGATAAGATTCTGTCTGCAGCTACCACTAGGGGGAGCTCCCTGTATGCAGAGATACGATAAGTTCCTGTATGCATCCACCACTAGGGGGAGATCACTGTATACAGAGATACATGGTAAGATCCTGTCTGCAGCCACCACTAGGTGGAGCTCCCTTTATACAGAGATACATGATAATATTCTGTCTGCAGCCTCCACTAGGGGGAGCTCCCTGTATACTGAGATACATAAGATCCTGTCTGCAGTCACCACTAGGGGGAGCTCTCTGTATACAGAGATACATGATAAGATCCAGTCTTCAGCCACCACTAGGGGGAGCTCCCTGTATACAGAGATACATGATAAGATCCTGTCTGCAGCCACCACTAGGGGGAGCTCCCTGTATACAGAGATACATGATAAGATTCTGTCTGCAGCCACCACTAGGGGGAGCTCCCTGTATACAGAGATACATGATAAGATTCTGTCTGCAGCCACCACTAGGGGGAGCTCCCTGTTTACAGATATACATGATTATTTCATGTCTGCAGTCACCACTAGGGGGAGCTCTCTGTATACAGAGATACATGATAAGATCCTTTCTGCAGCCACCACTAGGGGGAGCTACCTGTATACTGAGATACATGATAAGATCCTGTCTGCAGCCACCACTAGGGGGAGCTCCCTGTACACTGAGATACATGATAAGATCCTGTCGGCAGCCACCACTAGGGGGAGCTCCCTGTATACAGAGATACATAATAAGATCCTGTCTGCAGCCACCACTAGGGGGACCTCACTGTATACAGAGATACATTATAAGATTCTATCTGCAGCCACCACTAGAGGGAGCTCCCTGTATACAGAGATTCATGATAAGATCCTGTCTGCAGCCACCACTAGGGGGAGCTCCCTGTATACAGAGATACATGATAAGATTCTGTCTGCAGCCCCCACTAGGGGGAGCTCCCTGTATACAGAGATACATGATAAGATCCTGTCTGCAGCCACCACTAGAGGGAGCTCCCTGTATACAGAGATACATGATAAGATTCTGTCTGCAGTCACCACTAGGTATAGCTCCATGTATACAGAGATACATGATAAGATTCTGTCTGCAGTCACCACTAGGGGGAGATCCCTGTATACAGAGATACATGATAAGGTTCTGTCTGCAGTCATCACTAGGGGGAGCTCCCTGTATACAGAGATACATGATAAGATTCTGTCTGCAGTCACCTCTAGGGGGAGCTCCCTGTATACAGAGATACATGATAAGATCCTGTCTGCAGTCACCTCTAGGGGGAGCTCCCTGTATACAGAGATACATGATAAGAATCTATCTGCAGCCACCACTAGGGGGAGCTCCCTGTATACAGAGATACATGATAAGACTCTGTCTGCAGTCACCTCTAGGGGGAGCTCCCTGTATACAGAGATACATGATAAGATTCTGTCTGCAGTCACCTCTAGGGGGAGCTCCCTGTATACAGAGATACATGATAAGATTCTGTCTGCAGTCACCACTAGGGGGAGATCCCTGTATACAGAGATACATGATAAGGTTCTGTCTGCAGTCATCACTAGGGGGAGCTCCCTGTATACAGAGATACATGATAAGATTCTGTCTGCAGTCACCTCTAGGGGGAGCTCCCTGTATACAGAGATACATGATAAGATCCTGTCTGCAGTCACCTCTAGGGGGAGCTCCATGTATACAGAGATACATGATAAGATTCTGTCTGCAGTCATCACTAGGGGGAGCTCCCTGTATACAGAGATACATGATAAGATTCTGTCTGCAGTCACCTCTAGGGGGAGCTCCCTGTATACAGAGATACATGATAAGATTCTGTCTGCAGTCACCACTAGGGGGAGCTCCCTGTTTACAGAGATACATGATTATTTCCTGTCTGCAGTCACCACTAGGGGGAGCTCTCTGTATACAGAGATACATGATAAGATCCTATCTGCAGCCACCACTAGGGGGAGCTCCCTGTATACTGAGATACATGATAAGATCCTGTCTGCAGCCACCACTAGGGGGAGCTCCCTGTATACAGAGATACATGATAAGATCCTGTCTGCAGCCACCACTAGGGGAACCTCCCTGTATACAGAGATACATTATAAGATTCTATCTGCAGCCACCACTAGGGGGAGCTCCCTGTATACAGAGATTCATGATAAGATCCTGTCTGCAGCCACCACTAGGGGGAGCTCCCTGTATACAGAGATACATGATAAGATCCTGTCTGCAGTCACCACTAGTGGGAGCTCCCTGTATACAGAGATACATGATAAGATTCTGTCTGCAGTCACCTCTAGGGGGAGCTCCCTGTATACAGAGATACATGATAAGATTCTGTCTCCAGTCACCACTAGGAGGAGCTCCCTGTATACAGAGATACATGATAAGATTCTGTCTGCAGTCACCACTAGGGGGAGCTCCCTGTATACAGAGATACATGATAAGATCCTATCTGCAGCCACCACTAGTGGGAGCTCCCTGTATACAGAGAAACTCAATAAGATCCTGTCTGCAAACACTAGTAGGAGTAACTCCCTGTATGCGGGCATACGTGATCAGATCCTATCTGCAGCCACCACTAGGGGGAGCTCCCTGGAAAAAGGGAAACATGATAAGATTCTGTCTGCAGCCACCACTAGGGGGAGCTCCCTGTATACTGAGGTACATAATATTCTGTCTGCAGCCAACACTAGGGGGAGCTCCCTGTATACAGAGATACATGATTATTTCCTGTCTGCAGTCACCACTCGGGGGAGCTCTCTGTATACAGAGATACATGATAAGATCCTTTCCGCAGCCACCACTAGGGGAACCTCCCTGTATACAGAGATACATTATAAGATTCTATCTGCAGCCACCTCTAGGGGGAGCTCCCTGTATACAGAGATACATGATAAGATCCTGTCTGCAGCCACCACTAGGGGGAGCTCCCAGTATACAGAGATTCATGATAAGATTCTGTCTTCAGCCACCACTAGGGGGCGATCTCTGTATACAGAGATACATGATAAGATTCTTTCTGCAGCCACCACTAGGGGGAGCTCCCTGTATACAGAGATACATGATAAGATTCTGTCTGCAGTCACCACTAGGTGGAGCTCCATGTATCCAGAGATACATGATAACATTCTGTCTGCAGTCACCACTAGGTGGAGCTCCATGTATACAGAGATACATGATAAGATCCTGTCTGCAGCCACCACTAGGGGGAGCTCCCTGTATACAGAGATACAAGATAAGATCCTGTCTGCAGCCACCACTAGGGGGAGCTCCCTGTATACGGAGATACATGATAAGATCCTGTCTGCAGCCACAACTAGGGGGACCTCTCTGTATACAGAGATACATGATAAGATCCTGTCTGCAGCCACCACTAGGGGGAGCTCCCTGTATACAGAGATACATGATAAGATCCTGTCTGTGGCCACCACTAGGGGGAGCTCCCTGTACACAGAGATATAAGATAAGATCCTGTCTGCAGCCACCACTAGGGGGAGCTCCCTGTATA
The DNA here is from genome assembly GCF_046119375.1 of Phyllobates terribilis. Classification (NCBI taxonomy): domain Eukaryota; kingdom Metazoa; phylum Chordata; class Amphibia; order Anura; family Dendrobatidae; genus Phyllobates; species Phyllobates terribilis. Next base: position 171,295,884 of record NW_027362773.1, read on the forward strand.
CGGAGATACATGATAAGATTCTGTCTGCAGTCACCACAATGGGGAGTTCCCTGTATACAGAGATACATGATAAGATCCTGTCTGCAGTCACCACTAGGGGGAGCTCCCTGTATACAGAGATACATGATAAGATCCTGTGTGCAGCCACCACTAGGGGGAGCTCCCTGTATACAGAGATACATGATAAGATCCTGTCTGCAGTCACCACTAGGGGGAGCTCCCTGTATACAGAGATACATGATAAGATTCTGTCTCCAGTCACCACTAGGGGGAGCTCCCTGTATACAGAGATACGTAATATGAGTCTGTCTGCAGCCACCACTAGAGGAAGCTCCATGTATTCACAGATACGTGATAAGATTTTGTCTGCAGCCACCACTAGGGGGATCTTCCTGTATACAGAGATACATGATAATATTGTCTGCAGTCACCACTAGGGGGAGCTCCCTGTGTACAGACATACATGATAAGATTCTGTCTGCAGCTACCACTAGGGGGAGCTCCCTGTGTACAGACATACATGATAAGATTCTGTCTGCAGCCACCACTAGGGGGAGCTCCCTGTATGCAGAGATACGATAAGTTCCTGTATGCATCCACCACTAGGGGGAGATCACTGTATACAGAGATATATGGTAAGATCCTGTCTGCAGCCACCACTAGGGGGAGCTCCCTTTATACAGAGATACATGATAATATGCTGTCTGCAGCCTCCACTAGGGGGAGCTCCCTGTATACTGAGATACATGATAAGATCCTGTCTGCAGCCACCACTAGGGGGAGCTCTCTGTATACAGAGATACATGATAAGATCCAGTCTTCAGCTACCACTAGGGGGAGCTCCCTGTATACAGAGATACATGATAAGATCCTGTCTGCAGCCACCACTAGGGGGAGCTCCCTGTATACAGAGATACATGATAAGATTCTGTCTGCAGCCACCACTAGGGGGAGCTCCCTGTATACAGAGATACATGATAAGATTCTGTCTGCAGCCACCACTAGGGGGAGCTCCCTGTTTACAGATATACATGATTATTTCCTGTCTGCAGTCACCACTAGGGGGAGCTCTCTGTATACAGAGATACATGATAAGATCCTTTCTGCAGCCACCACTAGGGGGAGCTCCCTGTATACTGAGATACATGATAAGATCCTGTCTGCAGCCACCACTAGGGGGAGCTCCCTGTATACAGAGATACATGATAAGATCCTGTCTGCAGCCACCACTAGGGGGACCTCACTGTATACAGAGATACATTATAAGATTCTATCTGCAGCCACCACTAGGGGGAGCTCCCTGTATACAGAGATTCATGATAAGATCCTGTCTGCAGCCACCACTAGGGGGAGCTCCCTGTTACAGAGATACATGATAAGATTCTGTCTGCAGCCACCACTAGGGGGAGCTCCCTGTATACAGAGATACATGATAAGATTCTGTCTGCAGCCACCACTACGGGGAGCTCTCTGTATACAGAGATACATGATAAGATTCTTTCTGCAGCCACCACTAGGGGGAGCTCCCTGTATACAGAGATACATGATAAGATTCTGTCTGCAGTCACCACTAGGTGGAGCTCCATGTATACAGAGATACATGATAAGATTCTGTCTGCAGCCACCACTAGGGGGAGATCCCTGTATACAGAGATACATGATAAGGTTCTGTCTGCAGTCATCACTAGGGGGAGCTCCCTGTATACAGAGATACATGATAAGACTCTGTCTGCAGTCACCTCTAGGGGGAGCTCCCTGTATACAGAGATACATGATAAGATTCTGTCTGCAGTCACCTCTAGGGGGAGCTCCCTGTATACAGAGATACATGATAAGATTCTGTCTGCAGTCACCTCTAGGGGGAGCTCCATGTATACAGAGATACATGATAAGATTCTTTCTGCAGCCACCACTAGGGGAAGCTCCCTGTATACAGAGATACATGATAAGATTCTGTCTGCAGTCACCACTAGGTGGAGCTCCATGTATACAGAGATACATGATAAGATTCTGTCTGCAGCCACCACTAGGGGGAGATCCCTGTATACAGAGATACATGATAAGGTTCTGTCTGCAGTCACCTCTAGGGGGAGCTCCCTCTATAGAGAGATACATGATAAGATTCTGTCTGCAGTCATCACTAGAGGGAGCTCCCTGTATACAGAGATACATGATAAGAATCTATCTGCAGCCACCACTAGGGGGAGCTCCCTGTATACAGAGATAAATGATAAGATCCTGTCTGCAGCCACCACTAGGGGGACCTCCCTGTATACAGAGATACATTATAAGATTCTATCTGCAGCCACCACTAGGGGGAGCTCCCTGTATACAGAGATTCATGATAAGATCCTGTCTGCAGCCACCACTAGGGGGAGCTCCCTGTATACAGAGATACATGATAAGATCCTGTCTGCAGTCACCACTAGGGGGAGCTCCCTGTATACAGAGATACATGATAAGATTCTGTCTGCAGTCACCTCTAGGGGGAGCTCCCTGTATACAGAGATACATGATAAGATCCTGTCTGCAGTCACCTCTAGGGGAAGCTCCCTGTATACAGAGATACATGATAAGATCCTGTCTGCAGCCACCACTAGGGGGAGCTCCCTGTATACATCGATACATGATAATATCCTGTCTGCAGCCACCACTAGGGGGAGCTCCCTGTATACAGAGATACACGATAAGATCCTGTCTGCAGTCACCACTAGGGGGAGCTCCCTGTATACAGAGATACATGATAAGATCCTGTCTGCAGCCACCACTAGGGGGAGCTCCCTGTATACAGAGATACATGATAAGACCCTGTCTGCAGTCACCACTAGGGGTAGCTTCCTGTATACAGAGATACATGATAAGATCCTGTCTGCAGCCACCACTAGGGGCAGCTCCCTGTATACAGAGATACATGATAAGATCCTGTCTGCAGTCACCACTAGGGGGAGCTCCCTGTATACAGAGATACAAGATAAGATCCTGTCTGCAGCCACCACTAGGGGGAGCTCCCTGTATACAGAGATACATGATAAGATCCTGTCTGCAGTCACCACTAGGGGGAGCTCCCTGTATACAGGGATACATGATAAGATTCTGTCTGCAGCCACCACTAGGGGGCGCTCCCTGTATACAGAGATACATGATCAGATCCTGTCTGCAGTCACCTCTAGAGGGAGCTCCCTGTATACAGAGATACATGATAAGATTCTGTCTGCAGCCACCACTAGGGGGAGCTCCCTGTATACAGATTTACTTGATAAGATCCTGTCTGCAGCCACCACTAGAGGGATCTCCCTGTATACAGAGATACATGATAAGATCCTGTCTGCAGCCACCACTAGGGGGAGCTCCCTGTATACAGAGATACATGATAAGATCCTGTCTGCAGCCACCACTAGAGGGAGCTCCCTGTATACAGAGATACATGATAAGATCCTGTCTGCAGCCACCACTAGGGGGAGCTCCCTGTATATAGAGATACATGATAAGATCCTGTCTGCAGCCACCACTAGGGGATGCTCCCTGTATACACAGATACATGATAAGATCCTGTCTGCAGCCACCACTAGGGGGAGCTCCCTGTATACAGATATACATGATAAGATTCTGTCTGCAGCCACCACTAGGGGGAGCTCCCTGTATACAGAGATACATGATAAGATCCTGTCTGCAGCCACCACTAGAGGGAGCTCCCTGTATACAGAGATACATGATAAGATTCTGTCTGCAGCCACCACTAGGGGGAGCTCCCTGTATACAGAGATACATGATAAGATTCTGTCTGCAGCCACCACTAGGGAGAGCTCCCTGTATACAGAGATACATGATAAGATCCTGTCTGCAGCCACCACTAGAGGGAGCTCCCTGTATACAGAGATACATGATAAGATCCTGTCTGCAGCCACCACTAGGGGGAGCTCCCTGTATACAGAGATACATGATGAGATCCTGTCTGCAGCCACCACTAGGGGGAGCGCTCTGTAAACAGGATAAGCTTCTTTCTGCGACCACCCATTGGGGGAGCTCTCTGCATAGAGACAGAGCTCAGAGTACAGCTCTCTCTCTTGGTGGAATCTTATGTATCACTTGTGCACAAACCTCCCAGTTTTTCTTTCTTTCCGCCTCCACTGTCCTCATTCCTCTTTTCTAGGTGACTGTCTCTCTCTCCTCCTTTATTTCTTTGTGTTGTAGCTGTCCGTTCATCGGTGTCTCTGCTCTCTGTTGTAGCCCCCTCCCTCCCTTCCCCTCTCTCCATCTCCTGTTGTTTCTCTTTCCTATCGTCTCTCCTTGCTTTTAGTCTCTTTCTCTCTCTCTTCTCTTCTTCTTTTCTCTCGTGTCCTTCTCTCTCTCTTCTCTTCTTCTTTTCTCTCGTGTCCTTCTCTCTCTCTTCTCTTCTTCTTTTCTCTCGTGTCCTCTCTCTCTTCTCTTCTTCTTCTTTTCTCTCGTGTCCTTCTCTCTTCTCTTCTTCTTTTCTCTCGTGTCCTTCTCTCTCTCTTCTCTTCTTCTTCTTTTCTCTCGTGTCCTTCTCTCTCTCTTCTCTTCTTCTTCTTTTCTCTCGTGTCCTTCTCTCTTCTCTTCTTCTTCTTTTCTCTCGTGTCCTTCTCTCTCTCTTCTCTTCTTCTTTTCTCTCGTGTCCTCTCTCTCTTCTCTTCTTCTTTCTCTCGTGTCCTTCTCTCTCTTCTCTTCTTCTTTTCTCTCGTGTCCTTCTCTCTCTTCTCTTCTTCTTCTTTTCTCTCGTGTCCTTCTCTCTCTTCTTCTTTCCTCTCGTGTCCTTCTCTCTCTTCTCTTCTTCTTTTCTCTCGTGTTCTTCTCTCTCTCTTCTCTTCTTCTTTTCTCTCGTGTCCTTCTCTCTCTCTTCTCTTCTTCTTTTCTCTCGTGTCCTTCTCTCTCTCCTCTTCTTCTTTTCTCTCGTGTCCTTCTCTCTCTCTTCTCTTCTTCTTTTCTCTCGTGTCCTTCTCTCTCTCTTCTCTTCTTCTTTTCTCTCGTGTCCTTCTCTTTCTCTTCTCTTCTTCTTTTCTCTCATGTCCTTCTCTCTCTCTTCTCTTCTTCTTCTTTTCTCTCGTGTCCTTCTCTCTTCTCTTCTTCTTCTTTTCTCTCGTGTCCTTCTCTCTCTCTTCTCTTCTTCTTTTCTCTCGTGTCCTTCTCTCTCTTCTCTTCTTCTTTTCTCTCGTGTCCTTCTCTCTCTCTTCTCTTCTTCTTTTCTCTCATGTCCTTCTCTCTCTCTTCTCTTCTTCTTTTCTCTCGTGTCCTTCTCTCTCTCTTCTCTTCTTCTTCTTTTCTCTCGTGTCCTTCTCTCTCTCTTCTCTTCTTCTTTTCTCTCGTGTCCTTCTCTCTCTCTTCTCTTCTTCTTCTTTTCTCTCGTGTCCTTCTCTCTCTCTTCTCTTCTTCTTTTCTCTTGTGTCCTTCTCTCTCTTCTTCTTTTCTCTCGTGTCCTTCTCTCTCTCTTCTCTTCTTCTTTTCTCTTGTGTCCTTCTCTGTCTCTTCTCTTCTTTTCTCTCGTGTCCTCTCTCTCTCTTCTTTTCTCTCGTGTCCTTCTCTCTCTCTTCTCTTCTTCTTTTCTCTTGTGTACTTCTCTGTCTCTTCTCTTCTTTTCTCTCCTGTCCTTCTCTCTTCTCTTCTTCTTTTCTCTCCTGTCCTTCTCTCTCTCTTCTCTTCTTCTTTTCTCTCCTGTCCTTCTCTCTCTTCTCTTCTTCTTCTTTTCTCTCGTGTCCTTCTCTCTCTTCTCTTCTTCTTCTTTTCTCTCGTGTCCTTCTCTCTTCTCTTCTTCTTCTTTTCTCTCGTGTCCTTCTCTCTCTCTTCTCTTCTTCTTTTCTCTCGTGTCCTTCTCTCTTCTCTTCTTCTTCTTTTCTCTCGTGTCCTTCTCTCTCTCTTCTCTTCTTCTTTTCTCTCGTGTCCTTCTCTCTCTCTTCTCTTCTTCTTTTCTCTCGTGTCCTTCTCTTTCTCTTCTCTTCTTCTTTTCTCTCGTGTCCTTCTCTCTCTCTTCTCTTCTTCTTTTCTCTCGTGTCCTTCTCTCTTCTCTTCTTCTTCTTTTCTCTCCTGTCCTTCTCTCTCTCTTCTCTTCTTCTTTTCTCTCCTGTCCTTCTCTCTCTCTTCTCTTCTTCTTTCTCTCCTGTCCTTCTCTCTCTTCTCTTCTTCTTTTCTCTCGTGTCCTTCTCTCTCTTCTCTTCTTCTTCTTTTCTCTCGTGTCCTTCTCTCTTCTCTTCTTCTTCTATTCTCTCGTCTCCTTCTCTCTCTCTTCTTCTTCTTTTCTCTCGTGTCCTTCTCTCTTCTCTTCTTCTTCTTTTCTCTCGTGTCCTTCTCTCTCTCTTCTCTTCTTCTTTTCTCTCGTGTCCTTCTCTCTCTCTTCTTCTTCTTTTCTCTTGTGTCCTTCTCTCTCTCTTCTTCTTCTTTTCTCTCGTGTCCTTCTCTCTCTCTTCTCTTCTTCTTTTCTCTCGTGTCCTTCTCTCTCTCTTCTCTTCTTCTTCTTTTCTCTCATGTCCTTCTCTCTCTCTTCTCTTCTTCTTCTTTTCTCTCGTGTCCTTCTCTCTTCTCTTCTTCTTCTTTTCTCTCGTGTCCTTCTCTCTCTCTTCTCTTCTTCTTCTTTTCTCTCGTGTCCTTCTCTCTCTCTTCTCTTCTTCTTTTCTCTCGTGTCCTTCTCTCTCTCTTCTCTTCTTCTTCTTTTCTCTCGTGTCCTTCTCTCTCTCTCTTCTCTTCTTCTTCTTTTCTCTCGTGTCCTTCTCTCTCTCTTCTCTCTCTCTTCTTTTCTCTCGTGTCCTTCTCTCTCTCTTCTCTTCTTCTTTTCTCTCGTGTCCTTCTCTCTCTTCTCTTCTTCTTTTCTCTCGTGTCCTTCTCTCTTTCTCTTCTCTTCTTCTTTTCTCTCGTGTCCTTCTCTCTCTCTTCTCTCTCTCTTCTTTTCTCTCGTGTCCTTCTCTCTCTCTTCTCTTCTTCTTTTCTCTCGTGTCCTTCTCTTTCTCTTCTCTTCTTCTTCTTTTCTCTCGTGTCCTTCTCTCTCTCTTCTCTTCTTCTTTTCTCTCGTGTCCTCTCTCTCTTCTCTTCTTCTTTTCTCTCCTGTCCTTCTCTCTCTTCTCTTCTTCTTTTCTCTCCTGTCCTTCTCTCTCTTCTCTTCTTCTTCTTTTCTCTCGTGTCCTTCTCTCTCTCTTCTCTTCTTCTTCTTTTCTCTCGTGTCCTTCTCTCTCTCTTCTCTTCTTCTTTTCTCTCGTGTCCTCTCTCTCTTCTCTTCTTCTTTTCTCTCCTGTCCTTCTCTCTCTTCTCTTCTTCTTTTCTCTCCTGTCCTTCTCTCTCTTCTCTTCTTCTTCTTTTCTCTCGTGTCCTTCTCTCTCTCTTCTCTTCTTCTTCTTTTCTCTCGTGTCCTTCTCTCTCTCTTCTCTTCTTCTTTTCTCTCGTGTCCTCTCTCTCTTCTTCTTTTCTCTCCTGTCCTTCTCTCTCTTCTCTTCTTCTTTTCTCTCGTGTCCTTCTCTCTTCTCTTCTTCTTCTTTTCTCTCGTGTCCTTCTCTCTCTCTTCTCTTCTTCTTTTCTCTCCTGTCCTTCTCTCTCTCTTCTCTTCTTCTTTTCTCTCCTGTCCTTCTCTCTCTTCTCTTCTTCTTTTCTCTCGTGTCCTTCTCTCTTCTCTTCTTCTTCTTTTCTCTCGTGTCCTTCTCTCTCTCTTCTCTTCTTCTTCTTTTCTCTCGTGTCCTTCTCTCTCTCTTCTCTTCTTCTTTTCTCTCCTGTCCTTCTCTCTCTCTTCTCTTCTTCTTTTCTCTCCTGTCCTTCTCTCTCTTCTCTTCTTCTTTTCTCTCGTGTCCTTCTCTCTTCTCTTCTTCTTCTTTTCTCTCGTGTCCTTCTCTCTCTCTTCTCTTCTTCTTCTTTTCTCTCCTGTCCTTCTCTCTCTTCTCTTCTTCTTTTCTCTCCTGTCCTTCTCTCTCTTCTCTTCTTCTTCTTTTCTCTCGTGTCCTCTCTCTCTTCTTCTTCTTTTCTCTCCTGTCCTTCTCTCTCTTCTCTTCTTCTTTTCTCTCGTGTCCTTCTCTCTTCTCTTCTTCTTCTTTTCTCTCGTGTCCTTCTCTCTCTCTTCTCTTCTTCTTCTTTTCTCTCGTGTCCTTCTCTCTCTCTTCTCTTCTTCTTTTCTCTCCTGTCCTTCTCTCTCTCTTCTCTTCTTCTTTTCTCTCCTGTCCTTCTCTCTCTCTTCTCCCCTCCTGTGTCATCTCTCTTTTTCTGTCTCTTTACCCTACTCTCTCAGTTCCTCTGTCCCTCACGCTTAGTCTCTCGCTGTCTCTTTTATTACCTTTTCTGCATTTTGATCATACTTTAGACTTTCTCTTGGACAATGAGAGCCCCCCGGCCCTCGGCTCAGGTCAGGGGCCGGTGCTGCGGGCTGGTACGAGGGATGTTTCTGGAGGTGGGATCACTCCAGCATGGTCGGAGCTGTATACAGAGCAGCACTTCTAGCTGCTGTGGATTTTGCGGGCAGCAAGTCGTCCCGACTACTCCAGGCTGCCCCAACTTTGGAGAATGTGGTAGTCAGCGATGCGATAGCCCCCCGGGTGAGTGTCTGCAATGCAGTGGTGTTTGCAGTAGATGTCGCTTCTAATAAACGCTGCTCATTCACTTAGCTGTCTTCTAGAAGAAAATACAGTCATTTTTGGAAGGAGGGGGAGCCGTGTAAGGAAAGGATAAATTATTAATGGCTGGAGAGTCTTTCTTTTACTTTTCATTAACGTTTTAAGTTTTTTTTTTTTTTTCAATGACATCAATGCAAATGAGTCTGTCAGTGGCCAAAATGACTGGCACATTTTGTGAATGGAATACTCAGTGACTGTGATGACGTCATTGGTAGGCTTGGGGTCCGTGCACTAATGGGGATTGGCCACTGGAAGTCCCGGGTGGAGCTTATTGGCTGGGCACCACTCATCCAACGCCTACACACTGGGAGCCAGGAGCTACATATAAAAGCCTAGCCTCCCCCCCATTGGAGAACATTGAGATTTGGCTAGTTTGTGAGAAGTCTCAGTGATCTGCACTCTACACAAGGACCACTGGCTGGTGAGTAGATGATGACCAGTCCATACAGCGGGGGACGGGGGGCAGAGGCTGACCCTCCAGTCCTTCCACCCATTCATCAGTTTTGGATACTAGATGCTTTGCCATCAGTTGACTGGAGCCTTGGAGGGAACCAACGCGAAGACCTGTTGCTCTGCAGAAAGTAGTTGTACTACGAGCCTCAGCGTCCCCTTTGGCCGCCTGTGGCCGCCTGTGGCTAGTAGTACGCTGCGGCTTTCGTTGGCTCTTCTTGTAATAAGCGTGTTTGCTAGGATGGTGTCTGAGAGTTGTGTGTGATGAATGTGGAGTGTTTGCAGGGTGCCGGGCTCCAGGCTGCTCTCATTACTCAGGACTCTCTTAATGCTGATGGCATCCCTGGCAGACGGCCAACGCTTCTCCCTTAAATCTTTGTAGGAAGGACATTATGGTCGTGCTGAAGATCTCATCTCTTCTTGCTGTCCTGGGGTTGCTGGTTTGCCAGATGTACAGCTCACAGGCAGCTCCAGTCAGGTAAGGTGTATGCCAGTAAGGATGGTTCTGTGCGGACCCCCCGCAAGACCATTGACCACCTTCCTTTCTTTCCATGAAGAGCTGGCTTGGAGTCATTACCAGACCGGGTCACAGTCAGTGACTATGAGGCGCGGAGGTTACTTAATGCACTGGTCAAAGAGTTTGTGCAGATGACAGCAGAAGAAATGGAGCAGGCGAATGACGGGAACAGGTAAGAGCGGAGCCCCCCTGACGACTGCTGGCATTGAACTACAGTGCACAGCACAGAGTAGACTGCAGCCTCTATGTGTAGGGACCGCTGCACAGCACAGAGTAGACTGCAGCCTCTATGTGTAGGGACCGCTGCACAGCACAGAGTAGACTGCAGCCTCTATGTGTAGGGACCACTGCACAGCACAGAGTAGACTGCAGCCTCTATGTGTAGGGACCGCTGCACAGCACAGAGTAGACTGCAGCCTCTATGTGTAGGGACCACTGCACAGCACAGAGTAGACTGCAGCCTCTATGTGTAGGGACCACTGCACAGCACAGAGTAGACTGCAGCCTCTATGTGTAGGGACCGCTGCACAACACAGAGTAGACTGCAGCCTCTATGTGTAGGGACCACTGCACAGCACAGAGTAGACTGCAGCCTCTATGTGTAGGGACCGCTGCACAACACAGAGTAGACTGCAGCCTCTATGTGTAGGGACCACTGCACAGCACAGAGTAGACTGCAGACTTTATGTGTAGGGACCGCTGCACAGCACAGAGTAGACTGCAGCCTCTATGTGTAGGGACCGCTGCACAGCACAGAGTAGACTGCAGCCTCTATGTGTAGGGACCGCTGCACAGCACAGAGTAGACTGCAGCCTCTATGTGTAAGGACCGCTGCACAGCACAGAGTAGACTGCAGCCTCTATGTGTAGGGACCGCTGCACAGCACAGAGTAGACTGCAGACTTTATGTGTAGGGACCGCTGCACAGCACAGAGTAGACTGCAGCCTCTATGTGTAGGGACCGCTGCACAGCACAGAGTAGACTGCAGACTTTATGTGTAGGGACCGCTGCACAGCACAGAGTAGACTGCAGACTTTATGTGTAGGGACCGCTGCACAGCACAGAGTAGACTGCAGCCTCTGTGTGTAGGGACCACTGCACAGCACAGAGTAGACTGCAGCCTCTATGTGTAGGGACCACTGCACAGCACAGAGTAGACTGCAGCCTCTATGTGTAGGGACCGCTGCACAACACAGAGTAGACTGCAGCCTCTATGTGTAGGGACCGCTGCACAGCACAGAGTAGACTGCAGCCTCTATGTGTAGGGACCGCTGCACAGCACAGAGTAGACTGCAGCCTCTATGTGTAGGGACCGCTGCACAGCACAGAGTAGACTGCAGCCTCTATGTGTAGGGACCGCTGCACAGCACAGAGTAGACTGCAGCCTCTATGTGTAGGGACCACTGCACAGCACAGAGTAGACTGCAGCCTCTATGTGTAGGGACCGCTGCACAGCACAGAGTAGACTGCAGCCTCTATGTGTAGGGACCACTGCACAGCACAGAGTAGACTGCAGCCTCTATGTGTAGGGACCGCTGCACAGCACAGAGTAGACTGCAGCCTCTATGTGTAAGGAAAGCTGCACAGCACAGAGTAGACTGCAGCCTCTACGTGTAGGGACCACTGCACAGCACAGAGTAGACTGCAGCCTCTATGTGTAGGGACCACTGCACAGCACAGAGTAGACTGCCGCCTCTATGTGTAGGGACCGCTGCACAGCACAGAGTAGACTGCAGCCTCTATGTGTAGGGACCACTGCACAGCACAGAGTAGACTGCAGCCTCTATGTGTAGGGACCGCTGCACAGCACAGAGTAGACTGCAGCCTCTATGTGTAGGGACCACTGCACAGCACAGAGTAGACTGCAGCCTCTATGTGTAGGGACCGCTGCACAGCACAGAGTAGACTGCAGCCTCTATGTGTAAGGAAAGCTGCACAGCACAGAGTAGACTGCAGCCTCTACGTGTAGGGACCACTGCAGAGCACAGAGTAGACTGCAGCCTCTATGTGTAGGGACCACTGCACAGCACAGAGTAGACTGCCGCCTCTATGTGTAGGGACCGCTGCACAGCACAGAGTAGACTGCAGCCTCTACGTGTAGGGACCGCTGCACAGCACAGAGTAGACTGCAGCCTCTATGTGTAGGGACCGCAGCACAGCACAGAGTAGACTGCAGCCTCTATGTGTAGGGACCACTGCACAGCACAGAGTAGACTGCAGCCTCTGTGTAAGGACCGCTGCACAGCACAGAGTAGACTGCAGCCTCTATGTGTAGGGACCACTGCACAGCACAGAGTAGACTGCAGCCTCTATGTGTAGGGACCGCTGCACAGCACAGAGTAGACTGCAGCCTCTATGTGTAGGGACCGCTGCACAGCACAGAGTAGACTGCAGCATCTATGTGTAGGGACCATTGCACAGCACAGAGTAGACTGCAGCCTCTATGTGTAGGGACCGCTGCACAGCACAGAGTAAACTGCAGCCTCTATGTGTAGGGGCCGCTGCACAGCACAGAGTAGACTGCAGCCTCTATGTGTAGGGACCACTGCACAGCACTGAGTAGACTGCAGCCTCTATGTGTAGGGACCGCTGCACAACACAGAGTAGACTGCAGCCTCTATGTGTAGGGACCACTGCACAGCACAGAGTAGACTGCAGCCTCTATGTGTAGGGACCACTGCACAGCACAGAGTAGACTGCAGCCTCTATGAGTAGGGACCACTGCACAGCACAGAGTAGACTGCAGCCTCTATGTGTAGGGACCCCTGCACAGCACAGAGTAGACTGCAGCCTCTATGTGTAGGGACCACTGCACAGCACAGAGTAGACTGCAGCCTCTATGTGTAGGGATCACTGCACAGCACAGAGTAGACTGCAGCCTCTATGTGTAGGGACCGCTGCACAGCACAGAGTAGACTGCAGCCTCTATGTGTAGGGACCACTGCACAGCACAGAGTAGACTGCAGCCTCTATGTGTAGGGATCACTGCACAGCACAGAGTAGACTGCAGCCTCTATGTGTAGGGACCACTGCACAGCACAGAGTAGACTGCAGCCTCTATGAGTAGGGACCACTGCACAGCACAGAGTAGACTGCAGCCTCTATGTGTAGGGATCGCTGCACAGCACAGAGTAGACTGCAGCCTCTACATGTATACATGTAGGGACCCCTGCACAGCACAGAGTAGACTGCAGCCTCTATGTGTAGGGACCCCTGCACAGCACAGAGTAGACTGCAGCCTCTATGTGTAGGGACCACTGCACAGCACAGAGTAGACTGCAGCCTCTATGTGTAGGGATCACTGCACAGCACAGAGTAGACTGCAGCCTCTATGTGTAGGGACCACTGCACAGCACAGAGTAGACTGCAGCCTCTACGTGTAGGGACCATTGCACAGCACAGAGTAGACTGCAGCCTCTATGTGTAGGGACCACTGCACAGCACAGAGTAGACTGCAGCCTCTATGTGTAGGGGCCACTGCACAGCACAGAGTAGACTGCAGCCTTTATGTGTAGGGACCACTGCACAGCACAGAGTAGACTGCAGCCTCTATGTGTAGGGACCACTGCACAGCACAGAGTAGACTGCAGCCTCTATGTGTAGGGACCACTGCACAGCACAGAGTAGACTGCAGCCTCCATGTGTAGGGACCACTGCACAGCACAGAGTAGACTGCAGCCTCTATGTGTAGGGACCGCTGCACAGCACAGAGTAGACGGCAGCCTCTATATGTAGGGACCACTGCACAGCACAGAGTAGACTGCAGCCTCTATGTGTAGGGACCGCTGCACAGTAGAGTAGACTGCAGCCTCTACGTGTAGGGACCACTGCACAGCACAGAGTAGACTGCAGCCTCTATGTGTAGGGACCGCTGCACAGCACAGAGTAGACTGCAGCCTCTACGTGTAAGGACCGCTGCACAGCACAGAGTAGACTGCAGCCTCTATGTGTAGGGACCGCTGCACAGCACAGAGTAGACTGCAGCCTCTATGTGTAGGGACCACTGCACAGCACAGAGTAGACTGCAGCCTCTAAGTGTAGGGACCGCTGCATAGCACAGAGTAGACTGCAGCCTCTACGTGTAAGGACCGCTGCACAGCACAGAGTAGACTGCAGCCTCTATGTGTAGGGACCACTGCACAGCACAGAGTAGACTGCAGCCTCTATGTGTAGGGATCACTGCACAGCACAGAGTAGACTGCAGCCTCTATGTGTAGGGACCACTGCACAGCACAGAGTAGACTGCAGCCTCTATGAGTAGGGACCACTGCACAGCACAGACTAGACTGCAGCCTCTATGTGTAGGGATCGCTGCACAGCACAGAGTAGACTGCAGCCTCTACATGTATACATGTAGGGACCCCTGCACAGCACAGAGTAGACTGCAGCCTCTATGTGTAGGGACCCCTGCACAGCACAGAGTAGACTGCAGCCTCTATGTGTAGGGACCACTGCACAGCACAGAGTAGACTGCAGCCTCTATGTGTAGGGATCACTGCACAGCACAGAGTAGACTGCAGCCTCTATGTGTAGGGACCACTGCACAGCACAGAGTAGACTGCAGCCTCTACGTGTAAGGACCGCTGCACAGCACAGAGTAGACTGCAGCCTCTATGTGTAGGGACCACTGCACAGCACAGAGTAGACTGCAGCCTCTATGTGTAGGGATCACTGCACAGCACAGAGTAGACTGCAGCCTCTGTGTAGGGACCACTGCACAGCACAGAGTAGACTGCAGCCTCTATGTGTAGGGACCACTGCACAGCACAGAGTAGACTGCAGCCTCTATGTGTAGGGACCACTGCACAGCACAGAGTAGACTGCAGCCTCTAAGTGTAGGGACCACTGCACAGCACAGAGTAGACTGCAGCCTCTATGTGTAGGGACCACTGCACAGCACAGAGTAGACTGCAGCCTCTAAGTGTAGGGTGTATATCTGTATCTGATACTAACTTTCAGGGGCCATGAATCACAGAGCGCATCCTCATGTCATCTCTGATCTCACACATAGGGGGCAGCACAATCATGCTCCACAGTGATGGGAGTTCAGGATGACTGGGTATATGGTTGTCACAGCTGGCATTTGTACATAGAACTGACCTGTTGATCTCTCACCTGTGTCCTGACAACTGTTATTTATCACCCTCATCATCCTCAGAGTCCTTAACCCTTTTAATGAAGCAGGTGTCCGCAGAGCCTTAGCGTCTGCCCCATGTCTATTTCCATTAGTCATAAAGAGAAGGAATGATCCCCTTGGAGAGACCATGGGGTGTGAGCGCGAGGTACGGTATTATGGAGAAGAGAGGTCCCGGGTCTGGGGGTGCCCTCGGTCACAGTCCTGCATGCTCCCCCATCCATATTAAGGCATGTAGTGTAATGACAGTTGCTTTGTCTGCAGTGAGAGGATTGATAATATAACTGGGCGTTCACATAATGCACTCAGCGATGACATCATCCTCCGAGCAGAGAGATCAATAGCAGTGCATGGACTGCATTGTAATAACCGCCACTACAGCATGATCTAAGCATGGCTGCACCCCGCTCTGCAGCGGGGACTGTACCCCAGGTCTACTACTCACTCAGCATGCCTGCACCCCGCTCTGCAGCGGGGACTGTACCCCAGGTCTACTACTCACTCAGCATGCCTGCACCCCGCTCTGCAGCGGGGACTGTACCCCAGGTCTACTACTCACTCAGCATGCCTGCACCCCGCTCTGCAGCGGGGACTGTACCCCAGGTCTATTACTCACTCAGCATGCCTGCACCTCGCTCTGCAGCGGGGACTGTACCCCAGGTCTACTACTCACTCAGCATGCCTGCACCCCGCTCTGCAGCGAGGACTGTACCCCAGGTCTATTACTCACTCAGCATGCCTGCACCCCGCTCTGCAGCGGGGACTGTACCCCAGGTCTACTACTCACTCAGCATGCCTGCACCCCGCTCCGCAGCGGGGACTGTACCCCAGGTATACTACTCACTCAGCATGCATGCACCCCGCTCTGCAGTGGGGACTGTACCCCAGGTCTACTACTCACTCAGCATGCCTGCACCCCGCTCTGCAGAGGGGACTGTACCCCAGGTCTACTACTCACTCAGCATGCCTGCACCCCGCTCTGCAGCGGGGACTATACCCAAGTTCTATTACTCACTCAGCATGCCTGCACCCCGCTCTGCAGCGGGGACTGTACCCCAGGTCTACTACTCACTCAGCATGCCTGCACCCCGCTCTGCAGCGGGGACTGTACCCCAGGTCTACTACTCACTCAGCATGCCTGCACCCCGCTCTGCAGCGGGGACTGTACCCCAGGTCTATTACTCACTCAGCATGCCTGCACCCCGCTCTGCAGCGGGGACTGTACCCCAGGTCTACTACTCACTCAGCATGCCTGCACCCCGCTCTGCAGCGGGGACTGTACCCCAGGTCTATTACTCACTCAGCATGCCTGCACCCCGCTCTGCAGCGGGGACTGTACCCCAGGTCTACTACTCACTCAGCATGCCTGCACCCCGCTCCGCAGCGGGGACTGTACCCCAGGTCTACTACTCACTCAGCATGCATGCACCCCGCTCTGCAGTGGGGACTGTACCCCAGGTCTACTACTCACTCAGCATGCCTGCACCCCGCTCTGCAGAGGGGACTGTACCCCAGGTCTACTACTCACTCAGCATGCCTGCACCCCGCTCTGCAGCGGGGACTATACCCAAGTTCTATTACTCACTCAGCATGCCTGCACCCCGCTCTGCAGCGGGGACTGTACCCCAGGTCTACTACTCACACTCAGCATGCCTGCATACAGCACTGCAGCGGGGACTATACCCCAGGTCTACTACTCACTCAGCATGCCTGCACCCCGCTCTGCAGCGGGGACTGTACCCCAGGTCTACCACTCACTCAGCATGCCTGCACCCCGCTCTGTAGCGGGGACTGTACCCCAGGTCTACTACTCACACTCACCATGCCTGCATACAGCACTGCAGCGGGGACTGTACCCCAGGTCTACTACTCACTCAGCATGCCTGCACCCTGCTCTGCAGCGGGGACTGTACCCCAGGTCTACTACTCACTCAGCATGCCTGCACCCCGCTCTGCAGCTGGGACTGTACCCCAGGTCTACTACTCACTCAGCATGCCTGCACCCCGCTCTGCAGCAGGGACTGTACCCCAGGTCTACTACTCACATTCAGCATACCTGCATACAGCACTGCAGCGGGGACTGTACCCCAGGTCTAGTACTCACTCAGCATGCATGCACCCTGCTCTACAGCGGGGACTGTACTCCAGGTCTACTACTCACTCAGCATGCATGCACCCCGCTCTACAGCGGGGACTGTACTCCAGGTCTACTACTCACTCAGCATGCATGCACCCCGCTCTACAGTGGGGACTGTACCCCAGGTCTACTACTCACTCAGCATGCATGCACCCCGCTCTACAGCGGGGACTGTACCCCAGGTCTACTACTCACTCAGCATGCATGCACCCCACTCTGCAGCGGGGACTGTACCCCAGGTCTACTACTCACTCAGCATGCCTGCACCCCGCTCTGCAGCAGGGACTGTACCCCAGGTCTACTACTCACATTCAGCATACCTGCATACAGCACTGCAGCGGGGACTGTACCCCAGGTCTAGTACTCACTCAGCATGCATGCACCCTGCTCTACAGCGGGGACTGTACTCCAGGTCTACTACTCACTCAGCATGCATGCACCCCGCTCTACAGCGGGGACTGTACTCCAGGTCTACTACTCACTCAGCATGCATGCACCCCGCTCTACAGTGGGGACTGTACCCCAGGTCTACTACTCACTCAGCATGCATGCACCCCGCTCTACAGCGGGGACTGTACCCCAGGTCTACTACTCACTCAGCATGCATGCACCCCACTCTGCAGCGGGGACTGTACCCCAGGTCTACTACTCACTCCGCATGCATGCACCCCGCTCTACAGCGGGGACTGTACTCCAGGTCTACTAGTCACACTCAGCATGCCTGCATACAGCACTGCAGCGGGGACTGTACCCCAGGTCTAGTACTCACTCAGCATGCCTGCACCCTGCTCTGCAGCGGGGACTGTACCCCAGGTCTACTACTCACTCAGCATGCCTGCACCCCGCTCTGCAGCTGGGACTGTACCCCAGGTCTACTACTCACTCAGCATGCCTGCACCCCGCTCTGCAGCAGGGACTGTACCCCAGGTCTACTACTAACATTCAGCATACCTGCATACAGCACTGCAGCGGGGACTGTACCCCAGGTCTACTACTCACTCAGCATGCCTGCACCCCGCTCTACAGCGGGGACTGTACTCCAGGTCTACTACTCACACTCAGCATGCCTGCATACAGCACTGCAGCGGGGACTGCACCCCACCTGCCACTCACACTCCGCATGGTACAGCAGCAGGCAGCGCTCACTTCTCACTACGGTCTGGTTAACAGCATGACATGTGAACATGCAGTTGCATGAGGGTGCATGTGTCTTTTGACCACTTTGGTTTGGCTGTTTTTTGGCATGTCTCTTTTTTTCTGTTTTCCCCCCTGCAGCTTGGATAGACCCATGTCCAAACGTTGCTCGGCTCTGAGTACTTGCACGCTGGGGAGACTCTCTCAGGATTTGCAGAAATTAAACTCTTATCCTCGCACTGATGTCGGTGCTGGCACGCCTGGCAAGAAGAGAAGCGCCCTGGCCGCCATGGACAATGAACATTACGCAAACTATGGCGAGCAGTTTGATATTAATAACTAGAACGCAAGGCTGATGCATGTGGAGAGATAACGTGGACAGGGTCACCCTCAGCCGGAGCGCAGAGCGCACAACCAACCTCTCATATATTACTAGAGCGAGTTAGCTAGGTGCAGGAGCCCCCCGACCCCAGAACACGAGCACGCGCTGTATCCTCCGATCATTACTTCAGATTCGAGCTCACAGCGTTTTGTCCCTTTTTCATTGCTGCTTATGTACAAATAAAATCCTCTCATCCGCCTGCTCCGCACTCAATTAATAAACCTATTTTTCTACAAGGAGAAGTTTTGTGGTTTAATAGTGTTCGGTATAATAGATGGTCAGCTCTGTAGTGGGGGTGGGATCAGTCATAGCTCAGGGCGGGTGGGGGTTAACAGCGGACGGCAGTGAGAAGAACAGCAGGTAAAACACTAATCCATGAAGGTAAGAGACTTTCATTCTTGATACATTGTTGCCTGTGATCGGAATTGTTGTGTAGTTATTAGTGTTGAGCGAGTATGTTCTGTTCTGAGTATGCTCGGGCCGAGCTCCGAGTTTTTACAGCTGCTCGGTGATATGCTTGAATCACTCCATGATTTGCGACTGTTTGACAGCTTTATTACATGTGATGTCTATTACTTACACATTCCTCCCATGTAATAAAGCTGTCAAACAGCTGCAAATCATGGAGTGATTCAACCATATCACCGAGCAGCTGTAACTACTCGGAGCTCGGCCTGAGCAAACTCGCTCATCACTACTAGTGATACAATGTAACAGTCATGCTGATACATTTTCTGCATTCTGTAGATCTGTGCTAATCCTGGTTCGTGGCCAATATCAGGAATTCACTAGCCGTCCCCCTCTTGCGCTCAGCACAGGAGAGGTCTGAGGGTTTCTTAGGATTTTGGCCACTGATGTAACATTTTATACATTTTCTTATGACTTATGTGAACTTCACAAATGTTATGATGATCCGCCTTCGGGTGGATTGACGATCATCAGATATCCCCCATGTACCAAGAATAGACTGATGGGCAGATGGTTTACTGATCATTTCTGTCATGCCAGTGGCCGAGGGACTACAAGTCTCAGCATGTTTCCTGCTATTCACCCGATAATCACTGATGATAATTTAGTTTTTTCTTCCTCGACTTCCAGAAGCAATGTGACAGCGCAGAAGAGAGCGTGCAACACGGCGACCTGCGTCACCCACCGCCTGGCAGACTTCCTCAGCCGGTCAGGGGGAATGGTGAAGAGCAATTTTGTGCCCACAAATGTCGGCTCCAAAGCATTTGGCCGGAGAAGACGAAGCCTCCACGTCTAAAGCCAGCCATGACAACAGGAATATGGTAATGGTCTTGGGGGGGGCTGCGTCCTGGCACGGTCTGAGCCCATCCGTCATGGGACCTCGGACGGCATTGTGAACTGACGGATGGTGTTATACGGGTGTAATCCGTGATAATAGAAACGGATATGGCATGTAATGCAATAGATCATACAAAATACCAGCTAATGGAATAAACCAGGATATAATACACCCTAATATGTAACATGAAATAACGTGATCGAGTATAATACAACTCACTAATCTAATGTAATTCAGTATGAAACCTATCAGCCTGTAATGTAACTCAATCCACTAAGATAGTGTAATATCAAATGCAGTAACGGAATACAGAGGAGCGCCAAGGAAGATAATGTTATACGCCGGATTAGATCAGATTTTAACGCCATCCGCAATATTCTCTTCCTGACCACAACCCCAGAATTTCTACATTTTTTCCTTTGCGCTGGATTTTACACTTATGTTACCCAATCCTGATTTTATTACATTTCCCAGCTGCTCTCAATGATCGGCAGCAGAGCGGAGACTCAGACACGGATAGTCAGAAAGGGAAGAGAAATAAATGAATGATAACGACAGCACATAAAGAATGATGAGAATGATGTCACATAGACAAATAACCATCACAAGTCACTTCTATAGGGAAACCTAACCCAGGGCACAAAATGCGCCTGCTCCATCTGCATGCCTTGTATCCGGTGCTGTATCTGTATCCGGTGCTGTATCTGTATCCGGTGCAGTATCTGTATCCGGTGCAGTATCTGTATTCGGTGCAGTATCTGTATTCGGTGCAGTATCTGTATTCGGTGCAGTATCTGTATCCGGTGCAGTATCTGTATCCGGCGTTGTATCAGTATCCGGTGCTGTATCTGTATCCGCTGCAGTATCAGTATCCGCTGCAGTATCAGTATCCGGTGCTCTATCTGTATCCGGTGCTGTATCTGTATCCGGTGCTGTATCTGTATCCGGTGCTCTATCTGTATCCGGTGCTCTATCTGTATCCGGTGCTCTATCTGTATCCGGTGCTGTATCTGTATCCGGTGCTGTATCTGTATCCGGTGCTGTATCTGTATCCGGTACTGTATCTGTATCCGGTGCAGTATCTGTATCCAGTTCTGTATTTGTATCCGGTGCAGTATCTGTATTCGGTGCAGTATCTGTATCCGGTGCTGTATCTGTATCCGGTGCTGTATCTGTATCCGCTGCAGTATCAGTATCCGTTGCAGTATCAGTATCCGGTGCTCTATCTGTATCCGGTGCTCTATCTGTATCCGGTGCTCTATCTGTATCCGGTGCTGTATCAGTATCCGGTGCTCTATCTGTATCCGGTGCTCTATCTGTATCCGGTGCTGTATCTGTATCCGGTGCTGTATCTGTATCCGGTACTGTATCTGTATCCGGTGCAGTATCTGTATCCAGTTCTGTATTTGTATCCGGTGCAGTATCTGTATTCGGTGCAGTATCTGTATCCGGTGCTGTATCTGTATCCGCTGCAGTATCAGTATCCGCTGCAGTATCAGTATCCGGTGCTGTATCTGTATCCGATGCTGTATCTGTATCCGGTGCTCTATCTGTATCCGGTGCTGTATCTGTATCCGGTGCTGTAACTGTATCCAGTGCTGTAACTGTATCCGGTGCTGTATCTGTATCCGGTGCTGTAACTGTATCCGGTGCTGTATCTGTATCCGGTGCTGTATCTGTATCCGGTGCTGTGAGTTTTGGTCAGTGCCAAGTCCGATCCACAACGTGGATATAATATCACAGTAGATCACTGTGATATACAGATAAATGTACAATCAGGATCTGATCAGCTCATGGACTGAGCTCAGCGATCCCCCTAACCCAGCGCTAACTTTGACCTTAATATTAGATACTAACACTGATATATCCTAGTAACAACCACTAGTATCACTATACTAGCCTAACCCCGGTCTACAGTGCGGTCAGTGCACTCTGGTCGTGGATAGGAGCTGTGTGAGTTTCCTGAGCTTCTGGGTCGCCCATACAGCGTTTGTTTCGCCGGCCTGGCATGATGTGCCATGTGTGCAGCACAGGTGATGTCTTCCCAGCCTGGTTAATCACAGGTTGAGCCTGGGAAATTTCCATAGCTCGTGTCTACAGCCAGAGCGCACGGACCTGGACCATGGGCCGGGGCTGCATGAAACGGTCCACTTATCTCAAGAACTGATAATAATAATATAATTACTACCCCAACACTAACGAAACCTGACCTGAAAGTGATCCTGACAGCTGCTGCCTGCCGATCCTCGAGCAGCATGAATCAGGCACCGGCTGTATGATCGCAGCCCAGTATGTCCGACTATGAAACTCTGCCGCGTTTCAAACAACTATGAACACTCATCTATTCCACAACTAGTATCACTAATGTAACCTAATAACAACCTAATTACTACTAATCTGTCTTAGAACCAACTAGTAACAATACTCATCTGACCCAATGATGACGTGTAATAAACCTGCGCCTTCCTAGTAAAAACAATGTCTGATAACTACCCCAAGCTCAAGAAGGGCTTACCTTATAACTAACCCTATAGTATCCTACTAGTAAGAGCTACTAATCTGCCCTGATAATCACTCCTAATACAATTACTACTAATCCACCGCAAATAACAAATATTACTATTAATCCACCCTAACTAGCGAGAATTAAATGATTCCAATAGTAACTACTAAAATTAATCTGCACTAATAGTTCTACTGATATTAATCTACATTAGCAACAACTACTACTGATCTGCCCTAATATTAACATGGAGAAAAAAACAGGCGTTTAATTGGAAATATATAGATTTCATATAGTACAATCACATATCTGTTGATATTGTCAATGGTTATAGCCGTGTGGCTAATGTAGTCTTACCCTTTTGGTAGTGAGACCCCCTCCTAAGTAATCAAACGCAGCCCCCGACGTACGTTTCGTTTTCTTTTTCAAGGGGTAGTGATCAATAACCCCCAAGATACGTGATTCTACTATATGTAATCAAGATCTTTGGGGATGTTTTAAAGTGCAACCTCCTTGTATCTGTTCTTACCTGTTTAGTGAGGTTAACCCTCTATATACCTAGCAATTGTTTTTTTTTCTTTGTTTTTATTGTTTTTTTCTGGGTTATTTGCATTTTTCTGTCTTTATTGTTGGTGGATTTTTGATGAATCGCCCATTCCGGTCCATCAATGTTTTTAATATTTGATCCATTTTAAATATATGAATAAAAGTTTGTTTATTTTTTTCTCCATGTTAATGCATGACTTCAGGAGTGGAGCGTTTGCACGCATGACTTCAGGAGTGGAGCGTTTGCACGCATGACTTCAGGAGTGGAGCGTTTGCACGCATGACTTCAGGAGTGGAGCGTTTGCACGCATGACTTCAGGAGTGGGGAGTTTGCACGCATGACTTCAGGAGTGGGGAGTTTGCACGCATGACTTCAGGAGTGGGGCGTTTGCACGCATGACTTCAGGAGTGGGGCGTTTGCACGCATGACTTCAGGAGTGGGGCGTTTGCACGCATGACTTCAGGAGTGGGGCGTTTGCACGCATGACTTCAGGAGTGGGGCGTGTGCACGCATGACTTCAGGAGCGGGGCGTTTGCACGCATGACTTCAGGAGCGGGGCGTTTGCACGCATGACTTCAGGAGCGGGGCGTTTGCACGCATGACTTCAGGAGCGGGGCGTTTGCACGCATGACTTCAGGAGCGGGGCGTTTGCACGCATGACTTCAGGAGCGGGGCGTTTGCACGCATGACTTCAGGAGCGGGGCGTTTGCACGCATGACTTCAGGAGCGGGGCGTTTGCACGCATGACTTCAGGAGCGGGGCGTTTGCACGCATGACTTCAGGAGCGGGGCGTTTGCACGCATGACTTCAGGAGCGGGGCGTTTGCACGCATGACTTCAGGAGCGGGGCGTTTGCACGCATGACTTCAGGAGCGGGGCGTTTGCACGCATGACTTCAGGAGCGGGGCGTTTGCACGCATGACTTCAGGAGCGGGGCGTTTGCACGCATGACTTCAGGAGCGGGGCGTTTGCACGCATGACTTCAGGAGCGGGGAGTTTGCACGCATGACTTCAGGAGCGGGGAGTTTGCACGCATGACTTCAGGAGCGGGGCGTTTGCACGCATGACTTCAGGAGCGGGGCGTTTGCACGCATGACTTCAGGAGCGGGGCGCTTGCACGCATGACTTCAGGAGCGGGGAGTTTGCACGCATGACTTCAGGAGTGGGCAGTTTGCACGCATGACTTCAGGAGTGGGGCGTTTGCACGCATGACTTCAGGAGTGGGGCGTTTGCACGCATGACTTCAGGAGTGGGGCGTTTGCACGCATGACTTCAGGAGTGGGGCGTTTGCACGCATGACTTCAGGAGTGGGGCGTTTGCACGCATGACTTCAGGAGTGGGGTGTTTGCACACATGCCGTCTCATTTTCGCCTGTCTACTTTTTATGGCTATTTTCAGCCCAAGGAAGGCATTATTTGAAAATTAACCTGGCTCCTATATTTCTAATTGATCTACCCGAATAGTATCAGTTACTAACCTAACAACTACTAACATTAAGCAGTCTGTCATCACATGTATAGATTTATACAGCTTAACCATTTATGTAGGTGATTTCACCCTCATACAAATTATACCAGGCATCTATATTTTAATGCTATACTTGCAAAAAATCTTTTATATAACATGCAAATGAGGCGTGGCCTATGGCACGGTAAATCCTCGGCATGGCCTATGGCGTGGTGCACCCTTGGCGTGGTAAATTCTTGGTGTAGCATATGGTGCAGTGCACCCTTGGCGTGGCCTATGTTGTGGTCACCCTTGGCGTGGCCTATGGCATAGTGCCCCCTTGGTGTGGCCTATGGCGTAGTGCCCCTTTGGTGTGGCCTATGGTGTGGTGCATCCTTGGTGTGGTGCCCCCTTGGTGTGGCCTATGATGTGGTGCACACTTGGTATGGCCTATGACGTGGTTAACCCATGACGTCACCTATGGCGTGGTGCACCCTTGGCATGGCCCATGACGTGGTTAAACTTTGGTGTGGCCTATGGTGTGGTCACCCTTGGCGTGGCCTATGGCGTGGTGCCCCCTTGGTGTGGCCTAAGGCATGGTGCCCCTTGGTGTGGCCTAAGGCATGGTGACCCCTTCGTGTGGCCTAAGGCATGGTGACCCCTTCGTGTGGCCTAAGGCATGGTGCCCCTTGGTGTAGCCTAAGGCATGGTGCCCCCTTGGTGTGGCCTAAGGCATGGTGCCCCCTTGGTGTGGCGTATGGAGTGGTGAATTGTTACGCTTTTCGATTTGGGTATTGAGCCCAGTCCCTTTTCTTGATTCACAGTGCTCGCTTGGTAATGGTGAATGCTGTCTAGAAGCAATCCCCGTTCATGCGCTTGTGCACTGACACTGGAGGAGCCCAGCGGTGCAGTCAGTGTCAGTGCGGGCAAGCACGCAATGTGGCTGCGGGCACAGTTAGCAGCCGCAGCTCACAAGCCTTCAGTGCCCTCTGCTCCTCTGTGAAGCCGCTCGCTTATACACTTCTGGGTGTATCGAGAGGCAGCCGCAGACAGGAGGAGTCCGGTGTGCCAATGGGGTCCAACGTTGTGAGTGTGCCAATGGGGTCCTCCAGTATCGGTGTGAAAGTGCAGAAATGGTGATTGATTATAGACAGAGGACACACTTACCCAGCGAGTGCTGTCAATCAAGACAAAGGACTCCAATGCAAACTGGAGGGCACCACTGAAACGAGTTGTTTGTATACCAGTAAATATATACCAGTAACATGTATATGCCTGGTATGATATCTCTGGGGGTCACGCCCACCATATAAATATTTAAACAATTTAAATGTCACTTTGTGGGTGACAGACTCCCATTAACCTAATAGTAACTAACCAAACTAACGCCATTGTAACTAATACTCATCTAAACCAATAACTACTTCTAAACTGCAAATAAAGACTAGTACTAGTCATATTAATCTACCCTAATAGTAACTACTAACCTAACATCATGACTAACTACTACTGTATAGTAATAAAATCTACTAATCCATCCTGATAATACAGCTGACATTCATCTACCCTATTAGTAATGGTTACTGAACTAACCCAATAGTAACTACAACCAATATAACTTCATAATGACTATTACTAATCCGGCCTGTTTTACTTTGCTTGTGTTATATCCTGCATCTGGCCCAATTTGTAATTATCTGATAAAGATGGGTCAGAGGACTCTCCCCTCTCCTTAACACCTGAATGCATTTGCTAGCATATATATTGTGAAGACTAAGTCTGATGACGTAGTCTGCCAGTGTGAATTCACCAAGTGTGATAATGAATTAGACCTGAATGGAACAGAAGGAAACAGAAACATTGTTTACTTTGCCTGGGTATCCTGTTTGTTTTCTCTCTCTCCCCTATAGTCCTCCACTTTCTACTAACCCCCCTAATCCCTACACCTAGCAAGGAACTCTTCATCTCTCCCTCCATCCTCCCCATTCATCTTACCTCCTCCTCAGAAATATTCCTCAACATTCAATCCTGCATCTCCAAACACAGACAGCCAACTCATGCCCTCTCCTCCTCCCACCTGCTCACACTTTCTCTGCTCCTTCTGACTGCAGGTGATATCTCTCCTCACCACATCCCCACAGTCACTCCCACCTCCTATCCACGATATGTCACAAACTCTCGCAACCTTTCAAACCTTATATCCATCCGCCCAGCCCCCGCTTCCCCAGTCCCACTAACAGGAGCTCTATGGAACGCTCGCTCCGTGTGCAACAAACTTTCCTACATCCATGACCTTTTCATTACTAACAAACTTTCCTTCCTCGCCATCACAGAAACCTGGCTCACCCCCTCAGACACAGCCTCTCCAGCTGCACTTTCATACTGCGGATTCCACCTTTCCCACACCCCCCGCTCCAGCGGCAAGCATGGTGGAGGAGTAGGTTTTCTCCTGTCAGATACCTGCACCTTCACCCAAATCCCACTGCCGCACTCCATTACTCTCCCCTCTTTTGAGGTGCACTGTGTGAGCATCTCTCCCCCTCCAACCTCCAACTGGCAGTCATTTACCGCCCCCCAGGGCTAGCCACCACTTTCTTCAACCACTTCACCACCTCGCTACTTCACTTCCTTTCTGCCGACATCCCCACTATCATAATGGGTGACTTCAACATCCCCATTGACACTTCCCACTTGTCTGTCTCTAAGTTCCTATCTCTCACTTCCTCCTTCGGCCTCGCTCAATGGTCTTCGGCAGCTACTCATAAAGATGGCCACACACTGGACCTCATCTTCACCCGCCTCTGTTCCCTATCTAACCTCTCTAACTCACCTCTCCCTCTCTCTGACCACAACCTACTCACATTCTCTACCCTCTCCTCTCCAGGTCCACAATCCCCACTCCACAAACTTACACACGCTCGCAGAAACCTCAAACACCTTGACCTACACTCACTCTCTGAATTCCTTCTTCCTCTCACAGGCATAAGTTCATTACACAATGCAGATGTTGCTGCCGCTTCATATAACACCACAACAGCTGCAGCTCTCAATTCGGTTGCCCCCTCACACATACCACAGCTCGCACACTCAATAGGCAACCCTGGCACACCAACCTAACCAAAGAACTGCGAAGGGCCTCCAGGGTTGCTGAGCGGAGATGGAA
Source organism: Phyllobates terribilis (assembly GCF_046119375.1). Lineage (NCBI taxonomy): Eukaryota > Metazoa > Chordata > Amphibia > Anura > Dendrobatidae > Phyllobates > Phyllobates terribilis. Next base: position 171,323,196 of record NW_027362773.1, read on the forward strand.
AAGGTCCAATTCCAACGAGCACTTCGTCGCATTCAAACAGTCCCTCACTTCTTTCAAGTCCACACTTACTGCTGCAAAACAAACCAACTTCTCATCTCTCATATCCTCCCTGTCCCACAAACCTAAACAGCTATTCAAAATTTTCAATTCTCTCCTCCGTCCCCCAGCACCTCCTCCCTCTTCTCTCATCTCAGCCGAAGCCTTTGCCTCATTCTTCAAGCAGAAGATTGGCAGCATCAGACAATGCTTTTGCCTAAAGTCCCCACAGCCCCTCCTCATCTCTACTCAACCTTCCTCCTCCAAAACCAGATTCTCCACCATTACGGAAGATCAACTTTCCTCTTTACTCTCCAAATCACACCTCACCATCTGTAAACTTGACCCAATCCAGTCTCACCTCATCCCTAACGTTACCACAATCCTCATCCCAACCCTAACCCACCTTTTCAAAATGTCACTAACAACTGGTGTCTTCCCCTCATGCTTCAAACATGCCGCAATCACACCCATCCTCAAAAAGCCCTCCCTTGACCCATCCTCTCTGACTAGCTATCGCCCCATATCACTTCTCCCCTATGCCTCAAAACTACTGGAACAACAGGTCCATTCTGAACTGTCCTCCCACCTCTCCTCCTGCTCTCTGTTTGACCGCCTATAATCTGGCTTCCGACTGCATCACTCGACTGAAACTGCCCTGACTAAAGTCACCATCGACCTAACTGCCAAATTCAAGCGACACTACTCTGTCCTCCTCCTTCTGGACCTGTCCTCCTCCTCCTGGACCTGTCATCTGCCTTCGACACAGTGGACCATTCCCTCTTACTACAGACTCTCTCATCTCTTGACATCACAGACTTGGCCCTATCCTGGATCTCCTGATACCTAATAGACCGGAGATTCAGTGTCTCCCACTCACACACCACCTCCTCATCTCGCCCCCTATCTGTCGGTGTCCCCCAAGGTTCAGTTCTAGGACCCCCGCTCTTCTCCATCTACACCTTTGGCCTGGGACAGTTCATAGAGTCTCACGGCTTTCAGTATCACCTCTGTGCTGATGACACACTGATCTACCTCTCTGGGCCCGATATCTCCTCCCTACTAACCAGAATCCCACAATGTCTGTCTGCTATTTCATCGTTCTTCTCTGCTAGATTTCTAAAACTTAACATGGACAAAACAGAATTCATCATCTTTCCGCCATCTCATTCAACCCCCCCAACTGACCTATCCATCATAGTCAATGGCTGTCCACTCTCCCCAGTCCCTCAAGCTCGCTGCCTCGGGGTAACCCTGGACTCTGATCTCTCCTTCACACCACATATCCAAGCCCTTTCCACTTCCTGCCGACTCCAACTCAAAAATATCTCCCGGATCCGCACATTCCTCAACCATGAATCTGCGAAAACATTAGTGTACGCCCTCATCATCTCCCGCCTCGGCTACTGCAACCTCCTGCTCTGTGGCCTCCCCTCTAACACTCTCGCACCCCTCCAATCTATCCTAAACTCTGCTGCCAATCTAATCGACCTGACCCCCCACTATTCCCCGGCCTCTCCTCTCTGTCAATCCCTTCACTGGCTCCCCATTGCCCAGAGACTCCAGTTCAAAACCCTATCCATGGCATACAAAGCCATCCACAACCTGTCTCCTCCATATATCTGTGACCTAGTCTCCTGGTACATACCTGCACGCAGCCTCCGATCCTCACAAGATCTCCTTCTCTACCCCCTCTTATCTCCTCTTCCCACAATCGTATACAAGATTTCTCCCGTGCATCCCCCCTACTCTGGAACTCTCTACCCCAACACATCAGACTCTCACCTACCATGGAAACCTTCAAAAAGAAATCTGAAGACCCACCTCTTCCGACAAGCCTACAACCTGCAGTAACCACCGCTCCACCATACCGCTGCACGACCAGCTCTACCCAAACCTACTGTATCCTCACCCATCCCTTGTAGACTGTGAGTCCTCGCGGGCAGGGTCCTCGCTCCACCATACCGCTGCACGACCAGCTCTACCCTCACCTACTGTATCCTCACCCATCCCCTGTAGATTGTGAGCCCTCACGGGCAGGGTCCTCGCTCCACCATACTGCTGCACGACCAGCCCTACCCTCACCTACTGTATCCTCACCCATCCCTTGTAGACTGTGAGCCCTCGCGGGCAGGGTCCTCGCTCCACCATACCGCTGCACGACCAGCTCTACCCTCACCTACTGTATCCTCACCCATCCCCTGTAGATTGTGAGCCCTCGCGGGCAGGGTCCTCGCTCCACCATACCGCTGCACGACCAGCTCTACCCTCACCTACTGTATCCTCACCCATCCCTTGTAGACTGTGAGCCCTCGTGGGCAGGGTCCTCGCTCCACCATACCACTGCACGACCAGCTCTACCCTCACCTACTGTATCCTCACCCATCCCCTGTAGACTGTGAGCCCTCGCGGGCAGGGTCCTCGCTCCACCATACCACTGCACGACCAGCTCTACCCTCACCTATTGTATCCTCACCCATCCCTTGTAGATTGTGAGCCCTCGCGGGCAGGGTCCTCGCTCCACCATACCGCTGCACGACCAGCTCTACCCTCACCTACTGTATCCTCACCCATCCCGTGTAGATTGTGAGCCCTCGCGGGCAGGGTCCTCACTCCACCATACCGCTGCACGACCAGCTCTACCCTCACCTACTGTATCCTCACCCATCCCTTGTAGATTGTGAGCCCTCGCGGGCAGGGTCCTCGCCCCACCATACCACTGCACGACCAGCCCTACCCTCACCTACTGTATCCTCACCCATTCCTTGTAGATTGTGAGCCCTCGCGGGCAGGGTCCTCGCTCCACCATACTGCTGCACAACCAGCCCTACCCTCGCCTACTGTATCCCAACCATCCCCTGTAGATTGTGAGCCCTCGCGGGCAGGGTCCTCGCTCCACCATACCGCTGAACGACCAGCTCTACCCTCACCTACTGTATCCCAACCATCCCTTGTAGACTGTGAGCCCTCGCGGGCAGGGTCCTCGCTCCACCATACCGCTGCACGACCAGCTCTACCCTCACCTACTGTATCCCAACCATCCCCTGTAGACTGTGAGCCCTCGCGGGCAGGGTCCTCGCTCCATCATACCGCTGCACGACCAGCTCTACCATCACCTACTGTATCCTCACCCATCCCTTGTAGACTGTGAGCCCTCGCGGGCAGGGTCCTCACTCCATCATACCGCTGCATGACCAGCTCTATCCTCACCTACTGTATCCTCACCCATCCCTTGTAGATTGTGAGCCCTCGCGGGCAGGGTCCTCGCTCCACCATACTGCTGCACGATCAGCTCTACCCTCACCTACTGTATCCTCACCCATCCCTTGTAGACTGTGAGCCCTCGCGGGCAGGGTCCTCACTCCATCATACCGCTGCATGACCAGCTTTATCCTCACCTACTGTATCCTCACCCATCCCTTGTAGATTGTGAGCCCTCGCGGGCAGGGTCCTCGCTCCACCATACCGCTGCATGACCAGCTCTACCCTCACCTACTGTATCCCAACCATCCCCTGTAGACTGTGAGCCCTCGCGGCCAGGGTCCTCGCTCCACCATACCGCTGCACGACCAGCTCTGCCCTCACCTACTGTATCCTCACCCATCCCTTGTAGACTGTGAGCCCTCGCGGGCAGGGTACTCGCTCCACCATACCGCTGCATGACCAGCTCTACCCTCACCTACTGTATCCTCATCCATCCCTTGTAGACTGTGAGCCCTCGCGGGCAGGGTCCTCGCTCCACCATACCGCTGCATGACCAGCTCTACCCTCACCTACTGTATCCTCACCCATCCCTTGTAGACTGTGAGCCCTCGCGGGCAGGGTCCTCGCTCCACCATACCGCTGCACGACCAGCTCTACCCTCACCTACTGTATCCTCACCCATCCCTTGTAGACTGTGAGCCCTCGCGGGGAGGGTCCTCGCTCCACCATACCGCTGCACGACCAGCTCTACCCTCACCTCCTGTATCCTCACCCATCCTTTGTAGATTGTGAGCCCTCGCGGGCAGGGTCCTCTCCTCCTGTACCAATCGCTGACTTGTATTGTTCATGATTACTGTAATTGTTTTTGCTATGTATACCCCTATCACATGTAAAGCGTCATGGAATAAATGGTGCTATAATAATAAATAATAATAATAATAATAACTTACTACTAATCTACTATACTAACAATAACTAGTAATAAATCCTAATAGTAACTCACAGTGATTTACCTTACTAAATATAGCTACGATCACCATTACTAATCTTTCCTTATTCCAGCATTATTAATAGCTGATCATATTAAATTAGATCTAGATTAAGAAGTAATAATTATACAATTTGACAATAACTAAGCCAGTAATAATTTGCTCATCCAGTCGTCCACATCAGTTTGGGGATCACTCTCATGTGATAGTATAATAGTCACAAACGTATCAAGGATGGAAGTACTGTAAGTCCTAACTTTCTATCCTGGAGTCTCGGAGGCCTCTGCAGGGGCGGAGCTCCAGATTAGAGACCTCCTGGGCGTCACCCTCAGTGGACTCTCTCGGCCAATTACACTGTACTGGATCTAGTCTCCTCCGATGTACTGTAACTCTAATCCACAACGTCACAGGTGGATCAGAGGTGCATTGAATGAGGAGACAAAAGCTCCACAGTATTCGCTCTACCACCACTTTGTTTTCTCCAGGGTTTAAGTCGCCATGGACATTTCTTTATTTTTTATTACATTTTCTTTTTTTCTTTTTAGATTGCCATGAAAATGAAAATTCAACTTTCTTCCAAAAACACCACATCACGAAGACCAAACCAAACCGTTCTGCATCTGAACCAAGACCCTTTTTTTGTTGTTTTGCGTTTTGTATCCATTGCTAGCGCCCTTCTGTTATTTATTGTATAGAGACAGAGAGAAAAAGTATTTATTACAACCAAATGAGTCTATTCTTTTTATATCTTATATTTCAAAATAAAATCTGACGGCATCCATTGATTCTTTACATTGCGGCGTCCTGGCGGACTGCACAGCCCTCGGGGGACACACTGTACAGGTCCATGTCGGGGCGGATGAGGAGTGCGCCGTGCCTTGGACTGACATGATTGTACAGTATGTTACAAATAGAATAAACATTGTATCAATTGTGTATTTCAGCAAGATTAAAAAAGTATTTTAGATACAGCGCCGTTCCTTCTCCTTTCTTTATGGCAGTTTTATCCACTCCAGGTAAATAATGGTGGTCAGTGATAACCCCCAGGGGTCACACATCAATTGACACACATCACCGGTAGAATATGGAGTCCAGATAGAACCCCATATTTATAAAGCTCTAACCCCCCCCTCCCGGGAGCTCCAGGACTGGAGAGGGTTTAGTTTTCTGATTAGCGGGTTCTGGCAGAGATCTGAGCCCAGATGACATAGCGCAGAACATCCTGGTGAAAAATATGATATATGGGGGACAGTGCATCAGTAGAAATATACCGTCATCCGCGGGACAAAGACTGTCACCAGTGACCTCATAAGAAGGTCAAGACTATTCTATCAGTCACGCTGGCCTCCATCTTACATCAGGAGGCCTTCCTATGGTGCTTAAGTCTGTCATAGAGGCATTTAGCTTACTGTTACAGTCTCAGAAGCGATGAGCTTGGTGCTACAGTCTCTCATAGAGGCGATGAGCTTGGTGTTACAGTCTCTCATATAAGCGATGAGCTTGGTGTTACAGTCTCTCATAGAGGCGATGAGCTTGGTGTTACAGTCTCTCATATAAGCGATGAGCTTGGTGTTACAGTCTCTCATATAGGCGATGAGCTTGGTGCTACAGTCTCTCATAGAGGCGATGAGCTTGGTGTTACAGTCTCTCATATAGGCGATGAGCTTGGTGTTACAGTCTCTCATATAGGCGATGAGCTTGGTGCTACAGTCTCTCATAGAGACGATGAGCTTGGTGTTACAGTCTCTCATAGAGACGATGAGCTTGGTGTTACAGTCTCTCATATAAGCGATGAGCTTGGTGTTACAGTCTCTCATATAGGCGATGAGCTTGGTGCTACAGTCTCTCATAGAGACGATGAGCTTGGTGTTACAGTCTCTCATAGAGACGATGAGCTTGGTGTTACAGTCTCTCATAGAGACGATGAGCTTGGTGTTACAGTCTCTCATAGAGGCGATGAGCTTGGTGTTACAGTCTCTCATATAAGCGATGAGCTTGGTGTTACAGTCTCTCATATAGGCGATGAGCTTGGTGTTACAGTCTCTCATAGAGACGATGAGCTTGGTGTTACAGTCTCTCATATAGGCAATGATCTTGGTGTTACAGTCTCTCATATAGGCGATGAGCTTGGTGTTACAGTCTCTCATAGAGACGATGAGCTTGGTGTTACAGTCTCTCATAGAGACGATGAGCTTGGTGTTACAGTCTCTCATATAGGCGATGAGCTTGGTGTTACAGTCTCTCATATAGGCGATGAGCTTGGTGTTACAGTCTCTCATAGAGGCAATGAGCTTGGTGTTACAGTCTCTCATATAGGCGATGAGCTTGGTGTTACAGTCTCTCATAGAGGCGATGAGCTTGGTGTTACAGTCTCTCATAGAGACGATGAGCTTCGTATTACAGTCTCTCATAGAGACGATGAACTTGATGTTACAGTCTCTTACAGAGGCAATGAGCTCGGTCTTAAAGTCCCTTACAGAGGCGATGAGCTCGGTCTTAAAGTCCCTTACAGAGGCGATGAGCTCGGTCTTAAAGTCCCTTACAGAGGCGATGAGCTCGGTCTTAAAGTCGCTTAGAGAGGCAATGAGCTTGGTGTTACAGTCTCTTATAGAGGCAATGAGCTCGGTCTTAAAGTCCCTTACAGAGGCAATGAGCTCGGTCTTAAAGTCCCTTACAGAGGCGATGAGCTCGGTCTTAAAGTCCCTTACAGAGGCGATGAGCTCGGTCTTAAAGTCCCTTATAGAGGCGATGAGCTCGGTCTTAAAGTCCCTTACAGAGGCAATGAGCTTGGTGTTACAGTCTCTTATAGAGGCGATGAGCTTGATGTTACAGGCTCGCATAAAGGCAATGAGCTTGGTGTTAGTCTCTTATAGAGGCAATGAGCTTGGTCTTACAGTCTCTTATAGAGGCGATGAGCTTGGTCTTACAGTCCCTTACAGAGGCGATGAGCTTGATGTTACAGGCTCTAATAGGGGTGATGAGCTTGGTCTTACAGTCCCTTACAGAGGCGATGAGCTTGATGTTACAGTCTCTAATAGAGGTGATGAGCTTGATGTTACAGGCTCTAATAGGGGCGATGAGCTTGGTCTTATAGTCCCTTAAAGAGGCGATGAGCTTGATGTTACAGGCTCTCATAAAGGCGATAAGCTTGGTGTTAGTCTCTTACATAGGTGATGAGCTTGGTCTTATAGTCCCTTACATAGGCGATGAGCTTGATGTTACAGGCTCGCATAAAGGCGATGAGCTTGGTATTAGTCTCTTATAGAGGCGATGAGCTTGGTCTTACAGTCCCTTACAGAGGCGATGAGCTTGATGTTACAGGCTCGCATAAAGGCGATGAGCTTGATGTAACAGTATGTCATAGGAGTGATGAGCTTGGTATTAGTCTCTTATAGGGGCGATGAGCTTGGTCTTACAGTCCCTTACAGAGGCGATGAGCTTGATGTTACAGGCTCTCATAAAGGCGATGAGCTTGATGTAACAGTATGTCACAGGAGTGATGAGCTTGGTATTAGTCTTTTATGGAGGCAATGTGTTTTCTTTTGTGCAATGGTTCTATACTGAAACGTGGCATTTCTCACTAACACCTGTGGGTGGGCAATCCACTGCCACACTGCATTCGTTGACTTGTGAGAGTGGCAGTGGTCTCGATGTTCACCACATGCCACCTCTTAGCCGTCCTCAGTCTATGGCTGCTGCGGTCTCTTTCGTCTTGGCCTCTGTGTAGAGACCAACAGGAACCAAATAAGCCATTGAAGCGAGCGGCCTCAGCTCTTGCTTTCTGAGGGAAGTTGTGGCTTCCTTTAGTACAATTTTTCAGTAAATTTGGCCTTTTTAGCGCTTTTCAGTTATTTTGTCAGCGATTCTGGCATTTTTCATATTTCGGGACTCAAATGTACAGATACAAGAGCTGTTTATTAAGCCGTTGTTTGCATTGTGTGAACGCTCACTTACTGTGCCGGAGTGTATGTGCTCGCAGCGTCGAGCGCGGCTGATGCAGAATTTCTGTACAGAGAATCCGTGGCGGCAGCAATGCAGGTGAGGTCTGATGACATATATATTGCAGAAACGTTCCGTGCAGATTATTCAATCTGTTCCGCGTCATGTTATATTGTAGATTTTTAGCTCATTTGTAGGGAAATTTAGATTGATATATTTTGCATTTATTTAAAAAAAAAAAATGTTTGAATTTTGATAAAAAATGGAGAAAAACTAGAACGTTTTCAGACTTCTCAAGCTTATATCGCTAAACCCGAAAGTCACACTGCACAAAAGAGCTAATAAATCCCAATATCCATGTGTCTACTTCACGTCGGTGTTACTTACTCAATACCCTTCTATTGTGAGGATGGTAGAAGTCAGAAAAGATTTGCAGCACTTTTTTTGAAAAAAATTATGAAACTGATTGTTTTAGGGACTTTACCCTTTTGAAATGACTGTGAGTCTCGTATATATTGAAAAAAGTCAAAAGTGATAAGTGTAAAGCTGCCCCCCGAACAGTACTCAGGCCCAGTGATAAGTGTAACGCTGCCCCCCGAACAGTACCCAGGCCCAGTGATAAGTGTAACGCTGCCCCCGTACAGTACTCAGGCCTAGTGATAAGTGTAACGCTGCCCCCCGAACAGTACCCAGGCCCAGTGATAAGTGTAACGCTGCCCCCGTACAGTACCCAGGCCCAGTGATAAGTGTAACGCTGCCCCCGTACAGTACCCAGGCCCAGTGATAAGTGTAACGCTGCCCCCCGAACAGTACCCAGGCCCAGTGATAAGTGTAACGCTGCCCCCGTACAGTACCCAGGCCCAGTGATAAGTGTAACGCTGCCCCCGTACAGTACTCAGGCCCAGTGATAAGTGTAACGCTGCCCCCCGTACAGTACTCAGGCCCAGTGATAAGTGTAAAGCTGCCCCCCGTACAGTACTCAGGCCCAGTGATAAGTGTAAAGCTGCCCCCCGTACAGTACTCAGGCCCAGTGATAAGTGTAACGCTGCCCCCCGTACAGTACTCAGGCCCAGTGATAAGTGTAACGCTGCCCCCGTACAGTACCCAGGCCCAGTGATAAGTGTAACGCTGCCCCCCGTACAGTACTCAGGCCCAGTGATAAGTGTAACGCTGCCCCCCGAACAGTACCCAGGCCCAGTGATAAGTGTAACGCTGCCCCCGTACAGTACTCAGGCCCAGTGATAAGTGTAAAGCTGCCCCCCGTACAGTACTCAGGCCCAGTGATAAGTGTAACGCTGCCCCCCGTACAGTACTCAGGCCCAGTGATAAGTGTAACGCTGCCCCCCGTACAGTACTCAGGCCCAGTGATAAGTGTAACGCTGCCCCCCGAACAGTACCCAGGCCCAGTGATAAGTGTAATGCTGCCCCCCGTACAGTACTCAGGCCCAGTGATAAGTGTAACGCTGCCCCCGTACAGTACCCAGGCCCAGTGATAAGTGTAACGCTGCCCCCCGTACAGTACTCAGGCCCAGTGATAAGTGTAACGCTGCCCCCCGAACAGTACCCAGGCCCAGTGATAAGTGTAACGCTGCCCCCGTACAGTACTCAGGCCCAGTGATAAGTGTAAAGCTGCCCCCCGTACAGTACTCAGGCCCAGTGATAAGTGTAAAGCTGCCCCCCGTACAGTACTCAGGCCCAGTGATAAGTGTAACGTAGCCCCCGGACAGTACTCAGGACCAGTGATAAGTGTAACGCTGCCCCCCGTACAGAACTCAGGCCCAGTGATAAGTGTAACGCTGCCCCCCGTACAGTACTCAGGCCCAGTGATAAGTGTAACGCTGCCCCCCGTACAGTACTCAGGCCCAGTGATAAGTGTAACGCTGCCCCCCGTACAGTACTCAGGCCCAGTGATAAGTGTAACGCTGCCCCCCGAACAGTACCCAGGCCCAGTGATAAGTGTAACGCTGCACCCCGTACAGTACTCAGGCCCAGTGATAAGTGTAACGCTGCCCCCGTACAGTACTCAGGCCCAGTGATAAGTGTAACGCTGCCCCCCGTACAGTACTCAGGCCCAGTGATAAGTGTAACGCTGCCCCCCGAACAGTACCCAGGCCCAGTGATAAGTGTAACGCTGCCCCCCGTACAGTACTCAGGCCCAGTGATAAGTGTAACGCTGCCCCCCGTACAGTACTCAGGCCCAGTGATAAGTGTAACGCTGCCCCCGTACAGTACTCAGGCCCAGTGATAAGTGTAACGCTGCCCCCCGTACAGTACCCAGGCCCAGTGATAAGTGTAACGCTGCCCCCCGTACAGTACTCAGGCCCAGTGATAAGTGTAAAGCTGCCCCCCGTACAGTACTCAGGCCCAGTGATAAGTGTAACGCTGCCCCCCGTACAGTACTCAGGCCCAGTGATAAGTGTAACGCTGCCCCCGTACAGTACCCAGGCCCAGTGATAAGTGTAACGCTGCCCCCCGTACAGTACTCAGGCCCAGTGATAAGTGTAAAGCTGCCCCCCGTACAGTACTCAGGCCCAGTGATAAGTGTAACGCTGCCCCCCGTACAGTACTCAGGCCCAGTGATAAGTGTAACGCTGCCCCCCGTACAGTACTCAGGCCCAGTGATAAGTGTAACGCTGCCCCCCGTACAGTACTCAGGCCCAGTGATAAGTGTAACGCAGCCCCCGGACAGTACTCAGGCCCAGTGATAAGTGTAAAGCTGCCCCCCGTACAGTACTCAGGTCCAGTGATAAGTGTAACGCTGCCCCCCGTACAGTACTCAGGCCCAGTGATAAGTGTAACGCTGCCCCCCGTACAGTACTCAGGCCCAGTGATAAGTGTAACGCAGCCCCCGGACAGTACTCAGGCCCAGTGATAAGTGTAACGCTGCCCCCCGTACAGTACTCAGGCCCAGTGATAAGTGTAACGCAGCCCCCGGACAGTACTCAGGCCCAGTGATAAGTGTAACGCTGCCCCCCGTACAGTACTCAGGCCCAGTGATAAGTGTAACGCAGCCCCCGTACAGTACTCAGGCCTAGTGATAAGTGTAAAGCTGCCCCCCGTACAGTACTGAGGCCCAGGGATAAGTGTAACGCTGCCCCCCGTACAGTACTCAGGCCTAGTGATAAGTGTAAAGCTGCCCCCCGTACAGTACTCAGGCCCAGGGATAAGTGTAACGCTGCCCCCCGTACAGTACTCAGGCCCAGTGATAAGTGTAACGCTGCCCCCCGTACAGTACTCAGGCCTAGTGATAAGTGTAACGCTGCCCCCCGTACAGAACTCAGGCCCAGTGATAAGTGTAACGCTGCCCCCCGTACAGAACTCAGGCCCAGGGATAAGTGTAACGCTGCCCCCCGTACAGAACTCAGGCCCAGTGATAAGTGTAACGCTGCCCCCCGTACAGTACTCAGGCCCAGTGATAAGTGTAACGCTGCCCCCCGTACAGTACTCAGGCCCAGTGATAAGTGTAACGCTGCCCCCCGTACAGTACTCAGGCCCAGTGATAAGTGTAACACTGCCCCCCGTACAGTACTCAGGCCCAGTGATAAGTGTAACGCTGCCCCCCGTACAGTACTCAGGCCTAGTGATAAGTGTAACGCTGCCCCCGTACAGTACTCAGGCCCAGTGATAAGTGTAACGCTGCCCCCCGTACAGTACTCAGGCCCAGTGATAAGTGTAACGCTGCCCCCGTACAGTACTCAGGCCCAGTGATAAGTGTAACGCTGCCCCCGTACAGTACTCAGGCCCAGTGATAAGTGTAACGCTGCCCCCCGTACAGTACTCAGGCCCAGTGATAAGTGTAACGCTGCCCCCGTACAGTACTCAGGCCCAGTGATAAGTGTAACGCTGCCCCCGTACAGTACTCAGGCCCAGTGATAAGTGTAACGCTGCCCCCCGTACAGTACTCAGGCCCAGTGATAAGTGTAACGCTGCCCCCGTACAGTACTCAGGCCCAGTGATAAGTGTAACGCTGCCCCCGTACAGTACTCAGGCCCAGTGATAAGTGTAACGCTGCCCCCCGTACAGTACTCAGGCCCAGTGATAAGTGTAACGCTGCCCCCCGTACAGTACTCAGGCCCAGTGATAAGTGTAACGCTGCCCCCGTACAGTACTCAGGCCCAGTGATAAGTGTAACGCTGCCCCCCGTACAGTACTCAGGCCCAGTGATAAGTGTAACGCTGCCCCCCGTACAGAACTCAGGCCCAGTGATAAGTGTAACGCTGCCCCCGTACAGTACTCAGGCCCAGTGATAAGTGTAACGCTGCCCCCCGTACAGTACTCAGGCCCAGTGATAAGTGTAACGCTGCCCCCGTACAGTACTCAGGCCCAGTGATAAGTGTAACGCTGCCCCCGTACAGTACTCAGGCCCAGTGATAAGTGTAACGCTGCCCCCCGTACAGTACTCAGGCCCAGTGATAAGTGTAACGCTGCCCCCGTACAGTACTCAGGCCCAGTGATAAGTGTAACGCTGCCCCCCGTACAGTACTCAGGCCCAGTGATAAGTGTAACGCTGCCCCCGTACAGTACTCAGGCCCAGTGATAAGTGTAACGCTGCCCCCCGTACAGTACTCAGGCCCAGTGATAAGTGTAAAGCTGCCCCCGTACAGTACTCAGGCCCAGTGATAAGTGTAACGCTGCCCCCGTACAGTACTCAGGCCCAGTGATAAGTGTAACGCTGCCCCCCGTACAGTACTCAGGCCCAGTGATAAGTGTAACGCTGCCCCCGTACAGTACTCAGGCCCAGTGATAAGTGTAACGCTGCCCCCGTACAGTACTCAGGCCCAGTGATAAGTGTAACGCTGCCCCCCGTACAGTACTCAGGCCCAGTGATAAGTGTAAAGCTGCCCCCGTACAGTACTCAGGCCCAGTGATAAGTGTAACGCTGCCCCCGTACAGTACTCAGGCCTAGTGATAAGTGTAACGCTGCCCCCCGTACAGTACTCAGGCCCAGTGATAAGTGTAACGCTGCCCCCGTACAGTACTCAGGCCCAGTGATAAGTGTAACGCTGCCCCCCGTACAGTACTCAGGCCCAGTGATAAGTGTAACGCTGCCCCCGTACAGTACTCAGGCCCAGTGATAAGTGTAACGCTGCCCCCGTACAGTACTCAGGCCCAGTGATAAGTGTAACGCTGCCCCCGTACAGTACTCAGGCCCAGTGATAAGTGTAACGCTGCCCCCGTACAGTACTCAGGCCCAGTGATAAGTGTAACGCTGCCCCCCGTACAGTACTCAGGCCCAGTGATAAGTGTAACGCTGCCCCCCGTACAGTACTCAGGCCCAGTGATAAGTGTAACGCTGCCCCCGTACAGTACTCAGGCCTAGTGATAAGTGTAACGCTGCCCCCCGTACAGTACTCAGGCCCAGTGATAAGTGTAACGCTGCCCCCGTACAGTACTCAGGCCCAGTGATAAGTGTAACGCTGCCCCCCGTACAGAACTCAGGCCTAGTGATAAGTGTAACGCTGCCCCCCGTACAGTACTCAGGCCTAGTGATAAGTGTAACGCTGTCCCCCGTACAGTACTCAGGCCTAGTGATAAGTGTAACGCTGCCCCCCGTACAGTACTCAGGCCCAGTGATAAGTGTAACGCTGCCCCCGTACAGTATTCAGGCCCAGTGATAAGTGTAACGCTGCCCCCGTACAGTACTCAGGCCCAGTGATAAGTGTAACGCTGCCCCCCGTACAGTACTCAGGCCCAGTGATAAGTGTAACGCTGCCCCCCGTGCAGTACTCAGGCCCAGTGATAAGTGTAACGCTGCCCCCCGTACAGTACTCAGGCCCAGTGATAAGTGTAACGCTGCCCCCCGTACAGTACTCAGGCCCAGTGATAAGTGTAACGCTGCCCCCCGTACAGTACTCAGGCCCAGTGATAAGTGTAACGCTGCCCCCGTACAGTACTCAGGCCCAGTGATAAGTGTAACGCTGCCCCCCGTACAGTACTCAGGCCCAGTGATAAGTGTAACGCTGCCCCCGTACAGTACTCAGGCCCAGTGATAAGTGTAACGCTGCCCCCGTACAGTACTCAGGACCAGTGATAAGTGTAACGCTGCCCCCCGTACAGAACTCAGGCCCAGTGATAAGTGTAACGCTGCCCCCCGTACAGTACTCAGGCCCAGTGATAAGTGTAACGCTGCCCCCCGTACAGTACTCAGGCCCAGTGATAAGTGTAACGCTGCCCCCGTACAGTACTCAGGCCCAGGGATAAGTGTAACGCTGCCCCCCGTACAGTACTCAGGCCCAGTGATAAGTGTAACGCTGCCCCCCGTACAGTACTCAGGCCCAGTGATAAGTGTAACGCTGCCCCCGTACAGTACTCAGGCCCAGTGATAAGTGTAACGCTGCCCCCGTACAGTACTCAGGCCCAGTGATAAGTGTAACGCTGCCCCCCGTACAGTACTCAGGCCCAGTGATAAGTGTAACGCTGCCCCCCGTACAGTACTCAGGCCCAGTGATAAGTGTAACGCTGCCCCCCGTACAGTACTCAGGCCCAGTGATAAGTGTAACGCTGCCCCCGTACAGTACTCAGGCCCAGTGATAAGTGTAACGCTGCCCCCGTACAGTACTCAGGCCCAGTGATAAGTGTAACGCTGCCCCCGTACAGTACTCAGGCCCAGTGATAAGTGTAACGCTGCCCCCGTACAGTACTCAGGCCCAGTGATAAGTGTAACGCTGCCCCCGTACAGTACTCAGGCCCAGTGATAAGTGTAACGCTGCCCCCGTACAGTACTCAGGACCAGTGATAAGTGTAACGCTGCCCCCCGTACAGAACTCAGGCCCAGTGATAAGTGTAACGCTGCCCCCCGTACAGTACTCAGGCCCAGTGATAAGTGTAACGCTGCCCCCCGTACAGTACTCAGGCCCAGTGATAAGTGTAACGCTGCCCCCGTACAGTACTCAGGCCCAGGGATAAGTGTAACGCTGCCCCCCGTACAGTACTCAGGCCCAGTGATAAGTGTAACGCTGCCCCCCGTACAGTACTCAGGCCCAGTGATAAGTGTAACGCTGCCCCCGTACAGTACTCAGGCCCAGTGATAAGTGTAACGCTGCCCCCCGTACAGTACTCAGGCCCAGTGATAAGTGTAACGCTGCCCCCGTACAGTACTCAGGCCCAGTGATAAGTGTAACGCTGCCCCCGTACAGTACTCAGGCCCAGTGATAAGTGTAACGCTGCCCCCCGTACAGTACTCAGGCCCAGTGATAAGTGTAACGCTGCCCCCCGTACAGTACTCAGGCCCAGTGATAAGTGTAACGCTGCCCCCCGTACAGTACTCAGGCCCAGTGATAAGTGTAACGCTGCCCCCGTACAGTACTCAGGCCCAGTGATAAGTGTAACGCTGCCCCCCGTACAGTACTCAGGCCCAGTGATAAGTGTAACGCTGCCCCCCGTACAGTACTCAGGCCCAGTGATAAGTGTAACGCTGCCCCCCGTACAGTACTCAGGCCCAGTGATAAGTGTAACGCTGCCCCCCGAACAGTACCCAGGCCCAGTGATAAGTGTAACGCTGCCCCCGTACAGTACTCAGGCCCAGTGATAAGTGTAAAGCTGCCCCCCGTACAGTACTCAGGCCCAGTGATAAGTGTAACGCTGCCCCCCGTACAGTACTCAGGCCCAGTGATAAGTGTAACGCTGCCCCCGTACAGTACTCAGGCCCAGTGATAAGTGTAACGCTGCCCCCCGAACAGTACCCAGGCCCAGTGATAAGTGTAACGCTGCCCCCGTACAGTACTCAGGCCCAGTGATAAGTGTAAAGCTGCCCCCCGTACAGTACTCAGGCCCAGTGATAAGTGTAACGCTGCCCCCCGTACAGTACTCAGGCCCAGTGATAAGTGTAACGCTGCCCCCCGTACAGTACTCAGGCCTAGTGATAAGTGTAACGCTGCCCCCCGTACAGTACTCAGGCCCGCTGCCAGGAAGTCTATTATCCCTTCTGGTGCTGCACAGGAATTAACACAAAGTTATTCTTGCCGTCCCTAGTCAGACGGCGTTATTCTCGGCGTCGGTGGTCGGACGGCGTTATTCTCGGCGTCAGTGGTCAGACGGCGTTATTCTCGGCGTCGGTGGTCGGACGGCGTTATTCTCGGCGTCAGTGGTCGGACGGCGTTATTCTCGGCGTCGGTGGTCGGACGGCGTTATTCTCGGCGTCGGTGGTCGCATGGCGTTATTCTTGGTGTTGGTGGTCGCATGGCGTTATTATTGACTTGAGTGGTCCAGCGGCATTATTCTTAGCGTCGGTGATCGGACGGTGTTATTCTTGGTGGGAGGAGGAGGACCCCAGTAACTGCCGGCCGGAGGAGGAGGACCCCGGTAATGACGGCGGGTGAGTGTGATTATGGTGATACCAGATCTACACCGAGGTCATTTCTTCACACTCAGCATTTTCGGCGTCCGGCTGCCGAGAGACGACGTCTTCACACATATTTTCTACAGTTACATACGACTTGTTATCGCTTTTTATTCAATTTTGGGTCAGAACGATGAGAAAGTGACATTGCTGCGGTGGATATTTGCGGTGTTCGCCATACGGGGTAAATGCTGTGACCGTCGTATCGCTCGGGTCGCTCTGGGTGCTGCGACACCGGTTATGACGGCTTCTCTCTGCGGTGACACCGGTTATGACGGCTTCTCTCTGCGGTGACACCGGTTATGACGGCTTCTCTCTGCGGTGACACCGGTTATGACGGCTTCTCTCTGCGGTGACACCGGTTATGACGGCTTCTCTCTGCGGTGACACCGGTTATGGCGGCTTCTCTCTGCGGTGACACCGATTATGACGGTTTCTCTCTGCGGTGATACCGATTATGACGGCTTCTCTCTGCGGTGACACCGGTTATGACGGCTTCTCTCTGCGGTGACACCGGTTATGGCGGCTTCTCTCTGTGGTGATACCGGTTATGGCAGCTTCTCTCTGCGGTGATACCGGTTATGACGGCTTCTCTCTGCGGTGATACCGATTATGACGGCTTCTCTCTGCGGTGACACCGGTTATGACGGCTTCTCTCTGCGGTGACACCGATTATGACGGCTTCTCTCTGCGGTGACACCGGTTATGGCGGCTTCTCTCTGCGGTGATACCGGTTATGACGGCTTCTCTCTGCGGTGACACCGGTTATGACGGCTTCTCTCTGCGGTGACACCGGTTATGGCGGCTTCTCTCTGTGGTGATACCGGTTATGGCAGCTTCTCTCTGCGGTGATACCGGTTATGACGGCTTCTCTCTGCGGTGATACCGGTTATGACGGCTTCTCTCTGCGGTGATACCGGTTATGACGGCTTCTCTCTGCGGTGATACCGATTATGACGGCTTCTCTCTGCGGTGACACCGGTTATGACGGCTTCTCTCTGCGGTGACACCGGTTATGGCGGCTTCTCTCTGTGGTGATACCGGTTATGGCAGCTTCTCTCTGCGGTGATACCGGTTATGACGGCTTCTCTCTGCGGTGATACCGATTATGACGGCTTCTCTCTGCGGTGACACCGATTATGACGGCTTCTCTCTGCGGTGACACCGGTTATGACGGCTTCTCTCTGCGGTGACACCGGTTATGGCGGCTTCTCTCTGCGGTGACACCGGTTATGGCTTCTTCTCTGCTTCTCTCTGCGGTGATACCGGTTATGACGGCTTCTCTCTGCGGTGATACCGGTTATGGCGGCTTCTCTCTGCGGTGACACCGGTTATGGCTTCTTCTCTGCTTCTCTCTGCGGTGATACCGGTTATGACGGCTTCTCTCTGCGGTGATACCGGTTATGGCTTCTTCTCTGCTTCTCTCTGCGGTGACACCGGTTATGGCGGCTTCTCTCTGCGGTGACACCGGTTATGGCTTCTTCTCTGCTTCTCTCTGCGGTGATACCGGTTATGACGGCTTCTCTCTGCGGTGACACCGGTTATGACGGCTTCTCTCTGCGGTGACACCGGTTATGACGGCTTCTCTCTGCGGTGACACCGGTTATGACGGCTTCTCTCTGCGGTGACACCGGTTATGACGGCTTCTCTCTGCGGTGACACCGGTTATGGCGGCTTCTCTCTGCGGTGACACCGATTATGACGGTTTCTCTCTGCGGTGATACCGATTATGACGGCTTCTCTCTGCGGTGACACCGGTTATGACGGCTTCTCTCTGCGGTGACACCGGTTATGGCGGCTTCTCTCTGTGGTGATACCGGTTATGGCAGCTTCTCTCTGCGGTGATACCGGTTATGACGGCTTCTCTCTGCGGTGATACCGATTATGACGGCTTCTCTCTGCGGTGACACCGGTTATGACGGCTTCTCTCTGCGGTGACACCGATTATGACGGCTTCTCTCTGCGGTGACACCGGTTATGGCGGCTTCTCTCTGCGGTGATACCGGTTATGACGGCTTCTCTCTGCGGTGATACCGATTATGACGGCTTCTCTCTGCGGTGACACCGGTTATGACGGCTTCTCTCTGCGGTGACACCGGTTATGACGGCTTCTCTCTGCGGTGACACCGGTTATGGCGGCTTCTCTCTGTGGTGATACCGGTTATGGCGGCTTCTCTCTGCGGTGATACCGGTTATGACGGCTTCTCTCTGCGGTGATACCGATTATGACGGCTTCTCTCTGCGGTGACACCGGTTATGACGGCTTCTCTCTGCGGTGACACCGGTTATGGCGGCTTCTCTCTGCGGTGACACCGGTTATGGCTTCTTCTCTGCTTCTCTCTGCGGTGATACCGGTTATGACGGCTTCTCTCTGCGGTGATACCGGTTATGGCGGCTTCTCTCTGCGCTGATACCGGTTATGGCCGCTTCTGTCTGCGGTGACACCGGTTATGGCGGCTTCTTTCTGCGGTGATACCGGTTATGGCGGCTTCTCTCTGCGGTGATACCGGTTATGATGGCTTCTCTCTGCGGTGATACCGGTTATGATGGCTTCTCTCTGCGGTGACACCGGTTATGGCGGCTTCTCTCTGCGGTGACACCGGTTATGACAGCTTCTCTCTGCAGTGATACGGGTTATGACGACTTCTCTCTGCGGTGATACCGGTTATGACGGCTTCTCTCTGCGGTGATACCGGTTATGGCGGCTTCTCTGCTTCTCTCTGCGGTGACACCGGTTATGGCAGCTTCTCTCTGCGGTGACACCGGTTATGGCTTCTTCTCTGCTTCTCTCTGCGGTGATACCGGTTATGACAGCTTCTCTCTGCGGTGACACCGGTTATGGCTTCTTCTCTGCTTCTCTCTGCGGTGACACCGGTTATGGCGGCTTCTCTGTGCGGTGATACCGGTTATGGCGGCTTCTCTCTGCGGTGACATCGGTTATGACGGCTTCTCTCTGCGGTGATACCGATTATGACGGCTTCTCTCTGCGGTGACACCGGTTATGACGGCTTCTCTCTGCGGTGACACCGGTTATGACAGTTTCTCTCTGCGGTGATACCGGTTACGGCGGCTTCTCTCTGCGGTGACACCGGTTATGACAGCTTCTCTCTGCAGTGACACCGGTTATGGCGGCTTCTCTCCGCGGTGACACCGGTTATGACAGCTTCTCTCTGCGGTGATACCTGTTATGACGGCTTCTCTCTGCGGTGATACCTGTTATGGCGGCTTCTCTCTGCGGTGATACCTGTTATGGCGGCTTCTCTCTGCAGTGATACCGGTTATGGCGGCTTCTCTCTGCGGTGATACCGGTTATGGCGGCTTCTCTCTGCGGTGACACCGGTTATGGCGGCTTCTCTCTGCGGTGATACCGGTTATGGCGGCTTCTCTCTGCGGTGACACCGGTTATGGCGGCTTCTCTCTGCGGTGACACCGGTTATGGCGGCTTCTCTCTGCGGTGACACCGGTTATGACAGTTTCTCTCTGCGGTGATACCGGTTATGGCGGCTTCTCTCTGCGGTGACACCGGTTATGACAGCTTCTCTCTGCGGTGACACCGGTTATGGCGGCTTCTCTCCGCGGTGACACCGGTTATGACAGCTTCTCTCTGCGGTGATACCTGTTATGACGGCTTCTCTCTGCGGTGATACCTGTTATGGCGGCTTCTCTCTGCAGTGATACCTGTTATGACGACTTCTCTCTGCGGTGATACCGGTTATGACGGCTTCTCTCTGCGGTGACACCGGTTATGGCAGCTTCTCTCTGCGGTGATACCGGTTATGGCGGCTTCTCTCTGCGGTGACACCGGTTATGGCGGCTTCTCTCTGCGGTGATACCGGTTATGGCGGCTTCTCTCTGCGGTGATACCGGTTATGGCGGCTTCTCTCTGCGGTGACACCGGTTATGGCGGCTTCTCTCTGCGGTGACACCGGTTATGGCAGCTTCTCTCTGCGGTGACACCGGTTATGGCCGCTTCTCTCTGCGGTGACACCGGTTATGGCCGCTTCTCTCTGCGGTGACACCGGTTATGGCGGCTTCTCTCTGCGGTGATACCGGTTATGGCGGCTTCTCTCTGCGGTGACACCGGTTATGGCGGCTTCTCTCTGCGGTGATACCGGTTATGGCGGCTTCTCTCTGCGGTGATACCGGTTATGGCAGCTTCTCTCTGCGGTGACACCTGTTATGGCGGCTTCTCTCTGCGGTGACACCGGTTATGGCGGCTTCTCTCTGCGGTGACACCGGTTATGGCAGCTTCTCTCTGCGGTGACACCGGTTATGGCCGCTTCTCTCTGCGGTGACACCGGTTATGGCGGCTTCTCTCTGCGGTGACACCGGTTATGGCGGCTTCTCTCTGCGGTGATACCGGTTATGGCGGCTTCTCTCTGCGGTGACACCGGTTATGGCGGCTTCTCTGTGCGGTGACACCGGTTATGGCGGCTTCTCTGTGCGGTGACACCGGTTATGGCGGCTTCTCTGTGCGGTGACACCGGTTATGGCGGCTTCTCTCTGCGGTGACACCGGTTATGGCGGCTTCTCTCTGCGGTGATACCGGTTATGGCGGCTTCTCTCTGCGGTGACACCGGTTATGGCGGCTTCTCTCTGCGGTGATACCGGTTATGGCGGCTTCTCTCTGCGGTGACACCGGTTATGGCGGCTTCTCTCTGCGGTGATACCGGTTATGGCGGCTTCTCTCTGCGGTGACACCTGTTATGGCGGCTTCTCTCTGCGGTGACACCGGTTATGGCGGCTTCTCTCTGCGGTGACACCGGTTATGGCAGCTTCTCTCTGCGGTGACACCGGTTATGGCCGCTTCTCTCTGCGGTGACACCGGTTATGGCCGCTTCTCTCTGCGGTGACACCGGTTATGGCGGCTTCTCTCTGCGGTGATACCGGTTATGGCGGCTTCTCTCTGCGGTGACACCGGTTATGGCGGCTTCTCTGTGCGGTGACACCGGTTATGGCGGCTTCTCTGTGCGGTGACACCGGTTATGGCGGCTTCTCTCTGCGGTGACACCGGTTATGGCGGCTTCTCTCTGCGGTGATACCGGTTATGGCGGCTTCTCTCTGCGGTGACACCGGTTATGGCGGCTTCTCTCTGCAGGGTGACACCGGTTATGGCGGCTTCTCTCTGCGGTGACACCGGTTATGGCGGCTTCTCTCTGCGGTGACACCGGTTATGGCGGCTTCTCTGTGCGGTGACACCGGTTATGGCGGCTTCTCTGTGCGGTGACACCGGTTATGGCGGCTTCTCTCTGCGGTGACACCGGTTATGGCGGCTTCTCTCTGCGGTGACACCGGTTATGGCGGCTTCTCTCTGCGGTGACACCGGTTATGGCGGCTTCTCTCTGCGGTGACACCGGTTATGGCGGCTTCTCTCTGCGGTGAAGCTTCTTTGCGCCTCATTTAGCTCTTTCATGTGTCGTCTTATTCGCACTGCGGCACTGGAATATTTAGCAGCCCCCCGCAGACCCCCGCCACCCTCCGCCATGTACCTCACATCATCTAACTCAGCCACGCCCACAAAATGGCGACTTCTGAGTGAGACTCTCGCACGCGGCCTCTTCTGTGGATGAGTCCTATCATGTACGGCCCCAGAGGGCGCCGCCATCTTCACCTCCAGTGCCGGCCTGCGAGGAACGAAAGGTCACATGACGACACAGGCACGGGTCCGCAGTAATGGAGGCAGAAGATCAGAGATCACCAATCACAGACGCCCTCACTACAGACACACAAAGCGGCGGCACAGATCTCACCTGCACGAAGGCTCCAACACAAGATGGCAGCGTTCCCTGACCAGCAGTACTCTGGTGGGACTTGTAGTTCTCCTCTCACACAACGCGTCCATCAACAGGAGACCAGCAGGCTCCACCCCCTCCTCACTGCGCCACAAGGGGACAAAATAAACTAATCTGGGCTCTCGGTCCTGCAGTCTGCTGTATGAGGAGGACAATATAACTTTCCCTGGGTTCTCGGTCCTGCAGTCTGCTGTATAAGGAGGACAATATAACTTTCCCTGGGTACTCAGGCCTGCAGTCTGCTGTATGAGGAGGACAATATAACTTTCCCTGGGTTCTCGGTCCTGCAGTCTGCTGTATAAGGAGGACAATATAACTTTCCCTGGGTTCTCAGGCCTGCAGTCTGCTGTATGAGGTGGACAATATAACTTTCCCTGGGTTCTCGGTCCTGCAGTCTGCTGTATGAGGAGGACAATGTAACTTTCCCTGGGTTCTCGGTCCTGCAGTCTGCTGTATGAGGAGGACAATATAACTTTCCCTGGGCTCTCGGTCCTGCAGTCTGCTGTATGAGGTGGACAATATAACTTTCCCTGGGTTCTCAGGCCTGCAGTCTGCTGTATGAGGAGGACAATATAACTTTCCCTGGGCTCTCGGTCCTGCAGTCTGCTGTATGAGGTGGACAATATAACTTTCCCTGGGCTCTCGGTCCTGCAGTCTGCTGTATGAGGAGGACAATATAACTTTCCCTGGGTTCTCAGGCCTGCAGTCTGCTGTATGAGGTGGACAATATAACTTTCCCTGGGTTCTCAGGCCTGCAGTCTGCTGTATGAGGTGGACAATATAACTTTCCCTGGGTTCTCAGGCCT
Source organism: Phyllobates terribilis (assembly GCF_046119375.1). Classification (NCBI taxonomy): domain Eukaryota; kingdom Metazoa; phylum Chordata; class Amphibia; order Anura; family Dendrobatidae; genus Phyllobates; species Phyllobates terribilis. Next base: position 171,346,300 of record NW_027362773.1, read on the forward strand.
GCAGTCTGCTGTATGAGGTGGACAATATAACTTTCCCTGGGTTCTCAGGCCTGCAGTCTGCTGTATGAGGTGGACAATATAACTTTCCCTGGGTTCTCGGTCCTGCAGTCTGCTGTATGAGGTGGACAATATAACTTTCCCTGGGTTCTCAGGCCTGCAGTCTGCTGTATGAGGTGGACAATATAACTTTCCCTGGGTTCTCGGTCCTGCAGTCTGCTGTATGAGGTGGACAATATAACTTTCCCTGGGTTCTCAGGCCTGCAGTCTGCTGTATGAGGAGGACAATATAACTTTCCCTGGGTTCTCGGTCCTGCAGTCTGCTGTATGAGGTGGACAATATAACTTTCCCTGGGTTCTCAGGCCTGCAGTCTGCTGTATGAGGTGGACAATATAACTTTCCCTGGGTTCTCGGTCCTGCAGTCTGCTGTATGAGGAGGACAATATAACTTTCCCTGGGTTCTCGGTCCTGCAGTCTGCTGTATGAGGAGGACAATATAACTTTCCCTGGGTTCTCGGTCCTGCAGTCTGCTGTATGAGGAGGACAATATAACTTTCCCTGGGCTCTCGGTCCTGCAGTCTGCTGTATGAGGTGGACAATATAACTTTCCCTGGGTTCTCAGGCCTGCAGTCTGCTGTATGAGGAGGACAATATAACTTTCCCTGGGCTCTCGGTCCTGCAGTCTGCTGTATGAGGTGGACAATATAACTTTCCCTGGGTTCTCAGGCCTGCAGTCTGCTGTATGAGGTGGACAATATAACTTTCCCTGGGTTCTCAGGCCTGCAGTCTGCTGTATGAGGTGGACAATATAACTTTCCCTGGGTTCTCAGGCCTGCAGTCTGCTGTATGAGGTGGACAATATAACTTTCCCTGGGTTCTCGGTCCTGCAGTCTGCTGTATGAGGAGGACAATATAACTTTCCCTGGGTTCTCGGTCCTGCAGTCTGCTGTATGAGGAGGACAATATAACCTTCCCTGGGTTCTCGGTCCTGCAGTCTGCTGTATGAGGAGGACAATATAACTTTCCCTGGGTTCTCGGTCCTGCAGTCTGCTGTATAAGGAGGACAATATAACTTTCCCTGGGTTCTCGGTCCTGCAGTCTGCTGTATGAGGAGGACAATATAACCTTCCCTGGGTTCTCGGTCCTGCAGTCTGCTGTATGAGGAGGACAATATAACTTTCCCTGGGTTCTCGGTCCTGCAGTCTGCTGTATGAGGAGGACAATATAACTTTCCCTGGGTTCTCGGTCCTGCAGTCTGCTGTATGAGGAGGACAATATAACTTTCCCTGGGTTCTCGGTCCTGCAGTCTGCTGTATGAGGAGGACAATATAACTTTCCCTGGGTTCTCGGTCCTGCAGTCTGCTGTATGAGGAGGACAATATAACTTTCCCTGGGTTCTCGGTCCTGCAGTCTGCTGTATGAGGAGGACAATATAACCTTCCCTGGGTTCTCGGTCCTGCAGTCTGCTGTATGAGGAGGACAATATAACTTTCCCTGGGTTCTCGGTCCTGCAGTCTGCTGTATGAGGAGGACAATATAACTTTCCCTGGGTTCTCGGTCCTGCAGTCTGCTGTATAAGGAGGACAATATAACTTTCCCTGGGTTCTCAGGCCTGCAGTCTGCTGTATAAGGAGGACAATATAACTTTCCCTGGGTTCTCGGTCCTGCAGTCTGCTGTATAAGGAGGACAATATAACTTTCCCTGGGTTCTCAGGCCTGCAGTCTGCTGTATAAGGAGGACAATATAACTTTCCCTGGGTTCTCGGTCCTGCAGTCTGCTGTATAAGGAGGACAATATAACTTTCCCTGGGTTCTCAGGCCTGCAGTCTGCTGTATGAGGAGGACAATATAACTTTCCCTGGGTTCTCGGTCCTGCAGTCTGCTGTATAAGGAGGACAATATAACTTTCCCTGGGTTCTCAGGCCTGCAGTCTGCTGTATAAGGAGGACAATATAACTTTCCCTGGGTTCTCAGGCCTGCAGTCTGCTGTATAAGGAGGACAATATAACTTTCCCTGGGTTCTCGGTTCTGCAGTCTGCTGTATGAGGAGGACAATATAACTTTCCCTGGGCTCTCGGTCCTGCAGTCTGCTGTATAAGGAGGACAATATAACTTTTCCTGGGTTCTCAGTACTGCAGTCTGCTGTATGAGGTGGACAATATAACTTTCGATGGGTTCTCGATCCTGCAGTCTGCTGTATGAGGTGGACAATATAACTTTCCCTGAGTTCTCGGTCCTGCAGTCTGCTGTATGAGGAGGACAATATAACTTTCCCTGGGCTCTCAGGCCTGCAGTCTGCTGTATGAGGAGGACAATATAACTTTCCCTGGGTTCTCGGTCCTGCAGTCTGCTGTATGAGGAGGACAATATAACTTTCCCTGAGTTCTCGGTCCTGCAGTCTGCTGTATGAGGAGGACAATATAACTTTCCCTGGGCTCTCAGGCCTGCAGTCTGCTGTATGAGGAGGACAATATAACTTTCCCTGGGTTCTCAGTCCTGCAGTCTGCTATATGAGGTGGACAATATAACTTTCCCTGGGTTCTCAGTCCTGCAGTCTGCTGTATGAGGTGGACAATATAACTTTCCCTGGGTTCTCAGGCCTGCAGTCTGTTATATGAGGTGGACAATATAACTTTCCCTGGGTTCTCGGTCCTGCAGTCTGCTGTATGAGGAGGACAATATAACTTTCCCTGGGTTCTCGGTCCTGCAGTCTGCTGTATGAGGAGGACAATATAACCTTCCCTGGGTTCTCGGTCCTGCAGTCTGCTGTATGAGGAGGACAATATAACTTTCCCTGGGTTCTCGGTCCTGCAGTCTGCTGTATGAGGAGGACAATATAACTTTCCCTGGGTTCTCGGTCCTGCAGTCTGCTGTATGAGGAGGACAATATAACCTTCCCTGGGTTCTCGGTCCTGCAGTCTGCTGTATGAGGAGGACAATATAACTTTCCCTGGGTTCTCGGTCCTGCAGTCTGCTGTATGAGGAGGACAATATAACTTTCCCTGGGTTCTCGGTCCTGCAGTCTGCTGTATAAGGAGGACAATATAACTTTCCCTGGGTTCTCAGGCCTGCAGTCTGCTGTATAAGGAGGACAATATAACTTTCCCTGGGCTCTCGGTCCTGCAGTCTGCTGTATGAGGTGGACAATATAACTTTCCCTGGGTTCTCGGTCCTGCAGTCTGCTGTATGAGGAGGACAATATAACTTTCCCTGGGTTCTCGGTCCTGCAGTCTGCTGTATGAGGTGGACAATATAACTTTCCCTGAGTTCTCGGTCCTGCAGTCTGCTGTATGAGGAGGACAATATAACTTTCCCTGGGCTCTCAGGCCTGCAGTCTGCTGTATGAGGAGGACAATATAACTTTCCCTGGGTTCTCGGTCCTGCAGTCTGCTGTATGAGGAGGACAATATAACATTCCCTGAGTTCTCGGTCCTGCAGTCTGCTGTATGAGGAGGACAATATAACTTTCCCTGGGCTCTCAGGCCTGCAGTCTGCTGTATGAGGAGGACAATATAACTTTCCCTGGGTTCTCAGTCCTGCAGTCTGCTATATGAGGTGGACAATATAACTTTCCCTGGGTTCTCAGTCCTGCAGTCTGCTGTATGAGGTGGACAATATAACTTTCCCTGGGTTCTCAGGCCTGCAGTCTGTTATATGAGGTGGACAATATAACTTTCCCTGGGTTCTCAGTCCTGCAGTCTGCTGTATGAGGTGGACAATATAACTTACCCTGGGTTCTCAGTCCTGCAGTCTGATGAATGAGGAGGACAATATAACTTTCCCTGGGTTCTCAGTCCTGCAGTCTGCTGTATGAGGAGGACAATATAACTTTCCCTTGGTTCTCAGGCCTGCAGTCTGCTGTATGAGGAGGACAATATAACTTTCCCTGGGTTCTCAGGCCTGCAGTCTGCTGTATGAGGAGGACAATATAACTTTCCCTGGGTTCTCGGTCCTGCAGTCTGCAGTATGAGGAGGACAATATTACTTTCCCTGGGTTTTCGGTCCTGCAGTCTGCTGTATGACGTGGACAATATAACTTTCCCTTGGTTCTTGGTCCTGCAGTCTGCAGTATGAGAAGGACAATATAACTTTCCCTGGGTTCTCGGTCCTGCAGTCTGCTGTATGAGGAGGACAATATAACTTTCCCTGGGTTCTCGGTACTGCAGTCAGCTGTATGAGGTGGACAATATAACTTTCCCTGGGTTCTTGGTCCTGCAGTCTGCTGTATGAGGTGGACAATATAACTTTCCCTGGGTTCTCTGTCCAGCAGTCCGCTGCATGAGGAGGACAATATAACTTTCCCTGGGATCTTGGTCCTGCAGTCTGCTGTATGAGGAGGACAATATAACTTTCCCTGGGCTCTCGGTCCTGCAGTCTGCTGTATGAGGAGGACAATATAACTTTCCCTGGGCTCTCGGTCCTGCAGTCTGCGGTATGAGGAGGACAACATAACCTTCCCTGGGTTCTCAGTCCTTTAGTCTGCAGTATGAGGAGGACAATATAACTTTCCCAGGGTTCTCAGGTCTGCACTCTCCTGTATGGGGTGGACAATATAACTTAACCTGGGTTCTCGGTCCTGCAGTCTGCGGTATGAGGAGGACAACATAACCTTCCCTGGGTTCTCAGTCCTGCAGTCTGCTGTATGAGGAGGACAATATAACTCTCCCTGGGTTCTCAGTCCTGCACTGTGCTGTATGAGGTGGACAATATAACTTTCCCTGGGCTCTCGGTCCAGCAGTCTGCTGTATGAGGAGGACAATATAACTTTCCTTGGGTTCTCGGTCCTGCAGTCTGCTGTATGAGGAGGACAATATAACTTTCCCTGGGCTCTCGTTCCAGCAGGCTGCTGTATGAGGAGGAAAATATAACTTTCCCTGGGTACTCAGGCCTGCACTCTGCTGCATGAGGTGGACAATATAACTTTCCCTGGGCTCTCAGTCCTGCAGTCTGCTGTATGAGGAGGACAATATAACTTTACCTGGGTTCTCAGGCCTGCACTCTGCTGTATGAGGTGGACAATATAACTTTCCCTGGGCTCTCAGTCCTGCAGTCTGCTGTATGAGGAGGACAATATAACTTTCCCTGGGTTCTCAGGCCTGCAGTCTGCTGTGTGGGGAGTACAATATAACTTTCCCTGGGTTCTCGGTCCTGCAGTCTGCTGTATGAGGTGGACAATATAAATTTCCCTGGGTTCCCGGTCCTGCAGTCTGCTATATGAGGAGGACAATATAACTTTCCCTGGGTTCTTGGTCCTGCAGTCTGCAGTATGAGGAGGACAATATAACTTTCCCTGAGCTCTTAGTCCTGCAGTCTGCTGTATGAGGAGGACAATATAACTTTCCCTGGGTTCTTGGTCCTGCAGTCTGCTGTATGAGGAGAACAATATAACTTTCCCTGGGTTCTCGGTCCTGCAGTCTGCTGTATGAGGAGGACAATATAACTTTCCCTGGGTTATCAGTACTGCAGTCTGCTGTATGAGGTGGACAATATATCTTTCCCTGGGTTCTCGGTACTGCAGTCTTGTGTATAAGGAATACAATATAACTTTCCCTGGGTTCTTGGTCCTGCAGTCTGCTGTATTAGGAGGACAATATAACTTTCCCTGGGTTCTCGGTCCTGCTGTCTGCTGTATGAGGGAGACAATATAACTTTCCCTGGGTTATCAGTACTGCAGTCGGCTGTATAAGGAGGACAATATATCTTTCCCTGGATTCTCGGTCCTGCATTCTGCTGTATAAGGTGGACAATATATCTTTCCCTGGATTCTCGGTCCTGCAGTCTGCTGTATGAGGTGGACAATATAACTTTCCCTGGGTTCTCGGGCCTGCAGTCTGCTGTATGAGGTGGACAATATATCTTTCCCTGGATTCTCGGTCCTGCAGTCTGCTGTATGAGGTGGACAATATATCTTTCCCTGGGTTCTCGGGCCTGCAGTCTGCTGTATGAGGTGGACAATATATCTTTCCCTGGATTCTCGGTCCTGCAGTCTGCTGTATGAGGTGGACAATATAACTTTCCCTGGGTTCTCGGACCTGCAGTCTGCTGTATGAGGTGGACAATATAACTTTCCCTGTGTTCCCGGTTTTGCAGTCTGCTGTATGAGGAGGAAAATATAACCTTCCCTGGGTTCTCAGTCCTGCAGTCTGATGAATGAGGTGGACAATATAACCTTCCCTGGGTTCTCAGTCCTGCAGTCTGATGAATGAGGTGGACAATATAACTTTCACTGGGTTCTCGGTCCTGCAGTGTGCTGTATGAGGAGGACAATATAAATTTCCCTGGGTTCTCGGTCCTGCAGTCTGCTGTATGAGGAGGACAATATAACCTTCCCTGGGTTCTCAGTCCTGCAGTCTGATGAATGAGGTGGACAATATGACTTTCCCTGGGCTCTCGGTCCTGCAGTCTGCTGTATGAGGAGGACAATATAACTTTCCCTGGGTTCTCGGTCCTGCAGTCTGATGAATGAGGTGGACAATATGACTTTCCCTGGGCTCTCGGTCCTGCAGTCTGCTGTATGAGGAGGACAATATAACTTTCCCTGGGTTCTCAGGCCTGCAGTCTGCTGTGTGGGGAGTACAATATAACTTTCCCTGGGTTCTCGGTCCTGCAGTCTGCTGTATGAGGAGGACAATAAAACTTTCCCTGGGTTCTCGGTCCTGAAGTCTGCTGTATGAGGAGGACAATATAACTTTCCCTGGGCTCTCGGTCCTGCAGTCTGCTGTATGAGGAGGACAATATAACTTTCCCTGGGTTCTCGGTCCTGCAGTCTGCTGTATGAGGAGGACAATATAACTTTCCCTGGGCTCTCGGTCCTGCAGTCTGCTGTATGAGGAGGACAATATAACCTTCCCTGGGTTCCCGGTCCTGCAGTCTGCTGTATGAGGTGGACAATATAACTTTCCCTGGGTTCTCGGTCCTGCAGTCTGCTGTATGAGGTGGACAATATAAATTTCCCTGGATTCTCAGTCCTTTAGTCTGCAATATGAGGAGGACAATATAACTTTCCCTAGGTTCTCAGTTCTGCACTCTGCTGTATAGGGTGGACAATATAACTTTCCCTAGCTTCTCAGTACTGCACTCTGCTGTATGGGGTGGACAATATAACTTTCCCTGGGTTCTCGGTCCTGCAGTCTGCTGTATGAGGTGGACAATATAACTTTCCCTTTGTTCTCAGGCCTGCAGTCTGCTGTATGAGGAGGACAATATAACTTTTCCTGGGTTCTCAGTACTGCAGTCTGCTGTATGAGGTGGACAATATAACTTTCCCTTTGTTCTCAGGCCTGCAGTCTGCTGTATGAGGAGGACAATATAACTTTTCCTGGGTTCTCAGTACTGCAGTCTGCTGTATAGGGTGAACAATATAACTTTCCCTGGGTTCTTGGTCCTGCAGTTTGCTGTATGAGGTGGACAATATAACCTTCCCTGGGTTCTCGGTCCTGCAGTCTGCTGTATGAGGTGGACAATATATCTTTCCCTGGGTTCTTGGTCCTGCAGTCTGCTGTATGAGGTGGACAATATAACTTTCCCTGGGTTCTCGGTCCTGCAGTCTGCTGTATGAGGTGGACAATATAACTTTCCCTTTGTTCTCAGGCCTGCAGTCTGCTGTATGAAGAGGACAATATAACTTTCCCTGGGTTCTCAGGCTTGCAGTCTGTTGTATGAGGAGGACGATAAAACTTTCCCTGGGCTCTCGGTCCGGTAGTCTGCTGTATGAGGAGGACAATATAACTTTCGCTGGGTTCTCGTTCCTGCAGTCTGCTGTATGAGGAGGACAATATAACTTTCCCTGGGTTCTCGCTCCTGCAGTCTGCTGTATGAGGAGGACAATATAAATTTCCCTGGGTTATCAGTACTGCAGTCTGCTGTATGAGGAGGACAATATTACTTTCCCTGGGTTCTCGGTCCTGCAGTCTGCTGTATGACGTGGACAATATAACTTTCCCTTGGTTCTTGGTCCTGCAGTCTGCAGTATGAGAAGGACAATATAACTTTCCCTGGGTTCTCGGTCCTGCAGTCTGCTGTATGAGGAGGACAATATAACTTTCCCTGGGTTCTCGGTACTGCAGTCAGCTGTATGAGGTGGACAATATAACTTTCCCTGGGTTCTTGGTCCTGCAGTCTGCTGTATGAGGTGGACAATATAACTTTCCCTGGGTTCTCTGTCCAGCAGTCCGCTGCATGAGGAGGACAATATAACTTTCCCTGGGATCTTGGTCCTGCAGTCTGCTGTATGAGGAGGACAATATAACTTTCCCTGGGCTCTCGGTCCTGCAGTCTGCTGTATGAGGAGGACAATATAACTTTCCCTGGGCTCTCGGTCCTGCAGTCTGCGGTATGAGGAGGACAACATAACCTTCCCTGGGTTCTCAGTCCTTTAGTCTGCAGTATGAGGAGGACAATATAACTTTCCCAGGGTTCTCAGGTCTGCACTCTGCTGTATGGGGTGGACAATATAACTTAACCTGGGTTCTCGGTCCTGCAGTCTGCGGTATGAGGAGGACAACATAACCTTCCCTGGGTTCTCAGTCCTGCAGTCTGCTGTATGAGGAGGACAATATAACTCTCCCTGGGTTCTCAGTCCTGCACTGTGCTGTATGAGGTGGACAATATAACTTTCCCTGGGCTCTCGGTCCAGCAGTCTGCTGTATGAGGAGGACAATATAACTTTCCTTGGGTTCTCGGTCCTGCAGTCTGCTGTATGAGGAGGACAATATAACTTTCCCTGGGCTCTCGTTCCAGCAGGCTGCTGTATGAGGAGGAAAATATAACTTTCCCTGGGTACTCAGGCCTGCACTCTGCTGTATGAGGTGGACAATATAACTTTCCCTGGGCTCTCAGTCCTGCAGTCTGCTGTATGAGGAGGACAATATAACTTTCCCTGGGTTCTCAGGCCTGCAGTCTGCTGTGTGGGGAGTACAATATAACTTTCCCTGGGTTCTCGGTCCTGCAGTCTGCTGTATGAGGTGGACAATATAAATTTCCCTGGGTTCCCGGTCCTGCAGTCTGCTATATGAGGAGGACAATATAACTTTCCCTGGGTTCTTGGTCCTGCAGTCTGCAGTATGAGGAGGACAATATAACTTTCCCTGAGCTCTTAGTCCTGCAGTCTGCTGTATGAGGAGGACAATATAACTTTCCCTGGGTTCTTGGTCCTGCAGTCTGCTGTATGAGGAGAACAATATAACTTTCCCTGGGTTCTCGGTCCTGCAGTCTGCTGTATGAGGAGGACAATATAACTTTCCCTGGGTTATCAGTACTGCAGTCTGCTGTATGAGGTGGACAATATATCTTTCCCTGGGTTCTCGGTACTGCAGTCTTGTGTATAAGGAATACAATATAACTTTCCCTGGGTTCTTGGTCCTGCAGTCTGCTGTATTAGGAGGACAATATAACTTTCCCTGGGTTCTCGGTCCTGCTGTCTGCTGTATGAGGGAGACAATATAACTTTCCCTGGATTCTCGGTCCTGCATTCTGCTGTATGAGGTGGACAATATATCTTTCCCTGGATTCTCGGTCCTGCATTCTGCTGTATAAGGAGGACAATATATCTTTCCCTGGATTCTCGGTCCTGCATTCTGCTGTATGAGGTGGACAATATATCTTTCCCTGGATTCTCGGTCCTGCAGTCTGCTGTATGAGGTGGACAATATAACTTTCCCTGGGTTCTCGGGCCTGCAGTCTGCTGTATGAGGTGGACAATATATCTTTCCCTGGATTCTCGGTCCTGCAGTCTGCTGTATGAGGTGGACAATATATCTTTCCCTGGGTTCTCGGGCCTGCAGTCTGCTGTATGAGGTGGACAATATATCTTTCCCTGGATTCTCGGTCCTGCAGTCTGCTGTATGAGGTGGACAATATAACTTTCCCTGGGTTCTCGGACCTGCAGTCTGCTGTATGAGGTGGACAATATAACTTTCCCTGTGTTCCCGGTTTTGCAGTCTGCTGTATGAGGAGGAAAATATAACCTTCCCTGGGTTCTCAGTCCTGCAGTCTGATGAATGAGGTGGACAATATAACTTTCACTGGGTTCTCGGTCCTGCAGTGTGCTGTATGAGGAGGACAATATAAATTTCCCTGGGTTCTCGGTCCTGCAGTCTGCTGTATGAGGAGGACAATATAACCTTCCCTGGGTTCTCAGTCCTGCAGTCTGATGAATGAGGTGGACAATATGACTTTCCCTGGGCTCTCGGTCCTGCAGTCTGCTGTATGAGGAGGACAATATAACTTTCCCTGGGTTCTCAGGCCTGCAGTCTGCTGTGTGGGGAGTACAATATAACTTTCCCTGGGTTCTCGGTCCTGCAGTCTGCTGTATGAGGAGGACAATAAAACTTTCCCTGGGTTCTCGGTCCTGAAGTCTGCTGTATGAGGAGGACAATATAACTTTCCCTGGGCTCTCGGTCCTGCAGTCTGCTGTATGAGGAGGACAATATAACCTTCCTTGGGTTCTCGGTCCTGCAGTCTGCTGTATGAGGAGGACAATATAACTTTCACTGGGTTCTCAGGCCTGCAGTCTGCTGTATGAGGAGGACAATATAACTTTCCCTGGGTTCTCGGTCCTGCAGTCTGCTGTATGAGGAGGACAATATAACTTTCCCTGGGTTCTCGGTCCTGCAGTCTGCTGTATGAGGAGGACAATATAACCTTCCCTGGGTTCCCGGTCCTGCAGTCTGCTGTATGAGGTGGACAATATAACTTTCCCTGGGTTCTCGGTCCTGCAGTCTGCTGTATGGGGTGGACAATATAACTTTCCCTGGGCTCTCAGGCCTGCAGTCTGCTGTATGAGGTGGACAATATAAATTTCCCTGGATTCTCAGTCCTTTAGTCTGCAATATGAGGAGGACAATATAACTTTCCCTAGCTTCTCAGTACTGCACTCTGCTGTATGGGGTGGACAATATAACTTTCCCTGGGTTCTCGGTCCTGCAGTCTGCTGTATGAGGAGGACAATATAACCTTCCCTGGGTTCTCGGTCCTGCAGTCTGCTGTATGAGGAGGACAATATAACTTTCCCTGGGTTCTCGGTCCTGCAGTCTGCTGTATGAGGAGGACAATATAACTTTCCCTGGGTTCTCGGTCCTGCAGTCTGCTGTATGAGGAGGACAATATAACCTTCCCTGGGTTCTCGGTCCTGCAGTCTGCTGTATGAGGAGGACAATATAACTTTCCCTGGGTTCTCGGTCCTGCAGTCTGCTGTATGAGGAGGACAATATAACTTTCCCTGGGTTCTCGGTCCTGCAGTCGGCTGTATAAGGAGGACAATATAACTTTCCCTGGGTTCTCAGGCCTGCAGTCTGCTGTATAAGGAGGACAATATAACTTTCCCTGGGCTCTCGGTCCTGCAGTCTGCTGTATGAGGTGGACAATATAACTTTCCCTGGGTTCTCGGTCCTGCAGTCTGCTGTATGAGGAGGACAATATAACTTTCCCTGGGTTCTCGGTCCTGCAGTCTGCTGTATGAGGTGGACAATATAACTTTCCCTGAGTTCTCGGTCCTGCAGTCTGCTGTATGAGGAGGACAATATAACTTTCCCTGGGCTCTCAGGCCTGCAGTCTGCTGTATGAGGAGGACAATATAACTTTCCCTGGGTTCTCGGTCCTGCAGTCTGCTGTATGAGGAGGACAATATAACATTCCCTGAGTTCTCGGTCCTGCAGTCTGCTGTATGAGGAGGACAATATAACTTTCCCTGGGCTCTCAGGCCTGCAGTCTGCTGTATGAGGAGGACAATATAACTTTCCCTGGGTTCTCAGTCCTGCAGTCTGCTATATGAGGTGGACAATATAACTTTCCCTGGGTTCTCAGTCCTGCAGTCTGCTGTATGAGGTGGACAATATAACTTTCCCTGGGTTCTCAGGCCTGCAGTCTGTTATATGAGGTGGACAATATAAATTTCCCTGGGTTCTCAGTCCTGCAGTCTGCTGTATGAGGTGGACAATATAACTTACCCTGGGTTCTCAGTCCTGCAGTCTGATGAATGAGGAGGACAATATAACTTTCCCTGGGTTCTCAGTCCTGCAGTCTGCTGTATGAGGAGGACAATATAACTTTCCCTTGGTTCTCAGGCCTGCAGTCTGCTGTATGAGGAGGACAATATAACTTTCCCTGGGTTCTCAGGCCTGCAGTCTGCTGTATGAGGAGGACAATATAACTTTCCCTGGGTTCTCGGTCCTGCAGTCTGCAGTATGAGGAGGACAATATTACTTTCCCTGGGTTCTCGGTCCTGCAGTCTGCTGTATGACGTGGACAATATAACTTTCCCTTGGTTCTTGGTCCTGCAGTCTGCAGTATGAGAAGGACAATATAACTTTCCCTGGGTTCTCGGTCCTGCAGTCTGCTGTATGAGGAGGACAATATAACTTTCCCTGGGTTCTCGGTACTGCAGTCAGCTGTATGAGGTGGACAATATAACTTTCCCTGGGTTCTTGGTCCTGCAGTCTGCTGTATGAGGTGGACAATATAACTTTCCCTGGGTTCTCTGTCCAGCAGTCCGCTGCATGAGGAGGACAATATAACTTTCCCTGGGATCTTGGTCCTGCAGTCTGCTGTATGAGGAGGACAATATAACTTTCCCTGGGCTCTCGGTCCTGCAGTCTGCTGTATGAGGAGGACAATATAACTTTCCCTGGGCTCTCGGTCCTGCAGTCTGCGGTATGAGGAGGACAACATAACCTTCCCTGGGTTCTCAGTCCTTTAGTCTGCAGTATGAGGAGGACAATATAACTTTCCCAGGGTTCTCAGGTCTGCACTCTGCTGTATGAGGAGGACAATATAACTTAACCTGGGTTCTCGGTCCTGCAGTCTGCGGTATGAGGAGGACAACATAACCTTCCCTGGGTTCTCAGTCCTGCAGTCTGCTGTATGAGGAGGACAATATAACTCTCCCTGGGTTCTCAGTCCTGCACTGTGCTGTATGAGGTGGACAATATAACTTTCCCTGGGCTCTCGGTCCAGCAGTCTGCTGTATGAGGAGGACAATATAACTTTCCTTGGGTTCTCGGTCCTGCAGTCTGCTGTATGAGGAGGACAATATAACTTTCCCTGGGCTCTCGTTCCAGCAGGCTGCTGTATGAGGAGGAAAATATAACTTTCCCTGGGTACTCAGGCCTGCACTCTGCTGTATGAGGTGGACAATATAACTTTCCCTGGGCTCTCAGTCCTGCAGTCTGCTGTATGAGGAGGACAATATAACTTTCCCTGGGTTCTCAGGCCTGCAGTCTGCTGTGTGGGGAGTACAATATAACTTTCCCTGGGTTCTCGGTCCTGCAGTCTGCTGTATGAGGTGGACAATATAAATTTCCCTGGGCTCCCGGTCCTGCAGTCTGCTATATGAGGAGGACAATATAACTTTCCCTGGGTTCTTGGTCCTGCAGTCTGCAGTATGAGGAGGACAATATAACTTTCCCTGAGCTCTTAGTCCTGCAGTCTGCTGTATGAGGAGGACAATATAACTTTCCCTGGGTTCTTGGTCCTGCAGTCTGCTGTATGAGGAGAACAATATAACTTTCCCTGGGTTCTCGGTCCTGCAGTCTGCTGTATGAGGAGGACAATATAACTTTCCCTGGGTTATCAGTACTGCAGTCTGCTGTATGAGGTGGACAATATATCTTTCCCTGGGTTCTCGGTACTGCAGTCTTGTGTATAAGGAATACAATATAACTTTCCCTGGGTTCTTGGTCCTGCAGTCTGCTGTATTAGGAGGACAATATAACTTTCCCTGGGTTCTCGGTCCTGCTGTCTGCTGTATGAGGGAGACAATATAACTTTCCCTGGGTTATCAGTACTGCAGTCGGCTGTATAAGGAGGACAATATATCTTTCCCTGGATTCTCGGTCCTGCATTCTGCTGTATGAGGTGGACAATATATCTTTCCCTGGATTCTCGGTCCTGCAGTCTGCTGTATGAGGTGGACAATATAACTTTCCCTGGGTTCTCGGGCCTGCAGTCTGCTGTATGAGGTGGACAATATATCTTTCCCTGGATTCTCGGTCCTGCAGTCTGCTGTATGATGTGGACAATATATCTTTCCCTGGGTTCTCGGGCCTGCAGTCTGCTGTATGAGGTGGACAATATATCTTTCCCTGGATTCTCGGTCCTGCAGTCTGCTGTATGAGGTGGACAATATAACTTTCCCTGGGTTCTCGGACCTGCAGTCTGCTGTATGAGGTGGACAATATAACTTTCCCTGTGTTCCCGGTTTTGCAGTCTGCTGTATGAGGAGGAAAATATAACCTTCCCTGGGTTCTCAGTCCTGCAGTCTGATGAATGAGGTGGACAATATAACTTTCACTGGGTTCTCGGTCCTGCAGTGTGCTGTATGAGGAGGACAATATAAATTTCCCTGGGTTCTCGGTCCTGCAGTCTGCTGTATGAGGAGGACAATATAACCTTCCCTGGGTTCTCAGTCCTGCAGTCTGATGAATGAGGTGGACAATATGACTTTCCCTGGGCTCTCGGTCCTGCAGTCTGCTGTATGAGGAGGACAATATAACTTTCCCTGGGTTCTCAGGCCTGCAGTCTGCTGTGTGGGGAGTACAATATAACTTTCCCTGGGTTCTCGGTCCTGCAGTCTGCTGTATGAGGAGGACAATAAAACTTTCCCTGGGTTCTCGGTCCTGAAGTCTGCTGTATGAGGAGGACAATATAACTTTCCCTGGGCTCTCGGTCCTGCAGTCTGCTGTATGAGGAGGACAATATAACCTTCCTTGGGTTCTCGGTCCTGCAGTCTGCTGTATGAGGAGGACAATATAACTTTCACTGGGTTCTCAGGCCTGCAGTCTGCTGTATGAGGAGGACAATATAACTTTCCCTGGGTTCTCGGTCCTGCAGTCTGCTGTATGAGGAGGACAATATAACTTTCCCTGGGTTCTCGGTCCTGCAGTCTGCTGTATGAGGAGGACAATATAACCTTCCCTGGGTTCCCGGTCCTGCAGTCTGCTGTATGAGGTGGACAATATAACTTTCCCTGGGTTCTCGGTCCTGCAGTCTGCTGTATGGGGTGGACAATATAACTTTCCCTGGGCTCTCAGGCCTGCAGTCTGCTGTATGAGGTGGACAATATAAATTTCCCTGGATTCTCAGTCCTTTAGTCTGCAATATGAGGAGGACAATATAACTTTCCCTAGGTTCTCAGTTCTGCACTCTGCTGTATAGGGTGGACAATATAACTTTCCCTAGCTTCTCAGTACTGCACTCTGCTGTATGGGGTGGACAATATAACTTTCCCTGGGTTCTCAGTACTGCAGTCTGCTGTATGAGGTGGACAATATAACTTTCCCTGGGTTCTCAGTACTGCAGTCTGCTGTATGAGGTGGACAATATAACTTTCCCTGGGTTCTCAGGCCTGCAGTCTGCTGTATAGGGTGAACAATATAACTTTCCCTGGGTTCTTGGTCCTGCAGTTTGCTGTATGAGGTGGACAATATAACCTTCCCTGGGTTCTCGGTCCTGCAGTCTGCTGTATGAGGTGGACAATATATCTTTCCCTGGGTTCTTGGTCCTGCAGTCTGCTGTATGAGGTGGACAATATAACTTTCCCTGGGTTCTCGGTCCTGCAGTCTGCTGTATGAGGTGGACAATATAACTTTCCCTTTGTTCTCAGGCCTGCAGTCTGCTGTATGAGGAGGACAATATAACTTTCCCTGGGTTCTCAGGCTTGCAGTCTGTTGTATGAGGAGGACGATAAAACTTTCCCTGGGCTCTCGGTCCGGTAGTCTGCTGTATGAGGAGGACAATATAACTTTCGCTGGGTTCTCGTTCCTGCAGTCTGCTGTATGAGGAGGACAATATAACTTTCCCTGGGTTCTCGCTCCTGCAGTCTGCTGTATGAGGAGGACAATATAAATTTCCCTGGGTTATCAGTACTGCAGTCTGCTGTATGAGGAGGACAATATAACTTTCCCTGGGCTCTCGGTCCGGTAGTCTGCTGTATGAGGAGGACAATATAACTTTCGCTGGGTTCTCGTTCCTGCAGTCTGCTGTATGAGGAGGACAATATAACTTTCCCTGGGTTCTTGGTCCTGCAGTCTGCTGTATGGGGAGGACAATATAACTTTCCCTGATTTCTCGGTCCTGCAGCCTGCTGTATGAGGTGGATAATATAACTTTCCCCTCGGTTCGCGGTCCTGCAGTCTGCTGTATGAGGAGGACAATATAAACTTCCCTGGGTTCTTGGTCCTGCAGTCTGCTGTATGAGGAGGACAACATTACTTTCCCTGGGTTCTCGGTTCTGCAGTCTGCTGTATGAGGTGGACAATATATCTTTCCCTGGGTTCTCGGTCCTGCAGTCTGCTGTTTGAGGAGGACAATATAACTTTTCCTGGGTTCTCAGTACTGCAGTCTGCTGTATAGGGTGAACAATATAACTTTCCCTGGGTTCTTGGTTCTGCAGTTTGCTTTATGAGGAGGACAATATAACTTTCCCTGGGTTCTCAGGCCTGCAGTCTGCTGTATGAGGTGGACAATATAACCTTCCCTGGGTTCTCGGTCCTGCAGTCTGCTGTATGAGGTGGACAATATATCTTTCCCTGGGTTCTTGGTCCTGCAGTCTGCTGCATGAGGTGGACAATATAACTTTCCCTGGGTTCTCGGTCCTGCAGTCTGCTGTATGAGGAGGACAATATAACTTTCCCTTTGTTCTCAGGCCTGCAGTCTGCTGTATGAGGAGGACAATATAACTTTCCCTGGGTTCTCAGGCTTGCAGTCTGTTGTATGAGGAGGACGATAAAACTTTCCCTGGGCTCTCGGTCCGGTAGTCTGCTGTATGAGGAGGACAATATAACTTTCGCTGGGTTCTCGTTCCTGCAGTCTGCTGTATGAGGTGGACAAAATAACTTTCCCTTTGTTCTCAGGCCTGCAGTCTGCTGTATGAGGAGGACAATATAACTTTCCCTGGGTTATCAGTACTGCAGTCTGCTGTATGAGGAGGACAATATAACTTTCCCTGGGTTCTCGGTCCTGTAGTCTGCAGCATGAGGAGGACAATATAACTTTCCCTGGGTTCTCGGTCCTGCATTCTGCTGTATGAGTAGGACAATATAACTTTCCCTGGATTCTCAGGCCTGCAGTCTGCTGTATGAGGTGGACAATATAACTTTCCCTGGGCTCTCGGTCCTGCAGTCTGCTGTATGAGGAGGACAATATAACTTTCCCTGGGTTCTTGGTCCTGCAGTCTGCTGTATGAGGAGGACAATATAACTTTCCCTGGGTTCTCGGTCCTGCAGTCTGCTGTATAAGGAGGACAATATAACTTTCCCTGGGTTCTCGGTCCTACAATCTGCTGTATGGGGAGGACAATATAACTTTCCCTGATTTCTCGGTCCTGCAGCCTCCTGTATGGGGAGGACAATATAACTTTCCCTGGGTTCTCGGTCCTGCAGTGTGCTGTATGAGGAGGACAATATAACCTTCCCTGGGTTCTCAGTACTGCAGTCTGCTGTATGAGGAGGACAATATAACTTTCCCTGGGTTCTCAGAACTGCACTCTGCTGTATTGGGTGGACAATATTACTTCCCTGGGTTCTCGGTTCTGCAGTCTGCTGTATGAGGAGGACAATATAACTTTCCCTGGGTTCTCATTACTGCAGTCTGCTGTATGAGGAGGACAATATAACTGTCCCTGGGTTCTCGGTCCTGCAGTCTGCTGTATGAGGAGGACAATATAACTTTCGCTGGGTTCTCGTTCCTGCAGTCTGCTGTATGAGGAGGACAATATAACTTTCCCTGGGTTCTCGGTCCTGCAGTCTGCTGTATGGGGAGGACAATGTAACTTTCCCTGATTTCTCGGTCCTGCAGCCTGCTGTATGAGGTGGATAATATAACTTTCCCCTCGGTTCTCGGTCCTGCAGTCTGCTGTATGAGGAGGACAATATAAACTTCCCTGGGTTCTTGGTCCTGCAGTCTGCAGTATGAGGAGGACAACATTACTTTCCCTGGGTTCTCGGTTCTGCAGTCTGCTGTATGAGGTGGACAATAAAACTTTCCCTGGGTTCTCATTACTGCGGTCTGCTGTATGAGGAGGACAATATAACTTTCCCTGGGTTCTCGGTCCTGCAGTCTGCTGTATGAGGAGGACAATATAACTGTCCCTGGGTTCTCGGTCCTGCAGTCTGCTGTATGAGGAGGACAATATAAACTTCCCTGGGTTCTTGGTCCTGCAGTCTGCTGTATGAGGAGGACAATATAACTGTCCCTGGGTTCTCGGTCCTGCAGTCTGCTGTATGAGGAGGACAATATAACTGTCCCTGGGTTCTCAGGCCTGCAGTCTGCTGTATGAGGAGGACAATATAAACTTCCCTGGGTTCTCGGTCCTGCAGTCTGCTGTATGAGGAGGACAATATAAACTTCCTTGGGCTCTCGGTCCTGCAGTCTGCTGTATGAAGAGGAAAATATTATTTTCCCTGAGTTCTTGGTCCTGCAGTCTGCAGTATGAGGAGGACAACATTACTTTCCCTGGGTTCTCGGTTCTGCAGTCTGCTGTATGAGGTGGACAATATAACTTTCCCTGGGTTCTCATTACTGCAGTCTGCTGTATGAGGAGGACAATATAACTTTCCCTGGGTTCTTGGTCCTGCAGTCTGCTGTATGAGGAAGACAATATAACTTTCCCTGGGTTCTCAGGCCTGCAGTCTGCTGTATTATGTGGACAATATAACTTTCCCTGGGTTATCGGTCCTGCAGTCTGCTGTATGGGGAGGACAATATAACTTTCCCTGATTTCTCGGTCCTGCAGCCTCCTGTATGGGGAGGACAATATAACTTTCCCTGGGTTCTCGGTCCTGCAGTCTGCTGTATGAGGAGGACAATATTACTTTCCCTGTGTTCTTGGTCCTGCAGTCAGCAGTATGAGGAGGACAATATTACTTCCCTGGGTTCTTGGTTCTGCAGTCTGCTGTATGAGGAGGACAATATAACTTTCCCTGGGTTCTCATTACTGCAGTCTGCTGTATGAGGAGGACAATATAACTGTCCCTGGGATCTTGGTCCTGCAGTCTGCTGTATGAGGAGGACAATATAACTTTCCCTGGGAATTCGGTCCTGCATTCTGCTGTATGAGGAAGACAATATAACTTTCCCTGGGTTCTCGGTCCTGCAGTCTGCTGTATGAGGTGGACAATATAACTTTTCCTGGGTTATCAGTACTGCAGTCTGCTGTATGGGGTGGACAATATAACTTTCCCTGGGTTCTTGGTCCTGCAGTCTGCTGTATGAGGAAGACAATATAACTTTCCCTGGGTTCTCAGGCCTGCAGTCTGCTGTATTATGTGGACAATATAACTTTCCCTGGTTTCTCGGTCCTGTAGTCTGCTGTATGAGGAGGACAATATAACTTTCCCTGGGTTCTCGGTCCTGCATTCTGCTGTATGAGTAGGACAATATAACTTTCCCTGGATTCTCAGGCCTGCAGTCTGCTGTATGAGGTGGACAATATAACTTTCCCTGGGCTCTCGGTCCTGCAGTCTGCTGTATGAGGAGGACAAAATAACTTTCCCTGGGCTCTCGGTCCTGCAGTCTGCTGTATGAGGAGGACAATATAACTTTCCCTGGGCTCTCGGTCCTGCAGTCTGCTGTATAAGGAGGACAATATAACTTTCCCTGGGTACTCAGGCCTGCAGTCTGCTGTATGAGGTGGACAATATAATTTTCCCTGGGTTCTCGGTCCTGCAGTCTGCTGTATAAGGAGGACAATATAACTTTCCCTGGGTTCTCGGTCCTACAATCTGCTGTATGAGGAGGACAATGTAACTTTCCCTGGGTTCTCAGGTCTGCAGTCTGCTGTATGGGGTGGACAATATAACTTTCCCTGGGTTCTCAGTACTGCAGTCTGCTGTATGAGGAGGACAATATAACTTTCCCTGGGTTCTCAGAACTGCACTCTGCTGTATTGGGTGGACAATATAGCTTTCCCTTTGTTCTCGGTCCTGCAGTCTGCTGTTTGAGGAGGACAATGTAACTTTCCCTGGGTTCTCAGGTCTGCAGTCTGCTGTATGGGGTGGACAATATAACTTTTCCTGGGTTCTCAGTACTGCAGTCTGCTGTATGAGGTGGACAATATAACTTTCCCTGGGTTCTCAGGCCTGCAGTCTCCTGTATGAGGAGGACAATATAACTTTTCCTGGGTTCTCAGTCCTGCAGTCTGCTGTATGAGGTGGACAATATAACTTTCCCTGGGTTCTCAGGCCTGCAGTCTGCTGTATGGGGTGAACAATATAACTTTCCCTGGGATCTTGGTCCTGCAGTCTGCTGTATGAGGTGGACAATATAACTTTCCCTGGGCTCTCGGTCCGGCAGTCAGCTGTATGAGGAGGACAATATAACTTTCCCTGGGCTCTCGGTCCTGCAGTCTGCTGTATGAGGAGGACAATATAACTTTCCCTGGGCTCTCGGTCCGGCAGTCAGCTGTATGAGGAGGACAATATAACTTTCCCTGGGCTCTCGGTCCTGCATTCTGCTGTATGAGGAGGACAATATAACTTTTCCTGGGCTCTCGGTCCTGCAGTCCGCTGTATGAGGAGGACAATATAACTTTCCCTGGGCTCTCGTTCCTGCAGTCTGCTGTATAAGGAGGACAATATAACTTTCCCTTGGTACTCAGGCCTGCAGACTGCTGTATGAGGTGGACAATATAATTTTCCCTGGGTTCTCGGTCCTGCAATCTGCTGTATGAGGAGCACAATGTAACTTTCCCTGGGTTGTCAGGCATGCAGTCTGCTGTATGATGTGGACAATATAACTTTCCCTGGGTTCTCGGTCCTGCAGTCTGCTGTATGGGGAGGACAATATAACTTTCCCTGATTTCTCGGTCCTGCAGCCTGCTGTATGAGGAGGACAATGTAACTATCCCTGGGTTCTCAGTCCTGCAGTCTGCTGTATGAGGTGGACAATATAACTTTCCCCTCGGTTCTCGGTCCTGCAGTCTGCTGTATGAGGTGGACAATATAACTTTCCCCTCGGTTCTCGGTCCTGCAGTCTGCTGTATGAGGAGGACAATATAACCTTCCCTGGGTTCTTGGTCCTGCAGTCCGCTGTATGAGGAGGACAATATTATTTTCCCTGGGTTCTTGGTCCTGCAGCCTGCAGTATGAGGAGGACAACATTACTTTCCCTGGGTTCTCGGTTCTGCAGTCTGCTGTATGAGGTGGACAATATAACTTTCCCTGGGTTCTCATTACTGCAGTCTGCTGTATGAGGAGGACAATATAACTTTCCCTGGGTTCTCAGTCCTGCAGTCTGCTGTATGAGGAGCACAATATAACTTTCCCTGGGTTCTCAGGCCTGCAGTCTGCTGTATGAGGAGGACAATATAACTTTCCCTGGGTTCTCATTACTGCAGTCTGCTGTATGAGGAGGACAATATAACTTTCCCTGGGCTCTCGGTCCTGCAGTCTGCTGTATGAGGAGGACAATATAACTTTCCCTGGGTTCTCAGGCCTGCAGTCCGCTGTATCATGTGGACAATATAAATGTCCCTGGGTTCTCGGTCCTCCAGTCTGCTGTATGAGGTGGACAATATAACTTTCCCCTTAGTTCACGGTCCTGCAGTCTGCTGTATGAGGAGGACAATATAACTTTCCCTGGGTTCTCGGTCCTGCAGTCTGCTGTATGAGGAGGACAATATAACCTTCCCTGGGTTCTTGGACCTGCAGTCTGCTGTATGAGGAGGACAATATTACTTTCCCTGGGTTCTTGGTCCTGCAGTCTGCAGTATGAGGAGGACAATATTACTTTCCCTGGGTTTTCGGTTCTGCATTCTGCTGTATGAGGAAGACAATATAACTTTCCCTGGGTTCTCGGTCCTGCATTCTGCTGTATGAGGAGGACAATATAACTTTTCCTGGGTTATCAGTACTGCAGTCTGCTGTATGGGGTGGACAATATAACTTTCCCTGGGTTCTTGGTCCTGCAGTCTGCTGTATGAGGTGGACAAAATAACTTTCCCTTTGTTCTCAGGCCTGCAGTCTGCTGTATGAGGAGGACAATATAACTTTCCCTGGGTTCTCGGTCCTGTAGTCTGCTGCATGAGGAGGACAATATAACTTTCCCTGGGTTCTCGGTCCTGCATTCTGCTGTATGAGTAGGACAATATAACTTTCCCTGGGTTCTAAGGCCTGCAGTCTGCTGTATGAGGTGGACAATATAGCTTTCCTGGGGCTCTCGGTCCTGCAGTCTGCTGTATGAGGAGGACAATATAACTTTCCCTGGGCTCTCGGTCCCGCAGTCTGCTGTATAAGGAGGACAATATAACTTTCCCTGGGTACTCAGGCCTGCAGTCTGCTGTATGAGGTGGACAATATAATTTTCCCTGGGTTCTCGGTCCTGCAGTCTGCTGTATAAGGAGGACAATATAACTTTCCCTGGGTTCTCGGTCCTACAATCTGCTGTATGAGGAGGACAATGTAACTTTCCCTGGGTTCTCAGGTCTGCAGTCTGCTGTATGGGATGGACAATATAACTTTCCCAGGGTTGTCAGGACTGCAGTCTGCTGTATGAGGAGGACAATATAACTTTTCCTGGGTTCTCAGTATTGCAGACTGCTGTATGAGGTGGACAATATAACTTTCCCTGGGTTCTTGGTCCTGCAGTCTGCTGTATGAGGTGGACAATATAACCTTCCCTGGGTTCTCGGTCCTGCAGTCTCCTGTATGAGGTGGACAATATAACTTTCCCTTTGTTCTCAGGCCTGCAGTCTGCTGTATGAGGAGGACAATATAACTTTCCCTGGGTTCTCGGTCCTGCAGTCTGCTGTATGAGGAGGACAATATAACTTTCCCTGGGCTCTCGGTCCGGCAGTCAGCTGTATGAGGAGGACAATATAACTTTCCCTGGGCTCTCGGTCCTGCAGTCTGCTGTATGAGGAGGACAATATAACTTTCCCTGGGCTCTCGTTCATGCAGTCTGCTGTATAAGGAGGACAATATAACTTTCCCTGGGTACTCAGGCCTGCAGTCTGCTGTATGAGGAGGACAATATAACTTTCCCTGGGCTCTCGTTCATGCAGTCTGCTGTATAAGGAGGACAATATAACTTTCCCTGGGTTCTCGGTCCTGCAGTCTGCTGTATGAGGTGGACAATATAATTTTCCCTGGGCTCTCGGTCCTGCAGTCTGCTGTATAAGGAGG
Organism: Phyllobates terribilis; assembly: GCF_046119375.1. Classification (NCBI taxonomy): domain Eukaryota; kingdom Metazoa; phylum Chordata; class Amphibia; order Anura; family Dendrobatidae; genus Phyllobates; species Phyllobates terribilis. Next base: position 171,369,412 of record NW_027362773.1, read on the forward strand.
ACAATATAACTTTCCCTGGGTTCTCGGTTCTACAATCTGCTGTATGAGGATTACAATGTAACTTTCCCTGGGTTCTCAGGCATGCAGTCTGCTGTATGATGTGGACAATATAACTTTCCCTGGGTTCACGGTCCTGCAGTCTGCTGTATGGGGAGGACAATATAACTTTCCCTGATTTCTCGGTCCTGCAGCCTGCTGTATGAGGTGGACAATATAACTTTCCCTGGGTTCTCGGTCCTGCAGCCTGCTGTATGAGGTGGACAATATAACTTTCTCTGGGTTCTCAGTCCTGCAGTCTGCTGTATGAGGTGGACAATATAACTTTCCCCTCGGTTCTCGGTCCTGCAGTCTGCTGTATGAGGAGGACAATATAACTTTCCCTGGGTTCTCGGGCCTGCAGGCTGCTGTATGAGGAGGACAATATAACCTTCCCTGGGTTCTTGGTCCTGCAGTCTGCTGTATGAGGAGGACAATATTATTTTCCCTGGGTTCTTGGTCCTGCAGTCTGCTGTATGAGTAGGACAATATAACTTTCCCTGGGTTCTCGGTCCTGCAGTCTGCTGTATGAGGTGGACAATATATCTTTCCCTGGGTTCTCGGTCCTGCAGTCTGCTGTATGAGGTGGACAATATAACTTTCCCTGGGTTTTCAGTCCTGCAGTCTGCTGTATGAGGAGGACAATATAACCTTCCCTGGGTTCTTGGTCCTGCAGTCTGCTGTATGAGGAGGACAATATTATTTTCCCTGGGTTCTTGGTCCTGCAGTCTGCTGTATGAGTAGGACAATATAACTTTCCCTGGGTTCTCGGTCCTGCAGTCTGCTGTATGAGGTGGACAATATATCTTTCCCTGGGTTCTCGGTCCTGCAGTCTGCTGTATGAGGTGGACAATATAACTTTCCCTGGGTTCTCGGTTCTGCAGTCTGCTGTATGAGGAGGACAATATAACTTTCCCCTCCGTTCTCGGTCCTGCAGTCTGCTGTATGAGGTGGACAATATAACTTTCCCCTCAGTTCACGGTCCTGCAGTCTGCTGTATGAGGAGGACAATATAACTTTCCCTGGGTTTTCAGTCCTGCAGTCTGCTGTATGAGGAGGACAATATAACCTTCCCTGGGTTCTTGGTCCTGCAGTCTGCTGTATGAGGAGGACAATATTACTTTCCCTGGGTTCTTGGTCCTGCAGTCTGCTGTATGAGGACAATATTACTTTCCCTTGGTTTTCGGTTCTGCAGTCTGCTGTATGAGGAGGACAATATAACTTTCCCTGGGTTCTCATTACGGCAGTCTGCTGTATGAGGAGGACAGTATAACTGTCCCTGGGATCTCGGTCCTGCAGTCTGCTGTATGAGGAGGACAATATAACTTTCCCTGGATTCTCGGTCCTGCAGTCTGTTGTATGATGAGGACGATAAAACTTTCCCTGGGATCTCGGTCCTGCAGTCTGCTGTATGAGGAGGACAATATAACTTTCACTGGGCTCTCGGTCCGGCAGTCTGCTGTATGAGGAGGACAATATAACTTTCCCTGGGCTCTCGTTCCTGCAGTCTACTGTATGAGGAGGACAATATAACTTTCCCTGGGCTCTCGGTCCTGCAGTCTGCTGTATGAGGAGGACAATATAACTTTCCCTGGGCTCTCGGTCCTGCAGTCTGCTGTATGAGGAGGACAATATAACTTTCCCTGGGCTCTCTTTCCTGCAGTCTGCTGTATAAGGAGGACAATATAACTTTCCCTGGGTACTCAGGCCTGCAGTCTGCTGTATGAGGTGGACAATATACTTTTCCCTGGGTTCTCGGTCCTGCAGTCTGCTGTATAAGGAGGACAATATAACTTTCCCTGGGTTCTCGGTCCTACAATCTGCTGTATGAGGAGGACAATGTAACTTTCCCTGGGTTCTCAGGTCTGCAGTCTGCTGTATGGGGTGGACAATATAACTTTCCCAGGGTTGTCAGGACTGCAGTCTGCTGTATGAGGAGGACAATATAACTTTCCCTGGGTTCTCAGTACTGCAGTCTGCTGTATGAGGAGGACAATATAACTTTCCCTGGGTTCTCAGAACTGCACTCTGCTGTATTGGGTGGACAATATAGCTTTCCCTGGGTTCTCGGTCCTGCAGTCTGCTGTTTGAGGAGGACAATATAACTTTTCCTGGGTTCTCAGTAGTGCAGTCTGCTGTATGAGGTGGACAATATAACTTTCCCTGGGTTCTCAGGCATGCAGTCTCCTGTAAGAGGAGGACAATATAACTTTTCCTGGGTTCTCAGTACTGCAGTCTGCTGTATGAGGTGGACAATATAACTTTCCCTGGGTTCTCAGGCCTGCAGTCTGCTGTATGGGGTGAACAATATAACTTTCCCTGGGATCTTGGTCCTGCAGTCTGCTGTATGAGGTGGACAATATAACCTTCCCTGGGTTCTCGGTCCTGCAGTCTCCTGTATGAGGTGGACAATATAACTTTCCCTTTGTTCTCAGGCCTGCAGTCTGCTGTATGAGGAGGACAATATAACTTTCCCTGGGTTCTCGGTCCTGCAGTCTGCTGTATGAGGAGGACAATATAACTTTCCCTGGGCTCTCGGTCCGGCAGTCAGCTGTATGAGGAGGACAATATAACTTTCCCTGGGCTCTCGGTCCTGCAGTCTGCTGTATGAGGAGGACAATATAACTTTCCCTGGGCTCTCGGTCCGGCAGTCAGCTGTATGAGGAGGACAATATAACTTTCCCTGGGCTCTCGGTCCTGCATTCTGCTGTATGAGGAGGACAATATAACTTTTCCTGGGCTCTCGGTCCTGCAGTCTGCTGTATGAGGAGGACAATATAACTTTCCCTGGGCTCTCGTTCCTGCAGTCTGCTGTATAAGGAGGACAATATAACTTTCCCTTGGTACTCAGGCCTGCAGACTGCTGTATGAGGTGGACAATATAATTTTCCCTGGGATATCGGTCCTGCAGTCTGCTGTATGAGGTGGACAATATAGCTTTCCTGGGGCTCTCGATCCTGCAGTCTGCTGTATGAGGTGGACAATATAACTTTCCCTGGGCTCTCGGTCCTGCAGTCTGCTGTATGAGGAGGACAATATGACTTTCCCTGGGCTCTCGGTCCTGCAGTCTGCTGTATGAGGAGGACAATATAACTTTCCCTGGGTACTCAGGCCTGCAGTCTGCTGTATGAGGTGGACAATATAATTTTCCCTGGGTTCTCGGTCCTGCAGTCTGCTTTATAAGGAGGACAATATAACTTTCCCTGGGTTCTCGGTCCTACAATCTGCTGTGTGAGGAGGACAATATAACTTTCCCAGGGTTGTCAGGACTGCAGTCTGCTGTATGAGGAGGACAATATAACTTTGCCTAGCTTCTCAGAACTGCACTCTGCTGTATGGGGTGGACAATATAACTTTCCCTGGGTACTCGGTCCTGCAGTCTGCTGTATGAGGTGGACAATATAACTTTACCTGGGTTCTTGGTCCTGCAGTCTGCTGTATGAGGAGGACAATATAACCTTCCCTGGGTTCTCGGTCCTGCAGTCTCCTGTATGAGGTGGACAATATAACTTTCCCTTTGTTCTCAGGCCTGCAGTCTGCTGTATGAGGAGGACAATATAACTTTCCCTGGGTTCTCGGTCCTGCAGTCTGCTGTATGAGGAGGACAATATAACTTTCCCTGGGTTCTCGGTCCTGCAGTCTGCTGTATGAGGAGGACAATATAACTTTCCCTGGGCTCTCGGTCCGGCAGTCAGCTGTATGAGGAGGACAATATAAGTTTCCCTGGGCTCTCGGTCCTGCAGTCTGCTGTATGAGGAGGACAATATAACTTTCCCTGGGCTCTCGGTCCGGCAGTCAGCTGTATGAGGAGGACAATATAACTTTCCCTGGGCTCTCGGTCCTGCAGTCTGCTGTATGAGGAGGACAATATAACTTTCCCTGGGCTCTCGTTCCTGCAGTCTGCTGTATAAGGAGGACAATATAACTTTCCCTGGGTACTCAGGCCTGCAGTCTGCTGTATGAGGTGGACAATATAATTTTCCCTGGGCTCTCGGTCCTGCAGTCTGCTGTATAAGGAGGACAATATAACTTTCCCGGGGTTCTCGGTCCTACAATCTGCTGTATGAGGATTACAATGTAACTTTCCCTGGGTTCTCAGGCATGCAGTCTGCTGTATGATGTGGACAATATAACTTTCCCTGGGTTCTCAGGCCTGCCGTCTGCTGTATGAGGTGGACAATATAACTTTCTCTGGGTTCTCAGTCCTGCAGTCTGCTGTATGAGGTGGACAATATAACTTTCCCTGGGTTCTCGGTCCTGCAGTCTGCTGTATGAGGTGGACAATATAACTTTCCCTGGGTTCTCGGTCCTGCAGCCTGCTGTATGAGGTGGACAATATAACTTTCTCTGGGTTCTCAGTCCTGCAGTCTGCTGTATGAGGTGGACAATATAACTTTCCCCTCGGTTCTCGGTCCTGCAGTCTGCTGTATGAGGAGGACAATATAACTTTCCCTGGGTTTTCAGTCCTGCAGTCTGCTGTATGAGGAGGACAATATAACCTTCCCTGGGTTCTTGGTCCTGCAGTCTGCTGTATGAGGAGGACAATATTATTTTCCCTGGGTTCTTGGTCCTGCAGTCTGCAGTATGAGGAGGACAACATTACTTTCCCTGGGTTCTCGGTTCTGCAGTCTGCTGTATGAGGTGGACAATATAACTTTCCCTGGGTTCTCATTACTGCAGTCTGCTGTATGAGGAGGACAATATAACTTTCCCTGGGTTCTCGGTCCTCCAGTCTGCTGTATGAGGAGGACAATATAACTTTCCCTGGGTTGTCAGGCCTGCAGTCTGCTGTATGATGTGGACAATATAACTTTCCCTGGGTTCTCGGTCCTGCAGTCTGCTGTATGGGGAGGACAATATAACTTTCCCTGGGTTCTCGGTCCTGTAGTCTGCTGTATGAGGTGGACAATATAACTTTCCCTGGGCTCTCGGTCCGGCAGTCTGCTGTATGAGGAGGACAATATAACTTTCCCTGGGCTCTCGTTCCTGCAGTCTGCTATATGGGGAGGACAATATAACTTTCCCTGGGCTCTCAGTCCGGCAGTCAGCTGTATGAGGAGGACAATATAACTTTCCCTGGGCTCTCGGTCCGGCAGTCTGCTGTATGGGGAGGACAATATAACTTTCCCTGGGTTCTCGGTCCTGCAGTCTACTGTATGAGGAGGACAATATAACTTTCCCTGGGCTCTCAGTCCGGCAGTCAGCTGTATGAGGAGGACAATATAACTTTCCCTGGGCTCTCGGTCCTGCAGTCTGCTGTATGAGGAGGACAATATAACTTTCCCTGGGCTCTCGTTCATGCAGTCTGCTGTATAAGGAGGACAATATAACTTTCCCTGGGAACTCAGGCCTGCAGTCTGCTGTATGAGGTGGACAATGTAATTTTCCCTGGGTTCTCGGTCCTACAATCTGCTGTATGAGGATTACAATGTAACTTTCCCTGGGTTCTCAGGCATGCAGTCTGCTGTATGATGTGGACAATATAACTTTCCCTAGATTCACGGTCCTGCAGTCTGCTGTATGGGGAGGACAATATAACTTTCCCTGATTTCTCGGTCCTGCAGCCTGCTGTATGAGGTGGACAATATAACTTTCTCTGGGTTCTCAGTCCTGCAGTCTGCTGTATGAGGTGGACAATATAACTTTCTCTGGGTTCTCAGTCCTGCAGTCTGCTGTATGAGGTGGACAATATAACTTTCTCTGGGTTCTCAGTCCTGCAGACTGCTGTATGAGGTGGACAATATAACTTTCTCTGGGTTCTCAGTCCTGCAGTCTGCTGTATGAGGTGGACAATATAACTTTCCCTGGGTTCTCGGTCCTGCAGTCTGCTGTATGAGGTGGACAATATAACTTTCCCTGGGTTCTCGGTCCTGCAGCCTGCTGTATGAGGTGGACAATATAACTTTCTCTGGGTTCTCAGTCCTGCAGTCTGCTGTATGAGGTGGACAATATAACTTTCCCCTCGGTTCTCGGTCCTGCAGTCTGCTGTATGAGGAGGACAATATAACTTTCCCTGGGTTTTCAGTCCTGCAGTCTGCTGTATGAGGTGGACAATATAACTTTCCCCTCGGTTCTCGGTCCTGCAGTCTGCTGTATGAGGAGGACAATATAACTTTCCCTGGGTTCTCAGGCATGCAGTCTGCTGTATGAGGAGGACAATATAACTTTCCCTGGGTTTTCAGTCCTGCAGTCTGCTGTATGAGGAGGACAATATAACCTTCCCTGGGTTCTTGGTCCTGCAGTCTGCTGTATGAGGAGGACAATATTATTTTCCCTGGGTTCTTGGTCCTGCAGTCTGCAGTATGAGGAGGACAACATTACTTTCCCTGGGTTCTCGGTTCTGCAGTCTGCTGTATGAGGTGGACAAGATAACTTTCCCCTCCGTTCTCGGTTCTGCAGTCTGCTGTATGAGGTGGACAATATAACTTTCCCTGGGTTCTCATTACTGCAGTGTGCTATATGAGGAGGACAATATAACTTTCCCTGGGTTCTCGGTCCTCCAGTCTGCTGTATGAGGAGGACAATATAACTTTCCCTGGGTTCTCAGGCCTGCAGTCTGCTGTATGATGTGGACAATATAACTTTCCCTGGGTTCTCGGTCCTGCAGTCTGCTGTATGGGGAGGACAATATAACTTTCCCTGGGTTCTCGGTCCTGTAGTCTGCTGTATGAGGTGGACAATATAACTTTCCCCTCAGTTCTCGGTCCTGCAGTCTGCTGTATGAGGAGGACAATATAACGTTCCCTGGGTTTTCAGTACTGCAGTCTGCTGTATGAGGAGGACAATATAACCTTCACTGGGTTCTTGGTCCTGCAGTCTGCTGTATGAGGTGGACAATATAACTTTCCCCTCCGTTCTCGGTCCTGCAGTCTGCTGTATGAGGAGGACAATATAACTTTCCCTGGGCTCTCGTTCCTGCAGTCTGCTGTATAAGGAGGACAATATAACTTTCCCTGGGTACTCAGGCCTGCAGTCTGCTGTATGAGGTGGACAATATAATTTTCCCTGGGCTCTCGGTCCTGCAGTCTGCTGTATAAGGAGGACAATATAACTTTCCCTGGGTTCTCGGTCCTGCAGCCTGCTGTATAAGGAGGACAATATAACTTTCCCTGGGTTCTCGGTCCTGCAGTCTGCTGTATGAGGATTACAATGTAACTTTCCCTGGGTTCTCAGGCATGCAGTCTGCTGTATGATGTGGACAATATAACTTTCCCTGGGTTCTCAGGCCTGCCGTCTGCTGTATGAGGTGGACAATATAACTTTCTCTGGGTTCTCAGTCCTGCAGTCTGCTGTATGAGGTGGACAATATAACTTTCCCTGGGTTCTCGGTCCTGCAGTCTGCTGTATGAGGTGGACAATATAACTTTCCCTGGGTTCTCGGTCCTGCAGCCTGCTGTATGAGGTGGACAATATAACTTTCTCTGGGTTCTCAGTCCTGCAGTCTGCTGTATGAGGTGGACAATATAACTTTCCCCTCGGTTCTCGGTCCTGCAGTCTGCTGTATGAGGAGGACAATATAACTTTCCCTGGGTTTTCAGTCCTGCAGTCTGCTGTATGAGGAGGACAATATAACCTTCCCTGGGTTCTTGGTCCTGCAGTCTGCTGTATGAGGAGGACAATATTATTTTCCCTGGGTTCTTGGTCCTGCAGTCTGCAGTATGAGGAGGACAACATTACTTTCCCTGGGTTCTCGGTTCTGCAGTCTGCTGTATGAGGTGGACAATATAACTTTCCCTGGGTTCTCATTACTGCAGTCTGCTGTATGAGGAGGACAATATAACTTTCCCTGGGTTCTCGGTCCTCCAGTCTGCTGTATGAGGAGGACAATATAACTTTCCCTGGGTTCTCAGGCCTGCAGTCTGCTGTATGATGTGGACAATATAACTTTCTCTGGGTTCTCGGTCCTGCAGTCTGCTGTATGGGGAGGACAATATAACTTTCCCTGGGTTCTCGGTCCTGTAGTCTGCTGTATGAGGTGGACAATATAACTTTCCCTGGGTTCTCAGTCCGGCAGTCAGCTGTATGAGGAGGACAATATAACTTTCCCTGGGCTCTCGGTCCGGCAGTCTGCTGTATGGGGAGGACAATATAACTTTCCCTGGGTTCTCGGTCCTGCAGTCTACTGTATGAGGAGGACAATATAACTTTCCCTGGGCTCTCAGTCCGGCAGTCAGCTGTATGAGGAGGACAATATAACTTTCCCTGGGCTCTCGGTCCTGCAGTCTGCTGTATGAGGAGGACAATATAACTTTCCCTGGGCTCTCGTTCATGCAGTCTGCTGTATAAGGAGGACAATATAACTTTCCCTGGGTACTCAGGCCTGCAGTCTGCTGTATGAGGTGGACAATGTAATTTTCCCTGGGTTCTCGGTCCTACAATCTGCTGTATGAGGATTACAATGTAACTTTCCCTGGGTTCTCAGGCATGCAGTCTGCTGTATGATGTGGACAATATAACTTTCCCTAGATTCACGGTCCTGCAGTCTGCTGTATGGGGAGGACAATATAACTTTCCCTGATTTCTCGGTCCTGCAGCCTGCTGTATGAGGAGGACAATATAACTTTCTCTGGGTTCTCAGTCCTGCAGTCTGCTGTATGAGGTGGACAATATAACTTTCTCTGGGTTCTCAGTCCTGCAGTCTGCTGTATGAGGTGGACAATATAACTTTCCCTGGGTTCTCGGTCCTGCAGTCTGCTGTATGAGGTGGACAATATAACTTTCCCTGGGTTCTCGGTCCTGCAGCCTGCTGTATGAGGTGGACAATATAACTTTCTCTGGGTTCTCAGTCCTGCAGTCTGCTGTATGAGGTGGACAATATAACTTTCCCCTCGGTTCTCGGTCCTGCAGTCTGCTGTATGAGGAGGACAATATAACTTTCCCTGGGTTTTCAGTCCTGCAGTCTGCTGTATGAGGTGGACAATATAACTTTCCCCTCGGTTCTCGGTCCTGCAGTCTGCTGTATGAGGAGGACAATATAACTTTCCCTGGGTTCTCAGGCATGCAGTCTGCTGTATGAGGAGGACAATATAACTTTCCCTGGGTTTTCAGTCCTGTAGTCTGCTGTATGAGGAGGACAATATAACCTTCCCTGGGTTCTTGGTCCTGCAGTCTGCTGTATGAGGAGGACAATATTATTTTACCTGGGTTCTTGGTCCTGCAGTCTGCAGTATGAGGAGGACAACATTACTTTCCCTGGGTTCTCGGTTCTGCAGTCTGCTGTATGAGGTGGACAAGATAACTTTCCCCTCCGTTCTCGGTCCTGCAGTCTGCTGTATGAGGAGGACAATATAACTTTCTCTGGGTTTTCAGTCCTGCGGTCTGCTGTATGAGGAGGACAATATAACCTTCCCTGGGTTCTTGGTCCTGCAGTCTGCTGTATGAGGAGGACAATATTATTTTCCCTGGGTTCTTGGTCCTGCATTCTGCAGTATGAGGAGGACAACATTACTTTCCCTGGGTTCTCGGTTCTGCAGTCTGCTGTATGAGGTGGACAATATAACTTTCCCTGGGTTCTCATTACTGCAGTGTGCTATATGAGGAGGACAATATAACTTTCCCTGGGTTCTCGGTCCTCCAGTCTGCTGTATGAGGAGGACAATATAACTTTCCCTGGGTTCTCAGGCCTGCAGTCTGCTGTATGATGTGGACAATATAACTTTCCCTGGGTTCTCGGTCCTGCAGTCTGCTGTATGGGGAGGACAATATAACTTTCCCTGGGTTCTCGGTCCTGTAGTCTGCTGTATGAGGTGGACAATATAACTTTCCCCTCAGTTCTCGGTCCTGCAGTCTGCTGTATGAGGAGGACAATATAACGTTCCCTGGGTTTTCAGTCCTGCAGTCTGCTGTATGAGGAGGACAATATAACCTTCACTGGGTTCTTGGTCCTGCAGTCTGCTGTATGAGGAGGACAATATAACCTTCACTGGGTTCTTGGTCCTGCAGTCTGCTGTATGAGGTGGACAATATAACTTTCCCCTCCGTTCTCGGTCCTGCAGTCTGCTGTATGAGGAGGACAATATAACTTTCCCTGGGTTTTCAGTCCTGCAGTCTGCTGTATGAGGAGGACAATATAACCTTGCCTGGGTTCTTGGTCCTGCAGTCTGCTGTATGAGGAGGACAATATTATTTTCCCTGGGTTCTTGGTCCTGCAGCCTGCAGTATGAGGAGGACAACATTGCTTTCCCTGGGTTCTCGGTTCTGCAGTCTGCTGTATGAGGTGGACAATATAACTTTCCCTGGGTTCTCATTACTGCAGTCTGCTGTATGAGGAGGACAATATAACTTTCCCTGGGTTCTCGGTCCTGCAGTCTGCTGTATGAGGTGGACAATATAACTTTCCCTGGGTTCTCATTACTGCAGTCTGCTGTATGAGGTGGACAATATAACTTTCCCCTCAGTTCACGGTCCTGCAGTCTGCTGTATGAGGAGGACAATATAACTTTCCCTGGGTTTTCAGTCCTGCAGTCTGCTGTATGAGGAGGACAATATAACCTTCCCTGGGTTCTTGGTCCTGCAGTCTGCTGTATGAGGAGGACAATATTACTTTCCCTTGGTTCTTGGTCCTGCAGTCTGCAGTATGAGGAGGACAATATTACTTTCCCTTGGTTTTCGGTTCTGCAGTCTGCTGTATGAGGAGGACAATATAACTTTCCCTGGGTTCTCATTACGGCAGTCTGCTGTATGAGGAGGATAGTATAACTGTCCCTGGGATCTCGGTCCTGCAGTTTGCTGTATGAGGAGGACAATATAACTTTCCCTGGATTCTCAGGCCTGCAGTCTGTTGTATGATGAGGACGATAAAACTTTCCCTGGGATCTCGGTCCTGCAGTCTGCTGTATGAGGAGGACAATATAACTTTCCCTGGGCTCTCGGTCCGGCAGTCTGCTGTATGAGGAGGACAATATAACTTTCCCTGGGCTCTCGTTCCTGCAGTCTACTGTATGAGGAGGACAATATAACTTTCCCTGGGCTCTCGGTCCTGCAGTCTGCTGTATGAGGAGGACAATATAACTTTCCCTGGGCTCTCGGTCCTGCAGTCTGCTGTATGAGGAGGACAATATAACTTTCCCTGGGCTCTCTTTCCTGCAGTCTGCTGTATAAGGAGGACAATATAACTTTCCCTGGGTACTCAGGCCTGCAGTCTGCTGTATGAGGTGGACAATATAATTTTCCCTGGGTTCTCGGTCCTGCAGTCTGCTGTATAAGGAGGACAATATAACTTTCCCTGGGTTCTCGGTCCTACAATCTGCTGTATGAGGAGGACAATGTTACTTTCCCTGGGTTCTCAGGTCTGCAGTCTGCTGTATGGGGTGGACAATATAACTTTCCCAGGGTTGTCAGGACTGCAGTCTGCTGTATGAGGAGGACAATATAACTTTCCCTGGGTTCTCAGTACTGCAGTCTGCTGTATGAGGAGGACAATATAACTTTCCCTGGGTTCTCAAAACTGCACTATGCTGTATTGGGTGGACAATATAGCTTTCCCTGGGTTCTCGGTCCTGCAGTCTGCTGTTTGAGGAGGACAATATAACTTTTCCTGGGTTCTCAGTACTGCAGACTGCTGTATGAGGTGGACAATATAACTTTCCCTGGGTTCTTGGTCCTGCAGTCTGCTGTATGAGGTGGACAATATAACTTTCCCTTTGTTCTCAGGCCTGCAGTCTGCTGTATGAGGAGGACAATATAACTTTCCCTGGGTTCTCGGTCCTGCAGTCTGCTGTATGAGGAGGACAATATAACTTTCCCTGGGCTCTCGGTCCGGCAGTCTGCTGTATGAGGAGGAAAATATAACTTTCCCTGGGCTCTCGGTCCTGCAGTCTGCTGTATGAGGAGGACAATATAACTTTCCCTGGGTTCTCGGTCCTGCAGTCTGCTGTATGAGGAGGAAAATATAACTTTCCCTGGGCTCTCGGTCCTGCAGTCTGCTGTATGAGGAGGACAATATAACTTTCCCTGGGTTCTCGGTCCGGCAGTCAGCTGTATGAGGAGGACAATATAACTTTCCCTGGGCTCTCGGTCCTGCAGTCTGCTGTATGAGGAGGACAATATAACTTTCCCTGGGCTCTCTTTCCTGCAGTCTGCTGTATAAGGAGGACAATATAACTTTCCCTGGGTTCTCGGTCCTACAATCTGCTGTATGAGGATTACAATGTAACTTTCCCTGGGTTCTTGGTCCTGCAGTCTGCTGTATGAGTAGGACAATATAACTTTCCCTGGGTTCTTGGTCCTGCAGTCTGCTGTATGATGTGGACAATATAAATTTCCCTGGGTTCTCGGTCCTGCAGTCTGCTGTATGGGGAGGACAATATAACTTTCCCTGGGTTCTTGGTCCTGCAGTCTGCTGTATGAGGTGGACAATATAACTTTCTCTGGGTTCTCAGTCCTGCAGTCTGCTGTATGAGGTGGACAATATAACTTTCCCTGGGTTCTCGGTCCTGCAGTCTGCTGTATGAGGTGGACAATATAACTTTCCCTGGGTTCTCGGTCCTGCAGCCTGCTGTATGAGGTGGACAATATAACTTTCTCTGGGTTCTCAGTCCTGCAGTCTGCTGTATGAGGTGGACAATATAACTTTCCCCTCGGTTCTCGGTCCTGCAGTCTGCTGTATGAGGAGGACAATATAACTTTCCCTGGGTTTTCAGTCCTGCAGTCGGCTGTATGAGGAGGACAATATAACCTTCCCTGGGTTCTTGGTCCTGCAGTCTGCTGTATGAGGAGGACAATATTATTTTCCCTGGGTTCTTGGTCCTGCAGTCTGCAGTATGAGGAGGACAACATTACTTTCCCTGGGTTCTCGGTTCTGCAGTCTGCTGTATGATGTGGACAATATAACTTTCCCTGGGTTGTCGGTCCTGCAGTCTGCTGTATGGGGAGGACAATATAACTTTCCCTGGGTTCTCGGTCCTGCAGTCTGCTGTATGAGGAGGACAATATAACGTTCCCTGTGTTTTCAGTCCTGCAGTCTGCTGTATGAGGAGGACAATATAACCTTCCCTGGGTTCTTGGTCCTGCAGTCTGCTGTATGAGGAGGACAATATTACTTTCCCTGGGTTCTTGGTCCTGCAGTCTGCAGTATGAGGAGGACAATATTACTTTCCCTGGGTTCTCGGTTCTGCAGTCTGCTGTATGAGGTGGACAATATAACTTTCCCCTCCGTTCTCGGTCCTGCAGTCTGCTGTATGAGGAGGACAATATAACTTTCCCTGGGTTTTCAGTCCTGCAGTCTGCTGTATGAGGAGGAAAATATAACCTTCCCTGGGTTCTTGGTCCTGCAGTCCGCTGTATGAGGAGGACAATATTATTTTCCCTGGGTTCTTGGTCCTGCAGTCTGCTGTATGAGGAGGACAATATAACTTTCCCTGGGTTTTCAGTCCTGCAGTCTGCTGTATGAGGAGGACAATATAACTTTCCCTGGGTTCTCATTACTGCAGTCTGCTGTATGAGGAGGACAATATAACTTTCCCTGGGTTCTCGGTCCTGCAGTCTGCTGTATGAGGAGGACAATATAACTTTCCCTGGGTTCTCAGGCCTGCAGTCTGCTGTATGATGTGGACATTATAACTTTCCCTGGGTTCTCGGTCCTGCAGTCTGCTGTATGATGTGGACATTATAACTTTCCCTGGGTTCTCGGTCCTGCAGTCTGCTGTATGAGGAGGACAATATAACTTTCCCTGGGCTCTCGGTCCGGCAGTCTGCTGTATGAGGAGGACAATATAACTTTCCCTGGGCTCTCGTTCCTGCAGTCTACTGTATGAGGAGGACAATATAACTTTCCCTGGGCTCTCGGTCCTGCAGTCTGCTGTATGAGGAGGACAATATAACTTTCCCTGGGCTCTCGGTCCTGCAGTCTGCTGTATGAGGAGGACAATATAACTTTCCCTGGGCTATCTTTCCTGCAGTCTGCTGTATAAGGAGGACAATATAACTTTCCCTGGGTACTCAGGCCTGCAGTCTGCTGTATGAGGTGGACAATATAATTTTCCCTGGGCTCTCGGTCCTGCAGTCTGCTGTATAAGGAGGACAATGTAACTTTCCCTGGGTTCTCGGTCCTACAATCTGCTGTATGAGGAGGACAATGTAACTTTCCCTGGGTTCTCAGTCCTGCAGTTTGCTGTATGAGGAGGACAATATAACTTTCCCTGGGTTCTCAGGCCTGCAGTCTGCTGTATGATGTGGACAATATAACTTTCCCCTCCGTTCTCGGTCCTGCAGTCTGCTGTATGAGGAGGACAATATAACTTTCCCTGGGTTTTCAGTCCTGCAGTCTGCTGTATGAGGAGGACAATATAACCTTCTCTGGGTTCTTGGTCCTGCAGTCTGCTGTATGAGGAGGACAATATTATTTTCCCTGGGTTCTTGGTCCTGCAGTCTGCAGTATGAGGAGGACAACATTACTTTCCCTGGGTTCTCGGTTCTGCAGTCTGCTGTATGAGGTGGACAATATAACTTTCCGTGGGTTCTCATTACTGCAGTCTGCTGTATGAGGAGGACAATATAACTTTCCCTGGGTTCTCGGTTCTCCAGTCTGCTGTATGAGGTGGACAATATAACTTTCCCTGGGTTTTCATTACTGCAGTCTGCTGTATGAGGAGGACAATATAACTTTCCCTGGGTTCTCGGTCCTGCAGTCTGCTGTATGAGGAGGACAATATAACTTTCCCTGGGTTCTCATTACTGCAGTCTGCTGTATGAGGTGGATAATATATCTTTCCCTGGGTTCTCGGTCCTGCAGTCTGCTGTATAGGGTGGACAATATAACTTTCCCTGGGTTCTCAGGCCTGCAGTCTGCTGTATGATGTGGACAATATAACTTTCCCTGGGTTCTCGGTCCTGCAGTCTGCTGTATGGGGAGGACAATATAACTTTCCCTGGGTTCTCGGTCCTGTAGTCTGCTGTATGAGGTGGACAATATAACTTTCCCCTCAGTTCTCGGTCCTGCAGTCTGCTGTAAGAGGAGGACAATATAACGTTCCCTGGGTTTTCAGTCCTGCAGTCTGCTTTATGAGGAGGACAATATAACCTTCCCTGGGTTCTTGGTCCTGCAGTCTGCTGTATGAGGAGGACAACATTACTTTCCCTGGGTTCTTGGTCCTGCAGTCTGCAGTATGAGGAGGACAATATTACTTTCCCTGGGTTCTCGGTTCTGCAGTCTGCTGTATGAGGAGGACAATATAACTTTCCCTGGGTACTTATTACTGCAGTCTGCTGTATGAGGAGGACAATATAACTGTCCCTGGGATCTCGGTCCTGCAGTCTGCTGTATGAGGAGGACAATATAACTTTCCCTGGGTTTTCGGTCCTGCACTCTGCTGTATGAGGAGGACAATATAACTTTCCCTGGGTTTTCGGTCCTGCACTCTGCTGTATGAGGTGGACAATATAACTTTCCCTGGGTTTTCGGTCCTGCACTCTGCTGTATGAGGTGGACAATATAACTTTCCCTGGGTTCTCGGTCCTACAATCTGCTGTATGAGGAGGACAATGGAACTTTCCCTGGGTTCTCAGGCCTGCAGTCTGCTGTATGATGTGGACAATATAACTTTCCGTGGGTTCTCGGTCCTGCAGTCTGCTGTATGGGGAGGACAATATAACTTTCCCTGATTTCTCGGTCCTGCAGCCTGCTGTATGAGGTGGACAATATAACTTTCCCCTCCGTTCTCGGTCCTGCAGTCTGCTGTATGAGGAGGACAATATAACTTTCCCTGGGTTTTCAGTCCTGCAGTCTGCTGTATGAGGAGGACAATATAACCTTCTCTGGGTTCTTGGTCCTGCAGTCTGCTGCATGAGGAGGACAATATAACTTTCCCTGGGTTCTCGGTCCTGCAGTCTGCTGTATGAGGAGGACAATATTATTTTCCCTGGGTTCTTGGTCCTGCAGTCTGCAGTATGAGCAGGACAACATTACTTTCCCTGGGTTCTCGGTTCTGCAGTCTGCTGTATGAGGTGGACAATATAACTTTCCCTGGGTTCTCATTACTGCAGTCTGCTGTATGAGGAGGACAATATAACTTTCCCTGGGTTCTCGGTTCTCCAGTCTGCTGTATGAGGTGGACAATATAACTTTCCCTGGGTTCTCATTACTGCAGTCTGCTGTATGAGGAGGACAATATAACTTTCCCTGGGTTCTCGGTCCTGCAGTCTGCTGTATGAGGAGGACAATATAACTTTCCCTGGGTTCTCATTACTGCAGTCTGCTGTATGAGGTGGATAATATATCTTTCCTGGGTTCTCGGTCCTGCAGTCTGCTGTATAGGGTGGACAATATAAATTTCCCTGGGTTCTCAGGCCTGCAGTCTGCTGTATGATGTGGACAATATAACTTTCCCTGGGTCCTCGGTCCTGCAGTCTGCTGTATGGGGAGGACAATATAACTTTCCCTGGGTTCTCGGTCCTGTAGTCTGCTGTATGAGGTGGACAATATAACTTTCCCCTCAGTTCTCGGTACTGCAGTCTGCTGTATGAGGAGGACAATATAACGTTCCCTGGGTTTTCAGTCCTGCAGTCTGCTTTATGAGGAGGACAATATAACCTTCCCTGGGTTCTTGGTCCTGCAGTCAGCTGTAAGAGGAGGACAATATTACTTTCCCTGGGTTCTTGGTCCTGCAGTCTGCAGTATGAGGAGGACAATATTACTTTCCCTGGGTTCTCGGTTCTGCAGTCTGCTGTATGAGGAGGACAATATAACTTTCCCTGGGTTCTTATTACTGCAGTCTGCTGTATGAGGAGGACAATATAACTGTCCCTGGGATCTCGGTCCTGCAGTCTGCTGTATGAGGAGGACAATATAACTTTCCCTGGGTTTTCGGTCCTGCACTCCGCTGTATGAGGAGGACAATATAACTTTCCCTGGGTTTTCGGTCCTGCACTCTGCTGTATGAGGTGGACAATATAACTTTCCCTGGGTTTTCGGTCCTGCACTCTGCTGTATGAGGTGGACAATATAACTTTCCCTGGGTTCTTGGTCCTGCAGTCTGCTGTATGAGTAGAAGAATATAACTTTCCCTGGGATCTTGGTCCTGCAGTCTGCTGTATGAGGAGGACAATATAACTTTCCCTGGGTTCTCAGGCCTGCAGTCTGCTGTATGAGGAGGACAATATAACTTTCCCTGGGTTCTCGGTCCTGCATTCTGCTGTAGGAGGAGGACAATATAACTTTTCCTGGGTTATCAGTACTGCAGTCTGCTGTATGAGGAGGACAATATAATTTTCCCTGGGTTCTCAGGCCTGCAGTCTGCTGTACGAGGAGGACAATATAACTTTCCCTGGGTCCTCGGTCCTGCATTCTGCTGTATGAGTAGGACAATATAACTTTCCCTGGGTTCTCAGGCCTGCAGTCTGCTGTATGAGGTGGACAATATAACTTACCCTGGGCTCTCGGTCCTGCAGTCTGCTGTATGAGGAAGACAATATAACTTTCCCTGGGCTCTCGGTCCTGCAGTCTGCTGTATGAGGAGGACAATATAAGTTTCCCTGGGTTCTCGGTCCTGCAGTCTGCTGTAAGAGGAGGACAATATAACTTTTCCTGGGCTCTCGCTCCTGCAGTCTGCTGTATGAGGAGCACAATATAACTTTCCCTGGGTTCTCGGTCCTGCAGTCTGCTGTATGAGGAGGACAATATAACTTTACCTGGGTTCTCAGGCCTGCAGTCTGCTGTATGAGGTGGACAATATAATTTTCCCTGGGTTCTCGGTCCTAGAGTCTGCTGTATGAGGAGGACAATATAACTTTCCCTGGGTTCTCAGTCCTGCAGTCTGCTGTATGAGGTGGACAATATAACTTTACTGGGGCTCTCGGTCCTGCAGTCTGCTGTATGAGGTGGACAATATAACTTTCCCTGGGATCTCGGTCCTGCAGTCTGCTGTATGAGGAGGACAATATAACTTTCCCTGGGTTCTTGGTCCTGCAGTTTGCTGTATGAGCTGGACAATATAACTTTACTGGGGCTTTCGGTCCTGCAGTCTGCTGTATGAGGTGGACAATGTAACTTTCCCTGGGTTTCTCGCTCCTATAGTCTGCTGTATGAGGAGGACAATATAACATTCCCTGGGTTTTCAGTTCTGCAGTCTTCTGTATGAGGAAGACAAAATAACCTCCCCTGGGTTCTTGGTCCTGCAGTGTGCTGTATGAGGAGGACAATATTACTTTCCCTGGGTTCTTGGTCCTGCAGTCTGCTGTATGAGGAGGACAATATCACTTTCCCTGGGATCTCGATCCTGCAGTCTGCTGTATGAGGAGGACAATATAACTTTCCCTGGGTTCTCGATTCTGCAGTCTGCTGTATGAGGAGGACAATATAACCTTCCCTGGGTTCTCGGTCCTGCAGTCTACTGTATGAGGAGGACAGTATAACCTTCCCTGGGTTCTCAGGCCTGCAGTCTGCTGTATGAGGAGGACAGTATAACCTTCCCTGGGTTCTCGGTCCTGCAGTCTGCTGTATGAGGAGGACAGTATAACTTTCCCCTCAGTTCTCGGTCCTGCAGTCTGCTGTATGAGGAGGACACTATAACTTTCCCTGGGTTCTCAGTCCTGTAGTCTGCTGTATGAAGAGGACAATATAACTTTCCCTGGGTTCTCAGTACTGCAGTCTGCTGTATGGGGTGGACAATATAACCTTCCCTAGGTTCTCAGTCCAGCAGTCTGATGAATGAGGTGGACAATATAACTTTCCCTGGGTTCTCGGTCCTGCAGTCTGCTGTATGAGGAGGACAATATAACTTTCCCTGGGTTCTCAGTCCTGCAGTCTGAAGTATGAGGGAGACAATATAACTTTCCCTGGGTTCTCGGTCCTGCAGTCTGCTGTATGAGGAGGACAATATAACTTTCCCTGGGTTCTCAGTCCTGCAGTCTGAAGTATGAGGGAGACAATATAACTTTCCCTGGGTTCTCGGTCCTGCTGTCTGCTGTATGAGGGAGACAATATAACTTTCCCTGGGTTCTCAGGCCTGCAGTCTGCTGTATGATGTGGACATTATAACTTTCCCTGGGTTCTCGGTCCTGCAGTCTGCTGTATGAGGAGGACAATATAACTTTCCCTGGGTTCTCAGGCCTGCAGTCTGCTGTATGATGTGGACATTATAACTTTCCCTGGGTTCTCGGTCCTGCAGTCTGCTGTATGATGTGGACATTATAACTTTCCCTGGGTTCTCGGTCCTGCAGTCTGCTGTATGAGGAGGACAATATAACTTTCCCTGGGCTCTCGGTCCGGCAGTCTGCTGTATGAGGAGGACAATATAACTTTCCCTGGGCTCTCGTTCCTGCAGTCTACTGTATGAGGAGGACAATATAACTTTCCCTGGGCTCTCGGTCCTGCAGTCTGCTGTATGAGGAGGACAATATAACTTTCCCTGGGCTCTCGGTCCTGCAGTCTGCTGTATGAGGAGGACAATATAACTTTCCCTGGGCTATCTTTCCTGCAGTCTGCTGTATAAGGAGGACAATATAACTTTCCCTGGGTACTCAGGCCTGCAGTCTGCTGTATGAGGTGGACAATATAATTTTCCCTGGGTTCTCGGTCCTGCAGTCTGCTGTATAAGGAGGACAATGTAACGTTCCCTGGGTTCTCGGTCCTACAATCTGCTGTATGAGGAGGACAATGTAACTTTCCCTGGGTTCTCAGTCCTGCAGTTTGCTGTATGAGGAGGACAATATAACTTTCCCTGGGTTCTCAGGCCTGCAGTCTGCTGTATGATGTGGACAATATAACTTTCCCTGGGTTCTCGGTCCTGCAGTCTGCTGTATGGGGAGGACAATATAACTTTCCCTGATTTCTCGGTCCTGCAGCCTGCTGTATGAGGTGGACAATATAACTTTCCCCTCCGTTCTCGGTCCTGCAGTCTGCTGTATGAGGAGGACAATATAACTTTCCCTAGGTTTTCAGTCCTGCAGTCTGCTGTATGAGGAGGACAATATAACCTCTTCTGGGTTCTTGGTCCTGCAGTCTGCTGTATGAGGAGGACAATATTATTTTCCCTGGGTTCTTGGTCCTGCAGTCTGCAGTATGAGGAGGACAACATTACTTTCCCTGGGTTCTCGGTTCTGCAGTCTGCTGTATGAGGTGGACAATATAACTTTCCCTGGGTTCTCATTACTGCAGTCTGCTGTATGAGGAGGACAATATAACTTTCCCTGGGTTCTCGGTTCTCCAGTCTGCTGTATGAGGTGGACAATATAACTTTCCCTGGGTTCTCATTACTGCAGTCTGCTGTATGAGGAGGACAATATAACTTTCCCTGGGTTCTCGGTCCTGCAGTCTGCTGTATGAGGAGGACAATATAACTTTCTCTGGGTTCTCATTACTGCAGTCTGCTGAATGAGGTGGATAATATATCTTTCCCTGGGTTCTCGGTCCTGCAGTCTGCTGTATAGGGTGGACAATATAACTTTCCCTGGGTTCTCAGGCCTGCAGTCTGCTGTATGATGTGGACAATATAACTTTCCCTGGGTTCTCGGTCCTGCAGTCTGCTGTATGGGGAGGACAATATAACTTTCCCTGGGTTCTCGGTCCTGTAGTCTGCTGTATGAGGTGGACAATATAACTTTCCCCTCAGTTCTCGGTCCTGCAGTCTGCTGTAAGAGGAGGACAATATAACGTTCCCTGGGTTTTCGGTCCTGCACTCTGCTGTATGAGGAGGACAATATAACTTTCCCTGGGTTTTCGGTCCTGCACTCTGCTGTATGAGGTGGACAATATAACTTTCCCTGGGTTTTCGGTCCTGCACTCTGCTGTATGAGGTGGACAATATAACTTTCCCTGGGTTCTCGGTCCTACAATCTGCTGTATGAGGAGGACAATGGAACTTTCCCTGGGTTCTCAGGCCTGCAGTCTGCTGTATGATGTGGACAATATAACTTTCCGTGGGTTCTCGGTCCTGCAGTCTGCTGTATGGGGAGGACAATATAACTTTCCCTGATTTCTCGGTCCTGCAGCCTGCTGTATGAGGTGGACAATATAACTTTCCCCTCCGTTCTCGGTCCTGCAGTCTGTTGTATGAGGAGGACAATATAACTTTCCCTGGGTTTTCAGTCCTGCAGTCTGCTGTATGAGGAGGACAATATAACCTTCTCTGGGTTCTTGGTCCTGCAGTCTGCTGCATGAGGAGGACAATATAACTTTCCTTGGGTTCTCGGTCCTGCAGTCTGCTGTATGAGGAGGACAATATTATTTTCCCTGGGTTCTTGGTCCTGCAGTCTGCAGTATGAGGAGGACAACATTACTTTCCCTGGGTTCTCGGTTCTGCAGTCTGCTGTATGAGGTGGACAATATAACTTTCCCTGGGTTCTCATTACTGCAGTCTGCTGTATGAGGAGGACAATATAACTTTCCCTGGGTTCTCGGTTCTCCAGTCTGCTGTATGAGGTGGACAATATAACTTTCCCTGGGTTCTCATTACTGCAGTCTGCTGTATGAGGAGGACAATATAACTTTCCCTGGGTTCTCGGTCCTGCAGTCTGCTGTATGAGGAGGACAATATAACTTTCCCTGGGTTCTCATTACTGCAGTCTGCTGTATGAGGTGGATAATATATCTTTCCCTGGGTTCTCGGTCCTGCAGTCTGCTGTATAGGGTGGACAATATAAATTTCCCTGGGTTCTCAGGCCTGCAGTCTGCTGTATGATGTGGACAATATAACTTTCCCTGGGTTCTCGGTCCTGCAGTCTGCTGTATGGGGAGGACAATATAACTTTCCCTGGGTTCTCGGTCCTGTAGTCTGCTGTATGAGGTGGACAATATAACTTTCCCCTCAGTTCTCGGTACTGCAGTCTGCTGTATGAGGAGGACAATATAACGTTCCCTGGGTTTTCAGTCCTGCAGTCTGCTTTATGAGGAGGACAATATAACCTTCCCTGGGTTCTTGGTCCTGCAGTCTGCTGTAAGAGGAGGACAATATTACTTTCCCTGGGTTCTTGGTCCTGCAGTCTGCAGTATGAGGAGGACAATATTACTTTCCCTGGGTTCTCGGTTCTGCAGTCTGCTGTATGAGGAGGACAATATAACTTTCCCTGGGTTCTTATTACTGCAGTCTGCTGTATGAGGAGGACAATATAACTGTCCCTGGGATCTCGGTCCTGCAGTCTGCTGTATGAGGAGGACAATATAACTTTCCCTGGGTTTTCGGTCCTGCACTCTGCTGTATGAGGAGGACAATATAACTTTCCCTGGGTTTTCGGTCCTGCACTCTGCTGTATGAGGTGGACAATATAACTTTCCCTGGGTTTTCGGTCCTGCACTCTGCTGTATGAGGTGGACAATATAACTTTCCCTGGGTTCTTGGTCCTGCAGTCTGCTGTATGAGTAGAAGAATATAACTTTCCCTGGGATCTTGGTCCTGCAGTCTGCTGTATGAGGAGGACAATATAACTTTCCCTGGGTTCTCAGGCCTGCAGTCTGCTGTATGAGGAGGACAATATAACTTTCCCTGGGTTCTCGGTCCTGCATTCTGCTGTAGGAGGAGGACAATATAACTTTTCCTGGGTTATCAGTACTGCAGTCTGCTGTATGAGGAGGACAATATAATTTTCCCTGGGTTCTCAGGCCTGCAGTCTGCTGTACGAGGAGGACAATATAACTTTCCCTGGGTCCTCGGTCCTGCATTCTGCTGTATGAGTAGGACAATATAACTTTCTCTGGGTTCTCAGGCCTGCAGTCTGCTGTATGAGGTGGACAATATAACTTACCCTGGGCTCTCGGTCCTGCAGTCTGCTGTATGAGGAAGACAATATAACTTTCCCTGGGCTCTCGGTCCTGCAGTCTGCTGTATGAGGAGGACAATATAAGTTTCCCTGGGTTCTCGGTCCTGCAGTCTGCTGTAAGAGGAGGACAATATAACTTTTCCTGGGCTCTCGCTCCTGCAGTCTGCTGTATGAGGAGCACAATATAACTTTCCCTGGGTTCTCGGTCCTGCAGTCTGCTGTATGAGGAGGACAATATAACTTTACCTGGGTTCTCAGGCCTGCAGTCTGCTGTATGAGGTGGACAATATAATTTTCCCTGGGTTCTCGGTCCTAGAGTCTGCTGTATGAGGAGGACAATATAACTTTCCCTGGGTTCTCAGTCCTGCAGTCTGCTGTATGAGGTGGACAATATAACTTTACTGGGGCTCTCGGTCCTGCAGTCTGCTGTATGAGGTGGACAATATAACTTTCCCTGGGATCTCGGTCCTGCAGTCTGCTGTATGAGGAGGACAATATAACTTTCCCTGGGTTCTTGGTCCTGCAGTTTGCTGTATGAGCTGGACAATATAACTTTACTGGGGCTTTCGGTCCTGCAGTCTGCTGTATGAGGTGGACAATGTAACTTTCCCTGGGTTTCTCGCTCCTATAGTCTGCTGTATGAGGAGGACAATATAACATTCCCTGGGTTTTCAGTTCTGCAGTCTTCTGTATGAGGAAGACAAAATAACCTCCCCTGGGTTCTAGGTCCTGCAGTGTGCTGTATGAGGAGGACAATATTACTTTCCCTGGGTTCTTGGTCCTGCAGTCTGCTGTATGAGGAGGACAATATCACTTTCCCTGGGATCTCGATCCTGCAGTCTGCTGTATGAGGAGGACAATATAACTTTCCCTGGGTTCTCGATTCTGCAGTCTGCTGTATGAGGAGGACAATATAACCTTCCCTGGGTTCTCGGTCCTGCAGTCTACTGTATGAGGACAGTATAACCTTCCCTGGGTTCTCAGGCCTGCAGTCTGCTGTATAAGTAGGACAATATAACTTTCCCTGGGTTCTCGGTCCTGCAGTCTCCTGTATGAGGTGGACAATACAACTTTCCCTGGGTTCTCGGTCCTGCAGTCTGCTGTATGAGGAGGACACTATAACTTTCCCTGGGTTCTCAGTCCTGTAGTCTGCTGTATGAAGAGGACAATATAACTTTCCCTGGGTTCTCAGTACTGCAGTCTGCTGTATGGGGTGGACAATATAACCTTCCCTGGGTTCTCGATTCTGCAGTCTGCTGTATGAGGAGGACAATATAACCTTCCCTGGGTTCTCGGTCCTGCAGTCTACTGTATGAGGACAGTATAACCTTCCCTGGGTTCTCAGGCCTGCAGTCTGCTGTATGAGGAGGACAATATAACATTCCCTGGGTTCTTGGTCCTGCAGTCTGCTATATGAGGAGGACAGTATAACTTTCCCTGGGTTCTTGGTCCTGCAGTCTGCTATATGAGGAGGACAGTATAACTTTCCCTGGGTTCTTGGTCCTGCAGTCTGCTGTATGAGGAGGACACTATAACTTTCCCTGGGTTCTCAGTCCTGTAGTCTGCTGTATGAAGAGGACAATATAACTTTCCCTGGGTTCTCAGTACTGCAGTCTGCTGTATGGGGTGGACAATATAACCTTCCCTAGGTTCTCAGTCCAGCAGTCTGATGAATGAGGTGGACAATATAACTTTCCCTGGGTTCTCGGTCCTGCAGTCTGCTGTATGAGGAGGACAATATAACTTTCCCTGGGTTCTTGGTCCTGCAGTCTGCTATATGAGGAGGACAGTATAACTTTCCCTGGGTTCTCGGTCCTGCAGTCTGCTGTATGAGGAGGACACTATAACTTTCCCTGGGTTCTCAGTCCTGTAGTCTGCTGTATGAAGAGGACAATATAACTTTCCCTGGGTTCTCAGTACTGCAGTCTGCTGTATGGGGTGGACAATATAACCTTCCCTAGGTTCTCAGTCCAGCAGTCTGATGAATGAGGTGGACAATATAACTTTCCCTGGGTTCTCGGTCCTGCAGTCTGCTGTATGAGGAGGACAATATAACTTTCCCTGGGTTCTCAGTCCTGCAGTCTGAAGTATGAGGGAGACAATATAACTTTCCCTGGGTTCTCGGTCCTGCAGTCTGCTGTATGAGGAGGACAATATAACTTTCCCTGGGTTCTCAGTCCTGCAGTCTGAAGTATGAGGGAGACAATATAACTTTCCCTGGGTTCTCGGTCCTGCTGTCTGCTGTATGAGGGAGACAATATAACTTTCCCTGGGTTCTCAGGCCTGCAGTCTGCTGTATGATGTGGACATTATAACTTTCCCTGAGTTCTCGGTCCTGCAGTCTGCTGTATGAGGAGGACAATATAACTTTCCCTGGGTTCTCAGGCCTGCAGTCTGCTGTATGATGTCGACATTATAACTTTCCCTGGGTTCTCGGTCCTGCAGTCTGCTGTATGATGTGGACATTATAACTTTCGCTGGGTTCTCGGTCCTGCAGTCTGCTGTATGAGGAGGACAATATAACTTTCCCTGGGCTCTCGGTCCGGCAGTCTGCTGTATGAGGAGGACAATATAACTTTCCCTGGGCTCTCGTTCCTGCAGTCTACTGTATGAGGAGGACAATATAACTTTCCCTGGGCTCTCGGTCCTGCAGTCTGCTGTATGAGGAGGACAATATAACTTTCCCTGGGCTCTCGGTCCTGCAGTCTGCTGTATGAGGAGGACAATATAACTTTCCCTGGGCTATCTTTCCTGCAGTCTGCTGTATAAGGAGGACAATATAACTTTCCCTGGGTACTCAGGCCTGCAGTCTGCAGTATGAGGTGGACAATATAATTTTCCCTGGGTTCTCGGTCCTGCAGTCTGCTGTATAAGGAGGACAATGTAACTTTCCCTGGGTTTTCGGTCCTACAATCTGCTGTATGAGGAGGACAATGTAACTTTCCCTGGGTTCTCAGTCCTGCAGTTTGCTGTATGAGGAGGACAATATAACTTTCCCTGGGTTCTCAGGCCTGCAGTCTGCTGTATGATGTGGACAATATAACTTTCCCTGGGTTCTCGGTCCTGCAGTCTGCTGTATGAGGAGGACAATATAACTTTCCCTGATTTCTCGGTCCTGCAGCCTGCTGTATGAGGTGGACAATATAACTTTCCCCTCCGTTCTCGGTCCTGCAGTCTGCTGTATGAGGAGGACAATATAACTTTCCCTGGGTTTTCAGTCCTGCAGTCTGCTGTATGAGGAGGACAATATAACCTTCTCTGGGTTCTTGGTCCTGCAGTCTGCTGTATGAGGAGGACAATATTATTTTCCCTGGGTTCTTGGTCCTGCAGTCTGCAGTATGAGGAGGACAACATTACTTTCCCTGGGTTCTCGGTTCTGCAGTCTGCTGTATGAGGTGGACAATATAACTTTCCCTGGGTTCTCATTACTGCAGTCTGCTGTATGAGGAGGACAATATAACTTTCCCTGGGTTCTCGGTTCTCCAGTCTGCTGTATGAGGTGGACAATATAACTTTCCCTGGGTTCTCATTACTGCAGTCTGCTGTATGAGGAGGACAATATAACTTTCCCTGGGTTCTCGGTCCTGCAGTCTGCTGTATGAGGAGGACAATATAACTTTCCCTGGGTTCTCATTACTGCAGTCTGCTGTATGACGTGGATAATATATCTTTCCCTGGGTTCTCGGTCCTGCAGTCTGCTGTATAGGGTGGACAATATAACTTTCCCTGGGTTCTCAGGCCTGCAGTCTGCTGTATGATGTGGACAATATAACTTTCCCTGGGTTCTCGGTCCTGCAGTCTGCTGTATGGGGAGGACAATATAACTTTCCCTGGGTTCTCGGTCCTGTAGTCTGCTGTATGAGGTGGACAATATAACTTTCCCCTCAGTTCTCGGTCCTGCAGTCTGCTGTAAGAGGAGGACAATATAACGTTCCCTGGGTTTTCAGTCCTGCAGTCTGCTTTATGAGGAGGACAATATAACCTTCCCTGGGTTCTTGGTCCTGCAGTCTGCTGTATGAGGAGGACAACATTACTTTCCCTGGGTTCTTGGTCCTGCAGTCTGCAGTATGAGGAGGACAATATTACTTTCCCTGGGTTCTCGGTTCTGCAGTCTGCTGTATGAGGAGGACAATATAACTTTCCCTGGGTTCTTATTACTGCAGTCTGCTGTATGAGGAGGACAATATAACTTTCCCTGGGTTTTCGGTCCTGCACTCTGCTGTATGAGGAGGACAATATAACTTTCCCTGGGTTTTCGGTCCTGCACTCTGCTGTATGAGGTGGACAATATAACTTTCCCTGGGTTTTCGGTCCTGCACTCTGCTGTATGAGGTGGACAATATAACTTTCCCTGGGTTCTCGGTCCTACAATCTGCTGTATGAGGAGGACAATGGAACTTTCCCTGGGTTCTCAGGCATGCAGTCTGCTGTATGATGTGGACAATATAACTTTCCCTGGGTTCTCAGGCCTGCAGTCTGCTGTTTGGGGAGTACAATATAACTTTCCCTGGGTTCTCAGTCCTGCAGTCTGCTGTATGAGGTGGACAATACAACATTCCCTGGGTTCTCAGTCCTGCAGTCTGATGAATGAGGTGGACAATATAACTTTCCCTGGGTTCTCGGTCCTGCAGTCTGCTGTATGAGGAGGACAATATAACTTTCCCTGGGTTCTCAGTCCTGCAGTCTGAAGTATGAGGGAGACAATATAACTTTCCCTGGGTTCTCGGTCCTGCAGTCTGCTGTATGAGGAGGACAATATAACTTTCCCTGGGTTCTCAGTCCTGCAGTCTGAAGTATGAGGGAGACAATATAACTTTCCCTGGGTTCTCGGTCCTGCTGTCTGCTGTATGAGGGAGACAATATAACTTTCCCTGGGTGCTCGGTTCTGCAGTCTGCTGTATGAGGAGGACAATATAACTTTCCCTGGGTTCTCAGTCCTGCAGTCTGAAGTATGAGGGAGACAATATAACTTTCCCTGGGTTCTCGGTCCTGCAGTCTGCTGTATGAGGTGGACAATATAACTTTCCCTGGGTTCTCGGTCCTGCAGTCTGCTGTATGAGGTGGACAATATAACTTTCCCTGGGTTATCAGTACTGAAGTCTGCTGTATGAGGTGGACAATATATCTTTCCCTGGGTTCTCGGTCCTGCAGTCTGCTGTATGAGGTGGACAATATAACTTTCCATGGGTTCTCGGGCCTGCAGTCTGCTGTATGAGGTGGACAATATAACTTTCCCTGGGTTCTCAGGCCTGCAGTCTGCTGTATAAGGAGGACAATATAACTTTCCCTGGGTTCTCAGTACTGCACTCTGCTGTATGAGTAGGACAATATAACTTTCCCTGGGTTCTCGGTTCTGCAGTCTGCTGTATGAGGAGGACAATATAACTTTCCCTGGGTTCTCATTACTGCAGTCTGCTGTATGAGGAGGACAATATAACTTTCCCTGGGTTCTCGGTCCTGCAGTCTGCTGTATGAGGAGGACAATATAACCTTCCCTGGATTCTAGGTCCTGCAGTCTGCTGTATGAGGAGGACAATATAACCTTCCCTGGGTTCTCAGGCCTGCAGTCTGCTGTATGAGGTGGACAATATAACCTTCCCTAGGTTCTCAGTCCTGCAGTCTGATGAATGAGGTGGACAATATAACTTTCCCTGGGTTCTCGGTCCTGCAGTCTGCTGTATGAGGAGGACAATATAACTTTCCCTGGGTTCTCAGGCCTGCAGTCTGCTGTTTGGGGAGTACAATAAAACTTTCCCTGGGTTCTCGGTCCTGCAGTCTGCTGTATGAGGTGGACAATACAACTTTCCCTGGGTTCTCAGTCCTGCAGTCTGATGAATGATGTGGAAATTTTAACTTTCCCTGGGTTCTCGGTCCTGTAGTCTGCCGTATGAGGAGGACAATATAACTTTCCCTGGGTTCTTGGTCCTGCAGTCTGCTATATGAGGAGGACAGTATAACTTTCCCTGGGTTCTCGGTCCTGCAGTCTGCTGTATGAGGAGGACAATACAACTTTCCCTGGGTTCTCAGGCCTGCAGTCTGCTGTTTGGGGAGTACAATATAACTTTCCCTGGGTTCTCAGTCCTGCAGTCTGCTGTATGAGGAGGACACTATAACTTTTCCTGGGTTCTCGGTCCTGCAGTCTGATGTATGAGGAGGACAATATAACTTTCCCTGGGTTCTCAGGCCTGCAGTCTGCTGTTTGGGGAGTACAATATAACTTTCCCTGGGTTCTCAGTCCTGCAGTCTGCTGTATGAGGTGGACAATACAACTTTCCCTGGGTTTTCAGTCCTGCAGTCTGATGAATGAGGTGGACAATATAACTTTCCCTGGGTTCTCGGTCCTGCAGTCTGCTGTATGAGGAGGACAATATAACTTTCCCTGGGTTCTCAGGCCTGCAGTCTGCTGTTTGGGGAGTACAATATAACTTTCCCTGGGTTCTCAGTCCTGCAGTCTGCTGTATGAGGTGGACAATACAACTTTCCTTGGGTTCTCAGTCCTGCAGTCTGATGAATGAGGTGGACAATATAACTTTCCCTGGGTTCTTGGTCCTGCAGTCTGCTATATGAGGAGGACAATATAACTTTCCGTAGGTTCTCGGTCCTGCAGTCTGCTGTATGAGGAGGACACTATAACTTTCCCTTGGTTTTCGGTCCTGCAATCTGCTGTATGAGGAGGACAATATAACTTTCCCTGGGTTCTCGGTCCTGCAGTCTGCTGTATGAGGTGGACAATATAACTTTCCATTTGTTCTCAGGCCTGCAGTCTGCTGTATGATGAGGACAATATAATTTTCCCTGGGTTCTCGGTCCTGCAGTCTGCTGTATGAGGTGGACAATATAACTTTCCCTCGGTTCTCGGTCCTGCAATCTGCTGTATGAGGAGGACAATATAACTTTCCCTGGGTTCTCGGTCCTGCAGTCTGCTGTATGAGGAGGACAATATAACTTTCCCTGGGTTCTCAGGCCTGCAGTCTGCTGTATGAGGTGGACAAAATAACTTTCCCTGGGTTCTCGGTCCTGCAGTCTGCTGTATGGGGAGGACAATATAACTTTCCCTGGGTTCTCGGTCCTGCAGTCTGCTGTATGAGGTGGACAATATAACTTTCCCCTCGGTTCTCGGTCCTGCAGTCTGCTGTATGAGGTGGACAATATAACTTTTCGTGGGTTTTCAGTACTGCAGTCTGCTGTATGAGGAGGACAATATAACTTTCCCTTGGTTATCGGTACTGCAGTCTGCTGTATGAGCAGGACAATTTAACTTTCCCTGGGTTCTCAGGCCTGCAGTCTGCTGTATGATGAGGACAATGTAACTATCCCTGGGTTCTCGGTCCTGCAGTCTGCTGTATGGGGAGGACATTATAACTTTCCCTGGGTTCTCGGTCCTGCAGTCTGCTGTATGGGGAGGACATTATAACTATCCCTGGGTTCTCGGTCCTGCAGTCTGCTGAATGGGGAGTACAATATAACTTTCCCTCGGTTCTCGTTCCTGCAGTCTGCTGCAAGAGGAGGACAATATAACTTTCCCTGGGTTCTCGGTCCTGCAGTCTGCTGTATAAGGAGGACAATATAACCTTCCCTGGGTACTCGGTCCTGCAGTCTGCTGCAAGAGGTGGACAATATAACTTTCCCTGGGTTCTCGGTCCTGCAGTCTGCTGTATAAGGAGGACAATACAACTTTCCCTGGATCTCGGTCCTGCAGTCTGCTGTATGAGGAGGACAATATAACTTTCCCTGGGTTCTCGGTCCTGCAGTCTGCTGCATGAGGAGGACAATATATACTTCCCTGGGTTCTCAGTCCTACAGTCTGCTGTATGAGGTGGACAATACAACTTTCCCTGGGTTCTCGGTCCTGCAGTCTGCTGTATAAGGAGGACAATATAACTTTCCCTGGGTTCTCGGTCCAGCAGTCTGCTGTATGAGGTGGACAATATAACCTTCCCTGGGTTCTCGGTCCTGCAGTCTGCTGTATAAGGAGGACAATATAACTTTCCCTGGGTTCTCGGTCCAGCAGTCTGCTGTATGAGGAGGACAATATATACTTCCCTGGGTTCTCAGTCCTACAGTCTGCTGTATGAGGTGGACAATACAACTTTCCCTGGGTTCTCGGTCCTGCAGTCTGCTGTATGAGGAGGACAATATAACTTTCCCTGGGTTCTCGGTCCTGCAGTCTGCTGTATGAGGTGGACAATATAACTTTCCCTGGGTTCTCGGTCCTGCAGTCTGCTGTATGAGGAGGACAATATAACTTTCCCTGGGTTCTCGGTCCTGCAGTCTGCTGTATGAGGTGGACAATATAACTTTCCCTGGGTTCTCGGTCCTGCAGTCTGCTGTATGAGGAGGACAATATAACTTTCCCTGGGTTCTCGGTCCTGCAGTCTGCTGTATGAGGTGGACAATATAACTTTCCCTGGGTTCTCGGTCCTGCAGTCTGCTGTATGAGGTGGACAATATAACTTTCCCTGGGTTCTCGGTCCTGCAGTCTGCTGTATGAGGAGGACAATATAACCTTCCCTGGGTTCTCGGTCCTGCAGTCCGCTGTATGGGGTGGACAATATAACTTTCCCTAGATTCTCAGGCCTGCAGTCTGCTGTATGAGATGGACAATATAACTTTCCCTGGGTTCTCGGTCCTGCAGTCTGCTGTATGAGGAAGACAATATAACTTTCCCTGGGTTCTCGGTCCTGCAGTCTGCTGTATGAGGAGGACAATATAAGTTTCCCTGGGTTCTCGGTCCTGCATTCTGCTGTATGAGGAGGACAATATAACTTTTCCTGGGTTATCAGTACTGCAGTCTGCTATATGGGGTGGACAATATAACTTTCCCTGGGTTCTTGGTCCTGCAGTCTGCTGTATGAGGTGGACAAAATAACTTTCCCTGGGTTCTTGGTCCTGTAGTCTGCTGTATGAGGTGGACAAAATAACTTTCCCTTTGTTCTCAGGCCTGCAGTCTGCTGTATGAGGAGGACAATATAACTTTCCCTGGGTTCTCAGGCCTGCAGTCTGCTCTATGAGGTGGACAATATAACTTTCCCTGGGTTCTCGGTCCTGCAGTCTGCTGTATGAGGAGGACAATATAACTTTCCCGGGGCTCTCGGTCCTGCAGTCTGCTGTATGAGGAGGACAATATAACATTCCCTGGGTTTTCAGTCCTGCAGTCTGCTGTATGAGGAGGACAATATAACCTCCCCTGGGTTCTTGGTCCTGCAGTCTGCTGTATGAGGAGGAAAAATATTACTTTCCCTGGGTTCTTAGTCCTGCAGTCTGCTGTATGAGGAGGACAATATAACTTTCCCTGGGTTCTCGGTTCTGCAGTCTGCTGTATGAGGAGGACAATATAACTTTCCCTGGGTTCTAATTACTGCAGTCTGCTGTATGAGGAGGACAATATGACTTTCCCTGGGATCTCGGTCCTGCAGTCTGCTGTATGAGGAGGACAATATAACTTTCCCTGGGTTCTCGATTCTGCAGTCTGCTGTATTAGGAGGACAATATAACCTTCCCTGGGCTCTCGGTTCTGCAGTCTGCTCTATGAGGAGGACAATATAACCTTCCCTGGGTTCTCAGTCCTGCAGTCTGATGAATGAGGTGGACAATATAACTTTCCCTGGGTTCTCGGTCCTGCAGTCTGCTGTATGAGGAGGACAATATAACTTTCCCTGGGTTCTCAGGCCTGCAGTCTGCTGTATGAGGTGGACAATATAACTTTCCCTGAGTTCTCGGTCCTGCAGTTTGCTGTATGAGGAGGACAATATAACTTTCCTTGGGTTCTCAGTACTGTAGTCTGCTGTATGGGAGGACAATATAACTTTCCCTGGGTTCTCGGTCCTGCAGTCTCCTGTATGAGGAGGACAATATAACTTTCCCTGGGTTCTCGGTCCTGAAGTCTGCTGTATGAGGTGGACAATATAACTTTCCCTGGGTTCTCGGTCCTGCAGTCTGCTGTATGAGGAGGACAACATAATTTTCCCTGGGTTCTCAGTCCTGCAGTCTGCTGTATGAGGAGTACAATATAATTTTCCCTGGGTTCTCAGTCCTGCAGTCTGCTGTATGAGGAGGACAATATAACTTTCCCTGGACTCTCGGTCCTGCAGTCTGCTGTATGAGGAGGACAATATAACCTTCCCTGGGTTCTCAGGCCTGCAGTCTGCTGTATGGGGAGGACAATATAACTTTCCCTGGGTTCTCGGTCCTGAAGTCTGCTGTATGATGTGGACAATATAACTTTCCCTGGATTCTCAGGCCTGCAGTCTGCTGTATGAGGTGGACAATATAACTTTCCCTGGGTTCTCAGTCCTGTAATGTGCAGTATGAGGCGGACAATATAACTTTCCCAGGGTTCTCAGGCCTGCAGTCTGCTGTATGAGGTGGACAATATAACTTTCCCTGGGTTCTCAGTACTGCAGTCTGCTGTATGAGGAGGAAAATATAACTTTCCCAGGGTTCTCAGGCCTGCAGTCTGCTGTATGAGGAGGACAATATAACTTTCCCTGGGTTCTCAGTACTGCAGTTTGCTGTATGAGGTGGACAATATAACTTTCTCTGGGTTCTCGGTCCTGCAGTCTGCTGTATGAGAAGGACAATATAACTTTTCCTGGGTTATCAGTACTGCAGTCTGCTGTATGGGGTGGACAATATAACTTTCCCTTGGTTCTTGGTCCTGCAGTCTGCTGTAGGAGGTGGACAAAATAACTTTCCCTTTGTTCTCAGGCCTGCAGTCTGCTGTATGAGGAGGACAATATAACTTTTACTGGGTTATCGGTACTGCAGTCTGCTGTATGGGGTGGACAATATAACTTTCCCTGGGTTCTTGGTCCTGCAGTCTGCTGTATGAGGTGGACAATATAACTTTCCCGAGGCTCTCGGTCCTGCAGTCTGCTGTATGAGGTGGACAATATAACTTTCCCTGGGTTCTCAGTACTGCAGTCTGCTGTATGAGGAGGACAATATAACTTTCCCTGGGTTCTCAGGCCTGCAGTCTGCTGTTTGGGGAGTACAATATAACTTTCCCTGGGTTCTCAGTCCTGCAGTCTGCTGTATGAGGTGGACAATACAACTTTCCTTGGGTTCTCAGTCCTGCAGTCTGATGAATGAGGTGGACAATATAACTTTTACTGGGTTATCGGTACTGCAGTCTGCTGTATGGGGTGGACAATATAACTTTCCCTGGGTTCTTGGTCCTGCAGTCTGCTGTATGAGGTGGACAATATAACTTTCCCGAGGCTCTCGGTCCTGCAGTCTGCTGTATGAGGTGGACAATATAACTTTCCCTGGGTTCTCAGTACTGCAGTCTGCTGTATGAGGAGGACAATATAACTTTCCCTGGGTTCTCAGGCCTGCAGTCTGCTGTTTGGGGAGTACAATATAACTTTCCCTGGGTTCTCGGTCCTGCAGTCTGCAGTATGAGGTGGACAATATAACTTTCTCTGGGTTCTCGATCGTGCAGTCTGCTGTATGAGGTGGACAATATAACTTTCCCTGGGTTCTTGGTCCTGCAGTCTGCTATATGAGGAGGACAATATAACTTTCCGTAGGTTCTCGGTCCTGCAGTCTGCTGTATGAGGAGGACACTATAACTTTCCCTTGGTTTTCGGTCCTGCAATCTGCTGTATGAGGAGGACAATATAACTTTCCCTGGGTTCTCAGTACTGCAGTCTGCTGTATGAGGTGGACAATATAACTTTCCATTTGTTCTCAGGCCTGCAGTCTGCTGTATGATGAGGACAATATAATTTTCCCTGGGTTCTCGGTCCTGCAGTCTGCTGTAGGAGGTGGACAATATAACTTTCCCTCGGTTCTCGGTCCTGCAATCTGCTGTATGAGGAGGACAATATAACTTTCCCTGGGTTCTCGGTCCTGCAGTCTGCTGTATGAGGAGGACAATATAACTTTCCCTGGGTTCTCAGGCCTGCAGTCTGCTGTATGAGGTGGACAAAATAACTTTCCCTGGGTTCTCGGTCCTGCAGTCTGCTGTATGGGGAGGACAATATAACTTTCCCTGGGTTCTCGGTCCTGCAGTCTGCTGTATGAGGTGGACAATATAACTTTCCCCTCGGTTCTCGGTCCTGCAGTCTGCTGTATGAGGTGGACAATATAACTTTTCGTGGGTTTTCAGTACTGCAGTCTGCTGTATGAGGAGGACAATATAACTTTCCCTTGGTTATCGGTACTGCAGTCTGCTGTATGAGCAGGACAATTTAACTTTCCCTGGGTTCTCAGGCCTGCAGTCTGCTGTATGATGAGGACAATGTAACTATCCCTGGGTTCTCGGTCCTGCAGTCTGCTGTATGAGGAGGATAATATAACATTCCCTGGGTATTTGGTTCTGCAGTCTGCTGTATGGGGAGGACATTATAACTTTCCCTCGGTTCTCGTTCCTGCAGTCTGCTGCAAGAGGAGGACAATATAACTTTCCCTGGGTTCTCGGTCCTGCAGTCTGCTGTATAAGGAGGACAATATAACCTTCCCTGGGTACTCGGTCCTGCAGTCTGCTGCAAGAGGTGGACAATATAACTTTCCCTGGGTTCTCGGTCCTGCAGTCTGCTGTATAAGGAGGACAATACAACTTTCCCTGGATCTCGGTCCTGCAGTCTGCTGTATGAGGAGGACAATATAACTTTCCCTGGGTTCTCGGTCCTGCAGTCTGCTGCATGAGGAGGACAATATATACTTCCCTGGGTTCTCAGTCCTACAGTCTGCTGTATGAGGTGGACAATACAACTTTCCCTGGGTTCTCGGTCCTGCAGTCTGCTGTATAAGGAGGACAATATAACTTTCCCTGGGTTCTCGGTCCAGCAGTCTGCTGTATGAGGTGGACAATATAACCTTCCCTGGGTTCTCGGTCCTGCAGTCTGCTGTATAAGGAGGACAATATAACTTTCCCTGGGTTCTCGGTCCAGCAGTCTGCTGTATGAGGAGGACAATATATACTTCCCTGGGTTCTCAGTCCTACAGTCTGCTGTATGAGGTGGACAATACAACTTTCCCTGGGTTCTCGGTCCTGCAGTCTGCTGTATGAGGAGGACAATATAACTTTCCCTGGGTTCTCGGTCCTGCAGTCTGCTGTATGAGGTGGACAATATAACTTTCCCTGGGTTCTCGGTCCTGCAGTCTGCTGTATGAGGAGGACAATATAACTTTCCCTGGGTTCTCGGTCCTGCAGTCTGCTGTATGAGGTGGACAATATAACTTTCCCTGGGTTCTCGGTCCTGCAG
Source organism: Phyllobates terribilis (assembly GCF_046119375.1). NCBI lineage: Eukaryota > Metazoa > Chordata > Amphibia > Anura > Dendrobatidae > Phyllobates > Phyllobates terribilis. The sequence continues at coordinate 171,405,348 of NW_027362773.1, forward strand.
TCTGCTGTATGAGGAGGACAATATAACTTTCCCTGGGTTCTCGGTCCTGCAGTCTGCTGTATGAGGTGGACAATATAACTTTCCCTGGGTTCTCGGTCCTGCAGTCTGCTGTATGAGGTGGACAATATAACTTTCCCTGGGTTCTCGGTCCTGCAGTCTGCTGTATGAGGAGGACAATATAACCTTCCCTGGGTTCTCGGTCCTGCAGTCCGCTGTATGGGGTGGACAATATAACTTTCCCTAGATTCTCAGGCCTGCAGTCTGCTGTATGAGATGGACAATATAACTTTCCCTGGGTTCTCGGTCCTGCAGTCTGCTATATGAGGAAGACAATATAACTTTCCCTGGGTTCTCGGTCCTGCAGTCTGCTGTATGAGGAGGACAATATAAGTTTCCCTGGGTTCTCGGTCCTGCATTCTGCTGTATGAGGAGGACAATATAACTTTTCCTGGGTTATCAGTACTGCAGTCTGCTATATGGGGTGGACAATATAACTTTCCCTGGGTTCTTGGTCCTGCAGTCTGCTGTATGAGGTGGACAAAATAACTTTCCCTGGGTTCTTGGTCCTGTAGTCTGCTGTATGAGGTGGACAAAATAACTTTCCCTTTGTTCTCAGGCCTGCAGTCTGCTGTATGAGGAGGACAATATAACTTTCCCTGGGTTCTCAGGCCTGCAGTCTGCTCTATGAGGTGGACAATATAACTTTCCCTGGGTTCTCGGTCCTGCAGTCTGCTGTATGAGGAGGACAATATAACTTTCCCGGGGCTCTCGGTCCTGCAGTCTGCTGTATGAGGAGGACAATATAACATTCCCTGGGTTTTCAGTCCTGCAGTCTGCTGTATGAGGAGGACAATATAACCTCCCCTGGGTTCTTGGTCCTGCAGTCTGCTGTATGAGGAGGAAAAATATTACTTTCCCTGGGTTCTTAGTCCTGCAGTCTGCTGTATGAGGAGGACAATATAACTTTCCCTGGGTTCTCGGTTCTGCAGTCTGCTGTATGAGGAGGACAATATAACTTTCCCTGGGTTCTAATTACTGCAGTCTGCTGTATGAGGAGGACAATATGACTTTCCCTGGGATCTCGGTCCTGCAGTCTGCTGTATGAGGAGGACAATATAACTTTCCCTGGGTTCTCGATTCTGCAGTCTGCTGTATTAGGAGGACAATATAACCTTCCCTGGGCTCTCGGTTCTGCAGTCTGCTCTATGAGGAGGACAATATAACCTTCCCTGGGTTCTCAGTCCTGCAGTCTGATGAATGAGGTGGACAATATAACTTTCCCTGGGTTCTCGGTCCTGCAGTCTGCTGTATGAGGAGGACAATATAACTTTCCCTGGGTTCTCAGGCCTGCAGTCTGCTGTATGAGGTGGACAATATAACTTTCCCTGAGTTCTCGGTCCTGCAGTTTGCTGTATGAGGAGGACAATATAACTTTCCTTGGGTTCTCAGTACTGTAGTCTGCTGTATGGGAGGACAATATAACTTTCCCTGGGTTCTCGGTCCTGCAGTCTCCTGTATGAGGAGGACAATATAACTTTCCCTGGGTTCTCGGTCCTGAAGTCTGCTGTATGAGGTGGACAATATAACTTTCCCTGGGTTCTCGGTCCTGCAGTCTGCTGTATGAGGAGGACAACATAATTTTCCCTGGGTTCTCAGTCCTGCAGTCTGCTGTATGAGGAGTACAATATAATTTTCCCTGGGTTCTCAGTCCTGCAGTCTGCTGTATGAGGAGGACAATATAACTTTCCCTGGGCTCTCGGTCCTGCAGTCTGCTGTATGAGGAGGACAATATAACCTTCCCTGGGTTCTCAGGCCTGCAGTCTGCTGTATGGGGAGGACAATATAACTTTCCCTGGGTTCTCGGTCCTGAAGTCTGCTGTATGATGTGGACAATATAACTTTCCCTGGATTCTCAGGCCTGCAGTCTGCTGTATGAGGTGGACAATATAACTTTCCCTGGGTTCTCAGTCCTGTAATGTGCAGTATGAGGCGGACAATATAACTTTCCCAGGGTTCTCAGGCCTGCAGTCTGCTGTATGAGGTGGACAATATAACTTTCCCTGGGTTCTCAGTACTGCAGTCTGCTGTATGAGGAGGAAAATATAACTTTCCCAGGGTTCTCAGGCCTGCAGTCTGCTGTATGAGGAGGACAATATAACTTTCCCTGGGTTCTCAGTACTGCAGTTTGCTGTATGAGGTGGACAATATAACTTTCTCTGGGTTCTCGGTCCTGCAGTCTGCTGTATGAGAAGGACAATATAACTTTTCCTGGGTTATCAGTACTGCAGTCTGCTGTATGGGGTGGACAATATAACTTTCCCTTGGTTCTTGGTCCTGCAGTCTGCTGTAGGAGGTGGACAAAATAACTTTCCCTTTGTTCTCAGGCCTGCAGTCTGCTGTATGAGGAGGACAATATAACTTTTACTGGGTTATCGGTACTGCAGTCTGCTGTATGGGGTGGACAATATAACTTTCCCTGGGTTCTTGGTCCTGCAGTCTGCTGTATGAGGTGGACAATATAACTTTCCCGAGGCTCTCGGTCCTGCAGTCTGCTGTATGAGGTGGACAATATAACTTTCCCTGGGTTCTCAGTACTGCAGTCTGCTGTATGAGGAGGACAATATAACTTTCCCAGGGTTCTCAGGCCTGCAGTCTGCTGTATGAGGTGGACAATACAACATTCCCTGGGTTCTCAGTCCTGCAGTCTGATGAATGAGGTGGACAATATAACTTTCCCTGGGTTCTCGGTCCTGCAGTCTGCTGTATGAGGTGGACAATATAACTTTCCCGGGGCTCTCGGTCCTGCAGTCTGCTGTATGAGGTGGACAATATAACTTTCCCTGGGTTCTCAGTACTGCAGTCTGCTGTATGAGGAGGACAATATAACTTTCCCAGGGTTCTCAGGCCTGCAGTCTGCTGTATGAGGTGGACAATACAACATTCCCTGGGTTCTCAGTCCTGCAGTCTGATGAATGAGGTGGACAATATAACTTTCCCTGGGTTCTCGGTCCTGCAGTCTGCTGTATGAGGAGGACAATATAACTTTCCCTGGGTTCTCAGTCCTGCAGTCTGATGTATGAGGGAGACAATATAACTTTCCCTGGGTTATCAGTACTGCAGTCTGCTGTATGAGGTGGACAATATATCTTTCCCTGGGTTCTCGGTCCTGCAGTCTGCTGTATGAGGTGGATAATATAACTTTCCATGGGTTCTCGGGCCTGCAGTCTGCTGTATGAGGTGGACAATGTAACTTTCCCTGAGTTCTCGGTCCTGCAGTCGGCTGTATGAGGAGGACAATATAACTTTCCCTGGGATTTCGGTCCTGCACTCTGCTGTATGAGGAGGACAATATAACTTTCCCTGGGTTCTCGGTCCTGCAGTCTGCTGTATGAGGAGGACAATATAACCTTCCCTGGATTCTAGGTCCTGCAGTCTGCTGTATGAGGAGGACAATATAACCTTCCCTGGGTTCTCAGGCCTGCAGTCTGCTGTATCAGGTGGACAATATAACCTTCCCTAGGTTCTCAATCCTGCAGTCTGATGAATGAGGTGGACAATATAACTTTCCCTGGGTTCTCGGTCCTGCAGTCTGCTGTATGAGGAGGACAATATAACTTTCCCTGGGTTCTCAGGCCTGCAGTCTGCTGTTTGGGGAGTACAATATAACTTTCCCTGGGTACTCGGTCCTGCAGTCTGCTGTATGAGGTGGACAATATAACTTTCTCTGGGTTCTCTGTCCTGCAGTCTGCTGTATGAGGAGGACAATATAACTTTCTCTGGGTTCTCAGGCATGCAGTCTGCTGTGTGGGCAGTACAATATAACTTTCCCTGGGTTCTCAGGCCTGCAGTCTGCTATATGAGGAGGACAGTATAACTTTCCCTGGGTTCTCGGTCCTGCAGTCTGCTGTATGAGGAGGACACCATAACTTTCCCTGGGTTCTCGGTCCTGCAGTCTGATGTATGATGAGGACAATATAACTTTCCCTGGGTTCTCAGGCCTGCAGTCTGCTGTTTGGGGAGTACAATATAACTTTCCCTGGGTTCTCAGTCCTGCAGTCTGCTGTATGAGGTGGACAATACAACTTTCCCTGGGTTCTCAGTCCTGCAGTCTGATGAATGAGGTGGACAACATAACTTTCCCTGGGTTCTCGGTCCTGCAGTCTGCTGTATGAGGAGGACAATATAACTTTCCCTGGGTTCTCAGGCCTGCAGTCTGCTGTTTGGGGAGTACAATATAACTTTCCCTGGGTTCTCAGTCCTGCAGTCTGCTGTATGAGTTGGACAATACAACTTTCCCTGGGTTCTCAGTCCTGCAGTCTGATGAATGAGGTGGACAATATAACTTTCCCTGGGTTCTCGGTCCTGCAGTCTGCAGTATGAGGTGGACAATATAACTTTCTCTGGGTTCTCGGTCCTGCAGTCTGCTGTATGAGGTGGACAATATAACTTTCCCTGGGTTCTCGGTCCTGCAGTCTGCTATATGAGGAGGACAATATAACTTTCCGTAGGTTCTCGGTCCTGCAGTCTGCTGTATGAGGAGGACACTATAACTTTCCCATGGTTCTCGGTCCTGCAGTCTGCTGTATGAGGAGGACAATATAACTTTCCCTGGGTTCTCGGTCCTGCAGTCTGCTGTATGAGGTGGACAATATAACTTTCCATTTGTTCTCAGGCCTGCAGTCTGCTGTATGATGAGGACAATATAATTTTCCCTGGGTTCTCGGTCCTGCAGTCTGCTGTAAGATGAGGAAGATAAAACTTTCCCTGGGCTCTCGGTCCTGCAGTCTGCTGTATGAGGACGATAATAAAACTTTCCCTGGGCTCTCGGTTCTGCAGTCTGCTGTATGAGGTGGACAATATAACTTTCCCTGGGTTCTCGGTCCTTCAATCTGCTGTATGAGGAGGACAATATAAATTTCCCTGGGTTCTCAGGCCTGCAGTCTGCTGTATGAGGAGGACAATATAACTTTCCCTGGGTTCTCGGTCCTGCAGTCTGCTGTATGGGGAGGACAATATAACTTTCCCTGGGATCTCGGTCCTGCAGTCTGCTGTATGAGGTGGACAATATAACTTTCCCCTCGGTTCTCGGTCCTGCAGTCTGCTGTATGAGAAGGACAATATAACTTTCCCTGGGTTTTCAGTCCTGCAATCTGCTGTATGAGGAGGACAATATAACCTTCCCTGGTTTCTTGGTCCTGCAGTCTGCTGTATGAGGAGGACAATATTACTTTCCCTGGGTTCTTGGTCCTGCAGTCTGCTGTATGAGGAGGACAATATAACTTTCCCTTGGTTCTTGGTCCTGCAGTCTGCTGTATGAGGTGGACAATATTACTTTCCCTGGGTTCTCAGGCCTGCAGTGTGCTATATGAGGAGGACAATATAACTTTCCTTGGGCTCTCAGGCCCCCACTCTGCTGTATGGGGAGGACAATATAACTTTCCCTTGTTTCTAGGTTCTGCAGTCTGCTGTATGAGGAGGACAATATAACTTTCCCTTGGTTCTAGGTTCTGCAGTCTGCTGTATGGGGAGGACATTATAACTTTCCCTGGGTTCTCGTTCCTGCAATCTGCTGAATGGGGAGGACAATATAACTTTCCCTGGGTTCTCGTTCCTGCAGTCTGCTGCAAGAGGTGGAAATATACCTTTCCCTGGGTTCTCGGTCCTGCAGTCTGCTGTATAAGGAGGACAATATAACCTTCCCTGGGTACTCGGTCCTGCAGTCTGCTGCAAGAGGTGGACAATAAAACTTTCCCTGGGTTCTTGGTTCTGCAGTCTGCTGTATGAGGAGGACAATATAACCTTCCCTGGGTACTCGGTCCTGCAGTCTGCTGCATGAGGAGGACAATACAACTTTCCCTGGGTTCTCGGTCCTGCAGTCTGCTGTATAAGGAGGACAATATAACCTTCCCTGGGTACTCGGTCCTGCAGTCTGCTGTATGAGGTGGACAATATAACTTTCCCTGGGTTTTCGGTCCTGCAGTCTGCTGTATGAGGAGGACAATACAACTTTCCCTGGATCTCGATCCTGCAGTCTGCTGTATGAGGAGGACAATATAACTTTCCCTGGGTTCTCGGTCCTGCAGTCTGCTGCATGAGGAGGACAATACAACTTTCCCTGGATTCTCGGTCCTGCAGTCTGCTGTATAAGGAGGATAATATAACTTTCCCTGGGTTCTCGGTCCTGCAGTCTGCTGTATGAGGTGGACAATATAACTTTCCCTGGGTTCTCGGTCCTGCAGTCTGCTGTATGAGGTGGACAATATAACTTTCCCTGGGTTCTTGGTCCTGCAGTCTGCTGTATGAGGGAGACAATATAACTTTCCCTGGGTTCTCGGTCCAGCAGTCTGCTGTATGAGGAGGACAATATAACTTTCCCTGGGTTCTCGGTCCTGCAGTCTGCTGTATGAGGTGGACAATATAACTTTCCCTGGGTTCTCGGTCCTGCAGTCTGCTGTATGAGGAGGACAATACAACTTTCCCTGGGCTCTCGGTCCTGCAGTCTGTTGTATGAGGAGGACAATATAACTTTCCCTGGGTTCTCAGGCCTGCAGTCTGCTGTGTGAGGAGGACAATATAACTTTCCCTGGGTTCTCAGGCCTGCAGTCTGCTGTATGAGGTGGACAATATAACTTTCCCTGGGTTCTCAGGCCTGCAGTCTGCTGTATGAGGAGGACAATAGAACTTTCCCTGGGTTCTCGGTCCTGCAGTCTGCTGTATGAGGAGGACAATATAACTTTCCCTGGGTTCTCGGTCCTGCATTCTGCTGTATGAGTAGGACAATATAACTTTCCCTGGGTTCTCAGGCCTGCAGTCTGCTGTATGAGGTGGACAATATAACTTTCCCTGGGTTCTCGGTCCTGCATTCTGCTGTATGAGTAGGACAATATAACTTTCCCTGGGTTCTCAGGCCTACAGTCTGCTGTATGAGGTGGACAACATAACTTTCCATGGGCTCTCGGTCCTGCAGTCTGCTGTATGAGGAGGAACATATAACTTTCCCTGGGTTCTCGGTCCTGCAGTCTGCTGTATGAGGTGGACAATATAATTTTCCCTGGGTTCTCGGCCCTGCAGTCTGCTGTATGAGGAGGACAATATTACTTTCCCTGGGTTCTCGGTCCTGCAGTCTGCTGTATGAGGAGGACAATATTACTTTCCCTGGGTTCTCGGTCCTGCATTCTGCTGTATGAGGAGCACAATATAACTTTTCCTGGGTTATCAGTACTGCAGTCTGCTGTATGGGATGGACAATATAACTTTCCCTGGGTTCTTGGTCCTGCAGTCTGCTGCATGAGGAGGACAATATAACTTTCCCTGGGTTCTCACGCCTGCAGTCTGCTGTATGAGGTGGACAATATAATTTTCCCTGGGTTCTCGCTCCTATAGTCTGCTGTATGAGGAGGACAATATAACATTCCCTGGGTTTTCAGTCCTGCAGTCTTCTGTATGAGGAGGACAATATAACCTCCCCTGGGTTCTTGGTCCTGCAGTGTGCTGTATGAGGAGGACAATATTACTTTCCCTGGGTTCTTAGTCCTGCAGTCTGCTGTATGAGGAGGACAATATAACTTTCCCTGGGTTCTCGGTTCTGCAGTCTGCTGTATGAGGAGGACAATATAACTTTCCCTGGGTTCTCGGTCCTGCAGTCTGCTGTATGAGGAGGACAATATGACTTTCCCTAGGATCTGGGTCCTGCAGTGTGCTGTATGAGGAGGACAATATAACCTTCCCTGGGTTCTCATTACTGCAGTCTGCTGTATGAGGAGGACAATATAACCTTCCCTGGGTTCTCATTACTGCAGTCTGCTGTATGAGGAGGACAATATAACTTTCCCTGGGTTCTCGGTTCTGCAGTCTGCTGTATGAGGAGGACAATATAACTTTCCCTGGGTTCTCATTTCTGCAGTCTTCTGTATGAGGAGGACAATATAACTTTCCCTGGGTTCTCGATTCTGCAGTCTGCTGTATTAGGAGGACAATATAACCTTCCCTGGGCTCTCGGTCCTGCAGTCTACTGTATGAGGAGGACAGTATAACCTTCCCTGGGTTCTCAGGTCTGCAGTCTGCTGTATGAGGTGGACAATATAACCTTCCCTGGGTTCTCAGTCCTGCAGTCTGATGAATGAGGTGGACAATATAACTTTCCCTGGGTTCTCGGTCCTGCAGTCTGCTGTATGAGGAGGACAATATAACTTTCCCTGGGTTCTCGGTCCTGCAGTATGCTGTATGAGGAGGAGAATATAACTTTCCCTGGGTTCTCAGGCCTGCAGTCTGCTGTATGAGGAGGACAATATAACTTTCCTTGGGTTCTCAGTACTGCAGTCTGCTGTATGGGAGGACAATATAACTTTCCCTGGGTTCTCGGTCCTGCAGTCTCCTGTATGAGGAGGACAATATAACTTTCCCTGGGTTCTCGGTCCTGCAGTCTGCTGTATGAGGAGGACAATACAACTTTCCCTGGGTTCTCGGTCCTGCAGTCTGCTGTATGAGGAGTACAATATAATTTTCCCTGGGTTCTCGGTCCTGCAGTCTGCTGTATGAGGAGTACAATATAATTTTCCCTGGGTTCTCGGTCCTGCAGTCTGCTGTATGAGGAGTACAATACAACTTTCCCTGGGCTCTCGGTCCTGCAGTTTGTTGTATGAGGAGGACAATATAACTTTCCCTGGGTTCTCAGGCCTGCAGTCTGCTGTATGAGGAGGACAATATAACTTTCCCTGGGATCTCAGGCCTGCAGTCTGCTGTATGGGGAGGACAATATAACTTTCCCTGGGTTCTAGGTACTGAAGTCTGCTGTATGAGGTGGACAATATAACTTTCCCTGGGTTCTCGGTCCTGCAGTCTTCTGTATGGGGTGGACAATATAACTTTCCCTGGATTCTCAGGCCTGCAGTCTGCTGTATGAGGTGGACAATATAACTTTCCCTGGGTTCTCAGTACTGCAGTCTGCTGTATGAAGAGGACAATATAACTTTCCCAGGGTTCTCAGGCCTGCAGTCTGCTGTATGAGGAGGACAATTTAACTTTCCCTGGGTTCTCAGGCCTGCAGTCTGCTGTATGAGGAGGACAATATAACTTTTCCTGGGTTATCAGTACTGCAGTCTGCTGTATGGAGTGGACAATATAACTTTCCCTTGTTTCTTGGTCCTGCAGTCTGCTGTATGAGGTGGACAAAATAACTTTCCCTTTGTTCTCAGGCCTGCAGTCTGGTGTATGAGGACAATATAACTTTTCCTGGGTTATCAGTACTGCAGTCTGCTGTATGGGGTGGACAATATAACTTTCCCTGGGTTCTTGGTCCTGCAGTCTGCTGTATGAGGTGGACAATATAACTTTCCCTGGGTTCTTGGTTCTGCAGTCTGCTGTATGAGGTGGACAATATAACTTTCCCAGGGTTCTCAGGCCTGCAGTCTGCTGTATGAGGAGGACAATATAACTCTCCCTGGGTTCTCAGTACTGCAGTTTGCTGTATTAGGTGGACAATATAACTTTCTCTGGGTTCTCGGTCCTGCAGTCTGCTGTATGAGGAGGACAATATAACTTTTCCTGGGTTATCAGTACTGCAGTCTGCTGTATGGGGTGGACAATATAACTTTCCCTGGGTTCTTGGTCCTGCAGTCTGCTGTAGGAGGTGGACAAAATAACTTTCCCTTTGTTCTCAGGCCTGCAGTCTGCTGTATGAGGAGGACAATATAACTTTTCCTGGGTTATCAGTACTGCAGTCTGCTGTATGGGGTGGACAATATAACTTTCCCTGGGTTCTTGGTCCTGCAGTCTGCTGTATGAGGTGGACAATATAACTTTCCCGCGGCTCTCGGTCCTGCAGTCTGCTGTATGAGGTGGACAATATAACTTTCCCTGGGTTCTCAGTACTGCAGTCTGCTGTATGAGGAGGACAATATAACTTTCCCAGGGTTCTCAGGCCTGCAGTCTGCTGTATGAGGTGGACAATACAACATTCCCTGGGTTCTCAGTCCTGCAGTCTGATGAATGAGGTGGACAATATAACTTTCCCTGGGTTCTCGGTCCTGCAGTCTGCTGTATGAGGAGGACAATATAACTTTCCCTGGGTTCTCAGTCCTGCAGTCTGATGTATGAGGGAGACAATATAACTTTCCCTGGGTTCTCGGTTCTGCAGTCTGCTGTATGAGGGAGACAATATAACTTTCCCTGTGTTATCAGTACTGCAGTCTGCTGTATGAGGTGGACAATATATCTTTCCCTGGGTTCTCGGTCCTGCAGTCTGCTGTATGAGGTGGACAATATAACTTTCCATGGGTTCTCGGGCCTGCAGTCTGCTGTATGAGGTGGACAATATAACTTTCCCTGAGTTCTCGGTCCTGCAGTCTGCTGTATGAGGTGAACAATATAACTTTCCCTGGGTTCTCAGGCCTGCAGTCTGCTGTATAAGGAGGACAATATAACTTTCCCTGGGTTCTCAGTACTGCACTCTGCTGTATGAGTAGGACAATATAACTTTCCCTGGGTTCTCGGTTCTGCAGTCTGCTGTATGAGGAGGACAATATAACTTTCCCTGGGTTCTCATTACTGCAGTCTGCTGTATGAGGAGGACAATATAACTTTCCCTGGGATCTTGGTCCTGCACTCTGCTGTATGAGGAGGACAATATAACTTTCCCTGGGTTCTCGGTCCTGCAGTCTGCTGTATGAGGAGGACAATATAACCTTCCCTGGATTCTAGGTCCTGCAGTCTGCTGTATGAGGAGGACAATATAACCTTCCCTGGGTTCTCAGTCCTGCAGTCTGATGAATGAGGTGGACAATATAACTTTCCCTGGGTTCTCGGTCCTGCAGTCTGCTGTATGAGGAGGACAATATAACTTTCCCTGGGTTCTCAGGCCTGCAGTCTGCTGTTTGGGGAGTACAATAAAACTTTCCCTGGGTTCTCGGTCCTGCAGTCTGCTGTATGAGGTGGACAATACAACTTTCCCTGGGTTCTCAGTCCTGCAGTCTGATGAATGATGTGGAAATTTTAAATTTCCCTGGGTTCTCTGTCCTGCAGTCTGCTGTATGAGGAGGACAATATAACTTTCCCTGGGTTCTCAGGCATGCAGTCTGCTGTGTGGGCAGTACAATATAACTTTCCCTGGGTTTTCGGTCCTGCAGTCTGCTATATGAGGAGGACAGTATAACTTACCCTGGGTTCTCGGTTCTGCAGTCTGCTGTATGAGGAGGACACTATAACTTTCCCTGGGTTCTCAGGCATGCAGTCTGCTGTGTGGGCAGTACAATATAACTTTCCCTGGGTTTTCGGTCCTGCAGTCTGCTATATGAGGAGGACAGTATAACTTACCCTGGGTTCTCGGTCCTGCAGTCTGCTATATGAGGAGGACAGTATAACTTACCCTGGGATCTTGGTCCTGCAGTCTGCTGTATGAGGTGGACAATACAACTTTCCCTGGGTTCTCAGTCCTGCAGTCTGATGAATGAGGTGGACAATATAACTTTCCCTGGGTTCTCGGTCCTGCAGTCTGCAGTATGAGGTGGACAATATAACTTTCTCTGGGTTCTCGGTCCTGCAGTCTGCTGTATGAGGTGGACAATATAACTTTCCCTGGGTTCTCGGTCCTGCAGCCTGCTGTATGAGGTGGACAATATAACTTTCTCTGGGTTCTCAGTCCTGCAGTCTGCTGTATGAGGTGGACAATATAACTTTCCCTGGGTTCTCGGTCCTGCAGTCTGCTGTATGAGGTGGACAATACAACTTTCCCTGGGTTCTCAGTCCTGCAGTTTGATGAATGAGGTGGACAATATAACTTTCCCTGGGTTCTCGGTCCTGCAGTCTGCAGTATGAGGTGGACAATATAACTTTCTCTGGGTTCTCGGTCCTGCAGTCTGCTGTATGAGGTGGACAATATAACTTTCCCTGGGTTCTCGGTCCTGCAGTCTGCTATATGAGGAGGACAATATAACTTTCCGTAGGTTCTCGGTCCTGCAGTCTGCTGTATGAGGAGGACAATATAACTTTCCCTGGGTTCTCAGTACTGCAGTCTGCTGTATGAGGTGGACAATATAACTTTCCATTTGTTCTCAGGCCTGCAGTCTGCTGTATGATGAGGACAATATAATTTTCCCTGGGTTCTCGGTCCTGCAGTCTGCTGTATGATGAGGACGATAAAACTTTCCCTGGGCTCTCGGTCCTGCAGTCTGCTGTATGAGGACGATAATATAACTTTCCCTGGGTTCTCAGGCCTGCAGTCTGCTGTATTAGGTGGACAATATAACTTTCCCTGGGTTCTCGGTCCTTCAATCTGCTGTATGAGGAGGACAATATAAATTTCCCTGGGTTCTCAGGCCTGCAGTCTGCTGTATGAGGTGGACAAAATAACTTTCCCTGGGTTCTCGGTCCTGCAGCCTGCTGTATGGGGAGGACAATATAACTTTCCCTGGGATCTCGGTCCTGCAGTCTGCTGTATGAGGTGGACAATATAACTTTCCCCTCGGTTCTCGGTCCTGCCGTCTGCTGTCTGAGAAGGACAATATAACTTTCCCTGGGTTTTCAGTCGTGCAATCTGCTGTATGAGGAGGACAATATAACCTTCCCTGGTTTCTTGGTCCTGCAGTCTGCTGTATGAGGAGGACATTATAACTTTCCCTTGGTTCTTGGTCCTGCAGTCTGCTGTATGAGGTGGACAATATTACTTTCCCTTTGTTCTCAGGCCTGCAGTGTGCTATATGAGGAGGACAATATAACTTTCCTTGGGCTCTCAGGCCTCCACTCTGCTGTATGGGGTGGATAATATAACTTTCCCTTGGTTCTAGGTTCTGCAGTCTGCTGTATGAGGAGGACAATATAACTTTCCCTTGGTTCTAGGTTCTGCAGTCTGCTGTATGAGGAGGACAATACAGTTATATGAAAAAGTTTGGGCACCCCTATTAATCTTAAGCTTAATGTTTTATAAAAATTGGTGTTTTTGCAACAGCTATTTCAGTTTGATATATGTAATAACTGTTGGACACAGTAATGTTTCTGCCTTGAAATGAGGCTTATTGTACTAACAGAAAATGTGCAATCTGCATTCAAACAAAATTTGACAGGTGCATAAGTATGGGCACCTCACCAGAAAAGTGGCATTAATATTTAGTAGATCCTCCTTTTGCCTCTAGTCGCTTCCTGTAGCTTTTAATGATTTCCTGGATCCTGGATGAAGGTATTTTTGACCATTGCTCTTTACAAAACAATTCCAGTTCCTGTAAGTTTGATGGTCGCCCCCGAGCATGGACAGCCCTCTTCAAATGATCCCACAGATGTTCAATGATATTCAGGTCTGGGGACTGGGATGGCCATTCCAGAACATTGTAATTGTTCCTCTGCATGAATGCCTGAGTAGATTTGGAGCGATGTTTTGGATCATTGTCTTGCTGAAAGATCCATCCCTTGCGTAACTTCAACTTTGTCACTGATTCTTGAACATTATTGTCAAGAATCTGCTGATACTGAGTGGAATCCATGCGTCCCTCAACTTTAACAAGATTCCCGGTGCCGGCATTGGCCACACAGCCCCAAAGCATGATGGAACCTCCACCAAATTTTACTGTGGGTAGCAAGTGTTTTTCTTGGAATGCTGTGTTTTTTTGCCGCCATGCATAACGCCTTTTTGTATGACCAAACAACTCAATCTTGGTTTCATCAGTCCACAGGACCTTCTTTCAAAAAGAAATTGGCTTCTTCCAATGTGCTTTTGCATACCTCAGCCGACTCTGTTTGTGGCGTGCTTGCAGAAACGGCTTCTTTCGCATCACTCTCCCATACAGCTTCTCCTTGTGCAAAGTGCGTTGTATAGTTAACCGATGCACAGTGACACCATCTGCAGCAAGTTGATGCTGCAGCTCTCTGGAGGTGGTCTGAAGATTGTCCTTGACTGATCTCACCATTCTTCTTCTCTGCCTTTCTGATGTTTTTCTTGGCCTGCCACTTCTGGTCTTAACAAGAACTGTCCCTGTGTTCTTCCATTTCCTTACTATGTTCCTCACAGTGGAAACGGACAGGTTAAATCTCTGAGACAGCTTTTTATATCCTTCCCCTGAACAACTATGTTGAATAATCTTTGTTTTCAGATCATTTGACAGTTGTTTTGAGGAGCCCATGATGCCACTCTTCAGAGGAGATTCAAACAGGAGAACAACTTGCAAGTGGCCACTTTAAGTAGCTTTTCTCATGATTGCATACACCAGGCTATGAAGTTCCAAGCTCAATGAGGTTACAAAACCAAAAAAAGTGCTTTAGTAAGTCAGTAAAAAGTAGGTAGGAGTATTTAAAACAAGAAAATGATAAGGGTGCCCATACTTATGCACCTGTCAAATTTTGTTTGAATGCAGATTGCACATTTTCTGTTAGTACAATAAACCTCATTTCAAGGCAGAAACATTACTGTGTCCAACAGTTATTACATAGATCAAACTGAAAGAGCTGCTGCAAAAACACCAATTTTTATAAAACATTTAGCTTAAGATTAATAGGGGTGCCCAAACTTTTTCATATAACTGTATATCCTTCCCTGGGTTCTCAGTCCTACAGTCTGCTGTATGAGGTGGACAATATAACTTTTCGTGGGTTTTCAGTCCTGCAGTCTGCTGTATGAGGAGGACAATATAACTTTCACTTGGTTATCGGTACTGCAGTCTGCTGTATGAGCAGGACAATTTAACTTTCCCTGGGTTCTCAGGCCTGCAGTCTGCTGTATGATGAGGACAATGTAACTATCCCTGAGTTCTCAGTCCTGCAGTCTGCTGTATGAGGAGGTTAAAATAACCTTCCCTGGGTATTTGGTTCTGCAGTCTGCTGTATGGGGTGGACAATATAACTTTCCCTGGGTTCTCGTTCCTGCAGTCTGCTGAATGGTGAGGACAATATAACTTTCCCTGGGTTCTCGTTCCTGCAGTCTGCTGCAAGAGGTGGAAATACACCTTTCCCTGGGTTCTCGGTCCTGCAGTCTGCTGTATAAGGAGGACAATATAACCTTCCCTGGGTACTCGGTCCTGCAGTCTGCTGCAAGAGGTGGACAATATAACCTTCCCTGGGTTCTCGGTCCTGCAGTCTGCTGCATGAGGAGGACAATATAACCTTCCCTGGGTAGTCGGTCCTGCAGTCTGCTGTATAAGGAGGACAATATAACCTTCCCTGGGTTCTCAGGCCTGCAGTCTGCTGTATGAGGAGGACAATACAACTTTCCCTGGGTTCTCGGTCCTGCAGTCTGCTGTATAAGGAGGACAATATAACCTTCCCTGGGTAGTCGGTCCTGCAGTCTGCTGTATGAGGTGGACAATATAACTTTCCCTGGGTTCTCGGTCCTGCAGTCTGCTGTATAAGGAGGACAATATAACCTTCCCTGGGTAGTCGGTCCTGCAGTCTGCTGTATGAGGTGGACAATATAACTTTCCCTGGGTTCTCGGTCCTGCAGTCTGCTGTATAAGGAGGACAATATAACCTTCCCTGGGTAGTCGGTCCTGCAGTCTGCTGTATGAGGTGGACAATATAACTTTTCCTGGGTTATCAGTACTGCAGTCTGCTGTATGGGGTGGACAATATAACTTTCCCTGGGTTCTTGGTCCTGCAGTCTGCTGCATGAGGAGGACAATATAACTTTCCCTGGGTTCTCGCTCCTATAGTCTGCTGTATGAGGAGGACAATATAACCTCCCCTGGGTTCTTGGTCCTGCAGTGTGCTGTATGAGGAGGACAATATTACTTTCCCTGGGTTCTAAGTCCTGCAGTCTGCTGTATGAGGAGGACAATATAACTTTCCCTGGGTTCTCGGTTCTGCAGTCTGCTGTATGAGGAGGACAATATAACTTTCCCTGGGTTCTCATTACTGCAGTCTGCTGAATGAGGAGGACAATATAACTTTCCCTGGGTTCTCGATTCTGCAGTCTGCTGTATGAGGAGGACAATAAAACCTTCCCTGGGCTCTCGGTCCTGCAGTCTACTGTATGAGGAGGACAGTATAACCTTCCCTGGGTTCTCAGGTCTGCAGTCTGCTGTATGAGGTGGACAATATAACCTTCCCTGGGTTCTCAGTCCGGCAGTCTGATGAATGAGGTGGACAATATAACTTTCCCTGGGTTCTCGGTCCTGCAGTCTGCTGTATGAGGAGGACAATATAACTTTCCCTGGGTTCTCGGTCCTGCAGTCTGCTGTATGAGGAGGACAATATAACTTTCCCTGGGTTCTCAGGCCTGCAGTCTGCTGTATGAGGAGGACAATATAACTTTCCTTGGGTTCTCAGTACTGCAGTCTGCTGTATGGGAGGACAATATAACTTTCCCTGGGTTCTCGGTCCTGCAGTCTGCTGTATGACGAGGACAATATAACTTTCCCTTTGTTCTCAGGCCTGCAGTCTACTGTATGGGGAGGACAATATAACTTTCCCTGGGTTCTCGGTCCTGCAGTCTCCCGTATGAGGAGGTAATACAACTTTCCCTGGGTTCTCGGTCCTGCAGTCTGCTGTATGAGGAGTACAATATAATTTTCCCTGGGTTCTCGGTCCTGCAGTCTGCTGCATGAGGAGTACAATACAACTTTCCCTGGGCTCTCGGTCCTGCAGTCTGTTGTATGAGGAGGACAATATAACCTTCCCTGGGTTCTCAGGCCTGCAGTCTGCTGTATGGGGAGGACAATATAACTTTCCCTGGGTTCTCGGTCCTGAAGTCTGCTGTATGAGGTGGACAATATAACTTTCCCTGGGTTCTCGGTCCTGCAGTCTGCTGTATGGGGTGGACAATATAACTTTCCTTGGATTCTCAGGCCTGCAGTCTGCTGTATGAGGTGGACAATATAACTTTCCCTGGGTTCTCAGTCCTGTAATGTGCAGTATGAGGAGGACAATATAACTTTCCCAGGGTTCTCAGGCCTGCAGTCTGCTGTATGAGGTGGACAATATAACTTTCCCTGGGTTCTCAGTACTGCAGTCTGCTGTATGAAGAGGACAATATAACTTTCCCAGGGTTCTCAGGCCTGCAGTCTGCTATATGAGGAGGACAATATAACTTTCCCTGGGTTCTCAGGCCTGCAGTCTGCTGTATGAGGTGGACAATATAACTTTCTCTGGGTTCTCGGTCCTGCAGTCTGCTATATGAGGAGGACAATATAACTTTCCCTGGGTTCTCGGTCCTGCAGTCTGCTGTATGGGGTGGACAATATAACTTTCCCTTGTTTCTTGGTCCTGCAGTCTGCTGTATGAGGTGGACAAAATAACTTTCCCTTTGTTCTCAGGCCTGCAGTCTGGTGTATGAGGACAATATAACTTTTCCTGGGTTATCAGTACTGCAGTCTGCTGTATGGGGTGGACAATATAACTTTCCCTGGGTTCTTGGTCCTGCAGTCTGCTGTATGAGGTGGACAATATAACTTTCCCGGGGCTCTCGGTCCTGCAGTCTGCTGTATGAGGTGGACAATATAACTTTCCCTGGGTTCTCGGTTCTGCAGTCTGCTGTATGAGGAGGACAATATAACTTTCCCTGGGTTCTTGGTCCTGCAGTCTGCTGTATGAGGAGGACAATATAACTTTCCCTGGGTTCTTGGTCCTGCAGTCTGCTGTATGAGGAGGACAATATAATTTTCCCTGGGTTCTCGCTCCTATAGTCTGCTGTATGAGGAGGACAATATAACATTCCCTGGGTTTTCAGTCCTGCAGTCTTCTGTATGAGGAGGACAATATAACCTCCCCTGGGTTCTTGGTCCTGCAGTCTGCTGTATGAGGAGGACAATATAACTTTCCCTGGGTTCTCGGTTCTGCAGTCTGCTGTATGAGGAGGACAATATAACTTTCCCTGGGTTCGCATTACTGCAGTCTGCTGTATGAGGAGGAGAATATGACTTTTCCTGGGATATCGGTCCTGCAGTCTCCTGTATGAGGAGGACAATATAACTTTCCCTGGGTTCTCGATTCTGCAGTCTGCTGTATGAGGAGGACAATATAACCTTCCCTGGGTCCTCGGTCCTGCAGTCTGCTGTATAAGGAGGACAATATAACTTTCCCTGGGTTCTTGGTCCTGCAGTCTGCTGTATGAGGAGGACAATATAACTTTCCCTGGGTTCTCAGGCCTGCAGTCTGCTGTATGAGGTGGACAATATAACCTTCTCTGGGTACTCAGTCCTGCAGTCTGATGAATGAGGTGGACAATATAACTTTCACTGGGTTCTCGGTCCAGCAGTCTGCTGTATGAGGAGGACAATATAACTTTCCCTGGGTTCTCAGGCCTGCAGTCTGCTGTATGAGGAGGACAATATAACTTTCCTTGGGTTCTCAGTACTGCAGTCTGCTGTATAAGGAGGACAATATAACTTTCCCTGGGTTCTCGGTCCTGCAGTCTGATGAATGAGGTGGACAATATAACTTTCCCTGGGTTCTCGGTCCTGCAGTCTGATGAATGAGGTGGACAATATAACTTTCCCTGGGTTCTCGGTCCAGCAGTCTGCTGTATGAGGAGGACAATATAACTTTCCTTGGGTTCTCAGTACTGCAGTCTGCTGTATGGGAGGACAATATAACTTTCCCTGGGTTCTCGGTCCTGCAGTCTGATGAATGAGGTGGACAATATAACTTTCCCTGGGTTCTCGGTCCTTCAGTCTCCTGTACGAGGAGGACAATATAACTTTCCCTGGGTTCTCGGTCCTGCAGTCTCCCGTATGGGGAGGACAATATAATTTTCCCTGGGTTCTCGGTCCTGCAGTCTGCTGTATGAGGAGGACAATATAACTTTCCCTGGGTTCTCGGTCCTGCAGTCTGCTGTATGAGGAGGACAATATAACTTTCCCTGGGTTCTCGGTCCTGCAGTCTGCTGTATGAGGAGGACAATATAACTTTCCCTGGGTTCTCAGGCCTGCAGTCTGCTGTATGAGGAGGACAATATAAATTTCCCTGGGTTCTCAGTCCTGCAGTCTGCTGTATGAGGAGGACAATATAACTTTCCCTGGGTTCTCAGTCCTGCAGTCTGATATATGAGGGAAACAATATAACTTTCCCTGGGTTCTCGGTCCTGCAGTCTGCTGTATGAGGGAGACAATATAACTTTCCCTGGGTTATCAGTACTGCAGTCTGCTGTATGAGGTGGATAATATATCTTTCCCTGGGTTCTCGATCTTGCAGTTTGCTGTATGAGGTGGACAATATAACTTTCCATGGCTTCTCGGGCCTGCAGTCTGCTGTATGAGGTGGACAATATAACTTTCCCTGGGTTCTCGTTCCTGCAGTCTGAGGTATGAGGAGGACAATATAACTTACCCTGGGTTCTCGGTCCTGCAGTCTGCTGTATAAGGAGGACAATATAACTTTCCCTGGGTTCTCGGTCCTGCAGTCTGCTGTATGGGGAGGACAATATAACCTTCCCTGGGTTCTCGGTCCTGCAGTCTGCTGTATGGGGCGGACAATATAACTTTCCCTGGGTTCTTGGTTCTGTAGTCTGCTGCATGAGGAGGACAATACAACTTTCCCTGGGTTCTCGGTCCTGCAGTCTGCTGTGTGAGGAGAACAATATAACTTTCCCTGGGTTCTCGGTCCTGCAGTCTGCTGTATGAGGAGGACCATATAACTTTCCCTGGGTTCTCAGTCCTGCAGTCTGCTGTATGAGGAGGACAATATAACTTTCCCTGGGATCTCGGTCCTGCAGTCAGCTGTATAAGGAGGACAATATAACCTTCCCTGGGTACTCGGTCCTGCAGTCTGCTGCATGAGGAGGACAATATAACCTTCCCTGGGTTCTCGGTCCTGCAGTCTGCTGTATGAGGAGGACAATACAACTTTCCCTGGGTTTTCGGTCCTGCAGTCTGCTGTATAAGGAGGACAATATAACCTTCCCTGGGTTCTCGGTCCTGCAGTCTGCTGTATGAGGAGGACAATACAACTTTCCCTGGGTTCTCGGTTCTGCAGTCTGCTGTATGAGGAGGACAATATAACTTTCCCTGGGTTCTCATTACTGCAGTCTGCTGTATGAGGAGGACAATATAACTTTCCCTGGGTTCTCGATTCTGCAGTCTGCTGTATTAGGAGGACAATAAAACCTTCCCTGGGCTCTCGGTCCTGCAGTCTGATGAATGAGGTGGACAATATAACTTTCCCTGGGTTCTCGGTCCTGCAGTCTGCTGTATGAGGAGGACAATATAACTTTCCCTGGGTTCTCGGTCCTGCAGTCTGCTGTATGAGGAGGACAATATAACTTTCCCTGGGTTCTCAGGCCTGCAGTCTGCTGTATGAGGAGGACAATATAACTTTCCTTGGGTTCTCAGTACTGCAGTCTGCTGTATGGTAGGACAATATAACTTTCCCTGGGTTCTTGGTCCTGCAGGCTCCTGTATGAGGAGGACAATATAACTTTCCCTGGGTTCTCGGTCCTGCAGTCTCCCGTATGAGGAGGACAATATAACTTTCCCTGGGTTCTTGGTCCTGCAGTCTACTGTATGAGGAGGACAATATAACTTTCCCTGGGTTCTCGGTCCTGCAGTCTGCTGTATGAGGAGGATAATACAACTTTCCCTGGGTTCTCGGTCCTGCAGTTTGCTGTATGAGGAGTACAATATAACTGTCCCTGGATTCTCGGTCCTGCAGTCAGCTGTATGAGGAGGACAATACAACTTTCCCTGGGCTCTCGGTCCTGCAGTCTGTTGTATGAGGAGGACAATATAACCTTCCCTGGGTTCTCAGGCCTGCAGTCTGCTGTATGGGGAGGACAATATAACTTTCCCTGGGTTCTCGGTCCTGAAGTCTGCTGTATGAGGTGGACAATATAACTTTCCCTGGGTTCTCGGTCCTGCAGTCTGCAGTATGGGGTGGACAATATAACTTTCCTTGGATTCTCAGGCCTGCAGTCTGCTGTATGAGGAGGACAATATAACCTTCCCTGGTTTCTTGGTCCTGCAGTCTGCTGTATGAGGAGGACAATATAACCTTCCCTAGGTTCTCAGTCCTGCAGTCTGCTGTATGAGGAGGACAATATAACTTTCCCTGGGTTCTCGGTTCTGCAGTCTGCTGTATGAGGAGGACAATATAACTTTCCCAGGGTTCTCATTACTGCAGTCTGCTGTATGAGGAGGACAATATAACTTTCCCTGGGTTCTCGGTCCTGCAGTCTGCTGCATGAGGAGGACAATACAACTTTCCCTGGGTTTTCGGTCCTGCAGTCTGCTGTATAAGGAGGACAATATAACCTTCCCTGGGTTCTCGGTCCTGCAGTCTGCTGTATGAGGAGGACAATACAACTTTCCCTGGGTTCTCGGTTCTGCAGTCTGCTGTATGAGGAGGACAATATAACTTTCCCTGGGTTCTCATTACTGCAGTCTGCTGTATGAGGAGGACAATATGACTTTCCCTGGGATATCGGTCCTGCACTCTCCTGTATGAGGAGGACAATATAACTTTCCCTGGGTTCTCGATTCTGCAGTTTGCTGTATAAGGAGGACAATATATCTTTCCCTGGGCTCTCGGTCCTGCAGTCTGCTGTATGAGGTGGACAATATAACCTTCTCTGGGTTCTCAGTCCTGCAGTCTGATGAATGAGGAGGACAATATAACTTTCCCTGGGTTCTCGGTCCAGCAGTCTGCTGAATGAGGAGGACAATATAACTTTCCCTGTGTTCTCGGTCCTGCAGTCTGCTGTATGAGGAGGACAATATAACTTTCCCTGGGTTTTCGGTCCTGCAGTCTGCTGTATGAGGAGGACAATATAACTTTCCCTGGGTTCTTGGTCCTGCAGTCTGCTGTATGAGGAGGACAATATAAATTTCCCTGGGTTCTCAGTCCTGCAGTCTGCTGTATGAGGAGGACAATATAACTTTCCCTGGGTTCTCAGTCCTGCAGTCTGATATATGAGGGAGACAATATAACTTTCCCTGGGTTCTCGGTCCTGCAGTCTGCTGTATGAGGGAGACAATATAACTTTCCCTGGGTTATCAGTACTGCAGTCTGCTGTATGAGGAGGACAATATAACCTTCCCTGGGTTATCAGTACTGCAGTCTGCTGTATGAGGTGGATAATATATCTTTCCCTGGGTTCTCGGTCTTGCAGTTTGCTGTATGAGGTGGACAATATAACTTTCCATGGGTTCTCGGGCCTGCAGTCTGCTGTATGAGGTGGACAATATAACTTTCCCTGGGTTCTCAGTCCTGCAGTCTGAGGTATGAGGAGGACAATATAACATACCCTGGGTTCTCGGTCCTGCAGTCTGCTGTATAAGGAGGTCAATATAACCTTCCCTGGGTTCTCGGTCCTGCAGTCTGCTGTATGGGGAGGACAATATAACTTTCCCTGGGTTCTTGGTTCTGTAGTCTGCTGCATTAGGAGGACAATATAACTTTCCCTGGGTTCTCGGTCCTGCAGTCTGCTGTGTGAGGAGAACAATATAACTTTCCCTGGGTTCTCGGTCCTGCAGTCTGCTGCATGAGGAGGACAATACAACTTTCCCTGGGTTTTCGGTCCTGCAGTCTGCTGTATAAGGAGGACAATATAACCTTTCCTGGGTACTCGGTCCTGCAGTCTGCTGTATGAGGAGGACAATATAACTTTCCCTGGGTTCTCGGTCCTGCAGTCTGCTGCATGAGGAGGACAATACAACTTTCCCTGGGTTTTCGGTCCTGCAGTCTGCTGTATAAGGAGGACAATATAACCTTCCCTGGGTTCTCGGTCCTGCAGTCTGCTGTATGAGGAGGACAATACAACTTTCCCTGGATCTCGGTCCTGCAGTCTGCTGTATGAGGAGGACAATATAACTTTCCCTGGGTTCTCGGTCCTGCAGTCTGCTGCATGAGGAGGACAATACAACTTTCCCTGGGTACTCGGTCCTGCAGTCTGCTGTATGAGGTGGACAATATAACTTTCCCTGGGTTCTCGGTCCTGCAGTCTGCTGTATGAGGAGGACAATACAACTTTCCCTGGATCTCGGTCCTGCAGTCTGCTGTATGAGGAGGACAATATAACTTTCCCTGGGTTCTCGGTCCTGCAGTCTGCTGCATGAGGAGGACAATACAACTTTCCCTGGGTTCTCGGTCCTGCAGTCTGCTGTATAAGGAGGACAATATAACTTTCCCTGGGTTCTCGGTCCTGCAGTCTGCTGTATGAGGTGGACAATATAACTTTTCTTGGGTTATCAGTACTGCAGTCTGCTGTATGGGGTGGACAATATAACTTTCCCTGGGTTATCAGTACTGCAGTCTGCTGTATGAGGTGGACAATATAACTTTCCCTGGGTTCTCGGTCCTGCAGTCTGCTGTATGAGGTGGACAATATAACTTTCCCTGGGTTCTCGGTCCTGCAGTCTGCTGTATGAGGTGGACAATATAACTTTCCCTGGGTTCTCGGAACTGCAGTCTGCTGTATAAGGTGGACAATATAACTTCCCCTGGGTTCTTGGTCCTGCAGTCTGCTGTATGAGGTGGACAATATAACTTTCCCTGGGTTCTTGGTCCTGCAGTCTGCTGTATGAGGTGGACAATATAACTTTTCTTGGGTTATCAGTACTGCAGTCTGCTGTAAGGGGTAGACAATATAACTTTCCCTGGGATCTCGGTCCTGCAGTCTGCTGTATGAGGAGGACAATACAACTTTCCCTGGGCTCTCGGTCGGGCAGTCTGTTGTATGAGGAGGACAATATAACCTTCCCTGGGTTCTCAGTACTGCAGTTTGCTGTATGAGGAGGACATTATAACTTTCCCTGGGATCTTGGTCCTGCACTCTGCTGTATGAGGTGGACAATATAACTTTCCCTGGGTTCTCGGTCCTGCAGTCTGCTGTATGAGGTGGACAATATAACTTTCCCTGGGTTCTCGGTCCTGCAGTCTGCTGTATGAGGAGGACAATATAACTTTCCCTGGGTTCTCGGTCCTGCAGTCTGCTGTATGAGGAGGACAATACAACTTTCCCTGGGCTCTCGGTCCTGCAGTCTGTTGTATGAGGAGGACAATATAACCTTCCCTGGGTTCTCGGTCCTGCAGTCTGCTGTATGGGGTGGACAATATAACTTTCCCTAGATTCTCAGGCCTGCAGTCTGCTGTATGAGATGTACAATATAACTTTCCCTGGGTTCTCAGGCCTGCAGTCTGCTGTATGAGGAAGACAATATAACTTTCCCTGGGTTCTCAGGCCTGCAGTCTGCTGTATGAGGAGGACAATATAACTTTTCCTGGGTTATCAGTACTGCAGTCTGGTGTATGGGGTGGACAATATAACTTTCCCTGGGTTCTTGGTCCTGCAGTCTGCTGTATGAGGTGGACAAAATAACTTTCCCTTTGTTCTCAGGCCTGCAGTCTGCTGTATGAGGAGGACAATATAACTTTCCCTGGGTTCTCAGGCCTGCAGTCTGCTGTATGAGGAGGACAATATAACTTTCCCTGGGTTCTCGGTCCTGCAGTCTGCTGTATGAGGAGGACAATATAACTTTCACTGGGTTCTCGGTCCTGCATTCTGCTGTATGAGTAGGACAATATAACTTTCCCTGGGTTCTCAGGCCTGCAGTCTGCTGTATGAGGAGGACAATATAACTTTTCTTGGGTTATCAGTACTGCAGTCTGCTGTATGGGGTGGACAATATAACTTTCCCTGGGTTATCAGTACTGCAGTCTGCTGTATGAGGTGGACAATATAACTTTCCCTGGGTTCTCGGTCCTGCAGTCTGCTGTATGAGGTGGACAATATAACTTTCCCTGGGTTCTCGGTCCTGCAGTCTGCTGTATGAGGAGGACAATATAACTTTCCCTGGGTTCTCGGTCCTGCAGTCTGCTGTATGAGGAGGACAATACAACTTTCCCTGGGCTCTCGGTCGGGCAGTCTGTTGTATGAGGAGGACAATATAACCTTCCCTGGGTTCTCGGTCCTGCAGTCTGCTGTATGGGGTGGACAATATAACTTTCCCTAGATTCTCAGGCCTGCAGTCTGCTGTATGAGATGGACAATATAACTTTCCCTGGGTTCTCGGTCCTGCAGTCTGCTGTATGAGGAGGACAATATAACTTTCCCTGGGTTCTCGGTCCTGCAGTCTGCTGTATGAGGAGGACAATATAACTTTCCCTGGGTTCTCGGTCCTGCATTCTGCTGTATGAGGAGGACAATATAACTTTTCCTGGGTTATCAGTACTGCAGTCTGGTGTATGGGGTGGACAATATAACTTTCCCTGGGTTCTTGGTCCTGCAGTCTGCTGTATGAGGTGGACAAAATAACTTTCCCTTTGTTCTCAGGCCTGCAGTCTGCTGTATGAGGAGGACAATATAACTTTCCCTGGGTTCTCAGGCCTGCAGTCTGCTGTATGAGGAGGACAATATAACTTTCCCTGGGTTCTCGGTCCTGCAGTCTTCTGTATGAGGAGGACAATATAACCTCCCCTGGGTTCTTGGTCCTGCAGTGTGCTGTATGAGGTGGACAATATTACTTTCCCTGGGTTCTTGGTCCTGCAGTCTGCTGTATGAGGAGGACAATATAACTTTCTTTGGGTTCTCAGTACTGCAGTCTGCTGTATGGGAGGACAATATAACTTTCCCTGGGTTCTCGGTCCTGCAGTCTGCTGTATGAGGAGGACAATATAACCTTCCCTGGGTTCTCAGGCCTGCAGTCTGCTGTATGGGGAGGACAATATAACTTTCCCTGGGCTGTCGGTCCTGCAGTCTGTTGTATGAGGAGGACAATATAACCTTCCCTGGGTTCTCAGGCCTGCAGTCTGCTGTATGGGGAGGACAATATAACTTTCCCTGGGTTCTCGGTCCTGAAGTCTGCTGTATGAGGTGGACAATATAAGTTTCCCTGGGTTCTCAGGCCTGCAGTCAACTGTATGAGGTGGACAATATAACTTTCCCTGGGTTCTCAGTCCTGTAATGTGCAGTATGAGGTGGACAATATAACTTTCCCTGGGTTCTCAGACCTGCAGTCTGCTGTATGAGGAGGACAATATAACTTTTCCTGGGTTATCAGTACTGCAGTCTGCTGTATGGGGTGGACAATATAACTTTCCTGGGTTCTCGGTCCTGCAGTCTGCTGTATGAGGAGGACAATATAACTTTCCCTTTGTTCTTGGTCCTGCAGTCTGCTGTATGAGGTGGACAAAATAACTTTCCCTTTGTTCTCAGGCCTGCAGTCTGCTGTATGAGTAGGACAATATAACTTTTCCTGGGTTATCAGTACTGCAGTCTGCTGTATGAGGTGGACAATATAACTTTCCCTGGGTTCTCATTACTGAAGTCTGCTGTATGAGGAGGACAATATAACTTTCCCTGGGTTCTCGGTCCTCCAGTCTGCTGTATGAGGAGGACAATATAACTTTCCCTGGGTTCTCAGGCCTGCAGTCTGCTGTATGATGTGGACAATATAACTTTCCCTGGGTTCTCGGTCCTGAAGTCTGCTGTATGGGGAGGACAATATAACTTTCCCTGGGTTCTCGGTCCTGTAGTCTGCTGTATGAGGTGGACAATATAAATTTCCCCTCAGTTCTCGGTCCTGCAGTCTGCTGTATGAGGAGGACAATATAACGTTCCCTGGGTTTTCATTCCTGCAGTCTGCTGTATGAGGAGGACAATATAACCTTCCCTGGGTTCTTGGTCCTGCAGTCTGCTGTATGAGGAGGACAATATTACTTTCCCTGGGTTCTTGGTCCTGCAGTCTGCAGTATGAGGAGGACAATATTACTTTCCCTGGGTTCTCGGTTCTGCAGTCTGCGGTATGAGGTGGACAATATAACTTTCCCCTCCGTTCTCGGTCCTGCAGTCTGCTGTATGAGGAGGACAATATAACTTTCCCTGGGTTTTCAGTCCTGCAGTCTGCTGTATGAGGAGGACAATATAACCTTCCCTGGGTTCTTGGTCCTGCAGTCCGCTGTATGAGGAGGACAATATTATTTTCCCTGGGTTCTTGGTCCTGCAGCCTGCAGTATGAGGAGGACAACATTGCTTTCCCTGGGTTCTCGGTTCTGCAGTCTGCTGTATGAGGTGGACAATATAACTTTCCCTGGGTTCTCATTACTGCAGTCTGCTGTATGAGGAGGACAATATAACTTTCCCTGGGTTCTCGGTCCTGCAGTCTGCTGTATGAGGAGGACAATATAACTTTCCCTGGGTTCTCAGGCCTGCAGTCTGCTATATGATGTGGACAATATAACTTTCCCTGGGTTCTCGGTCCAGCAGTCTGCTGAATGAGGAGGACAATATAACTTTCCCTGTGTTCTCGGTCCTGCAGTCTGCTGTATGAGGAGGACAATATAACTTTCCCTGGGTTTTCGGTCCTGCAGTCTGCTGTATGAGGAGGACAATATAACTTTCCCTGGGTTCTTGGTCCTGCAGTCTGCTGTATGAGGAGGACAATATAAATTTCCCTGGGTTCTCAGTCCTGCAGTCTGCTGTATGAGGAGGACAATATAACTTTCCCTGGGTTCTCAGTCCTGCAGTCTGATATATGAGGGAGACAATATAACTTTCCCTGGGTTCTCGGTCCTGCAGTCTGCTGTATGAGGAGGACAATATAACTTTCCCTGGGTTCTCAGGCCTGCAGTCTGCTGTATGAGGGAGACAATATAACTTTCCCTGGGTTATCAGTACTGCAGTCTGCTGTATGAGGTGGATAATATATCTTTCCCTGGGTTCTCGGTCTTGCAGTTTGCTGTATGAGGTGGACAATATAACTTTCCATGGGTTCTCGGGCCTGCAGTCTGCTGTATGAGGTGGACAATATAACTTTCCCTGGGTTCTCAGTCCTGCAGTCTGAGGTATGAGGAGGACAATATAACATACCCTGGGTTCTCGGTCCTGCAGTCTGCTGTATAAGGAGGTCAATATAACCTTCCCTGGGTTCTCGGTCCTGCAGTCTGCTGTATGGGGAGGACAATATAACTTTCCCTGGGTTCTTGGTTCTGTAGTCTGCTGCATTAGGAGGACAATATAACTTTCCCTGGGTTCTCGGTCCTGCAGTCTGCTGTGTGAGGAGAACAATATAACTTTCCCTGGGTTCTCGGTCCTGCAGTCAGCTGTATAAGGAGGACAATATAACCTTTCCTGGGTACTCGGTCCTGCAGTCTGCTGCATGAGGAGGACAATACAACTTTCCCTGGGTTTTCGGTCCTGCAGTCTGCTGTATAAGGAGGACAATATAACCTTCCCTGGGTTCTCGGTCCTGCAGTCTGCTGTATGAGGAGGACAATACAACTTTCCCTGGATCTCGGTCCTGCAGTCTGCTGTATGAGGAGGACAATATAACTTTCCCTGGGTTCTCGGTCCTGCAGTCTGCTGCATGAGGAGGACAATACAACTTTCCCTGGGTACTCGGTCCTGCAGTCTGCTGTATGAGGTGGACAATATAACTTTCCCTGGGTTCTCGGTCCTGCAGTCTGCTGTATGAGGAGGACAATACAACTTTCCCTGGATCTCGGTCCTGCAGTCTGCTGTATGAGGAGGACAATATAACTTTCCCTGGGTTCTCGGTCCTGCAGTCTGCTGCATGAGGAGGACAATACAACTTTCCCTGGGTTCTCGGTCCTGCAGTCTGCTGTATAAGGAGGACAATATAACTTTCCCTGGGTTCTCGGTCCTGCAGTCTGCTGTATGAGGTGGACAATATAACTTTTCTTGGGTTATCAGTACTGCAGTCTGCTGTATGAGGAGGACAATATAACTTTTCCTGGGTTATCAGTACTGCAGTCTGGTGTATGGGGTGGACAATATAACTTTCCCTGGGTTCTTGGTCCTGCAGTCTGCTGTATGAGGTGGACAAAATAACTTTTCCTTTGTTCTCAGGCCTGCAGTCTGCTGTATGAGGAGGACAATATAACTTTCCCTGGGTTCTCAGGCCTGCAGTCTGCTGTATGAGGAGGACAATATAACTTTCCCTGGGTTCTCGGTCCTGCAGTCTGCTGTATGAGGAGGACAATATAACTTTCACTGGGTTCTCGGTCCTGCATTCTGCTGTATGAGTAGGACAATATAACTTTCCCTGGGTTCTCAGGCCTGCAGTCTGCTGTATGAGGAGGACAATATAACTTTTCTTGGGTTATCAGTACTGCAGTCTGCTGTATGGGGTGGACAATATAACTTTCCCTGGGTTATCAGTACTGCAGTCTGCTGTATGAGGTGGACAATATAACTTTCCCTGGGTTCTCGGTCCTGCAGTCTGCTGTATGAGGTGGACAATATAACTTTCCCTGGGTTCTCGGTCCTGCAGTCTGCTGTATGAGGAGGACAATATAACTTTCCCTGGGTTCTCGGTCCTGCAGTCTGCTGTATGAGGAGGACAATACAACTTTCCCTGGGCTCTCGGTCGGGCAGTCTGTTGTATGAGGAGGACAATATAACCTTCCCTGGGTTCTCGGTCCTGCAGTCTGCTGTATGGGGTGGACAATATAACTTTCCCTAGATTCTCAGGCCTGCAGTCTGCTGTATGAGATGGACAATATAACTTTCCCTGGGTTCTCGGTCCTGCAGTCTGCTGTATGAGGAGGACAATATAACTTTCCCTGGGTTCTCGGTCCTGCAGTCTGCTGTATGAGGAGGACAATATAACTTTCCCTGGGTTCTCGGTCCTGCATTCTGCTGTATGAGGAGGACAATATAACTTTTCCTGGGTTATCAGTACTGCAGTCTGGTGTATGGGGTGGACAATATAACTTTCCCTGGGTTCTTGGTCCTGCAGTCTGCTGTATGAGGTGGACAAAATAACTTTCCCTTTGTTCTCAGGCCTGCAGTCTGCTGTATGAGGAGGACAATATAACTTTCCCTGGGTTCTCAGGCCTGCAGTCTGCTGTATGAGGAGGACAATATAACTTTCCCTGGGTTCTCGGTCCTGCAGTCTTCTGTATGAGGAGGACAATATAACCTCCCCTGGGTTCTTGGTCCTGCAGTGTGCTGTATGAGGTGGACAATATTACTTTCCCTGGGTTCTTGGTCCTGCAGTCTGCTGTATGAGGAGGACAATATAACTTTCTTTGGGTTCTCAGTACTGCAGTCTGCTGTATGGGAGGACAATATAACTTTCCCTGGGTTCTCGGTCCTGCAGTCTGCTGTATGAGGAGGACAATATAACCTTCCCTGGGTTCTCAGGCCTGCAGTCTGCTGTATGGGGAGGACAATATAACTTTCCCTGGGCTGTCGGTCCTGCAGTCTGTTGTATGAGGAGGACAATATAACCTTCCCTGGGTTCTCAGGCCTGCAGTCTGCTGTATGGGGAGGACAATATAACTTTCCCTGGGTTCTCGGTCCTGAAGTCTGCTGTATGAGGTGGACAATATAAGTTTCCCTGGGTTCTCAGGCCTGCAGTCAACTGTATGAGGTGGACAATATAACTTTCCCTGGGTTCTCAGTCCTGTAATGTGCAGTATGAGGTGGACAATATAACTTTCCCTGGGTTCTCAGACCTGCAGTCTGCTGTATGAGGAGGACAATATAACTTTTCCTGGGTTATCAGTACTGCAGTCTGCTGTATGGGGTGGACAATATAACTTTCCTGGGTTCTCGGTCCTGCAGTCTGCTGTATGAGGAGGACAATATAACTTTCCCTTTGTTCTTGGTCCTGCAGTCTGCTGTATGAGGTGGACAAAATAACTTTCCCTTTGTTCTCAGGCCTGCAGTCTGCTGTATGAGTAGGACAATATAACTTTTCCTGGGTTATCAGTACTGCAGTCTGCTGTATGAGGTGGACAATATAACTTTCCCTGGGTTCTCATTACTGAAGTCTGCTGTATGAGGAGGACAATATAACTTTCCCTGGGTTCTCGGTCCTCCAGTCTGCTGTATGAGGAGGACAATATAACTTTCCCTGGGTTCTCAGGCCTGCAGTCTGCTGTATGATGTGGACAATATAACTTTCCCTGGGTTCTCGGTCCTGAAGTCTGCTGTATGGGGAGGACAATATAACTTTCCCTGGGTTCTCGGTCCTGTAGTCTGCTGTATGAGGTGGACAATATAAATTTCCCCTCAGTTCTCGGTCCTGCAGTCTGCTGTATGAGGAGGACAATATAACGTTCCCTGGGTTTTCATTCCTGCAGTCTGCTGTATGAGGAGGACAATATAACCTTCCCTGGGTTCTTGGTCCTGCAGTCTGCTGTATGAGGAGGACAATATTACTTTCCCTGGGTTCTTGGTCCTGCAGTCTGCAGTATGAGGAGGACAATATTACTTTCCCTGGGTTCTCGGTTCTGCAGTCTGCGGTATGAGGTGGACAATATAACTTTCCCCTCCGTTCTCGGTCCTGCAGTCTGCTGTATGAGGAGGACAATATAACTTTCCCTGGGTTTTCAGTCCTGCAGTCTGCTGTATGAGGAGGACAATATAACCTTCCCTGGGTTCTTGGTCCTGCAGTCCGCTGTATGAGGAGGACAATATTATTTTCCCTGGGTTCTTGGTCCTGCAGCCTGCAGTATGAGGAGGACAACATTGCTTTCCCTGGGTTCTCGGTTCTGCAGTCTGCTGTATGAGGTGGACAATATAACTTTCCCTGGGTTCTCATTACTGCAGTCTGCTGTATGAGGAGGACAATATAACTTTCCCTGGGTTCTCGGTCCTGCAGTCTGCTGTATGAGGAGGACAATATAACTTTCCCTGGGTTCTCAGGCCTGCAGTCTGCTATATGATGTGGACAATATAACTTTCCCTGGGTTCTCGGTCCAGCAGTCTGCTGAATGAGGAGGACAATATAACTTTCCCTGTGTTCTCGGTCCTGCAGTCTGCTGTATGAGGAGGACAATATAACTTTCCCTGGGTTTTCGGTCCTGCAGTCTGCTGTATGAGGAGGACAATATAACTTTCCCTGGGTTCTTGGTCCTGCAGTCTGCTGTATGAGGAGGACAATATAAATTTCCCTGGGTTCTCAGTCCTGCAGTGTGCTGTATGAGGAGGACAATATAACTTTCCCTGGGTTCTCAGTCCTGCAGTCTGATATATGAGGGAGACAATATAACTTTCCCTGGGTTCTCGGTCCTGCAGTCTGCTGTATGAGGGAGACAATATAACTTTCCCTGGGTTATCAGTACTGCAGTCTGCTGTATGAGGTGGATAATATATCTTTCCCTGGGTTCTCGGTCTTGCAGTTTGCTGTATGAGGTGGACAATATAACTTTCCATGGGTTCTCGGGCCTGCAGTCTGCTGTATGAGGTGGACAATATAACTTTCCCTGGGTTCTCAGTCCTGCAGTCTGAGGTATGAGGAGGACAATATAACATACCCTGGGTTCTCGGTCCTGCAGTCTGCTGTATAAGGAGGTCAATATAACCTTCCCTGGGTTCTCGGTCCTGCAGTCTGCTGTATGGGGAGGACAATATAACTTTCCCTGGGTTCTTGGTTCTGTAGTCTGCTGCATTAGGAGGACAATATAACTTTCCCTGGGTTCTCGGTCCTGCAGTCTGCTGTGTGAGGAGAACAATATAACTTTCCCTGGGTTCTCGGTCCTGCAGTCAGCTGTATAAGGAGGACAATATAACCTTTCCTGGGTACTCGGTCCTGCAGTCTGCTGCATGAGGAGGACAATACAACTTTCCCTGGGTTTTCGGTCCTGCAGTCTGCTGTATAAGGAGGACAATATAACCTTCCCTGGGTTCTCGGTCCTGCAGTCTGCTGTATGAGGAGGACAATACAACTTTCCCTGGATCTCGGTCCTGCAGTCTGCTGTATGAGGAGGACAATATAACTTTCCCTGGGTTCTCGGTCCTGCAGTCTGCTGCATGAGGAGGACAATACAACTTTCCCTGGGTACTCGGTCCTGCAGTCTGCTGTATGAGGTGGACAATATAACTTTCCCTGGGTTCTCGGTCCTGCAGTCTGCTGTATGAGGAGGACAATACAACTTTCCCTGGATCTCGGTCCTGCAGTCTGCTGTATGAGGAGGACAATATAACTTTCCCTGGGTTCTCGGTCCTGCAGTCTGCTGCATGAGGAGGACAATACAACTTTCCCTGGGTTCTCGGTCCTGCAGTCTGCTGTATAAGGAGGACAATATAACTTTCCCTGGGTTCTCGGTCCTGCAGTCTGCTGTATGAGGTGGACAATATAACTTTTCTTGGGTTATCAGTACTGCAGTCTGCTGTATGGGGTGGACAATATAACTTTCCCTGGGTTATCAGTACTGCAGTCTGCTGTATGAGGTGGACAATATAACTTTCCCTGGGTTCTCGGTCCTGCAGTCTGCTGTATGAGGTGGACAATATAACTTTCCCTGGGTTCTCGGTCCTGCAGTCTGCTGTATGAGGTGGACAATATAACTTTCCCTGGGTTCTCGGAACTGCAGTCTGCTGTATAAGGTGGACAATATAACTTCCCCTGGGTTCTTGGTCCTGCAGTCTGCTGTATGAGGTGGACAATATAACTTTCCCTGGGTTCTTGGTCCTGCAGTCTGCTGTATGAGGTGGACAATATAACTTTTCTTGGGTTATCAGTACTGCAGTCTGCTGTAAGGGGTAGACAATATAACTTTCCCTGGGATCTCGGTCCTGCAGTCTGCTGTATGAGGTGGACAATATAACTTTCCCTGGGTTCTCGGTCCTGCAGTCTGCTGTATGAGGTGGACAATATAACTTTCCCTGGGTTCTCGGTCCTGCAGTCTGCTGTATGAGGAGGACAATATAACTTTCCCTGGGTTCTCGGTCCTGCAGTCTGCTGTATGAGGAGGACAATACAACTTTCCCTGGGCTCTCGGTCCTGCAGTCTGTTGTATGAGGAGGACAATATAACCTTCCCTGGGTTCTCGGTCCTGCAGTCTGCTGTATGGGGTGGACAATATAACTTTCCCTAGATTCTCAGGCCTGCAGTCTGCTGTATGAGATGTACAATATAACTTTCCCTGGGTTCTCAGGCCTGCAGTCTGCTGTATGAGGAAGACAATATAACTTTCCCTGGGTTCTCAGGCCTGCAGTCTGCTGTATGAGGAGGACAATATAACTTTTCCTGGGTTATCAGTACTGCAGTCTGGTGTATCGGGTGGTCAATATAACTTTCCCTGGGTTCTTGGTCCTGCAGTCTGCTGTATGAGGTGGACAAAATAACTTTCCCTTTGTTCTCAGGCCTGCAGTCTGCTGTATGAGGAGGACAATATAACTTTCCCTGGGTTCTCAGGCCTGCAGTCTGCTGTATGAGGAGGACAATATAACTTTCCCTGGGTTCTCGGTCCTGCAGTCTGCTGTATGAGGAGGACAATATAACTTTCACTGGGTTCTCGGTCCTGCATTCTGCTGTATGAGTAGGACAATATAACTTTCCCTGGGTTCTCAGGCCTGCAGTCTGCTGTATGAGGAGGACAATATAACTTTTCTTGGGTTATCAGTACTGCAGTCTGCTGTATGGGGTGGACAATATAACTTTCCCTGGGTTATCAGTACTGCAGTCTGCTGTATGAGGTGGACAATATAACTTTCCCTGGGTTCTCGGTCCTGCAGTCTGCTGTATGAGGTGGACAATATAACTTTCCCTGGGTTCTCGGTCCTGCAGTCTGCTGTATGAGGAGGACAATATAACTTTCCCTGGGTTCTCGGTCCTGCAGTCTGCTGTATGAGGAGGACAATACAACTTTCCCTGGGCTCTCGGTCGGGCAGTCTGTTGTATGAGGAGGACAATATAACCTTCCCTGGGTTCTCGGTCCTGCAGTCTGCTGTATGGGGTGGACAATATAACTTTCCCTAGATTCTCAGGCCTGCAGTCTGCTGTATGAGATGGACAATATAACTTTCCCTGGGTTCTCGGTCCTGCAGTCTGCTGTATGAGGAGGACAATATAACTTTCCCTGGGTTCTCGGTCCTGCAGTCTGCTGTATGAGGAGGACAATATAACTTTCCCTGGGTTCTCGGTCCTGCATTCTGCTGTATGAGGAGGACAATATAACTTTTCCTGGGTTATCAGTACTGCAGTCTGGTGTATGGGGTGGATAATATAACTTTCCCTGGGTTCTTGGTCCTGCAGTCTGCTGTATGAGGTGGACAAAATAACTTTCCCTTTGTTCTCAGGCCTGCAGTCTGCTGTATGAGGAGGACAATATAACTTTCCCTGGGTTCTCAGGCCTGCAGTCTGCTGTATGAGGAGGACAATATAACTTTCCCTGGGTTCTCGGTCCTGCAGTCTTCTGTATGAGGAGGACAATATAACCTCCCCTGGGTTCTTGGTCCTGCAGTGTGCTGTATGAGGTGGACAATATTACTTTCCCTGGGTTCTTGGTCCTGCAGTCTGCTGTATGAGGAGGACAATATAACTTTCTTTGGGTTCTCAGTACTGCAGTCTGCTGTATGGGAGGACAATATAACTTTCCCTGGGTTCTCGGTCCTGCAGTCTGCTGTATGAGGAGGACAATATAACCTTCCCTGGGTTCTCAGGCCTGCAGTCTGCTGTATGGGGAGGACAATATAACTTTCCCTGGGCTGTCGGTCCTGCAGTCTGTTGTATGAGGAGGACAATATAACCTTCCCTGGGTTCTCAGGCCTGCAGTCTGCTGTATGGGGAGGACAATATAACTTTCCCTGGGTTCTCGGTCCTGAAGTCTGCTGTATGAGGTGGACAATATAAGTTTCCCTGGGTTCTCAGGCCTGCAGTCAACTGTATGAGGTGGACAATATAACTTTCCCTGGGTTCTCAGTCCTGTAATGTGCAGTATGAGGTGGACAATATAACTTTCCCTGGGTTCTCAGACCTGCAGTCTGCTGTATGAGGAGGACAATATAACTTTTCCTGGGTTATCAGTACTGCAGTCTGCTGTATGGGGTGGACAATATAACTTTCCTGGGTTCTCGGTCCTGCAGTCTGCTGTATGAGGAGGACAATATAACTTTCCCTTTGTTCTTGGTCCTGCAGTCTGCTGTATGAGGTGGACAAAATAACTTTCCCTTTGTTCTCAGGCCTGCAGTCTGCTGTATGAGTAGGACAATATAACTTTTCCTGGGTTATCAGTACTGCAGTCTGCTGTATGAGGTGGACAATATAACTTTCCCTGGGTTCTCATTACTGAAGTCTGCTGTATGAGGAGGACAATATAACTTTCCCTGGGTTCTCGGTCCTCCAGTCTGCTGTATGAGGAGGACAATATAACTTTCCCTGGGTTCTCAGGCCTGCAGTCTGCTGTATGAGGTGGACAATATAACTTTCCCTGGGTTCTCATTACTGAAGTCTGCTGTATGAGGAGGACAATATAACTTTCCCTGGGTTCTCGGTCCTCCAGTCTGCTGTATGAGGAGGACAATATAACCTTCCCTGGGTTCTTGGTCCTGCAGTCCGCTGTATGAGGAGGACAATATTATTTTCCCTGGGTTCTTGGTCCTGCAGCCTGCAGTATGAGGAGGACAACATTGCTTTCCCTGGGTTCTCGGTTCTGCAGTCTGCTGTATGAGGTGGACAATATAACTTTCCCTGGGTTCTCATTACTGCAGTCTGCTGTATGAGGAGGACAATATAACTTTCCCTGGGTTCTCGGTCCTGCAGTCTGCTGTATGAGGAGGACAATATAACTTTCCCTGGGTTCTCAGGCCTGCAGTCTGCTATATGATGTGGACAATATAACTTTCCCTGGGTTCTCGGTCCAGCAGTCTGCTGAATGAGGAGGACAATATAACTTTCCCTGTGTTCTCGGTCCTGCAGTCTGCTGTATGAGGAGGACAATATAACTTTCCCTGGGTTTTCGGTCCTGCAGTCTGCTGTATGAGGAGGACAATATAACTTTCCCTGGGTTCTTGGTCCTGCAGTCTGCTGTATGAGGAGGACAATATAAATTTCCCTGGGTTCTCAGTCCTGCAGTCTGCTGTATGAGGAGGACAATATAACTTTCCCTGGGTTCTCAGTCCTGCAGTCTGATATATGAGGGAGACAATATAACTTTCCCTGGGTTCTCGGTCCTGCAGTCTGCTGTATGAGGGAGACAATATAACTTTCCCTGGGTTATCAGTACTGCAGTCTGCTGTATGAGGTGGATAATATATCTTTCCCTGGGTTCTCGGTCTTGCAGTTTGCTGTATGAGGTGGACAATATAACTTTCCATGGGTTCTCGGGCCTGCAGTCTGCTGTATGAGGTGGACAATATAACTTTCCCTGGGTTCTCAGTCCTGCAGTCTGAGGTATGAGGAGGACAATATAACATACCCTGGGTTCTCGGTCCTGCAGTCTGCTGTATAAGGAGGTCAATATAACCTTCCCTGGGTTCTCGGTCCTGCAGTCTGCTGTATGGGGAGGACAATATAACTTTCCCTGGGTTCTTGGTTCTGTAGTCTGCTGCATTAGGAGGACAATATAACTTTCCCTGGGTTCTCGGTCCTGCAGTCTGCTGTGTGAGGAGAACAATATAACTTTCCCTGGGTTCTCGGTCCTGCAGTCAGCTGTATAAGGAGGACAATATAACCTTTCCTGGGTACTCGGTCCTGCAGTCTGCTGCATGAGGAGGACAATACAACTTTCCCTGGGTTTTCGGTCCTGCAGTCTGCTGTATAAGGAGGACAATATAACCTTCCCTGGGTTCTCGGTCCTGCAGTCTGCTGTATGAGGAGGACAATACAACTTTCCCTGGATCTCGGTCCTGCAGTCTGCTGTATGAGGAGGACAATATAACTTTCCCTGGGTTCTCGGTCCTGCAGTCTGCTGCATGAGGAGGACAATACAACTTTCCCTGGGTACTCGGTCCTGCAGTCTGCTGTATGAGGTGGACAATATAACTTTCCCTGGGTTCTCGGTCCTGCAGTCTGCTGTATGAGGAGGACAATACAACTTTCCCTGGATCTCGGTCCTGCAGTCTGCTGTATGAGGAGGACAATATAACTTTCCCTGGGTTCTCGGTCCTGCAGTCTGCTGCATGAGGAGGACAATACAACTTTCCCTGGGTTCTCGGTCCTGCAGTCTGCTGTATAAGGAGGACAATATAACTTTCCCTGGGTTCTCGGTCCTGCAGTCTGCTGTATGAGGTGGACAATATAACTTTTCTTGGGTTATCAGTACTGCAGTCTGCTGTATGAGGAGGACAATATAACTTTTCCTGGGTTATCAGTACTGCAGTCTGCTGTATGGGGTGGACAATATAACTTTCCCTGGGTTCTTGGTCCTGCAGTCTGCTGTATGAGGTGGACAAAATAACTTTCCCTTTGTTCTCAGGCCTGCAGTCTGCTGTATGAGGAGGACAATATAACTTTCCCTGGGTTCTCAGGCCTGCAGTCTGCTGTATGAGGAGGACAATATAACTTTCCCTGGGTTCTCGGTCCTGCAGTCTGCTGTATGAGGAGGACAATATAACTTTCACTGGGTTCTCGGTCCTGCATTCTGCTGTATGAGTAGGACAATATAACTTTCCCTGGGTTCTCAGGCCTGCAGTCTGCTGTATGAGGAGGACAATATAACTTTTCTTGGGTTATCAGTACTGCAGTCTGCTGTATGGGGTGGACAATATAACTTTCCCTGGGTTATCAGTACTGCAGTCTGCTGTATGAGGTGGACAATATAACTTTCCCTGGGTTCTCGGTCCTGCAGTCTGCTGTATGAGGTGGACAATATAACTTTCCCTGGGTTCTCGGTCCTGCAGTCTGCTGTATGAGGAGGACAATATAACTTTCCCTGGGTTCTCGGTCCTGCAGTCTGCTGTATGAGGAGGACAATACAACTTTCCCTGGGCTCTCGGTCGGGCAGTCTGTTGTATGAGGAGGACAATATAACCTTCCCTGGGTTCTCGGTCCTGCAGTCTGCTGTATGGGGTGGACAATATAACTTTCCCTAGATTCTCAGGCCTGCAGTCTGCTGTATGAGGTGGACAATATAACTTTCCCTGGGTTCTCGGTCCTGCAGTCTGCTGTATGAGGAGGACAATATAACTTTCCCTGGGTTCTCGGTCCTGCAGTCTGCTGTATGAGGAGGACAATACAACTTTCCCTGGGCTCTCGGTCGGGCAGTCTGTTGTATGAGGAGGACAATATAACCTTCCCTGGGTTCTCGGTCCTGCAGTCTGCTGTATGGGGAGGACAATATAACTTTCCCTGGGTTCTTGGTTCTGTAGTCTGCTGCATTAGGAGGACAATATAACTTTCCCTGGGTTCTCGGTCCTGCAGTCTGCTGTGTGAGGAGAACAATATAACTTTCCCTGGGTTCTCGGTCCTGCAGTCAGCTGTATAAGGAGGACAATATAACCTTTCCTGGGTACTCGGTCCTGCAGTCTGCTGCATGAGGAGGACAATACAACTTTCCCTGGGTTTTCGGTCCTGCAGTCTGCTGTATAAGGAGGACAATATAACCTTCCCTGGGTTCTCGGTCCTGCAGTCTGCTGTATGAGGAGGACAATACAACTTTCCCTGGATCTCGGTCCTGCAGTCTGCTGTATGAGGAGGACAATATAACTTTCCCTGGGTTCTCGGTCCTGCAGTCTGCTGCATGAGGAGGACAATACAACTTTCCCTGGGTACTCGGTCCTGCAGTCTGCTGTATGAGGTGGACAATATAACTTTCCCTGGGTTCTCGGTCCTGCAGTCTGCTGTATGAGGAGGACAATACAACTTTCCCTGGATCTCGGTCCTGCAGTCTGCTGTATGAGGAGGACAATATAACTTTCCCTGGGTTCTCGGTCCTGCAGTCTGCTGCATGAGGAGGACAATACAACTTTCCCTGGGTTCTCGGTCCTGCAGTCTGCTGTATAAGGAGGACAATATAACTTTCCCTGGGTTCTCGGTCCTGCAGTCTGCTGTATGAGGTGGACAATATAACTTTTCTTGGGTTATCAGTACTGCAGTCTGCTGTATGAGGAGGACAATATAACTTTTCCTGGGTTATCAGTACTGCAGTCTGCTGTATGGGGTGGACAATATAACTTTCCCTGGGTTCTTGGTCCTGCAGTCTGCTGTATGAGGTGGACAAAATAACTTTCCCTTTGTTCTCAGGCCTGCAGTCTGCTGTATGAGGAGGACAATATAACTTTCCCTGGGTTCTCAGGCCTGCAGTCTGCTGTATGAGGAGGACAATATAACTTTCCCTGGGTTCTCGGTCCTGCAGTCTGCTGTATGAGGAGGACAATATAACTTTCACTGGGTTCTCGGTCCTGCATTCTGCTGTATGAGTAGGACAATATAACTTTCCCTGGGTTCTCAGGCCTGCAGTCTGCTGTATGAGGAGGACAATATAACTTTTCTTGGGTTATCAGTACTGCAGTCTGCTGTATGGGGTGGACAATATAACTTTCCCTGGGTTATCAGTACTGCAGTCTGCTGTATGAGGTGGACAATATAACTTTCCCTGGGTTCTCGGTCCTGCAGTCTGCTGTATGAGGTGGACAATATAACTTTCCCTGGGTTCTCGGTCCTGCAGTCTGCTGTATGAGGAGGACAATATAACTTTCCCTGGGTTCTCGGTCCTGCAGTCTGCTGTATGAGGAGGACAATACAACTTTCCCTGGGCTCTCGGTCGGGCAGTCTGTTGTATGAGGAGGACAATATAACCTTCCCTGGGTTCTCGGTCCTGCAGTCTGCTGTATGGGGTGGACAATATAACTTTCCCTAGATTCTCAGGCCTGCAGTCTGCTGTATGAGATGGACAATATAACTTTCCCTGGGTTCTCGGTCCTGCAGTCTGCTGTATGAGGAGGACAATATAACTTTCCCTGGGTTCTCGGTCCTGCAGTCTGCTGTATGAGGAGGACAATATAACTTTCCCTGGGTTCTCGGTCCTGCATTCTGCTGTATGAGGAGGACAATATAACTTTTCCTGGGTTATCAGTACTGCAGTCTGGTGTATGGGGTGGACAATATAACTTTCCCTGGGTTCTTG
This sequence comes from Phyllobates terribilis, assembly GCF_046119375.1. Classification (NCBI taxonomy): domain Eukaryota; kingdom Metazoa; phylum Chordata; class Amphibia; order Anura; family Dendrobatidae; genus Phyllobates; species Phyllobates terribilis. The sequence continues at coordinate 171,446,010 of NW_027362773.1, forward strand.
GTCCTGCAGTCTGCTGTATGAGGTGGACAAAATAACTTTCCCTTTGTTCTCAGGCCTGCAGTCTGCTGTATGAGGAGGACAATATAACTTTCCCTGGGTTCTCAGGCCTGCAGTCTGCTGTATGAGGAGGACAATATAACTTTCCCTGGGTTCTCGGTCCTGCAGTCTTCTGTATGAGGAGGACAATATAACCTCCCCTGGGTTCTTGGTCCTGCAGTGTGCTGTATGAGGTGGACAATATTACTTTCCCTGGGTTCTTGGTCCTGCAGTCTGCTGTATGAGGAGGACAATATAACTTTCTTTGGGTTCTCAGTACTGCAGTCTGCTGTATGGGAGGACAATATAACTTTCCCTGGGTTCTCGGTCCTGCAGTCTGCTGTATGAGGAGGACAATATAACCTTCCCTGGGTTCTCAGGCCTGCAGTCTGCTGTATGGGGAGGACAATATAACTTTCCCTGGGTTCTCGGTCCTGAAGTCTGCTGTATGAGGTGGACAATATAAGTTTCCCTGGGTTCTCAGGCCTGCAGTCAACTGTATGAGGTGGACAATATAACTTTCCCTGGGTTCTCAGTCCTGTAATGTGCAGTATGAGGTGGACAATATAACTTTCCCTGGGTTCTCAGACCTGCAGTCTGCTGTATGAGGAGGACAATATAACTTTTCCTGGGTTATCAGTACTGCAGTCTGCTGTATGGGGTGGACAATATAACTTTCCTGGGTTCTCGGTCCTGCAGTCTGCTGTATGAGGAGGACAATATAACTTTCCCTTTGTTCTTGGTCCTGCAGTCTGCTGTATGAGGTGGACAAAATAACTTTCCCTTTGTTCTCAGGCCTGCAGTCTGCTGTATGAGTAGGACAATATAACTTTTCCTGGGTTATCAGTACTGCAGTCTGCTGTATGAGGTGGACAATATAACTTTCCCTGGGTTCTCATTACTGAAGTCTGCTGTATGAGGAGGACAATATAACTTTCCCTGGGTTCTCGGTCCTCCAGTCTGCTGTATGAGGAGGACAATATAACTTTCCCTGGGTTCTCAGGCCTGCAGTCTGCTGTATGATGTGGACAATATAACTTTCCCTGGGTTCTCGGTCCTGAAGTCTGCTGTATGGGGAGGACAATATAACTTTCCCTGGGTTCTCGGTCCTGTAGTCTGCTGTATGAGGTGGACAATATAAATTTCCCCTCAGTTCTCGGTCCTGCAGTCTGCTGTATGAGGAGGACAATATAACGTTCCCTGGGTTTTCATTCCTGCAGTCTGCTGTATGAGGAGGACAATATAACCTTCCCTGGGTTCTTGGTCCTGCAGTCTGCTGTATGAGGAGGACAATATTACTTTCCCTGGGTTCTTGGTCCTGCAGTCTGCAGTATGAGGAGGACAATATTACTTTCCCTGGGTTCTCGGTTCTGCAGTCTGCGGTATGAGGTGGACAATATAACTTTCCCCTCCGTTCTCGGTCCTGCAGTCTGCTGTATGAGGAGGACAATATAACTTTCCCTGGGTTTTCAGTCCTGCAGTCTGCTGTATGAGGAGGACAATATAACCTTCCCTGGGTTCTTGGTCCTGCAGTCCGCTGTATGAGGAGGACAATATTATTTTCCCTGGGTTCTTGGTCCTGCAGCCTGCAGTATGAGGAGGACAACATTGCTTTCCCTGGGTTCTCGGTTCTGCAGTCTGCTGTATGAGGTGGACAATATAACTTTCCCTGGGTTCTCATTACTGCAGTCTGCTGTATGAGGAGGACAATATAACTTTCCCTGGGTTCTCGGTCCTGCAGTCTGCTGTATGAGGAGGACAATATAACTTTCCCTGGGTTCTCAGGCCTGCAGTCTGCTATATGATGTGGACAATATAACTTTCCCTGGGTTCTCGGTCCAGCAGTCTGCTGAATGAGGAGGACAATATAACTTTCCCTGTGTTCTCGGTCCTGCAGTCTGCTGTATGAGGAGGACAATATAACTTTCCCTGGGTTTTCGGTCCTGCAGTCTGCTGTATGAGGAGGACAATATAACTTTCCCTGGGTTCTTGGTCCTGCAGTCTGCTGTATGAGGAGGACAATATAAATTTCCCTGGGTTCTCAGTCCTGCAGTCTGCTGTATGAGGAGGACAATATAACTTTCCCTGGGTTCTCAGTCCTGCAGTCTGATATATGAGGGAGACAATATAACTTTCCCTGGGTTCTCGGTCCTGCAGTCTGCTGTATGAGGGAGACAATATAACTTTCCCTGGGTTATCAGTACTGCAGTCTGCTGTATGAGGTGGATAATATATCTTTCCCTGGGTTCTCGGTCTTGCAGTTTGCTGTATGAGGTGGACAATATAACTTTCCATGGGTTCTCGGGCCTGCAGTCTGCTGTATGAGGTGGACAATATAACTTTCCCTGGGTTCTCAGTCCTGCAGTCTGAGGTATGAGGAGGACAATATAACATACCCTGGGTTCTCGGTCCTGCAGTCTGCTGTATAAGGAGGTCAATATAACCTTCCCTGGGTTCTCGGTCCTGCAGTCTGCTGTATGGGGAGGACAATATAACTTTCCCTGGGTTCTTGGTTCTGTAGTCTGCTGCATTAGGAGGACAATATAACTTTCCCTGGGTTCTCGGTCCTGCAGTCTGCTGTGTGAGGAGAACAATATAACTTTCCCTGGGTTCTCGGTCCTGCAGTCAGCTGTATAAGGAGGACAATATAACCTTTCCTGGGTACTCGGTCCTGCAGTCTGCTGCATGAGGAGGACAATACAACTTTCCCTGGGTTTTCGGTCCTGCAGTCTGCTGTATAAGGAGGACAATATAACCTTCCCTGGGTTCTCGGTCCTGCAGTCTGCTGTATGAGGAGGACAATACAACTTTCCCTGGATCTCGGTCCTGCAGTCTGCTGTATGAGGTGGACAATATAACTTTCCCTGGGTTCTCGGTCCTGCAGTCTGCTGTATGAGGAGGACAATACAACTTTCCCTGGATCTCGGTCCTGCAGTCTGCTGTATGAGGAGGACAATATAACTTTCCCTGGGTTCTCGGTCCTGCAGTCTGCTGCATGAGGAGGACAATACAACTTTCCCTGGGTTCTCGGTCCTGCAGTCTGCTGTATAAGGAGGACAATATAACTTTCCCTGGGTTCTCGCTCCTGCAGTCTGCTGTATGAGGTGGACAATATAACTTTTCTTGGGTTATCAGTACTGCAGTCTGCTGTATGGGGTGGACAATATAACTTTCCCTGGGTTATCAGTACTGCAGTCTGCTGTATGAGGTGGACAATATAACTTTCCCTGGGTTCTCGGTCCTGCAGTCTGCTGTATGAGGTGGACAATATAACTTTCCCTGGGTTCTCGGTCCTGCAGTCTGCTGTATGAGGTGGACAATATAACTTTCCCTGGGTTCTCGGAACTGCAGTCTGCTGTATAAGGTGGACAATATAACTTCCCCTGGGTTCTCGGTCCTGCAGTCTGCTGTATGAGGAGGACAATACAACTTTCCCTGGGCTCTCGGTCCTGCAGTCTGTTGTATGAGGAGGACAATATAACCTTCCCTGGGTTCTCGGTCCTGCAGTCTGCTGTATGGGGTGGACAATATAACTTTCCCTAGATTCTCAGGCCTGCAGTCTGCTGTATGAGATGTACAATATAACTTTCCCTGGGTTCTCAGGCCTGCAGTCTGCTGTATGAGGAAGACAATATAACTTTCCCTGGGTTCTCAGGCCTGCAGTCTGCTGTATGAGGAGGACAATATAACTTTTCCTGGGTTATCAGTACTGCAGTCTGGTGTATCGGGTGGACAATATAACTTTCCCTGGGTTCTTGGTCCTGCAGTCTGCTGTATGAGGTGGACAAAATAACTTTCCCTTTGTTCTCAGGCCTGCAGTCTGCTGTATGAGGAGGACAATATAACTTTCCCTGGGTTCTCAGGCCTGCAGTCTGCTGTATGAGGAGGACAATATAACTTTCCCTGGGTTCTCGGTCCTGCAGTCTGCTGTATGAGGAGGACAATATAACTTTCACTGGGTTCTCGGTCCTGCATTCTGCTGTATGAGTAGGACAATATAACTTTCCCTGGGTTCTCAGGCCTGCAGTCTGCTGTATGAGGAGGACAATATAACTTTTCTTGGGTTATCAGTACTGCAGTCTGCTGTATGGGGTGGACAATATAACTTTCCCTGGGTTATCAGTACTGCAGTCTGCTGTATGAGGTGGACAATATAACTTTCCCTGGGTTCTCGGTCCTGCAGTCTGCTGTATGAGGTGGACAATATAACTTTCCCTGGGTTCTCGGTCCTGCAGTCTGCTGTATGAGGAGGACAATATAACTTTCCCTGGGTTCTCGGTCCTGCAGTCTGCGGTATGAGGAGGACAATACAACTTTCCCTGGGCTCTCGGTCGGGCAGTCTGTTGTATGAGGAGGACAATATAACCTTCCCTGGGTTCTCGGTCCTGCAGTCTGCTGTATGGGGTGGACAATATAACTTTCCCTAGATTCTCAGGCCTGCAGTCTGCTGTATGAGATGGACAATATAACTTTCCCTGGGTTCTCGGTCCTGCAGTCTGCTGTATGAGGAGGACAATATAACTTTCCCTGGGTTCTCGGTCCTGCAGTCTGCTGTATGAGGAGGACAATATAACTTTCCCTGGGTTCTCGGTCCTGCATTCTGCTGTATGAGGAGGACAATATAACTTTTCCTGGGTTATCAGTACTGCAGTCTGGTGTATGGGGTGGACAATATAACTTTCCCTGGGTTCTTGGTCCTGCAGTCTGCTGTATGAGGTGGACAAAATAACTTTCCCTTTGTTCTCAGGCCTGCAGTCTGCTGTATGAGGAGGACAATATAACTTTCCCTGGGTTCTCAGGCCTGCAGTCTGCTGTATGAGGAGGACAATATAACTTTCCCTGGGTTCTCGGTCCTGCAGTCTTCTGTATGAGGAGGACAATATAACCTCCCCTGGGTTCTTGGTCCTGCAGTGTGCTGTATGAGGTGGACAATATTACTTTCCCTGGGTTCTTGGTCCTGCAGTCTGCTGTATGAGGAGGACAATATAACTTTCTTTGGGTTCTCAGTACTGCAGTCTGCTGTATGGGAGGACAATATAACTTTCCCTGGGTTCTCGGTCCTGCAGTCTGCTGTATGAGGAGGACAATATAACCTTCCCTGGGTTCTCAGGCCTGCAGTCTGCTGTATGGGGAGGACAATATAACTTTCCCTGGGCTGTCGGTCCTGCAGTCTGTTGTATGAGGAGGACAATATAACCTTCCCTGGGTTCTCAGGCCTGCAGTCTGCTGTATGGGGAGGACAATATAACTTTCCCTGGGTTCTCGGTCCTGAAGTCTGCTGTATGAGGTGGACAATATAAGTTTCCCTGGGTTCTCAGGCCTGCAGTCAACTGTATGAGGTGGACAATATAACTTTCCCTGGGTTCTCAGTCCTGTAATGTGCAGTATGAGGTGGACAATATAACTTTCCCTGGGTTCTCAGACCTGCAGTCTGCTGTATGAGGAGGACAATATAACTTTTCCTGGGTTATCAGTACTGCAGTCTGCTGTATGGGGTGGACAATATAACTTTCCTGGGTTCTCGGTCCTGCAGTCTGCTGTATGAGGAGGACAATATAACTTTCCCTTTGTTCTTGGTCCTGCAGTCTGCTGTATGAGGTGGACAAAATAACTTTCCCTTTGTTCTCAGGCCTGCAGTCTGCTGTATGAGTAGGACAATATAACTTTTCCTGGGTTATCAGTACTGCAGTCTGCTGTATGAGGTGGACAATATAACTTTCCCTGGGTTCTCATTACTGAAGTCTGCTGTATGAGGAGGACAATATAACTTTCCCTGGGTTCTCGGTCCTCCAGTCTGCTGTATGAGGAGGACAATATAACTTTCCCTGGGTTCTCAGGCCTGCAGTCTGCTGTATGATGTGGACAATATAACTTTCCCTGGGTTCTCGGTCCTGAAGTCTGCTGTATGGGGAGGACAATATAACTTTCCCTGGGTTCTCGGTCCTGTAGTCTGCTGTATGAGGTGGACAATATAAATTTCCCCTCAGTTCTCGGTCCTGCAGTCTGCTGTATGAGGAGGACAATATAACGTTCCCTGGGTTTTCATTCCTGCAGTCTGCTGTATGAGGAGGACAATATAACCTTCCCTGGGTTCTTGGTCCTGCAGTCTGCTGTATGAGGAGGACAATATTACTTTCCCTGGGTTCTTGGTCCTGCAGTCTGCAGTATGAGGAGGACAATATTACTTTCCCTGGGTTCTCGGTTCTGCAGTCTGCGGTATGAGGTGGACAATATAACTTTCCCCTCCGTTCTCGGTCCTGCAGTCTGCTGTATGAGGAGGACAATATAACTTTCCCTGGGTTTTCAGTCCTGCAGTCTGCTGTATGAGGAGGACAATATAACCTTCCCTGGGTTCTTGGTCCTGCAGTCCGCTGTATGAGGAGGACAATATTATTTTCCCTGGGTTCTTGGTCCTGCAGCCTGCAGTATGAGGAGGACAACATTGCTTTCCCTGGGTTCTCGGTTCTGCAGTCTGCTGTATGAGGTGGACAATATAACTTTCCCTGGGTTCTCATTACTGCAGTCTGCTGTATGAGGAGGACAATATAACTTTCCCTGGGTTCTCGGTCCTGCAGTCTGCTGTATGAGGAGGACAATATAACTTTCCCTGGGTTCTCAGGCCTGCAGTCTGCTATATGATGTGGACAATATAACTTTCCCTGGGTTCTCGGTCCTGCAGTCTGCTGTATGAGGTGGACAATATAACTTTCCCCTCAGTTCACGGTCCTGCAGTCTGCTGTATGAGGAGGACAATATAACTTTCCCTGGGTTTTCATTCCTGCAGTCTGCTGTATGAGGAGGACAATATAACCTTCCCTGGGTTCTTGGTCCTGCAGTCTGCTGTATGAGGAGGACAATATTACTTTCCCTGGGTTCTTGGTCCTGCAGTCTGCAGTATGAGGAGGACAATATTACTTTCCCTTGGTTTTCGGTTCTGCAGTCTGCTGTATGAGGAGGACAATATAACTTTCCCTGGGTTCTCATTACGGCAGTCTGCTGTATGAGGAGGACAATATAACTTTCCCTGGATTCTCAGGCCTGCAGTCTGTTGTTTGATGAGGACGATAAAACTTTCCCTGGGCTCTCGGTCCTGCAGTCTGCTGTATGAGGAGGGCAATATAACTTTCCCTGGGCTCTCGGTCCAGCAGTCTGCTGTATGAGGAGGACAATATAACTTTCCCTGGGCTCTCGTTCCTGCAGTCTGCTGTATGAGGAGGACAATATAACTTTCCCTGGGCTCTCGGTCCTGCAGTCTGCTGTATGAGGAGGACAATATAACTTTCCCTGGTTACTCAGGCCTGCAGTCTGCTGTATGAGGTGGACAATATAATTTTCCCTGGGTTCTCGGTCCTGCAGTCTGCTGTATAAGGAGGACAATGTAACTTTCCCTGGGTTCTCGGTCCTACAATCTGCTGTATGAGGAGGACAATGTAACTTTCCCTGGGTTCTCAGGCATGCAGTCTGGTGTATGATGTGGACAATATAACTTTCCCTGGGTTCTCGGTCCTGCAGTCTGCTTTATGGGGAGGACAATATAACTTTCCCTGATTTCTCGGTCCTGCAGCCTGCTGTATGAGGTGGACAATATAACTTTCCCCTCCGTTCTCGGTCCTGCAGTCTGCTGTATGAGGAGGACAATATAACTTTCCCTGGGTTTTCAGTCCTGCAGTCTGCTGTATGAGGAGGACAATATAACCTTCTCTGGGTTCTTGGTCCTGCAGTCTGCTGTATGAGGAGGACAATATAACTTTCCCTGGGTTCTCGGTTCTGCAGTCTGCTGTATGAGGTGGACAATATAACTTTCCTTGGGTTCTCGGTTCTCCAGTCTGCTGTATGAGGAGGACAATATAACTTTCCCTGGGTTCTCATTACTGCAGTCTGCTGTATGAGGTGGACAATATAACTTTCCCTGGGTTCTCAGGCCTGCAGTCTGCTGTATGATGTGGACAATATAACTTTCCCTGGGTTCTCGGTCCTGCAGTCTGCTGTATGGGGAGGACAATATAACTTTCCCTGGGTTCTCGGTTCTGCAGTCTGCTGTATGAGGTGGACAATATAACTTTCCCCTCAGTTCTCGGTCCTGCAGTCTGCTGTAAGAGGAGGACAATATAACGTTCCCTGGGTTTTCAGTCCTGCAGTCTGCTGTATGAGGAGGACAATATAACCTTCCCTGGGTTCTTGGTCCTGCAGTCTGCTGTATGAGGAGGACAATATTACTTTCCCTGGGTTTTTGGTCCTGCAGTCTGCAGTATGAGGAGGACAATATTACTTTCCCTGGGTTCTCGGTTCTGCAGTCTGCTGTATGAGGAGGACAATATAACTTTCCCTGGGTTCTTATTACTGCAGTCTGCTGTATGAGGAGGACAATATAACTGTCCCTGGGATCTCGGTCCTGCAGTCTGCTGTATGAGGAGGACAATATAACTTTCCCTGGGTTTTCGGTCCTGCACTCTGCTGTATGAGGTGGAGAATATAACTTTCCCTGGGTTTTCGGTCCTGCACTCTGCTGTATGAGGAGGACAATATAACTTTCCCTGGGTTTTCGGTCCTGCACTCTGCTGTATGAGGTGGACAATATAACTTTCCCTGGGTTTTCGGTCCTGCACTCTGCTGTATGAGGTGGACAATATAACTTTTCCTGGGTTCTTGGTCCTGCAGTCTGCTGTATGAGTAGAAGAATATAACTTTCCCTGGGATCTTGGTCCTGCAGTCTGCTGTATGAGGAAGACAATATAACTTTCCCTGGGTTCTCGGTCCTGCATTCTGCTGTATGAGGAGGACAATATAACTTTTCCTGGGTTATCAGTACTGCAGTCTGCTGTATGAGGAGGACAATATAACTTTCCCTGGGTTCTCAGTCCTGCAGTCTGCTGTATGAGGAGGATAATATAATTTTCCCTGGGTTCTCAGGCCTGCAGTCTGCTGTATGAGGAGGACAATATAACTTTCCCTGGGTTCTCCGTCCTGCATTCTGCTGTATGAGTAGGACAATATAACTTTCCCTGGGTTCTCAGGCCTGCAGTCTGCTGTATGAGGAAGACAATATAACTTTCCCTGGGCTCTTGGTCCTGCAGTCTGCTGTATGAGGAGGACAATATAACTTTCCCTGGGTTCTCCGTCCTGCATTCTGCTGTATGAGTAGGACAATATAACTTTCCCTGGGTTCTCCGTCCTGCATTCTGCTGTATGAGTAGGACAATATAACTTACCCTGGGCTCTCGGTCCTGCAGTCTGCTGTATGAGGAGGACAATATAACTTTCCCTGGGCTCTTGGTCCTGCAGTCTGCTGTATGAGGAGGACAATATAAGTTTCCCTGGGTTCTCGGTCCTGCAGTCTGCTGTATGAGGAGGACAATATAACTTTCCCTGGGTTCTCGGTCCTGCAGTCTGCTGTATGAGGAGGACAATATAACTTTACCTGGGTTCTCGGTCCTAGATTCTGCTGTATGAGGAGGACAATATAACTTTCCCTGGGTTCTCAGTCCTGCAGTCTGCTGTATGAGGAGGACAATATAACTTTCCCTGGGTTCTTGGTCCTGCAGTTTGCTGTATGAGCAGGACAATATAACTTTACTGGGGCTTTCGGTCCTGCAGTCTGCTGTATGAGGTGGAGAATATAACTTTCCCTGGGATCTCGGTCCTATAGTCTGCTGTATGAGGAGGACAATATAACTTTCCCTGTGTTTCTCGCTCCTATAGTCTGCTGTATGAGGAGGACAATATAACTTTCCCTGGGTTCTCGGTCCTGCAGTCTGCTATATGAGGAGGACAATATAACTTTCCCTGGGTTCTCGGTCCTGCAGTCTGCTGTATGAGGAGGACACTATAACTTTCCCTGGGTTCTCGGTCCTGCAGTCTGCTGTATGAAGAGGACAATATAACTTTCCCTGGGTTCTCAGTACTGCAGTCTGCTGTATGGGGTGGATAATATAACCTTCCCTAGGTTCTCAGTCCTGCAGTCTGATGAATGAAGTGGACAATATAACTTTCCCTGGGTTCTCGGTCCTGCAGACTGCTGTATGAGGAGGACAATATAACTTTCCCTGGGTTCTCAGGCCTGCAGTCTGCTGTTTGGGGAGTACAATATAACTTTCCCTGGGTTCTCAGTCCTGCAGTCTGCTGTATGAGGTGGACAATACAACATTCCCTGGGTTCTCAGTCCTGCAGTCTGATGAATGAGGTGGACAATATAACTTTCCCTGGGTTCTCGGTCCTGCAGTCTGCTGTATGAGTAGGACAATATAACTTTCCCTGGGTTCTCAGTCCTGCAGTCTGCTGTATGAGGGAGACAATATAACTTTCCCTGGGTTCTCGGTTCTGCAGTCTGCTGTATGAGGAGGACAATATAACTTTCCCTGGGTTCTCAGTCCTGCAGTCTGAAGTATGAGGGAGACAATATAACTTTCCCTGTGTTCTCGGTCCTGCAGTCTGCTGTATGAGGAGGACAATATAACTTTCCCCTCGGTTCTCGGTCCTGCAGTCTGCTGTATGAGGAGGACAATATAACTTTCCCTGGGTTTTCAGTCCTGCAGTCTGCTGTATGAGGAGGACAATATAACCTTCCCTGGGTTCTCAGTACTGCAGTCTGCTGTATGAGGTGGACAATATAACTTTCCCTGGGCTCTCGTTCCTGCAGTCTGCTGTATGAGGAGGACAATATAACTTTCCCTGGGCTCTCGGTCCTGCAGTCTGCTGTATGAGGAGGACAATATAACTTTCCCTGGGTACTCAGGCCTGCAGTCTGCTGTATGAGGTGGACAATATAATTTTCCCTGGGTTCTCGGTCCTGCAGTCTGCTGTATAAGGAGGACAATGTAACTTTCCCTGGGTTCTCGGTCCTACAATCTGCTGTATGAGGAGGACAATGTAACTTTCCCTGGGTTCTCAGGCATGCAGTCTGGTGTATGATGTGGACAATATAACTTTCCCTGGGTTCTCGGTCCTGCAGTCTGCTTTATGGGGAGGACAATATAACTTTCCCTGATTTCTCGGTCCTGCAGCCTGCTGTATGAGGTGGACAATATAACTTTCCCCTCCGTTCTCGGTCCTGCAGTCTGCTGTATGAGGAGGACAATATAACTTTCCCTGGGTTTTCAGTCCTGCAGTCTGCTGTATGAGGAGGACAATATAACCTTCTCTGGGTTCTTGGTCCTGCAGTCTGCTGTATGAGGAGGACAATATAACTTTCCCTGGGTTCTCGGTTCTGCAGTCTGCTGTATGAGGTGGACAATATAACTTTCCTTGGGTTCTCGGTTCTCCAGTCTGCTGTATGAGGAGGACAATATAACTTTCCCTGGGTTCTCATTACTGCAGTCTGCTGTATGAGGTGGACAATATAACTTTCCCTGGGTTCTCAGGCCTGCAGTCTGCTGTATGATGTGGACAATATAACTTTCCCTGGGTTCTCGGTCCTGCAGTCTGCTGTATGGGGAGGACAATATAACTTTCCCTGGGTTCTCGGTTCTGCAGTCTGCTGTATGAGGTGGACAATATAACTTTCCCCTCAGTTCTCGGTCCTGCAGTCTGCTGTAAGAGGAGGACAATATAACGTTCCCTGGGTTTTCAGTCCTGCAGTCTGCTGTATGAGGAGGACAATATAACCTTCCCTGGGTTCTTGGTCCTGCAGTCTGCTGTATGAGGAGGACAATATTACTTTCCCTGGGTTCTTGGTCCTGCAGTCTGCAGTATGAGGAGGACAATATTACTTTCCCTGGGTTCTCGGTTCTGCAGTCTGCTGTATGAGGAGGACAATATAACTTTCCCTGGGTTCTTATTACTGCAGTCTGCTGTATGAGGAGGACAATATAACTGTCCCTGGGATCTCGGTCCTGCAGTCTGCTGTATGAGGAGGACAATATAACTTTCCCTGGGTTTTCGGTCCTGCACTCTGCTGTATGAGGTGGAGAATATAACTTTCCCTGGGTTTTCGGTCCTGCACTCTGCTGTATGAGGAGGACAATATAACTTTCCCTGGGTTTTCGGTCCTGCACTCTGCTGTATGAGGTGGACAATATAACTTTCCCTGGGTTTTCGGTCCTGCACTCTGCTGTATGAGGTGGACAATATAACTTTTCCTGGGTTCTTGGTCCTGCAGTCTGCTGTATGAGTAGAAGAATATAACTTTCCCTGGGATCTTGGTCCTGCAGTCTGCTGTATGAGGAAGACAATATAACTTTCCCTGGGTTCTCGGTCCTGCATTCTGCTGTATGAGGAGGACAATATAACTTTTCCTGGGTTATCAGTACTGCAGTCTGCTGTATGAGGAGGACAATATAACTTTCCCTGGGTTCTCAGTCCTGCAGTCTGCTGTATGAGGAGGATAATATAATTTTCCCTGGGTTCTCAGGCCTGCAGTCTGCTGTATGAGGAGGACAATATAACTTTCCCTGGGTTCTCCGTCCTGCATTCTGCTGTATGAGTAGGACAATATAACTTTCCCTGGGTTCTCAGGCCTGCAGTCTGCTGTATGAGGAAGACAATATAACTTTCCCTGGGCTCTTGGTCCTGCAGTCTGCTGTATGAGGAGGACAATATAACTTTCCCTGGGTTCTCCGTCCTGCATTCTGCTGTATGAGTAGGACAATATAACTTTCCCTGGGTTCTCCGTCCTGCATTCTGCTGTATGAGTAGGACAATATAACTTACCCTGGGCTCTCGGTCCTGCAGTCTGCTGTATGAGGAAGACAATATAACTTTCCCTGGGCTCTTGGTCCTGCAGTCTGCTGTATGAGGAGGACAATATAAGTTTCCCTGGGTTCTCGGTCCTGCAGTCTGCTGTATGAGGAGGACAATATAACTTTCCCTGGGTTCTCGGTCCTGCAGTCTGCTGTATGAGGAGGACAATATAACTTTACCTGGGTTCTCGGTCCTAGATTCTGCTGTATGAGGAGGACAATATAACTTTCCCTGGGTTCTCAGTCCTGCAGTCTGGTGTATGAGGAGGACAATATAACTTTCCCTGGGTTCTTGGTCCTGCAGTTTGCTGTATGAGCAGGACAATATAACTTTACTGGGGCTTTCGGTCCTGCAGTCTGCTGTATGAGGTGGAGAATATAACTTTCCCTGGGATCTCGGTCCTATAGTCTGCTGTATGAGGAGGACAATATAACTTTCCCTGTGTTTCTCGCTCCTATAGTCTGCTGTATGAGGAGGACAATATAACTTTCCCTGGGTTCTCGGTCCTGCAGTCTGCTATATGAGGAGGACAATATAACTTTCCCTGGGTTCTCGGTCCTGCAGTCTGCTGTATGAGGAGGACACTATAACTTTCCCTGGGTTCTCGGTCCTGCAGTCTGCTGTATGAAGAGGACAATATAACTTTCCCTGGGTTCTCAGTACTGCAGTCTGCTGTATGGGGTGGATAATATAACCTTCCCTAGGTTCTCAGTCCTGCAGTCTGATGAATGAAGTGGACAATATAACTTTCCCTGGGTTCTCGGTCCTGCAGACTGCTGTATGAGGAGGACAATATAACTTTCCCTGGGTTCTCAGGCCTGCAGTCTGCTGTTTGGGGAGTACAATATAACTTTCCCTGGGTTCTCAGTCCTGCAGTCTGCTGTATGAGGTGGACAATACAACATTCCCTGGGTTCTCAGTCCTGCAGTCTGATGAATGAGGTGGACAATATAACTTTCCCTGGGTTCTCGGTCCTGCAGTCTGCTGTATGAGTAGGACAATATAACTTTCCCTGGGTTCTCAGTCCTGCAGTCTGCTGTATGAGGGAGACAATATAACTTTCCCTGGGTTCTCGGTTCTGCAGTCTGCTGTATGAGGAGGACAATATAACTTTCCCTGGGTTCTCAGTCCTGCAGTCTGAAGTATGAGGGAGACAATATAACTTTCCCTGTGTTCTCGGTCCTGCAGTCTGCTGTATGAGGAGGACAATATAACTTTCCCCTCGGTTCTCGGTCCTGCAGTCTGCTGTATGAGGAGGACAATATAACTTTCCCTGGGTTTTCAGTCCTGCAGTCTGCTGTATGAGGAGGACAATATAACCTTCCCTGGGTTCTCAGTACTGCAGTCTGCTGTATGAGGTGGACAATATATCTTTCCCTGGGTTCTCGGTCCTGCAGTCTGCTGTATGAGGTTGACAATATAACTTTCCATGGGTTCTCGGGCCTGCAGTCTGCTGTATGAGGTGGACAATATAACTTTCCCTGGGTTCTCAGGCCTGCAGTCTGCTGTATGAGTAGGACAATATAACTTTCCCTGGGTTCTCGGTTCTGCAGTCTGCTGTATGAGGAGGACAATATAACTTTCCCTGGGTTCTCATTACTGCAGTCTGCTGTATGAGGAGGACAATATAACTTTCCCTGGGATCTTGGTCCTGCACTCTGCTGTATGAGGAGGACAATATAACTTTCCCTGGGTTCTCGGTCCTGCAGTCTGCTGTATGAGGAGGACAATATAACCTTCCCTGGATTCTAGGTCCTGCAGTCTGCTGTATGAGGAGGACAATATAACCTTCCCTGGGTTCTCAGGCCTGCAGTCTGCTGTATGAGGTGGACAATATAACCTTCCCTAGGTTCTCAGTCCTGCAGTCTGATGAATGAGGTGGACAATATAACTTTCCCTGGGTTCTCGGTCCTGCAGTCTGCTGTATGAGAAGGACAATATAACTTTCCCTGGGTTCTCAGGCCTGCAGTCTGCTGTTTGGGGAGTACAATAAAACTTTCCCTGGGTTCTCGGTCCTGCAGTCTGCTGTATGAGGTGGACAATATAACTTTCCCTGGGTTCTCAGGCATGCAGTCTGATGAATGATGTGGAAATTTTAACTTTCCCTGGGTTCTCGGTCCTGCAGTCTGCTGTATGAGGAGGACAATATAACTTTCCCTGGGTTCTCAGGCATGCAGTCTGCTGTGTGGGCAGTACAATATAACTTTCCCTGGGTTCTTGGTCCTGCAGTCTGCTGTATGAGGAGGACACTATAACTTTTCCTGGGTTCTCGGTCCTGCAGTCTGCTGTATGAGGAGGACACTATAACTTTTCCTGGGTTCTCGGTCCTGCAGTCTGATGTATGAGGAGGACAATATAACTTTCCCTGGGTTCTCAGGCCTGCAGTCTGCTGTTTGGGGAGTACAATATAACTTTCCCTGGGTTCTCAGTCCTGCAGTCTGCTGTATGAGGTGGACAATACAACTTTCCCTGGGTTCTCAGTCCTGCAGTCTGATGAATGAGGTGGACAATATAACTTTCCCTGGGTTCTCGGTCCTGCAGTCTGCTGTATGAGGAGGACAATATAACTTTCCCTGGGTTCTCAGGCCTGCAGTCTGCTGTTTGGGGAGTACAATATAACTTTCCCTGGGTTCTCAGTCCTGCAGTCTGCTGTATGAGGAGGACAATATAACTTTCCCTGGGTTCTCAGGCCTGCAGTCTGCTGTATGAGGAGGACAATATAACTTTCCCTGGGTTCTCAGGCCTGCAGTCTGCTGTTTGGGGAGTACAATATAACTTTCCCTCGGTTCTCAGTCCTGCAGTCTGCTGTATGAGGTGGACAATACAACTTTCCTTGGGTTCTCAGTCCTGCAGTCTGATGAATGAGGTGGACAATATAACTTTCCCTGGGTTCTCGGTCCTGCAGTCTGCAGTATGAGGTGGACAATATAACTTTCTCTGGGTTCTCGGTCCTGCAGTCTGCTGTATGAGGTGGACAATATAACTTTCCGTAGGTTCTCGGTCCTGCAGTCTGCTGTATGAGGAGGACACTATAACTTTCCCTTGGTTTTCGGTCCTGCAATCTGCTGTATGAGGACGATAATATAACTTTCCCTGGGTTCTCAGGCCTGCAGTCTGCTGTATGAGGTGGACAATATAACTTTCCCTGGGTTCTCGGTCCTGCAATCTGCTGTATGAGGAGGACAATATAACTTTCCCTGGGTTCTCGGTCCTGCAGTCTGCTGTATGAGGAGGACAATATAACTTTCCCTGGGTTCTCAGGCCTGCAGTCTGCTGTATGAGGTGGACAAAATAACTTTCCCTGGGTTCTCGGTCCTGCAGTCTGCTGTATGGGGAGGACAATATAACTTTCCCTGGGTTCTCGGTCCTGCAGTCTGCTGTATGAGGTGGACAATATAACTTTCCCCTCGGTTCTCGGTCCTGCAGTCTGCTGTATGAGAAGGACAATATAACTTTCCCTGGGTTTTCACTCCTGCAATCTGCTGTATGAGGAGGACAATATAACTTTCCCCTCGGTTCTCGGTCCTGCAGTCTGCTGTATGAGGTGGACAATATAACTTTTCGTGGGTTTTCAGTACTGCAGTCTGCTGTATGAGGAGGACAATATAACTTTCCCTTGGTTATCGGTACTGCAGTCTGCTGTATGAGCAGGACTATTTAACTTTCCCTGGGTTCTCAGGCCTGCAGTCTGCTGTATGAGGTGGACAATATAACTTTCCCTGGGTTCTCAGGCCTGCAGTCTGCTGTATGATGAGGACAATGTAACTATCCCTGGGTTCTCGGTCCTGCAGTCTGCTGTATGGGGAGGACATTATAACTTTCCATGGGTTCTCGTTCCTGCAGTCTGCTGCAAGAGGAGGACAATATAACTTTCCCTGGGTTCTCGGTCCTGCAGTCTGCTGTATAAGGAGGACAATATAACCTTCCCTGGGTACTCGGTCCTGCAGTCTGCTGCAAGAGGTGGACAATATAACTTTCCCTGGGTTCTCGGTCCTGCAGTCTGTT
The DNA here is from genome assembly GCF_046119375.1 of Phyllobates terribilis. NCBI lineage: Eukaryota > Metazoa > Chordata > Amphibia > Anura > Dendrobatidae > Phyllobates > Phyllobates terribilis. Next base: position 171,462,726 of record NW_027362773.1, read on the forward strand.
GTATAAGGAGGACAATACAACTTTCCCTGGATCTCGGTCCTGCAGTCTGCTGTATGAGGAGGACAATATAACTTTCCCTGGTTCTCGGTCCTGCAGTCTGCTGCATGAGGAGGACAATATATCCTTCCCTGGGTTCTCAGTCCTACAGTCTGCTGTATGAGGTGGACAATACAACTTTCCCTGGGTTCTCGGTCCTGCAGTCTGCTGTATAAGGAGGACAATATAACTTTCCCTGGGTTCTCGGTCCAGCAGTCTGCTGTATGAGGTGGACAATATAACTTTCCCTGGGTTCTCGGTCCTGCAGTCTGCTGTATGAGGTGGACAATATAACTTTCCCTGGGTTGTCGGTCCTGCAGTCTGCTGTATGAGGAGGACAATACAACTTTCCCTGGGCTCTCGGTCCTGCAGTCTGTTGTATGAGGAGGACAATATAACCTTCCCTGGGTTCTCGGTCCTGCAGTCCGCTGTATGGGGTGGACAATATAACTTTCCCTAGATTCTCAGGCCTGCAGTCTGCTGTATGAGATGGACAATATAACTTTCCCTGGGTTCTCGGTCCTGCAGTCTGCTGTATGAGGAAGACAATATAACTTTCCCTGGGTTCTCGGTCCTGCAGTCTGCTGTATGAGGAGGACAATATAACTTTCCCTGGGTTCTCGGTCCTGCATTCTGCTGTATGAGGAGGACAATATAACTTTTCCTGGGTTATCAGTACTGCAGTCTGCTATATGGGGTGGACAATATAACTTTCCCTGGGTTCTTGGTCCTGCAGTCTGCTGTATGAGGTGGACAAAATAACTTTCCCTTTGTTCTCAGGCCTGCAGTCTGCTGTATGAGGAGGACAATATAACCTCCCCTGGGTTCTTGGTCCTGCAGTCTGCTGTATGAGGAGGACAATATTACTTTCCCTGGGTTCTTAGTCCTGCAGTCTGCTGTATGAGGAGGACAATATAACTTTCCCTGGGTTCTCGGTTCTGCAGTCTGCTGTATGAGGAGGACAATATAACTTTCCCTGGGTTCTCATTACTGCAGTCTGCTGTATGAGGAGGACAATATGACTTTCCCTGGGATCTCGGTCCTGCAGTCTGCTGTATGAGGAGGACAATATAACTTTCCCTGGGTTCTCGATTCTGCAGTCTGCTGTATTAGGAGGACAATATAACCTTCCCTGGGCTCTCGGCTCTGCAGTCTGCTGTATGAGGAGGACAATATAACTTTCCCTGGGTTCTCAGGTCTGCAGTCTGCTGTATGAGGTGGACAATATAACCTTCCCTGGGTTCTCAGTCCTGCAGTCTGATGAATGAGGTGGACAATATAACTTTCCCTGGGTTCTCGGTCCTGCAGTCTGCTGTATGAGGAGGACAATATAACTTTCCCTGGGTTCTCAGGCCTGCAGTCTGCTGTATGAGGTGGACAATATAACTTTCCCTGGGTTCTCGGTCCTGCAGTCTGCTGTATGAGGAGGACAATATAACTTTCCTTGGGTTCTCAGTACTGTAGTCTGCTGTATGGGAGGACAATATAACTTTCCCTGGGTTCTCGGTCCTGTAGTCTGCTGTATGAGGAGGACAATATAACTTTCCCTGGGTTCTCGGTCCTGCAGTCTGCTGTATGAGGTGGACAATATAACTTTCCCTGGGTTCTCGGTCCTGCAGTCTGCTGTATGAGGAGTACAATATAATTTTCCCTGGGTTCTCGGTTCTGCAGTCTGCTGTATGAGGAGTACAATATAATTTTCCCTGGGTTCTCGGTCCTGCAGTCTGCTGTATGAGGAGTACAATATAACTTTCCCATGGTTCTCGGTCCTGCAGTCTGCTGTATGAGGAGGACAATATAACTTTTCCTGGGTTCTCAGTCCTGCAGTCTGCTGTATGAGGAGGACAATATAACTTTCCCTGGGTTCTCAGGCATGCAGTCTGCTGTATGAGGAGGACAATATAACTTTCCCTGGGTTCTCAGTACTGCAGTCTGCTGTATGAGGAGGACAATATAACTTTCCCAGGGTTCTCAGGCCTGCAGTCTGCTGTATGAGGTGGACAATATAACTTTCCCTGTGTTCTCGGTCCTGCAGTCTGCTGTATGAGGAGTACAATATAACTTTCCCTGGGTTCTCGGTCCTGCAGTCTGCTGTATGAGGAGTACAATATAATTTTCCCTGGGTTCTCGGTCCTGCAGTCTGCTGTATGAGGAGGACAATATAACTTTCCCTGGGCTCTCGGTCCTGCAGTCTGTTGTATGAGGAGGACAATATAACCTTCCCTGGGTTCTCAGGCCTGCAGTCTGCTGTATGGGGAGGACAATATAACTTTCCCTGGGTTCTCGGTCCTGAAGTCTGCTGTATGAGGTGGACAATATAACTTTCCCTGGGTTCTCGGTCCTGCAGTCTGCTGTATGGAGTGGACAATATAACTTTCCCTGGATTCTCAGGCCTGCAGTCTGCAGTATGAGGAGGACAATATAACTTTCCCAGGGTTCTCAGGCCTGCAGTCTGCTGTATGAGGTGGACAATATAACTTTCCCTGGGTTCTCAGTACTGCAGTCTGCTGTATGAGGAGGACAATATAACTTTCCCAGGGTTCTCAGGCCTGCAGTCTGCTGTATGAGGAGGACAATATAACTTTCCCTGGGTTCTCAGTACTGCAGTTTGCTGTATGAGGAGGACAATATAACTTTCCCTGGGTTCTCAGTACTGCAGTTTGCTGTATGAGGTGGACAATATAACTTTTCCTGGGTTATCAGTACTGCAGTCTGCTGTATGGGGTGGACAATATAACTTTCCCTTGGTTCTTGGTCCTGCAGTCTGCTGTAGGAGGTGGACAAAATAACTTTCCCTTTGTTCTCAGGCCTGCAGTCTGCTGTATGAGGAGGACAATATAACTTTTCCTGGGTTATCAGTACTGCAGTCTGCTGTATGGGGTGGACAATATAACATTCCCTGGGTTTTTGGTCCTGCAGTCTGCTGTATGAGGTGGACAATATAACTTTCCCGGGGCTCTCGGTCCTGCAGTCTTCTGTATGAGGTGGACAATATAACTTTCACTGGGTTCTCAGTACTGCAGTCTGCTGTATGAGGAGGACAATATAACTTTCCCAGGGTTCTCAGGCCTGCAGTCTGCTGTATGAGGAGGACAATATAACTTTCCCAGGGTTCTCAGGCCTGCAGTCTGCTGTATGAGGTGGACAATACAACATTCCCTGGGTTCTCAGTCCTGCAGTCTGATGAATGAGGTGGACAATATAACTTTCCCTGGGTTCTCGGTCCTGCAGTCTGCTGTATGAGGAGGACAATATAACTTTCCCTGGGTTCTCAGTCCTGCAGTCTGATGTATGAGGCAGACAATATAACTTTCCCTGGGTTCTCGGTCCTGCAGTCTGCTGTATGAGGAGGACAATATAACTTTCCCTGGGTTCTCAGTCCTGCAGTCTGATGTATGAGGCAGACAATATAATTTTCCCTGGGTTCTCGGTCCTGCAGTCTGCTGTATGATGAGGAAGATAAAACTTTCCCTGGGCTCTCGGTCCTGCAGTCTGCTGTATGAGGACGATAATAAAACTTTCCCTGGGCTCTCGGTCCTGCAGTCTGCTGTATGAGGTGGACAATATAACTTTCCCTGAGTTCTCGGTCCTGCAGTCTGCTGTATGAGGTGGACAATATAACTTTACCTGGGTTCTCAGGCCTGCAGTCTGCTGTATAAGGAGGATAATATAACTTTCCCTGGGTTCTCAGTACTGCACTCTGCTGTATGAGTAGGACAATATAACTTTCCCTGGGTTCTCGGTTCTGCAGTCTGCTGTATGAGGAGGACAATATAACTTTCCCTGGGTTCTCATTACTGCAGTCTGCTGTATGAGGAGGACAATATAACTTTCCCTGGGATTTCGGTCCTGCACTCTGCTGTATGAGGAGGACAATATAACTTTCCCTGGGTTCTCGGTCCTGCAGTCTGCTGTATGAGGAGGACAATATAACCTTCCCTGGATTCTAGGTCCTGCAGTCTGCTGTATGAGGAGGACAATATAACCTTCCCTGGATTCTCAGGCCTGCAGTCTGCTGTATCAGGTGGACAATATAACCTTCCCTAGGTTCTCAATCCTGCAGTCTGATGAATGAGGTGGACAATATAACTTTCCCTGGGCTCTCGGTCCTGCAGTCTGCTGTATGAGGAGGACAATATAACTTTCCCTGGGTTCTCAGGCCTGCAGTCTGCTGTTTGGGGAGTACAATAAAACTTTCCCTGGGTTCTCGGTCCTGCAGTCTGCTGTATGAGGTGGACAATACAACTTTCCCTGGGTTCTCAGTCCTGCAGTCTGCTGTATGAGGAGGACAATATAACTTTCCCTGGGTTCTCAGGCATGCAGTCTGCTGTGTGGGCAGTACAATATAACTTTCCCTGGGTTCTCAGGCCTGCAGTCTGCTATATGAGGAGGACAGTATAACTTTCCCTGGGTTCTCGGTCCTGCAGTCAGCTGTATGAGGAGGACACCATAACTTTCCCTGGGTTCTCAGGCCTGCAGTCTGATGTATGATGAGGACAATATAACTTTCCCTGGGTTCTCAGGCCTGCAGTCTGCTGTATGAGGAGGACAATATAACTTTCCCCTCGGTTCTCGGTCCTGCAGTCTGCTGTATGAGAAGGACAATATAACTTTCCCTGGGTTCTCATTACTGCAGTCTGCTGTATGAGGAGGACAATATGACTTTCCCTGGGATCTCGGTCCTGCAGTCTGCTGTATGAGGAGGACAATATAACTTTCCCTGGGTTCTCGATTCTGCAGTCTGCTGTATTAGGAGGACAATATAACCTTCCCTGGGCTCTCGGTTCTGCAGTCTGCTGTATGAGGAGGACAATATAATTTTCCCTGGGTTCTCAGGTCTGCAGTCTGCTGTATGAGGTGGACAATATAACCTTCCCTGGGTTCTCAGTCCTGCAGTCTGATGAATGAGGTGGACAATATAACTTTCCCTGGGTTCTCGGTCCTGCAGTCTGCTGTATGAGGAGGACAATATAACTTTCCCTGGGTTCTCAGGCCTGCAGTCTGGTGTATGAGGTGGACAATATAACTTTCCCTGGGTTCTCGGTCCTGCAGTCTGCTGTATGAGGAGGACAATATAACTTTCCTTGGGTTCTCAGTACTGTAGTCTGCTGTATGGGAGGACAATATAACTTTCCCTGGGTTCTCGGTCCTGTAGTCTGCTGTATGAGGAGGACAATATAACTTTCCCTGGGTTCTCGGTCCTGCAGTCTGCTGTATGAGGTGGACAATATAACTTTCCCTGGGTTCTCGGTCCTGCAGTCTACTGTATGAGGAGTACAATATAATTTTCCCTGGGTTCTCGGTCCTGCAGTCTGCTGTATGAGGAGTACAATATAACTTTCCCTGGGCTCTCGGTCCTGCAGTCTGTTGTATGAGGAGGACAATATAACCTTCCCTGGGTTCTCAGGCCTGCAGTCTGCTGTATGGGGAGGACAATATAACTTTCCCTGGGTTCTCGGTCCTGAAGTCTGCTGTATGAGGTGGACAATATAACTTTCCCTGGGTTCTCGGTCCTGCAGTCTGCTGTATGGAGTGGACAATATAACTTTCCCTGGATTCTCAGGCCTGCAGTCTGCTGTATGAGGTGGACAATATAACTTTCCCTGGGTTCTCAGTCCTGTAATGTGCAGTATGAGGAGGACAATATAACTTTCCCAGGGTTCTCAGGCCTGCAGTCTGCTGTATGAGGTGGACAATATAACTTTCCCTGGGTTCTCAGTACTGCAGTCTGCTGTATGAGGAGGACAATATAACTTTCCCAGGGTTCTCAGGCCTGCAGTCTGCTGTATGAGGAGGACAATATAACTTTCCCTGGGTTCTCAGTACTGCAGTTTGCTGTATGAGGTGGACAATATAACTTTCTCTGGGTTCTCCGTCCTGCAGTCTGCTGTATGAGGAGGACAATATAACTTTTCCTGGGTTATCAGTACTGCAGTCTGCTGTATGGGGTGGACAATATAACTTTCCCTGGGTTCTTGGTCCTGCAGTCTGCTGTATGAGGTGGACAATATAACTTTCCCGGGGCTCTCGGTCCTGCAGTCTGATGAATGAGGTGGACAATATAACTTTCCCTGGGTTCTCAGGCCTGCAGTCTGCTGTATGAGGTGGACAATACAACATTCCCTGGGTTCTCAGTCCTGCAGTCTGATGAATGAGGTGGACAATATAACTTTCCCTGGGTTCTCGGTCCTGCAGTCTGCTGTATGAGGAGGACAATATAACTTTCCCTGGGTTCTCAGTCCTGCAGTCTGATGTATGAGGGAGACAATATAACTTTCCCTGGGCTCTCGGTCCTGCAGTCTGCTGTATGAGGTGGACAATATAACTTTACCTGGGTTCTCAGGCCTGCAGTCTGCTGTATAAGGAGGATAATATAACTTTCCCTGGGTTCTCAGTACTGCACTCTGCTGTATGAGTAGGACAATATAACTTTCCCTGGGTTCTCGGTTCTGCAGTCTGCTGTATGAGGAGGACAATATAACTTTCCCTGAGTTCTCGGTCCTGCAGTCTGCTGTATGAGGTGGACAATATAACTTTACCTGTGTTCTCAGGCCTGCAGTCTGCTGTATAAGGAGGATAATATAACTTTCCCTGGGTTCTCAGTACTGCACTCTGCTGTATGAGTAGGACAATATAACTTTCCCTGGGTTCTCAGTCCTGCAGTCTGCTGTATGAGGAGGACAATATAACTTTCCCTGGGATTTCGGTCCTGCACTCTGCTGTATGAGGAGGACAATATAACTTTCCCTGGGTTCTCGGTCCTGCAGTCTGCTGTATGAGGAGGACAATATAACTTTCCCTGGATTCTAGGTCCTGCAGTCTGCTGTATGAGGAGGACAATATAACTTTCCGTAGGTTCTCGGTCCTGCAGTCTGCTGTATGAGGAGGACACTATAACTTTCCCATGGTTCTCGGTCCTGCAGTCTGCTGTATGAGGAGGACAATATAACTTTCCCTGGGTTCTCAGTACTGCAGTCTGCTGTATGATGAGGACGATAAAACTTTCCCTGGGTTCTCGGTCCTGCAGTCTGCTGTATGAGGACGATAATATAACTTTCCCTGGGTTCTCAGGCCTGCAGTCTGCTGTATGAGGTGGACAATACAACTTTCCCTGGGTTCTCAGTCCTGCAGTCTGATGAATGAGGTGGACAACATAACTTTCCCTGGGTTCTCGGTCCTGCAGTCTGCTGTATGAGGAGGACAATATAACTTTCCCTGGGTTCTCAGGCCTGCAGTCTGCTGTTTGGGGAGTACAATATAACTTTCCCTGGGTTCTCAGTCCTGCAGTCTGCTGTATGAGGTGGACAAAATAACTTTCCCTGGGTTCTCGGTCCTTCAATCTGCTGTATGAGGAGGACAATATAACTTTCCCTGGGTTCTCAGGCCTGCAGTCTGCTGTATGAGGTGGACAAAATAACTTTCCCTGGGTTCTCGGTCCTGCAGTCTGCTGTATGGGGAGGACAATATAATTTTCCCTGGGATCTCGGTCCTGCAGTCTGCTGTATGAGGAGGACAATATAACTTTCCCTGGGTTCTCGGTCCTTCAGTCTGCTGTATGAGGAGGACAATATAACTTTCCCTGGGTTCTCAGGCCTGCAGTCTGCTGTATGAGGTGGACAAAATAACTTTCCCTGGGTTCTCGGTCCTGCAGTCTGCTGTATGGGGAGGACAATATAACTTTCCCTGGGATCTCGGTCCTGCAGTCTGCTGTATGGGGAGGACAATATAACTTTCCCTGGGATCTCGGTCCTGCAGTCTGCTGTATGGGGAGGACAATATAACTTTCCCTGGGATCTCGGTCATGCAGTCTGCTGTATGAGGAGGACAATATAACTTTCCCCTCGGTTCTCGGTCCTGCAGTCTGCTGTATGAGAAGGACAATATAACTTTCCCTGGGTTTTCAGTCCTGCAATCTGCTGTATGAGGAGGACAATATAACCTTCCCTGGTTTCTTGGTCCTGCAGTCTGCTGTATGAGGAGGACAATATTACTTTCCCTGGGTTCTTGGTCCTGCAGTCTGCTGTATGAAGTGGACAATATTACTTTCCCTTTGTTCTCAGGCCTGCAGTGTGCTATATGAGGAGGACAATATAACTTTCCTTGGGCTCTCAGGCCCCCACTCTGCTGTATGGGGTGGACAATATAACTTTCCCTTGGTTCTAGGTTCTGCAGTCTGCTGTATGAGGAGGACAATATAACTTTCCCTTGGTTCTAGGTTCTGCAGTCTGCTGTATGAGGTGGACAATATAACTTTTCGTGGGTTTTCAGTCCTGCAGTCTGCTGTATGAGGAGGACAATATAACTTTCACTTGGTTATCGGTACTGCAGTCTGCTGTATGAGCAGGACAATTTAACTTTCCCTGGGTTCTCAGGCCTGCAGTCTGCTGTATGATGAGGACAATGTAACTATCCCTGAGTTCTTGGTCCTGCAGTCTGCTGTATGAGGAGGACAATATAACCTTACCTGGGTATTTGGTTCTGCAGTCTGCTGTATGGGGAGGACATTATAACTTTCCCTGGGTTCTCGTTCCTGCAGTCTGCTGAATGGGGAGGACAATATAACTTTCCCTGGGTTCTCGTTCCTGCAGTCTGCTGAATGGGGAGGACAATATAACCTTCCCTGGGTACTCGGTCCTGCAGTCTGCTGCAAGAGGTGGACAATAAAATTTTCCCTGGGTTCTTGGTTCTGCAGTCTGCTGTATGAGGTGGACAATATAACTTTCCCTGGGTTCTCGGTCCTGCAGTCTGCTGCATGAGGAGGACAATACAACTTTCCCTGGGTTCTCGGTCCTGCAGTCTGCTGTATAAGGAGGACAATATAACCTTCCCTGGGTACTCGGTCCTGCAGTCTGCTGTATGAGGTGGACAATATAACTTTCCCTGGGCTCTCGGTCCTGCAGTCTGCTGTATGAGGAGGACAATACAACTTTCCCTGGATCTCGGTCCTGCAGTCTGCTGTATGAGGAGGACAATATAACTTTCCCTGGGTTCTCGGTCCTGCAGTCTGCTGCATGAGGAGGACAATACAACTTTCCCTGGGTTCTCGGTCCTGCAGTCTGCTGTATAAGGAGGACAATATAACTTTCCCTGGGTTCTCGGTCCTGCAGTCTGCTGTATGAGGTGGACAATATAACTTTCCCTGGGTTCTCGGTCCTGCAGTCTGCTGTATGAGGTGGACAATATAACTTTCCCTGGGTTCTCGGTCCTGCATTCTGCTGTATGAGGGAGACAATATAACTTTCCCTGGGTTCTCGGTCCAGCAGTCTGCTGTATGAGGAGTACAATATAACTTTCCCTGGGTTCTCGGTCCTGCAGTCTGCTGTATGAGGAGGACAATATAACTTTCCCTGGGCTCTCGTTCCAGCAGGCTGCTGTATGAGGAGGAAAATATAACTTTCCCTGGGTACTCAGGCCTGCAGTCTGCTGTATGAGGTGGACAATATAACCTTCCCTGGGTTCTCAGTCCTGCAGTCTGCTGTATGAGGTGGACAATATAACTTTCCCTGGGTTCTCGGTCCTGCAGTCTGCTGTATGAGGAGGACAATACAACTTTCCCTGGGCTCTCGGTCCTGCAGTCTGCTGTATGGGGTGGACAATATAACTTTCCCTAGATTCTCAGGCCTGCAGTCTGCTGTATGAGATGGACAATATAACTTTCCCTGGGTTCTCGGTCCTGCAGTCTGCTGTATGAGGAAGACAATATAACTTTCCCTGGGTTCTCGGTCCTGCAGTCTGCTGTATGAGATGGACAATATAACTTTCCCTGGGTTCTCGGTCCTGCAGTCTGCTGTATGAGGAGGACAATATAACTTTCCCTGGGTTCTCAGGCCTGCAGTCTGCTGTATGAGGTGGACAATATAACTTTCCCTGGGTTCTCAGGCCTGCAGTCTGCTGTATGAGGAGGACAATATAACTTTCCCTGGGTTCTCGGTCCTGCAGTCTGCTGTATGAGGAGGACAATATAACTTTCCCTGGGTTCTCGGTCCTGCATTCTGCTGTATGAGTAGGACAATATAACTTTCCCTGGGATCTCAGGCCTGCAGTCTGCTGTATGAGGTGGACAATATAACTTTCCCTGGGTTCTCGGTCCTGCATTCTGCTGTATGAGTAGGACAATATAACTTTCCCTGGGTTCTCAGGCCTGCAGTCTGCTGTATGAGGTGGACAATATAACTTTCCCTGGGCTCTCGGTCCTGCAGTCTGCTGTATGAGGAGGAATATATAACTTTCCCTGGGTTCTCGGTCCTGCAGTCTGCTGTATGAGGTGGACAATATAATTTTCCCTGGGCTCTCGGCCCTGCAGTCTGCTGTATGAGGACAATATAACTTTCCCTGGGCTCTCGGCCCTGCAGTGTGCTGTATGAGGTGGACAATATAACTTTCCCTGTGTTCTCGGTCCTGCATTCTGCTGTATGAGGAGCACAATATAACTTTTCCTGGGTTCTCGGTCCTGCAGTCTGCTGTATGGGATGGACAATATAACTTTCCCTGGGTTCTTGGTCCTGCAGTCTGCTGCATGAGGAGGACAATATAACTTTCCCTGGGTTCTCACGCCTGCAGTCTGCTGTATGAGGTGGACAATATAACATTCCCTGGGTTTTCAGTCCTGCAGTCTTCTGTATGAGGAGGACAATATAACCTCCCCTGGGTTCTTGGTCCTGCAGTGTGCTGTATGAGGAGGACAATATTACTTTCCCTGGGTTCTTAGTCCTGCAGTCTGCTGTATGAGGAGGACAATATAACTTTCCCTGGGTTCTCGGTTCTGCAGTCTGCTGTATGAGGAGGACAATATAACTTTCCCTGGGTTCTCGGTCCTGCAGTCTGCTGTATGAGAAGGACAATATAACTTTCCCTGGGTTCTCGGTCCTGCAGTCTGCTGTATGAGAAGGACAATATAACTTTCCCTGGGATCTGGGTCCTGCAGTGTGCTGTATGAGGAGGACAACATAACCTTCCCTGGGTTCTCATTACTGCAGTCTGCTGTATGAGGAGGACAATATAACCTTCCCTGGGTTCTCATTACTGCAGTCTGCTGTATGAGGACAATATAACTTTCCCTGGGTTCTCGGTTCTGCAGTCTGCTGTATGAGGAGGACAATATAACTTTCCCTGGGTTCTCATTACTGCAGTCTGCTGTATGAGGAGGACAATATAACTTTCCCTGGGTTCTCGATTCTGCAGTCTGCTGTATTAGGAGGACAATATAACCTTCCCTGGGCTCTCGGTCCTGCAGTCTGCTGTATGAGGAGGACAATATAACTTTCCCTGGGTTCTCAGGTCTGCAGTCTGCTGTATGAGGTGGACAATATAACCTTCCCTGGGTTCTCAGTCCTGCAGTCTGATGAATGAGGTGGACAATATAACTTTCCCTGGGTTCTCGGTCCTGCAGTCTGCTGTATGAGGAGGACAATATAACTTTCCCTGGGTTCTCGGTCCTGCAGTCTGCTGTATGAGGAGGACAATATAACTTTCCCTGGGTTCTCAGGCCTGCAGTCTGCTGTATGAGGAGGACAATATAACTTTCCTTGGGTTCTCAGTACTGCAGTCTGCTGTATGAGGAGGACAATATAACTTTCCCTGGGTTCTCGGTCCTGCAGTCTCCTGTATGAGGAGGACAATATAACTTTCCCTGGGTTCTCGGTCCTGCAGTCTGCTGTATGAGGAGTACAATATAATTTTCCCTGGGTTCTCGGTCCTGCAGTCTGCTGTATGAGGAGTATAATATAACCTTCCCTGGGTTCTCGGTCCTGCAGTCTGCTGTATGAGGAGGACAATACAACTTTCCCTGGGCTCTCGGTCCTGCAGTCTGTTGTATGAGGAGGACAATATAACCTTCCCTGGGTTCTCAGGCCTGCAGTCTGCTGTATGGGGAGGACAATATAACTTTCCCTGGGTTCTCGGTCCTGAAGTCTGCTGTATGAGGTGGACAATATAACTTTCCCTGGGTTCTCGGTCCTGCAGTCTTCTGTATGGGGTGGACAATATAACTTTCCCTGGATTCTCAGGCCTGCAGTCTGCTGTATGAGGTGGACAATATAACTTTCCCTGGGTTATCAGTCCTGTAATGTGCAGTATGAGGAGGACAATATAACTTTCCCAGGGTTCTCAGGCCTGCAGTCTGCTGTATGAGGTGCACAATATAACTTTCCCTGGGTTTTCAGTACTGCAGTCTGCTGTATGAAGAGGACAATATAACTTTCCCAGGGTTCTCAGGCCTGCAGTCTGCTGTATGAGGAGGACAATATAACTTTTCCTGGGTTATCAGTACTGCAGTCTGCTGTATGAGGTGGACAATATAACTTTCCCTGGGTTCTCGGTTCTGCAGTCTGCTGTATGAGGTGGACAATATAACTTTCCCTTGTTTCTTGGTCCTACAGTCTGCTGTATGAGGTGGACAAAATAACTTTCCCTTTGTTCTCAGGCCTGTAGTCTGGTGTATGAGGACAATATAACTTTTCCTGGGTTATCAGTACTGCAGTCTGCTGTATGGGGTGGACAATATAACTTTCCCTGGGTTCTTGGTCCTGCAGTCTGCTGTATGAGGTGGACAATATAACTTTCCCGGGGCTCTCGGTCCTGCAGTCTGCTGTATGAGGTGGACAATATAACTTTCCCTGGGTTCTCGGTTCTGCAGTCTGCTGTATGAGGTGGACAATATAACTTTCCCAGGGTTCTCAGGCCTGCAGTCTGCTGTATGAGGAGGACAATATAACTTTCCCTGGGTTCTCAGTACTGCAGTCTGCTGTATGAGGAGGACAATATAACTTTCTCTGGGTTCTTGGTCCTGCAGTCTGCTGTATGAGGTGGACAATATAACTTTCCCGGGGCTCTCGGTCCTGCAGTCTGCTGTATGAGGTGGACAATATAACTTTCCCTGGGTTCTCGGTCCTGCAGTCTGCTGTATGAGGAGGACAATATTACTTTCCCTGGTTTCTTGTTCCTGCAGTCTGCTGTATGAGGAGGACAATATAACCTTCCCTGGTTTCTTGGTCCTGCAGTCTGCTGTATGAGGAGGACAATATTACTTTCCCTGGGTTCTTGGTCCTGCAGTCTGCTGTATGAGGTGGACAATATTACTTTCCCTTTGTTCTCAGGCCTGCAGTCTGCTGTATGGGGTGGACAATATAACTTTCCCTTGGTTCTAGGTTCTGCAGTCTGCTGTATGAGGAGGACAATATAACTTTCCCTTGGTTCTAGGTTCTGCAGTCTGCTGTATGAGGAGGACAATATAACTTTTCGTGGGTTTTCAGTCCTGCAGTCTGCTGTATGAGGAGGACAATATAACTTTCACTTGGTTATCGGTACTGCAGTCTGCTGTATGAGCAGGACAATTTAACTTTCCCTGGGTTCTCAGGCCTGCAGTCTGCTGTATGATGAGGACAATGTAACTATCCCTGAGTTCTCGGTCCTGCAGTCTGCTGTATGAGGAGGATAATATAACTTTCCCTGGGTTCTCGTTCCTGCAGTCTGCTGAATGGGGAGGACAATATAACTTTCCCTGGGTTCTCGGTCCTGCAGTCTGCTGCAAGAGGTGGACAATAAAATTTTCCCTGGGTTCTTGGTTCTGCAGTCTGCTGTATGAGGAGGACAATATAACCTTCCATGGGTACTCGGTCCTGCAGTCTGCTGCATGAGGAGGACAATACAACTTTCCCTGGGTTCTCGGTCCTGCAGTCTGCTGTATAAGGAGGACAATATAACCTTCCCTGGGTACTCGGTCCTGCAGTCTGCTGTATGAGGTGGACAACATAACTTTCCCTGGGCTCTCGGTCCTGCAGTCTGCTGTATGAGGAGGACAATACAACTTTCCCTGGATCTCGGTCCTGCAGTCTGCTGTATGAGGAGGACAATATAACTTTCCCTGGGTTCTCGGTCCTGCAGTCTGCTGCATGAGGAGGACAATACAACTTTCCCTGGGTTCTCGGTCCTGCAGTCTGCTGTATAAGGAGGACAATATAACTTTCCCTGGGTTCTCGGTCCTGCAGTCTGCTGTATGAGGTGGACAATATAACTTTCCCTGGGTTCTCGGTCCTGCAGTCTGCTGTATGAGGTGGACAATATAACTTTCCCTGGGTTCTCGGTCCTGCATTCTGCTGTATGAGGAGTACAATATAACTTTCCCTGGGTTCTCGGTCCTGCAGTCTGCTGTATGAGGTGGACAATATAACTTTCCCTGGGTTCTCGGTCCTGCATTCTGCTGTATGAGGAGTACAATATAACTTTCCCTGGGTTCTCGGTCCTGCAGTCTGCTGTATGAGGGAGACAATATAACTTTCCCTGGGTTCTCGGTCCAGCAGTCTGCTGTATGAGGAGTACAATATAACTTTCCCTGGGTTCTCGGTCCTGCAGTCTGCTGTATGAGGTGGACAATATAACTTTCCCTGGGTTCTCGGTCCTGCAGTCTGCTGTATGAGGAGGACAATACAACTTTCCCTGGGCTCTCGGTCCTGCAGTCTGTTGTATGAGGAGGACAATATAACCTTCCCTGGGTTCTCGGTCCTGCAGTCTGCTGTATGGGGTGGACAATATAACTTTCCCTAGATTCTCAGGCCTGCAGTCTGCTGTATGAGATGGACAATATAACTTTCCCTGGGTTCTCGGTCCTGCAGTCTGCTGTATGAGGAAGACAATATAACTTTCCCTGGGTTCTCGGTCCTGCAGTCTGCTGTATGAGGTGGACAAAATAACTTTCCCTTTGTTCTCAGGCCTGCAGTCTGCTGTATGAGGAGGACAATATAACTTTCCCTGGGTTCTCAGGCCTGCAGTCTGCTGTATGAGGTGGACAATATAACTTTCCCTGGGTTCTCAGGCCTGCAGTCTGCTGTATGAGGAGGACAATATAACTTTCCCTGGGTTCTCGGTCCTGCAGTCTGCTGTATGAGGAGGACAATATAACTTTCCCTGGGTTCTCGGTCCTGCATTCTGCTGTATGAGTAGGACAATATAACTTTCCCTGGGTTCTCAGGCCTGCAGTCTGCTGTATGAGGTGGACAATATAACTTTCCCTGGGTTCTCGGTCCTGCATTCTGCTGTATGAGTAGGACAATATAACTTTCCCTGGGTTCTCAGGCCTGCAGTCTGCTGTATGAGGTGGACAATATAACTTTCCCTGGGCTCTCGGTCCTGCAGTCTGCTGTATGAGGAGGAATATATAACTTTCCCTGGGTTCTCGGTCCTGCAGTCTGCTGTATGAGGTGGACAATATAATTTTCCCTGGGCTCTCGGCCCTGCAGTCTGCTGTATGAGGACAATATAACTTTCCCTGGGTTCTCGGCCCTGCAGTGTGCTGTATGAGGTGGACAATATAACTTTCCCTGTGTTCTCGGTCCTGCATTCTGCTGTATGAGGAGCACAATATAACTTTTCCTGGGTTATCAGTACTGCAGTCTGCTGTATGGGATGGACAATATAACTTTCCCTGGGTACTTGGTCCTGCAGTCTGCTGCATGAGGAGGACAATATAACTTTCCCTGGGTTCTCACGCCTGCAGTCTGCTGTATGAGGTGGACAATATAATTTTCCCTGGGTTCTCGCTCCTATAGTCTGCTGTATGAGGAG
Organism: Phyllobates terribilis; assembly: GCF_046119375.1. Lineage (NCBI taxonomy): Eukaryota > Metazoa > Chordata > Amphibia > Anura > Dendrobatidae > Phyllobates > Phyllobates terribilis. The sequence continues at coordinate 171,478,320 of NW_027362773.1, forward strand.
GACAATATAACATTCCCTGGGTTTTCAGTCCTGCAGTCTTCTGTATGAGGAGGACAATATAACCTCCCCTGGGTTCTTGGTCCTGCAGTGTGCTGTATGAGGAGGACAATATTACTTTCCCTGGGTTCTTAGTCCTGCAGTCTGCTGTATGAGGAGGACAATATAACTTTCCCTGGGTTCTCGGTTCTGCAGTCTGCTGTATGAGGAGGACAATATAACTTTCCCTGGGTTCTCGGTCCTGCAGTCTGCTGTATGAGAAGGACAATATAACTTTCCCTGGGTTCTCGGTCCTGCAGTCTGCTGTATGAGAAGGACAATATAACTTGCCCTGGGATCTGGGTCCTGCAGTGTGCTGTATGAGGAGGACAACATAACCTTCCCTGGGTTCTCATTACTGCAGTCTGCTGTATGAGGAGGACAATATAACCTTCCCTGGGTTCTCATTACTGCAGTCTGCTGTATGAGGAGGACAATATAACTTTCCCTGGGTTCTCGGTTCTGCAGTCTGCTGTATGAGGAGGACAATATAACTTTCCCTGGGTTCTCATTACTGCAGTCTGCTGTAAGAGGAGGACAATATAACTTTCCCTGGGTTCTCGATTCTGCAGTCTGCTGTATTAGGAGGACAATATAACCTTCCCTGGGCTCTCGGTCCTGCAGTCTGCTGTATGAGGAGGACAATATAACTTTCCCTGGGTTCTCAGGTCTGCAGTCTGCTGTATGAGGTGGACAATATAACCTTCCCTGGGTTCTCAGTCCTGCAGTCTGATGAATGAGGTGGACAATATAACTTTCCCTGGGTTCTCGGTCCTGCAGTCTGCTGTATGAGGAGGACAATATAACTTTCCCTGGGTTCTCGGTCCTGCAGTCTGCTGTATGAGGAGGACAATATAACTTTCCCTGGGTTCTCAGGCCTGCAGTCTGCTGTATGAGGAGGACAATATAACTTTCCTTGGGTTCTCAGTACTGCAGTCTGCTGTATGGGAGGACAATATAACTTTCCCTGGGTTCTCGGTCCTGCAGTCTCCTGTATGAGGAGGACAATATAACTTTCCCTGGGTTCTCGGTCCTGCAGTCTGCTGTATGAGGAGGACAATATAACCTTCCCTGGATTCTAGGTCCTGCAGTCTGCTGTATGAGGAGAACAATATAACCTTCCCTGGGTTCTCAGGCCTGCAGTCTGCTGTATTAGGTGGACAATATAACCTTCCCTAGGTTCTCAGTCCTGCAGTCTGATGAATGAGGTGGACAATATAACTTTCCCTGGGTTCTCAGGCATGCAGTCTGCTGTTTGGGGAGTACAATAAAGCTTTCCCTGGGTTCTCGGTCCTGCAGTCTGCTGTATGAGGTGGACAATACAACTTTCCCTGGGTTCTCAGTCCTGCAGTCTGATGAATGATGTGGAAATTTTAAATTTCCCTGGGTTCTCTGTCCTGCAGTCTGCTGTATGAGGAGGACAATATAACTTTCCCTGGGTTCTCAGGCATGCAGTCTGCTGTGTGGGCAGTACAATATAACTTTCCCTGGGTTCTCGGTCCTGCAGTCTGCTATATGAGGAGGACAGTATAACTTTCCCTGGGTTCTCGGTCCTGCAGTCTGCTGTATGAGGAGGACAATATAACTTTCCCTGGGTTCTCGGTCCTGCAGTCTGATGTATGAGGAGGACAATATAACTTTCCCTGGGTTCTCAGGCCTGCAGTCTGCTGTTTGGGGAGTACAATATAACTTTCCCTGGGTTCTCAGTCCTGCAGTCTGCTGTATGAGGTGGACAATACAACTTTCCCTGGGTTCTCAGTCCTGCAGTCTGATGAATGAGGTGGACAATATAACTTTCCCTGGGTTCTCGGTCCTGCAGTCTGCTGTATGAGGAGGACAATATAACTTTCCCTGGGTTCTCAGGCCTGCAGTCTGCTGTTTGGGGAGTACAATATAACTTTCCCTGGGTTCTCAGTCCTGCAGTCTGCTGTATGAGGTGGACAATACAACTTTCCCTGGGTTCTCAGTCCTGCAGTCTGATGAATGAGGTGGACAATATAACTTTCCCTGGGTTCTCGGTCCTGCAGTCTGCAGTATGAGGTGGACAATATAACTTTCTCTGGGTTCTCGGTCCTGCAGTCTGCTGTATGAGGTGGACAATATAACTTTCCCTGGGTTCTCGGTCCTACAGTCTGCTGTATAGGGTGGACAATATAACTTTCCGTAGTTTCTCGGTCCTGCAGTCTGCTGTATGAGGTGGACAATATAACTTTCCCTTGGTTCTCGGTCCTGCAGTCTGCTGTATGAGGAGGACAATATAATTTTCCCTGGGTTCTCAGTACTACAGTCTGCTGTATGAGGTGGACAATATAACTTTCCCTGGGTTCTCAGTACTGCAGTCTGCTGTATGAGGAGGACAATATAACTTTCCCTGGGTTCTCGGTCTTGCAGTCTGCTGTATGAGGTGGACAATATAACTTTCCCTGGGTTCTCGGTCCTTCAATCTGCTGTATGAGGAGGACAATATAAATTTCCCTGGGTTCTCAGGCCTGCAGTCTGCTGTATGAGGTGGACAAAATAACTTTCCCTGGGTTCTCGGTCCTGCAGTCTGCTGTATGGGGAGGACAATATAACTTTCCCTGGGATCTCGGTCCTGCAGTCTGCTGTATGAGGTGGACAATATAACTTTCCCCTCGGTTCTCGGTCCTGCAGTCTGCTGTATGAGAAGGACAATATAACTTTCCCTGGGTTTTCAGTCCTGCAATCTGCTGTATGAGGAGGACAATATAACCTTCCCTGGTTTCTTGGTCCTGCAGTCTGCTGTATGAGGAGGACAATATTACTTTCCCTGGGTTCTTGGTCCTGCAGTCTGCTGTATGAGGAGGACAATATAACTTTCCCTTGGTTCTTGGTCCTGCAGTCTGCTGTATGAGGTGGACAATATTACTTTCCCTTTGTTCTCAGGCCTGCAGTGTGCTATATGAGGAGGACAATATAACTTTCCTTGGGCTCTCAGGCCTCCACTCTGCTGTATGGGGTGGACAATATAACTTTCCCTTGGTTCTAGGTTCTGCAGTCTGCTGTATGAGGAGGACAATATAACTTTCCCTTGGTTCTAGGTTCTGCAGTCTGCTGTATGAGGAGGACAATACAGTTATATGAAAAAGTTTGTGCACCCCTATTAATCTTAAGCTTAATCTTTTATAAAAATTGGTGGTTTTGCAACAGCTATTTCAGTTTGATCTATGTAATAACTGTTGGACACAGTAATGTTTCTGCCTTGAAATGAGGTTTATTGTACTAACAGAAAATGTGCAATCTGCATTCAAACAAAATTTGACAGGTGCATAAGTATGGGCACCTCACCAGAAAAGTGACATTAATATTTAGTAGATCCTCCTTTTGCCTCTAGTCGCTTCCTGTAGCTTTTAATGAGTTCCTGGATCCTGGATGAAGGTATTTTTGACCATTGCTCTTTACAAAACAATTCCAGTTCCTGTAAGTTTGATGGTCGCCCCCGAGCATGGACAGCCCTCTTCACATGATCCCACAGATGTTCAATGATATTCAGCTCTGGGGACTGGGATGGCCATTCCAGAACATTGTAATTGTTCCTCTGCATGAATGCCTGAGTAGATTTGGAGCGGTGTTTTGGATCATTGTCTTGCTGAAAGATCCATCCACTTTGTAACTTCATATTTATCACTGATTCTTGAACATTATTGTCAAGAATCTGCTGATACTGAGTGGAATCCATGCGTCCCTCAACTTTAACAAGATTCCCGGTGCCGGCATTGGCCTCACAGCCCCAAAGCATGATGGAACCTCCACCAAATTTTACTGTGGGTAGCAAGTGTTTTTCTTGGAATGCTGTGTTTTTTTGCCGCCATGCATAACGCCTTTTTGTGTGACCAAACAACTCAATCTTGGTTTCATCAGTCCACAGGACCTTCTTTCAAAAAGAAATTGGCTTCTCCAAATGTGCTTTTGCATACCTCAGCCGACTCTGTTTGTGGCGTGCTTGCAGAAATGGCTTCTTTCGCATCACTCTCCCATACAGCTTCTCCTTGTGCAAAGTGCGTTGTATAGTTAACCGATGCACAGTGACACCATCTGCAGCAAGTTGATGCTGCAGCTCTCTGGAGGTGGTCTGAGGATTGTCCTTGACTGATCTCACCATTCTTCTTCTCTGCCTTTCTGATGTTTTTCTTGGCCTGCCACTTCTGGTCTTAACAAGAACTGTCCCTGTGTTCTTCCATTTCCTTACTATGTTCCTCACAGTGGAAACGGACAGGTTAAATCTCTGAGACAGCTTTTTATATCCTTCCCCTGAACAACTATGTTGAATAATCTTTGTTTTCAGATCATTTGACAGTTGTTTTGAGGAGCCCATGATGCCACTCTTCAGAGGAGATTCAAACAGGAGAACAACTTGCAAGTGACCACTTTAAGTAGCTTTTCTCATGATTGCATACACCTGGCTATGAAGTTCAAAGCTCAATGAGGTTACAAAACCAAAAAAAGTGCTTTAGTAAGTCAGTAAAAAGTAGGTAGGAGTATTTAAAACAAGAAAATGATAAGGGTGCCCATACTTATGCACCTGTCAAATTTTGTTTGAATGCAGATTGCACATTTTCTGTTAGTACAATAAACCTCATTTCAAGGCAGAAACATTACTGTGTCCAACAGTTATTACATAGATCAAACTGAAAGAGCTGCTGCAAAAACACCAATTTTTATAAAACATTTAGCTTAAGATTAATAGGGGTGCCCAAACTTTTTCATATAACTGTATATCCTTCCCTGGGTTCTCAGTCCTACAGTCTGCTGTATGAGGTGGACAATATAACTTTTCGTGGGTTTTCAGTCCTGCAGTCTGCTGTATGAGGTGGACAATATAACTTTCACTTGGTTATCGGTACTGCAGTCTGCTGTATGAGCAGGACAATTTAACTTTCCCTGGGTTCTCAGGCCTGCAGTCTGCTGTATGATGAGGACAATGTAACTATCCCTGAGTTCTCGGTCCTGCAGTCTGCTGTATGAGGAGGACATTATAACTTTCCCTGGGTTCTCGGTCCTGCAGTCTGCTGTATGAGGAGGACACTATAACTTTCCCTGGGTTCTCGGTCCTGCAGTCTGATGTATGAGGAGGACAATATAACTTTCCCTGGGTTCTCAGGCCTGCAGTCTGATGAATGAGGTGGACAATATAACTTTCCCTGGGTTCTCGGTCCTGCAGTCTGCAGTATGAGGAGGACAATATAACTTTCTCTGGGTTCTCGGTCCTGCAGTCTCCTGTATGAGGAGGACAATATAACTTTCCCTGGGTTCTCGGTCCTGCAGTCTCCCGTATGAGGAGGATAATACAACTTTCCCTGGGTTCTCGGTCCTGCAGTCTGTTGTATGAGGAGGACAATATAACCTTCCCTGGGTTCTCAGGCCTGCAGTCTGCTGTATGGGGAGGACAATATAACTTTCCCTGGGTTCTCGGTCCTGAAGTCTGCTGTATGAGGTGGACAATATAACTTTCCCTGGGTTCTCGGTCCTGCAGTCTGCTGTATGGGGTGGACAATATAACTTTCCTTGGATTCTCAGGCCTGCAGTCTGCTGTATGAGGTGGACAATATAACTTTCCCTGGGTTCTCAGTCCTGTAATGTGCAGTATGAGGAGGACAATATAACTTTCCCAGGGTTCTCAGGCCTGCAGTCTGCTGTATGAGGTGGACAATATAACTTTCCCTGGGTTCTCAGTACTGCAGTCTGCTGTATGAAGAGGACAATATAACTTTCCCAGGGTTCTCAGGCCTGCAGTCTGCTGTATGAGGAGGACAATATAACTTTTCCTGGGTTATCAGTACTGCAGTCTGCTGTATGGAGTGGACAATATAACTTTCCCTTGTTTCTTGGTCCTGCAGTCTGCTGTATGAGGTGGACAAAATAACTTTCCCTTTGTTCTCAGGCCTGCAGTCTGGTGTATGAGGACAATATAACTTTTCCTGGGTTATCAGTACTGCAGTCTGCTGTATGGGGTGGACAATATAACTTTCCCTGGGTTCTTGGTCCTGCAGTCTGCTGTATGAGGTGGACAATATAACTTTCCCGGGGCTCTCGGTCCTGCAGTCTGCTGTATGAGGTGGACAATATAACTTTCCCTGGGTTCTCGGTTCTGCAGTCTGCTGTATGAGGAGGACAATATAACTTTCCCTGGGTTCTCGGTCCTGCAGTCTGCTGTATGAGGAGGACAATATAACTTTCCCTGGGTTCTTGGTCTTGCAGTCTGCTGTATGAGGAGGACAATATAATTTTCCCTGGTTTCTCGCTCCTATAGTCTGCTGTATGAGGAGGACAATATAACATTCCCTGGGTTTTCAGTCCTGCAGTCTTCTGTATGAGGAGGACAATATAACCACCCCTGGGTTCTTGGTCCTGCAGTCTGCTGTATGAGGAGGACAATATAACTTTCCCTGGGTTCTCGGTTCTGCAGTCTGCTGTATGAGGAGGACAATATAACTTTCCCTGGGTTCTCATTACTGCAGTCTGCTGTATGAGGAGGAGAATATGACTTTCCCTGGGATATCGGTCCTGCAGTCTCCTGTATGAGGAGGACAATATAACTTTCCCTGGGTTCTCGATTCTGCAGTCTGCTGTATGAGGAGGACAATATAACCTTCCCTGGGTCCTCGGTCCTGCAGTCTACTGTATGAGGAGGACAATATAACCTTCTCTGGGTTCTCAGTCCTGCAGTCTGATGAATGAGGAGGACAATATAACTTTCCCTGGGTTCTCGGTCCAGCAGTCTGCTGTATGAGGAGGACAATATAACTTTCACTGGGTTCTTAGGCCTGCAGTCTGATCAATGAGGAGGACAATATAACTTTCTCTGGGTTCTCGGTCCAGCAGTCTGCTGTATGAGGAGGACAATATAACTTTCACTGGGTTCTCGGTTCTGCAGTCTGCTGTATGAGGAGGACAATATAACTTTCCCTGGGTTCTCGGTCCTGCAGTCTGATGAATGAGGTGGACAATATAACTTTCCCTGGGTTCTCGGTTCTTCAGTCTCCTGTACGAGGAGGACAATATAACTTTCCCTGGGTTCTCGGTCCTGCAGTCTCCCGTATGAGGAGGACAATACAACTTTCCCTGGGCTCTTGGTCCTGCAGTCTGCTGTATGAGGAGGACAATATAACTTTCCCTGGGTTCTCGGTCCTGCAGTCTGCTGTATGAGGAGGACAATATAAATTTCCCTGGGTTCTCAGTCCTGCAGTCTGCTGTATGAGGAGGACAATATAACTTTCCCTGGGTTCTCAGTCCTGCAGTCTGATATATGAGGGAGACAATATAACTTTCCCTGGGTTCTCGGTCCTGCAGTCTGCTGTATGAGGGAGACAATATAACTTTCCCTGGGTTATCAGTCCTGCAGTCTGCTGTATGAGGTGGATAATATATCTTTCCCTGGGTTCTCGGTCTTGCAGTTTGCTGTATGAGGTGGACAATATAACTTTCCATGGGTTCTCGGGCCTGCAGTCTGCTGTATGAGGTGGACGATATAACTTTCCTTGGGTTCTCAGTCCTGCAGTCTGAGGTATGAGGAGGACAATATAACTTACCCTGGGTTCTCGGTCCTGCAGTCTGCTGTATAAGGAGGACAATATAACCTTCCTTGGGTTCTCGGTCCTGCAGTCTGCTGTATGGGGAGGACAATATAACTTTCCCTGGGTTCTTGGTTCTGTAGTCTGCTGCATGAGGAGGACAATATAACTTTCCCTGGGTTCTTGGTTCTGCAGTCTGCTGTATAAGGAGGACAATATAACCTTCCCTGGGTTCTCGGTCCTGCAGTCTGCTGTATAAGGAGGACAATATAACCTTCCCTGGGTTCTCGGTCCTGCAGTCTGCTGTATGGGGAGGACAATATAACTTTCCCTGGGTTCTTGGTTCTGTAGTCTGCTGCATGAGGAGGACAATATAACTTTCCCTGGGTTCTTGGTTCTGCAGTCTGCTGTATGAGGAGGACAATATAACTTTCCCTGAGTTCTCGGTCCTGCAGTCTGCTGTATAAGGAGGACAATATAACCTTCCCTGGGTTCTCGGTCCTGCAGTCTGCTGTATGGGGAGGACAATATAACTTTCCCTGGGTTCTTGGTTCTGTAGTCTGCTGCATGAGGAGGACAATACAACTTTCCCTGGGTTCTTGGTCCTGCAGTCTGCTGTGTGAGGAGAACAATATAACTTTCCCTGGGTTCTCGGTCCTGCAGTCTGCTGTATGAGGAGGACCATATAACTTTCCCTGGGTTCTCAGTCCTGCAGTCTGCTGTATGAGGAGGACAATATAACTTTCCCTGGGCTCTTGGTCCTGCAGTCTGCTGTATGAGGAGGACAATATAACTTTCCCTGGGTACTTATTACTGCAGTCTGCTGTATGAGGAGGACAATATAACTGTCCCTGGGTTCTCAGTCCTGCAGTCTGCTGTATGAGGAGGACAATATAACCTTCCCTGGGTACTCGGTCCTGCAGTCTGCTGCATGAGGAGGACAATACAACTTTCCCTGGGTTTTCGGTCCTGCAATCTGCTGTATAAGGAGGACAATATAACCTTCCCTGGGTTCTCGGTCCTGCAGTCTGCTGTATGAGGAGGACAATACAACTTTCCCTGGGTTCTCGGTTCTGCAGTCTGCTGTATGAGGAGGACAATATAACTTTCCCTGGGTTCTCATTACTGCAGTCTGCTGTATGAGGAGGACAATATGACTTTCCCTGGGATATCGGTCCTGCAGTCTCCTGTATGAGGAGGACAATATAACTTTCCCTGGGTTCTCGATTCTGCAGTCTGCTGTATGAGGAGGACAATATAACCTTCCCTGGGTCCTCGGTCCTGCAGTCTACTGTATGAGGAGGACAGTAAAACCTTCCCTGGGTTCTCAGGCCTGCAGTCTGCTGTATGAGGTGGACAATATAACCTTCTCTGGGTTCTCAGTCCTGCAGTCTGATGAATGAGGAGGACAATATAACTTTCCCTGGGTTCTCAGTCCTGCAGTCTGCTGTATGAGGAGGACAATATAACTTTCCCTGGGTTCTCAGTCCTGCAGTCTGATATATGAGGGAGACAATATAACTTTCCCTGGGTTCTCGGTCCTGCAGTCTGCTGTATGAGGGAGACAATATAACTTTCCCTGGGTTATCAGTCCTGCAGTCTGCTGTATGAGGTGGATAATATATCTTTCCCTGGGTTCTCGGTCTTGCAGTTTGCTGTATGAGGTGGACAATATAACTTTCCCTGGGTTCTCGGTCCTGCAGTCTGCTGTATGAGGTGGACGATATAACTTTCCTTGGGTTCTCAGTCCTGCAGTCTGAGGTATGAGGAGGACAATATAACTTACCCTGGGTTCTCGGTCCTGCAGTCTGCTGTATAAGGAGGACAATATAACCTTCCTTGGGTTCTCGGTCCTGCAGTCTGCTGTATGGGGAGGACAATATAACTTTCCCTGGGTTCTTGGTTCTGTAGTCTGCTGCATGAGGAGGACAATATAACTTTCCCTGGGTTCTTGGTTCTGCAGTCTGCTGTATAAGGAGGACAATATAACCTTCCCTGGGTTCTCGGTCCTGCAGTCTGCTGTATAAGGAGGACAATATAACCTTCCCTGGGTTCTCGGTCCTGCAGTCTGCTGTATGGGGAGGACAATATAACTTTCCCTGGGTTCTTGGTTCTGTAGTCTGCTGCATGAGGAGGACAATATAACTTTCCCTGGGTTCTTGGTTCTGCAGTCTGCTGTATGAGGAGGACAATATAACTTTCCCTGAGTTCTCGGTCCTGCAGTCTGCTGTATAAGGAGGACAATATAACCTTCCCTGGGTTCTCGGTCCTGCAGTCTGCTGTATGGGGAGGACAATATAACTTTCCCTGGGTTCTTGGTTCTGTAGTCTGCTGCATGAGGAGGACAATACAACTTTCCCTGGGTTCTTGGTCCTGCAGTCTGCTGTGTGAGGAGAACAATATAACTTTCCCTGGGTTCTCGGTCCTGCAGTCTGCTGTATGAGGAGGACCATATAACTTTCCCTGGGTTCTCAGTCCTGCAGTCTGCTGTATGAGGAGGACAATATAACTTTCCCTGGGCTCTTGGTCCTGCAGTCTGCTGTATGAGGAGGACAATATAACTTTCCCTGGGTACTTATTACTGCAGTCTGCTGTATGAGGAGGACAATATAACTGTCCCTGGGTTCTCAGTCCTGCAGTCTGCTGTATGAGGAGGACAATATAACCTTCCCTGGGTACTCGGTCCTGCAGTCTGCTGCATGAGGAGGACAATACAACTTTCCCTGGGTTTTCGGTCCTGCAATCTGCTGTATAAGGAGGACAATATAACCTTCCCTGGGTTCTCGGTCCTGCAGTCTGCTGTATGAGGAGGACAATACAACTTTCCCTGGGTTCTCGGTTCTGCAGTCTGCTGTATGAGGAGGACAATATAACTTTCCCTGGGTTCTCATTACTGCAGTCTGCTGTATGAGGAGGACAATATGACTTTCCCTGGGATATCGGTCCTGCAGTCTCCTGTATGAGGAGGACAATATAACTTTCCCTGGGTTCTCGATTCTGCAGTCTGCTGTATGAGGAGGACAATATAACCTTCCCTGGGTCCTCGGTCCTGCAGTCTACTGTATGAGGAGGACAGTAAAACCTTCCCTGGGTTCTCAGGCCTGCAGTCTGCTGTATGAGGTGGACAATATAACCTTCTCTGGGTTCTCAGTCCTGCAGTCTGATGAATGAGGAGGACAATATAACTTTCCCTGGGTTCTCGGTCCAGCAGTCTGCTGTATGAGGAGGACAATATAACTTTCCCTGGGTTCTCAGGCCTGCAGTCTGCTGTATGAGGAGGACAATATAACTTTCCTTGGGTTCTCAGTACTGCAGTCTGCTGTATGGGAGGACAATATAACTTTCCCTGGGTTCTCGGTCCTGCAGTCTGATGAATGAGGTGGACAATATAACTTTCCCTGGGTTCTCGGTCCTTCAGTCTCCTATACGAGGAGGACAATATAACTTTCCCTGGGTTCTCGGTCATGCAGTCTCCCGTATGAGGAGGACAATACAACTTTCCCTGGGCTCTTGGTCCTGCAGTCTGCTGTATGAGGAGGACAATATAACTTTCCCTGGGTTTTCGGTCCTGCAGTCTGCTGTATGAGGAGGACAATATAAATTTCCCTGGGTTCTCAATCCTGCAGTCTGCTGTATGAGGAGGACAATATAACTTTCCCTGGGTTCTCAGTCCTGCAGTCTGATATATGAGGGAGACAATAAAACTTTCCCTGGGTTCTCGGTCCTGCAGTCTGCTGTATGAGGAGGACAATATAACTTTCCCTGGGTTATCAGTACTGCAGTCTGCTGTATGAGGTGGATAATATATCTTTCCCTGGGTTCCCGGTCTTCCAGTTTGCTGTATGAGGTGGACAATATAACTTTCCCTGGGTTCTCGGTCTTGCAGTTTGCTGTATGAGGTGGACAATATAACTTTCCATGGGTTCTCGGGCCTGCAGTCTGCTGTATGAGGTGGACAATATAACTTTCCCTGGGTTCTCAGTCCTGCAATTTGAGGTATGAGGAGGACAATATAACTTACCCTGGGTTCTCGGTCCTGCAGTCTGCTGTATAAGGAGGACAATATAACTTTCCCTGGGTTCTCAGTCCTGCAGTCTGAGGTATGAGGAGGACAATATAACTTAACCTGGGCTCTCGGTCCTGCAGTCTGCTGTATGAGGAGGACAATATAACCTTCCCTGGGTTCTCGGTCCTGCAGTCTGCTGTATGGGGAGGACAATATAACTTTCCCTGGGTTCTTGGTTCTGTAGTCTGCTGCATGAGGAGGACAATACAACTTTCCCTGGGTTCTCGGTCCTGCAGTCTGCTGTATGAGGAAGACAATATAACTTTCCCTGGGTTCTTGGTTCTGTAGTCTGCTGCATGAGGAGGACAATACAACTTTCCCTGGGTTCTTGGTCCTGCAGTCTGCTGTATGAGGAGGACAATATAAATTTCCCTGGGTTCTCAGGCCTGCAGTCTGCTGTATGAGGAGGACAATATAACTTTCCCTGGGTTCTTGGTCCTGCAGTCTGCTGTATGAGGAGGACAATATAACTTTCCCTGGGTTCTCGGTCCTGCAGTCAGCTGTATAAGGAGGACAATATAACCTTCCCTGGGTACTCGGTCCTGCAGTCTGCTGCATGAGGAGGACAATACAACTTTCCCTGGGTTTTCGGTCCTGCAGTCTGCTGCATGAGGAGGACAATACAACTTTCCCTGGGTTTTCGGTCCTGCAGTCTGCTGTATAAGGAGGACAATATAACCTTCCCTGGGTTCTCGGTCCTGCAGTCTGCTGTATGAGGAGGACAATATAACTTTCCCTGGATCTCGATCCTGCAGTCTGCTGTATGAGGGAGACAATATAACTTTCCCTGGGTTATCAGTACTGCAGTCTGCTGTATGAGGTGGATAATATATCTTTCCCTGGGTTCTCGGTCTTGCAGTTTGCTGTATGAGGTGGACAATATAACTTTCCATGGGTTCTCGGGCCTGCAGTCTGCTGTATGAGGTGGACGATATAACTTTCCCTGGGTTCTCAGTCCTGCAGTCTGAGGTATGAGGAGGACAATATAACTTACCCTGGGTTCTCGGTCCTGCAGTCTGCTGTATAAGGAGGACAATATAACCTTCCTTGGGTTCTCGGTCCTGCAGTCTGCTGTATGGGGAGGACAATATAACTTTCCCTGGGTTCTTGGTTCTGTAGTCTGCTGCATAAGGAGGACAATACAACTTTCCCTGGGTTCTCGGTCCTGCAGTCTGCTGTATAAGGAGGACAATATAACCTTCCCTGGGTTCTCGGTCCTGCAGTCTGCTGTATGGGGAGGACAATATAACTTTCCCTGGGTTCTTGGTTCTGTAGTCTGCTGCATGAGGAGGACAATATAACTTTCCCTGGGTTCTTGGTTCTGCAGTCTGCTGTATGAGGAGGACAATATAACTTTCCCTGAGTTCTCGGTCCTGCAGTCTGCTGTATAAGGAGGACAATATAACCTTCCCTGGGTTCTCGGTCCTGCAGTCTGCTGTATGGGGAGGACAATATAACTTTCCCTGGGTTCTTGGTTCTGTAGTCTGCTGCATGAGGAGGACAATACAACTTTCCCTGGGTTCTTGGTCCTGCAGTCTGCTGTGTGAGGAGAACAATATAACTTTCCCTGGGTTCTCGGTCCTGCAGTCTGCTGTATGAGGAGGACAATATAACCTTCCCTGGGCTCTTGGTCCTGCAGTCTGCTGTATGAGGAGAACAATATAACCTTCCCTGGGTTCTCGGTCCTGCAGTCTGCTGTATGGGGAGGACAATATAACTTTCCCTGGGTTCTTGGTTCTGTAGTCTGCTGCATGAGGAGGACAATACAACTTTCCCTGGGTTCTTGGTCCTGCAGTCTGCTGTGTGAGGAGAACAATATAACTTTCCCTGGGTTCTCGGTCCTGCAGTCTGCTGTATGAGGAGGACAATATAACTTTCCCTGGGCTCTTGGTCCTGCAGTCTGCTGTATGAGGAGGACAATATAACCTTCCCTGGGTTCTCAGTCCTGCAGTCTGCTGTATGAGGAGGACAATATAACCTTCCCTGGGTACTCGGTCCTGCAGTCTGCTGCATGAGGAGGACAATACAACTTTCCCTGGGTTTTCGGTCCTGCAATCTGCTGTATAAGGAGGACAATATAACCTTCCCTGGGTTCTCGGTCCTGCAGTCTGCTGTATGAGGAGGACAATACAACTTTCCCTGGGTTCTCGGTTCTGCAGTCTGCTGTATGAGGAGGACAATATAACTTTCCCTGGGTTCTCATTACTGCAGTCTGCTGTATGAGGAGGACAATATGACTTTCCCTGGGATATCGGTCCTGCAGTCTCCTGTATGAGGAGGACAATATAACTTTCCCTGGGTTCTCGATTCTGCAGTCTGCTGTATGAGGAGGACAATATAACCTTCCCTGGGTCCTCGGTCCTGCAGTCTACTGTATGAGGAGGACAGTAAAACCTTCCCTGGGTTCTCAGGCCTGCAGTCTGCTGTATGAGGTGGACAATATAACCTTCTCTGGGTTCTCAGTCCTGCAGTCTGATGAATGAGGAGGACAATATAACTTTCCCTGGGTTCTCGGTCCAGCAGTCTGCTGTATGAGGAGGACAATATAACTTTCCCTGGGTTCTCAGGCCTGCAGTCTGCTGTATGAGGAGGACAATATAACTTTCCTTGGGTTCTCAGTACTGCAGTCTGCTGTATGGGAGGACAATATAACTTTCCCTGGGTTCTCGGTCCTGCAGTCTGATGAATGAGGTGGACAATATAACTTTCCCTGGGTTCTCGGTCCTTCAGTCTCCTATACGAGGAGGACAATATAACTTTCCCTGGGTTCTCGGTCATGCAGTCTCCCGTATGAGGAGGACAATACAACTTTCCCTGGGCTCTTGGTCCTGCAGTCTGCTGTATGAGGAGGACAATATAACTTTCCCTGGGTTTTCGGTCCTGCAGTCTGCTGTATGAGGAGGACAATATAAATTTCCCTGGGTTCTCAGTCCTGCAGTCTGCTGTATGAGGAGGACAATATAACTTTCCCTGGGTTCTCAGTCCTGCAGTCTGATATATGAGGGAGACAATAAAACTTTCCCTGGGTTCTCGGTCCTGCAGTCTGCTGTATGAGGAGGACAATATAACTTTCCCTGGGTTATCAGTACTGCAGTCTGCTGTATGAGGAGGACAATATATCTTTCCCTGGGTTCTCGGTCTTCCAGTTTGCTGTATGAGGTGGACAATATAACTTTCCCTGGGTTCTCGGTCTTGCAGTTTGCTGTATGAGGTGGACAATATAACTTTCCATGGGTTCTCGGGCCTGCAGTCTGCTGTATGAGGTGGACAATATAACTTTCCCTGGGTTCTCAGTCCTGCAGTTTGAGGTATGAGGAGGACAATATAACTTACCCTGGGTTCTCGGTCCTGCAGTCTGCTGTATAAGGAGGACAATATAACTTTCCCTGGGTTCTCAGTCCTGCAGTCTGAGGTATGAGGAGGACAATATAACTTACCCTGGGCTCTCGGTCCTGCAGTCTGCTGTATGAGGAGGACAATATAACCTTCCCTGGGTTCTCGGTCCTGCAGTCTGCTGTATGGGGAGGACAATATAACTTTCCCTGGGTTCTTGGTTCTGTAGTCTGCTGCATGAGGAGGACAATACAACTTTCCCTGGGTTCTCGGTCCTGCAGTCTGCTGTGTGAGGAGAACAATATAACTTTCCCTGGGATCTTGGTCTTGCAGTCTGCTGTATGAGGAGGACAATATAACTTTCCCTGGGTTCTCGGTCCTGCAGTCAGCTGTATAAGGAGGACAATATAACCTTCCCTGGGTACTCGGTCCTGCAGTCTGCTGCATGAGGAGGACAATACAACTTTCCCTGGGATTTCGGTCCTGCAGTCTGCTGTATAAGGAGGACAATATAACCTTCCCTGGGTTCTCGGTCCTGCAGTCTGCTGTATGAGGAGGACAATATAACTTTCCCTGGATCTCGATCCTGCAGTCTGCTGTATGAGGAGGACAATATAACTTTCCCTGGGTTCTCGGTCCTGCAGTATGCTGCATGAGGAGGACAATACAACTTTCCCTGGG